>NC_071344.1:11432500-12172500 GCF_027744825.2 Synchiropus splendidus
AAAGTTCCAGTTCCTTTTAAACACGACTCCTCAGTGTCATGAATGCATCACATGACTCCCAAATGAGTCTTTTTGGCATCTTCGCCGTAATTCATCAAGGGCACGTCGCACATCTTGGAGCACCCCGCCGAGCTTTCCTCCTGCACGGAAAGAGGGAGCAAGATGGTAAAGCTCGCCGCGAGCGATTAGCGGAAGAGAAAATAGCCAGAAGTGGCCATTGGCAAATTGGAGAGGGTGACATATGTCTGTTAAAGAGAGTGGCTCTCCAGTGAGACAGTTTGACATTTGAGTGCTGCAGACAGGCGTTTGTTGGCAATGGGGTATCAGCTCTGGGTGTCATTCAAAGCTGTTTATGTGCTTTACTAACCAACTGGTGTTTGTGTGTGGGGGTGTGTGTGTGTTTGAGCGTGTCTATCCTTGTGAGGACCGATTTTCGAGAAAAAAGGAGTTCAGTCGAGAGTCATGTTTAAGGTTAGTAATTTGATTTGAATAGTTAAGTTAAGGATGAGAGGCTGGGGAAAGCGTCATGGCAATGGCCGGATGGTGCGACAAACCTGTGTGTGTGTGTTTGTACTTGTACTTCTATCTTGAGGACATTTTGGCTGGTCTTCACTTTGTCAAGCCATGGTTAAGCGCAAAGGTTTAGCCATTTGTTTTAGATGGTCAGGTTTAAGGTGACAGACTGGGGAAAGCATTATGGTAATGTATGTCAATGACAGTCCTCACTAAGACAAGAAGACAAATTGTGTGTGTGTGTATCAGCAAACTTATATAGCTATATTTGTGAGTACCTATCCTTGGAAACACTCAACACCTTTTGCTATTTGGCGTGATTTATGGGGACCTTTTGCCAGTCCCCACAAGGTTTAGCCACAATTCTGGATTAAAACTTCAGAACAACAATGTAATGCAATAATAACGTGTGTGTGTGTGTGTGTGTGTGTGTGGCGGGGGTGGGAGGGTTGGGAGGAGGTGAGGGAAATAAACATTGTTGTCTACACCAGTGTTACATACTTCGCAAAAAAGAAAAAAAATAAATTAAAAAAAAACAGCAACAACAAGAGCATTTAGTAAATTGTTCTGTTCTTGTTTATTCACAGAAAAAAATTCAAAATGATTTTTTATTTGTGTGCGATGACAAAATAAATGCTTTAAACCACCTGTCATTGCGATGAAAATAACTGTTATCCCCCTGTCTCGCAGGCGGTTCAACATCAAAAAAAGCTGTGATGTTGATTCTCTGAATTGTCTTCATCTCTCCACATTTTAACATTTTGGACAAAATTTCATATTGCTGAATTGCTGTTGGCAGAATGCAGGAAGTAAAGACGTGAGCACAGCTCAACCATTAAAAGTGTTTCCATTTGGCGTGGCAGCAAGCCAGAGCTGTGACTGTAAGGTACAAAGGGTGTTGTCAAACTGAAGATGGAGGTCCTGGAAGCCCTACTGCCTCGGCAGGAAGCTCTCAAGCATCAAGTCGTGTGTAAACTGGCTGTCACAAAGGCAAAATCTTGGGTGAGGGAGGGATGCTTGAATAGGGGGAGCTGTCTGGGAGAGGCTCAAAGTAAAATCTTTGCTCACTCTGGATCCACTGCCAGGCCGCTCTGCCAATTTGGATGAAATTCTATTTTTTTTTAGGTGCGGCGCAATGGTGCTGGTCAAGCAGAAGAAGAGAGCGTTGTTCAATACAATTCAAGTGCATCAACTAGACAGCAGAGGCGGCAGCACAGGCACCAAGCTGAAGATGAAAGATGGTCTCACTGACCAGTGTCCATATGATATGTAGGTATATACTGCATACCCACTAGTAAAGGTGCAGAATAGAGCACAAAAGCGAAAACGTTGCCTTGACCTCTGTAAGGTAAATATAACACCTAGTTCACAATGACGAAAATCTGCACAGCATTACAAAACAAAGGACAGAAAGCAGTAGACTGATTCAAACCATGCACATAGTTATGCCGCTCGCGTTAGCTAAACTATCGGCAAAGACGCTGTGGTGCAGTCTATTATTTAGCCGAGAGTCTACTGCAGTGAATACCAATATAAGTGAATATCAGCTACTTTACAAAGCTTTCCAAATATGTTTGTAGTCAGGCATCTGATGCGTGCACTGCCTCCTGGCTAACATGGCACAGGGACGATTTTGAGCCACGCTGAGGCCTTTTTTCCTGGTTCAAAGAGTGTTACTGGAGGGCCATCGATACTGATCAACATCATAGTTTTTTTTCGTGTTGTTTCATGAGTTGCATCAATCAAAGGCGGAGTGGACCATTTCAACTCATTTTCGGTTTACATTGTAGTTTTTTGTTTTTTCCTTGGCACTGATATGTTCCTCTCTCACAGCTAGAGCCAGTGGTAAATATACACAGTCTGTTGACCGTTCACATGGCGACCGTAGCCCACAATGCATTGCTAAATCACATGCCCTTTTGAGCCATCGGGGAATTCCTCAAAGTGGAATCTCTGCTGCTCTACATCAAGAGAAACAAGATGAAGGTAGCATGGACATCCTGACAGGATTCCTCATAAACCTTCCACTGCAAGCCATTTAATTCACTGGAGTACACACACACACACACACACACACACACACACACACACACACACACACACACACACACACACACACACACACACACACACACACACACACACACACACACACACACACACACACACACACACACACACACACACACACACGAATCATAGAGCATTTTTGTCGAAGACCGCAAGCCCCATGTAATCCTCTCGCTACTTCCCAAAACATCACACAAACTCATTTTAGACCCTCTCATCATCATGATGAGGTGGTTTGAGATCCAGTCTGAAGACAACTTTTCAAACATACCATTTCTCCAGACCAAACATAGCCATTGCTTTGGTGCTCCATCAAAGTCATTTATAAACTTCCCTTGGAAGTAACTGTCACGATACGAAGGAACGAGGGAGCTAAAGCCACGTATAGGAGACGTGGTGTAGGACCCAAGTGCAAATGGTTGTAGGCACAGGAGGCAGGAGGGAATTATAAATAATATTTAATAATTAAACTAACATAGAACAGAAAGCGTCACCGAACCGGGAAGAAACAGAGCAAACGCAGAGTGTAAAAACAGTAATGAAACTAACAGAAGTGCACAAAAATTAGTAAAAAGTCAAAACAGAAAGCGTCACCGAACCGGGAGTTAAATGAACTTAAATCACAAATGAAACCGAGAATAAACTACAAAAGAAAACCAAGAAACACGCGGCAAACAGCAAGAAACCAAAAACACTAACTCAGGACAGCAGGGTTAAACAATGTAACAAAAGAACTAGCAAGCGCACAGAAGTAAAAGCCGAACACAGGGAGAGAGACACAAGAACCGCAGAAGCCGAACACAGGGAGAGACACGAGAACCGCAGAAGCCGAACACAGGGAGAGACACGAGAACCGGGAGTTACCACAGGGGATCGAGAGGAGTCCAAAATCACAGGAATCACCACAGGGAACGTGGAAACACACAGGGACTAGGAGAAGTGGCAGGAAACAAAGACACAACGATCTGGCACACGTTGCTGGAGCCCAGGTGTTCTTGAAGACCGTAATCAGGGGATAATCGGCTCCAGCCGTGTGCCAAAGGAACAGAGGGAGAGAAGCAAAACCAGGACTCGGAGCCTGGAAGCGGAGCCATGACAGTACCCCCCCCCCTTAAAGAACACCTCTTGGTGTTCTACCAGTCCTGGATGGACGGTCGTCGTAGACGAGGGGAGGAGGAGGCCCATTGGAGCGACTGGAAGAGCCGGGCTGCAGCGACCCGGAAGACAAGCTGGGGTCCTTGGGAGGTGGCGGGTGGGAAGTCACAGCTGGGGTCTTCGGGAGGCCGCGGCGGCGGCTTGGTAGCCACGCTGGAGACGTCGGGAGGCCGCGGCTTGGGGGTCACGCTGGAGACGTCGGGAGGCCGCGGCGGCGGCTTGGGGGTCATGCTGGAGATGTCGGGAGGCCGCGGCGGCGGCTTGGGAGCCCCGCTGGAGTCGTCGGGAGGCGGCGGCGGCGGCTTGGGAGCCCCGCTGGTGTCGTCGGGAGGCGGCGGCAGCTTGAGAGCCGTGCAGGAACGTTTGCGAGGCGGCAGCTTCAGAGCGGCGCAGAAGTCCTCGGGAGGCGAACGCTTGAGAGTCGTGCAGGAGTCTTTGGGCGGCGGCGGCTTGGGAGCCCCGCTGGAGTCGTCGGGCGGCGGCGGCTTGGGAGCCCCGCTGGAATCGTCAGGAGACGGCGGCTTGGGAGCCGCGTAGGGGCCCTCGGGAGGAGACGGCGGCTTGGGAGCCGCGCAGGAGGGTTCGGGAGACGGCGGCCTGGGAGCCGCACAGGAGGGTTCGGGAGACGGCGGCTTGGAAGCCGTGTAGGGGCCCTCGGGAGGAGACGGCGGCTTGGGAGCCGCGCAGGGCCCCTCGGGAGGAGACGGCGGCTTGGGAGCCGCGCAGGAAGGTTCGGGAGACGGCGGCCTGGGAGCCGCACAGGAGGGTTCGGGGGACGGCGGCTTGGGAGCCGCGTAGGGGCCCTCGGGAGGAGACGGCCTGGGAACCGCGTAGGGGCCCTCGGGAGGAGACGGCCTGGGAGCCGTGCAGGAAGGTTCGGGAGGCGACGGCTTGGGAACCGCGCCAGAGTTTTTGGGAGGCAGCGGCCTGACCAGGGGAGGCGCCGGCTGGAGAGCCGCGCCGGAGACCAGGGAAGGCGCCGGCTGGAGAGCCGCGCCGGAGACCAGGGAAGGCGCCGGCTGGAGAGCCGCGCCGGAGACCAGGGAAGGCGCCGGCTGGATAGCCGCGCCGGAGACCAGGGAAGGCGCCGGCTTGAGAGCCGCGCCGGAGACCACGGGAGGCGCCGTCTGGAGAGCAGCGCCGGAGACCACGGGAGGCGCCGGCTTGAGAGCAGCGCCAGAGACCACGGGAGGCGGAGACGGGGAAACAAGAGTCACGAAGAAAAAAAAAATCACGGGCGGGAACCGACAGAATTGGCTCCGACGGAAGAGCAGAAGAAGCAAGCGGAACACCGGACAGAGCAGAGCGGGAGGAATGCCGTGCAACCGCCTCAGACATGGAGTCCAACATCTCAGAAATAGACAGAGTCATCCTCTCAATATGACTCAACCTGGTGGCCTGAGTGTCTAGTTGCTCCTGCCAGCCTTTCACCACTGCTGGGTCCATAATTAAGGCCAGATCGTTTCTGTCACGATACGAAGGAACGAGGGAGCTAAAGCCACGTATAGGAGACGTGGTGTAGGACCCAAGTGCAAATGGTTGTAGGCACAGGAGGCAGGAGGGAATTATAAATAATATTTAATAATTAAACTAACATAGAACAGAAAGCGTCACCGAACCGGGAAGAAACAGAGCAAACGCAGAGTGTAAAAACAGTAATGAAACTAACAGAAGTGCACAAAAATTAGTAAAAAGTCAAAACAGAAAGCGTCACCGAACCGGGAGTTAAATGAACTTAAATCACAAATGAAACCGAGAATAAACTACAAAAGAAAACCAAGAAACACGCGGCAAACAGCAAGAAACCAAAAACACTAACTCAGGACAGCAGGGTTAAACAATGTAACAAAAGAACTAGCAAGCGCACAGAAGTAAAAGCCGAACACAGGGAGAGAGACACAAGAACCGCAGAAGCCGAACACAGGGAGAGACACGAGAACCGCAGAAGCCGAACACAGGGAGAGACACGAGAACCGGGAGTTACCACAGGGGATCGAGAGGAGTCCAAAATCACAGGAATCAACACAGGGAACGTGGAAACACACAGGGACTAGGAGAAGTGGCAGGAAACAAAGACACAACGATCTGGCACACGTTGCTGGAGCCCAGGTGTTCTTGAAGACCGTAATCAGGGGATAATCGGCTCCAGCCGTGTGCCAAAGGAACAGAGGGAGAGAAGCAAAACCAGGACTCGGAGCCTGGAAGCGGAGCCATGACAGTAACGTCTAATTGCCCAAAACTTTGGTCAAACAAATGCCATCTTAGAAACCAATTCTTCTGGTGAATAGATCCATATTTCCTTCTAAGCTTTTTCTTCTTGAGCTCTAAATCTATATTATTAATTTTGCATTCATACAGTGTAATTGGTTTTGAGTATTTTGTTATTTCAATTGGGCTATCTTGGAATGTGTTCTATGAGTCAGATATTAGCAGATTTGAAGCGCTGTCTGTTGCTTTTTTATGTGACATTGACTTGACCATTGGGGCAAAGGTAGTGAATGAGTCTGCTGTTGGCAGTGTTCATCTTTGATTTGATCGAGTGTCTCCACACTAGAATCACCATGTACAAGTTTAATGACGGCTGTTGCACTGGGTTCTGCAGAACACTGAGCAAACGTCTATCATAAATTGTGTCATAACCCAGAGAGTTGATGTCGGCTTTGTGCTCGGGAGTATTTGCACATTATGTTTGCAATGGCTGACAGATTCTGATTTCTATACTCACAACATATTCTCCCGATGATCTGCACCAAGTTGGTAAAAAAGGTCGGTAAAAATTGAAAATATCCCCAAACCCCCCATTAAAATGTGTTGCTACATACACAGTACATCCGTTTTCAAAATGGCAATGTTTGTTTGAGACAATGAAGCCATCTAACAACAGTACGGATGCTTCACTGAGACCAAGATTATTTTCCAAATACATGCCTTGCTTAGCGTGCCATTCGTAAGCCGCCTCAATTCTTTCTGGATCTGGTTTTGTTGGCGCAGATATTAAGGCAATTAGCTTGTAACTTGGTTAGATTCTTGTTCTTGGCCTCAAGCCTCACTGATTGTTAATACCCAGATGCAAGTCGCTTCTGTTCAATGACTATAGTGCAATGTAATGTAATTGTCATGGCCGCTTTCCTGTGGCTTTTACTTTCAGTGCCTGTGAAATGTATAGTCGCAACTCGTCATGGGATACATGTAGATGCTTGTGTGTCCTGTCAGCTATGAAGAGGTTGCTCAGTATGGCTCCTCCAAGGTTGTTGACGTTGGATGAAGACCGTCAATGCAATCGGTGGTCGCGCTGGTGTGTGGAGCTGCAGTTGCAGCTGCGTTTTCTCCTCTTGAGAAGCGATTTGTTCGAAATGTGAATCAATTTTTCCCATTACAATGAATGGAAAAAGAAATAATGCATTCCAAGCCTTAAAATGCGCTGTTCCTCTATGTGTGTGGCCGCTGCATGTGGGAGGGGTTGCCGAGTGAGTGACGTCTCTCCAGAAGTGAAGAGGTGCCCGGTGCGTGTCCAGCTCTGAATGTGCGCTTCTGTGCAGTTTGGCTGTGACAAAGTCATAAACCAAGTCACGCTCTGTCCCAGACTCGCCTCATCCCTGTCCCAGCTCCAGCCCACAACAGGACATCAAACCCTGGAGTGGCCCAGCCTCGGAGGTGTGGAGAGCACCTCCCCTGTGACACTCTACCACGGTCCAGTGAGGAGACAGGAAAGGTTTTACACCTCAATATGAAGAAAAAACAGTCAGTAAATGTAGCTAACGGGACACGTCTGCATACAGAGGCTACGTTACACACAATAACAAAGCACGTTGGTGGTTAGCTGATCGGTCCGTCTGTTTTTTCCAGCTTTTTTCGGGGGCGTTCGAGTTCTGGATTTTCGTTCAAAATCTGAAGCAAAAAAATCTTGAATTTTTTGTTTGAAGTCCGGGACGTTCGAAGACCGAGGTACCACTGTATTTGTTTAATTTTTGGCCAGGGTTTCTACTGTTATGAATATATTGTTGTTAAAGTCAAGACAAAAGAGCTTCATGTCGCAAATAAGATTGCAATGTGATTGAGATCACTTAATCGCGGTCTCTAAATTAGTGTGAATCGTTGAGTGTATTGAAAATAGCCTTTTGTGAAATGGTGATCCAACAGGTGACTACATCATGAAGCTCATTAAGAAGGCGGAAGGTTTGCGGCGCTGTCAACAAAGCAAATGTCTGCATGACCACCCGTCATTGGCGCTTACCTTGTTTTCAACAGCAGACACTTTTCAAAGAGCACTTCCAGACAACTATTTGAGTCTGTACTGTGAATCTGAAAAATGGATTCTTTCCCACTGTTTCTCACTTCTTTTTATTTCCCCAAGTCTGTCACTCGCTGGTTGTTATTGTCGAAAAGGGATTAAGATAAAAACTACATTTGTTATCTTGGTAGGAATCTAAACTCTGACCCTGCCAGTGCTCGTTCTGTGTTCTCCTGTCTGAGCTGCTCCACGAATAAAGAAAACATGCTCCTGCATTTATTTGTACAGATGGAGAATCACGCTCCGCAGGAAGGCTGGAGCTTCAATGCAAACGCCACGCTGGCTTTCAGTACTCTACTGCACGCTTTAGATGCAGTGTTCTCTACCTCTGTTGAGGGGATCCATATTATGCAAGTCCATGACTTCTGGTTTATCTACTGTGATGTGAAATTAAATGTTCGTCGAAGACACATATCAAGAATTGAAGGAAAGCAGGCACATGATCGGTAATAATGCACGGTATTTCAGTGGCGAGTATCTTTCCATTGTGCATTTTGGTGTATGCTTGTATGCTACTTAAGTACTCACGTAAAATACAATAAATCTATTGTCACGGGGCTCAGAAATGAGGAGACTCAATTGCAGGAAGTAAGAGAGGCGAGGCAGTTAACAGAAGAACACAGCATTTAATAAACAAAAACGTCAGCCAACACAAATGGGATGCAGCCCAAAGTCCATAACAATAACTAAAGGAGTCTCCAACGGAGAATAAATGACGATCGAGGTCAGATATTGTCCAAAGTCCAAACAAAGAGTTCACAAGGAAGATCGGGCACGAGGAGGAACAGGAACTAGAAAATGAGAAATCAAAGTCAGGATAAAACTTACAAAAATACTCAGCCGCAAGGCAGTCCAGGAGGTAAAGTAGAGATCCGAATAATGAAATGTTCACACATGAAAAACGACCTGGCGCTGCACTGTCATCCAGCTACTCCTTGTGGAAAATCAGGGGAAATGAGGTGCAGCTGCCACTGGTGCCCGACCTGTCAAGACAAAGCACACACAGGAAACGGAGAAGTGTCCATACAAAATAAGAGCACAACAGGAGGGGACATGTCTATTTGTTCAACTCTCCCTGAGACAGACCATCGTATTACCGTGTATCTTTGAAAACATAAACAAATAAATTAAAAATAAAAGGAAATAATGAGCACGCAAGAGAGAGAGAGACAGGACGATGGCCTTTAGTGTGCGGTGTTACTAAAAAGAACTTGATTTTGCATAAAATTCCATTGTAGTGAGTCGAAAATATTTACCCCTGTACTGACTTCAAAACTCTGGTCTTCAACACAACACAAAGCTGATGACAGCCTTTCAGCCCTTTTAAGCTTGTGCGTCCCAGGTTACTGGGAGTAAAGCGAGGAGTCTTCATGCACTGTGATGTTTGCTGATGATGAAGTGATCTGTAGTGAGAATAAAGATGAGTTGTAGAGGTAGCTGGAGAGGTGGAGCTCCTAGCCGGAGGAAAGATAAATAAATGAGAGCGATGCAGGAGAGTCAGTGAAGTTGTATTGGATCAGAGGGGGTAAAGCACAATGGATTCAATTATTTACATACAGGGTCATGGACAGAGATCAAGTGTGGAGAAGAGGAGTCTGCAGGCGGATTGGATCAAGTGGAGAAGGCTGTTGTTGGTGCTCTTTGACAGAAGAGCGGCAGCTAGAGTGAAAGGGAAGTTCTATACGACAGAAGTGAGACCTGCCATGATGTATGATTTAGACACAGTAGCTCTGACACTAACTCAAGATACAGACTTGCAGGTGTAAATTACGTAGAGAGGTGAGAGTCAGACACATTTAACACTATCATTTAAATAATGCTCATGCTGGTTCTCAGCCACAAAACATCGCATCCTTACGTAACATGTTAAACGTTGTTTTAGATTTTTGCCATTTAAAAGTAATTGTAAAATAGCTAGTAAAATAAATGCATGGAATATTCAGTACTCTGTTGCTGTGTGGAGACCTTTTTCTCCTTGTACATGTGCACTATTATGTATGTGTTGCAAATAATGCACAAAGGCCAGGCACATACTCCCATTCTTTATTTGATCATAAACATAAAAAAGAATATTCATAAGACATTGCCACACAAGCAACAAAATGTCAATTTTTAGTGGCGCTTTAAGTCACTGGTGGCACTGAGGAAGGGTGCGAGCTCCTTGTTGTTTACTGAGCAGAGCGTATACATGGACAGCCACCAGCCTAATGAGCTGTCTAATGAATATGTGTTTTGATGCTCATTTGAAAGTTTCTGTTGACATGCGTCTTCCTCTGCGGTCCTCTCTGCTAATGACAACAGAACACAATTAAATCTTTCCAAGCGAACAAGCACATAATAATAGTTCACTTGTGTGGGATCACACTGCACATTCCCTAAGCACACAATATCGGGACATTTCAGATGAAACAATTATCTGACTGTTTTCATCGGCTCAGATTCAATTACGCTCAATGTATGCTGAGAAGCGTTCTATGAATTAGTGCAAATAGGTTCAGGATCATCGACTTGCACCTTCTTTAAACTCAATTGAGCTTCAGGGTTGATGAGCTTAATAGCAATAAACTGTGTGGAGGATTCTATTTACCAAGAATGTGGCTCTGGTGATGCCCAAAGAAGGTCTCTTAACCGTAATGGAAGAATTGAAAGGAGCTTGTGCCGCAAGCCATGTACTGTATGTGTGCAGAGATTTGCTATATTTATTGACTTTAAATAAAGGCTAAGAAATGGAATGATTTAGACATTCTGGCATGAGAAAGCGTGCGTGGCGAGGTCTGAAACTTAAATCGCATGATAATACTTGCAACCTGTCCAGTGACATTTTTTTTTCTTTTTTTGAATTTTTGTTTTACCTCAATGCTTCAGCTTCAACTTCTAGTTTCTCCAACACAATATTGGTGTCGTTGAATGAGACCTGGTGGGAAGGTCTCAGAACTGTCAGGATCATTTGCGACTTAACTCCAAAAAAACATTATTATGAGTCCATCGATTGTTTGTTTGTTTGTTTGTTTTTTTCAAAGTTACCTCCTTTTTTTAATGAATTTATTTTTGCTTTACCTCAATGTTTCAGCTGAAAACTTAGGTGGGTAAATTCTAAAGAAACAATGTGTGGTGGGTATGTATTTTTCAATAATAATTACAACAATTATTATCTATAATTATATAATACATCAAGTGAAGCCATCTCACCGGCCAGCTCAGTGCGGGGGCGTGGTTTAGAAGCCACCAGGTATCCCAAATGTGCACCCCAGTCGTTCTAAAAAGTGAAACCTTTTGCATTCCATGGGATGGGTAATGGCTAGTCCAGCGTTGGCTGCAATGCATATATGTCAAAGCAACCAAAGAAGGAGAAGACTGAATCTGAACAGGAAGTGTCAAACAAGTTTTGGACCAGAAACATGTCAGAATGTGCAAAATATCGGCGCTGCCTTTCTGATGATGATGGAGAGAACTCGGATTTTTTTGGTCTGAAACTGGATTCAAAACTGGCAGCTGTCCTCTTGGACAGATGAACAACAAAATGAATACAGTAATACTGCCACAGTTCATCAATTTACTGTGCAATATAGAGTGGTACCTCAGTTTTCGAATGTCCCGGACTTCGAACAAATCGGAGTTTGAACAAAAATTTCGAGATTTTTTTGCTTTGGATTTCCAAACGAAAATCCAGAACTCGAACGACCCCGAAAAAAGCCGGAAAAAACATAACGTGCGATGGGAAAAATCGATTCAGATTTTCAACAAATCGCTTCTCGAACGGCCGTCTGGAACGGGTTGTGGTTGAGAACCGAGGTACCACTGTATACGGATCTTATGCTAGCTTGAAACAGGCGGCTACAGATCTGTTGCTAATGATGCTAATGAATAGGGCAGTGTTGAGTATGCACACCACAGTCTAGAAGATTTAGCTTCTCCAACACAATATTGGTGTCATTGAATGAGACCTGATGGGAAGTTCTGAGAACTGGCAGGATCATTTGCGACTTAGCTCTAAGAAACCATTACGAATTCATCGTTTCAAGTTACCTTGGTGCTGCTTTAAGCCCTAGTGTCCTTCAGAAAACAAAATCTTATTATTTTTAGTATGATTTTGTTCATGCTTGTGGACACTGATTTTGGGTTGCAGAAAGGGTCAACGGTATCTTGATGAAAAGAAGCATGAGGATGCACAAGACCACTAATGTGCACGACTAGTCAAAGGCTGTACAAAGGGAGGTGTTTAGATGGAGTGGAAGATAAAGATTCATAGCTCTGTGGCTACTTACCTTTGGTCAAGGACTCCCAAAAACATTTCATCCTGAGACCTTTGTGATCGGTTGTTGAAAATGAGAGCATCACAGAGATGCATCATGTTCCTGACCACCGGAGCTGCCTTAACTTCAGGTTCCCTGGATCAGCTTTCCTCATTAAATAGCAAAGGCTGACACCATCGATGGTCAACAAAAAACAAAACAAAAAAGAAATAGAGCAGTAGCCTGTGCTGATGACAACAACCTAGAGATGAGAAGCAATGACTTTCAAAGCGCGACTGATAATGTTTATAGCCATGGAAAAAGTGTTCATTATAAATGGCACCTTATCTCACCTTATGATAAGGCAGGTTTGGATGAAACCCCCCAGCCTGCTGATAATAAACTGTAAGTTAGTGAATAAGAACGAAAGGTTAAACTGTGCGCAAGTCTGGTAATTTGTCAGGAGCAATGTCCCCCAGCTTTTCCAATCCCACTGGCGCTGCACTTAACAAGCGCAATGGTGAGCAGAGAAGCGTTTACATCCGACCTTGACTATTTTAATTGCTTTTAAAGGGAGTTTATAATCCGGCTACACTTCATGACAGGATGCTAAGAAAGAACGTTCCGACGAGATATGCTGGTGCGGCGTGGCTGGATTGTTAAGAAAGCGAAACAAAAAAGGCCAAATTGAAGTTTGTTGACAGCATTTAACTGTGCGTGAACAGGAATGGCTCAATGCATGAACTGAGGGGTAATGGTTATTATTGTTTTTCATTTCGGTTTTCCCTCCCAGGAAGCCGAAAGTGTATACATCACCTGTTTTATGCTGCACTATCCTGGGTCGTGGCATGCTGAGCCGTTATTCTTAATGCACTTTCATTTGTTAGGCCAGATAAAAGAAGTGGATTATTCGCAATATGGAGGCAACAATTTTGGCACATTCAAAATTGATTTTGATGATGGCAAAGCAGTGAAAAAGCTCTGTGAAGTATAGCCTCATAAATGAGTAAGATTTGAATGAAATGTTTCCACTGAAAGCAGTGGATGTTTTCTTAAGTCAAAACTTCTCTCACTACTATCAGCACAACTATGAGCCAGTAGCAAGCTAAAGAGTCTGCTGTTATTCTACCACACCAGTAAATAGCTGAATTATCAAGTGGTTCTGGGCTCAGTCAAACAATACTGAGAAGAAGTAAAGCCTTCTGCCCTTCACTGCAGTAGTGAGAGCGTTACTTTTCAAAGACGCATACGGTCTGTGTTGGCTCACTCTTAAGAAGTGTCGTGTTGACTTCACATTGAAATGTTAGTCTCCACAGTTCACCTCATTCATTTGTCGCAACTTGGAGAGGTCATCACGTATCAGCTCTTTAAATAATAGTTTTCACCAACCAATCACAGAGCAGCTATATTCATCCTTTTATCCATGTGCATCAGTCACACAATCGCACAAAGGAATGCAATTGATGGAACTGACTTTCACGTTTATGAGGACTTCTATTCAGAATGACCGAAGGGTCTTTCTTCCGAGGTCTCATGAGTTTTTGAATCGGATGCAGAGGAGCCTTGCCCAGTGGGGTTGGAAGTTTGAATCCCGCTCCATCCCAGTGGCTCTAATGGTAGTGTCCTTGGGCAAAACCCCTTTCCCATCATACCTACGGAGAACATGTATGAATGTTAATGGTTTGGTTGGCAACCAAGCTTCCTTCAGTCTGTCCCACGGCAGACGTGGCTACAGTTGTGGCTTACCACAGCTGATGTAACTGTGGGCTGAATAAATCATCATAAATCATTCTGCTAACATGTAGAATTATCTCCAATGTTTGCCACAGACTCCAGTGGTGCACCTGGATATAACTCCAGAAAGCACATTGTTGTCGGTCCAGCTGTTTTTCAACAGCTCAAACAAGCATCTGAGCTAAGCGATGCCTCCTTTTAGGACCAGTTTTGACACTCCTTGCCTAATGGTTATTGTTCCCTGTTGTCCTAAAGAGCAAACTATAGCCAGTTGATAAAGTCACTTCTGGGTGCCAAGAACTCAAGCGCTATTTTGAGGCACGTGACGCGCAATGCAAATCATGGTCTGCATGAATTAGTGAGTGCACAATTTTATTAATTTTTTTCCCCGCATTAATATTATTTTAAAGGACTATAGATAAGTCTGTGAGAAGTGTCAACATATTAAGAGGAATGCTGAGAGGTGTGCTTCAGTTCAGAAGTGTTGTTTGTGAAGTAAAGGTTTGTTTCTCCTGGTGTTGAGGTTCAAGTGTGCAGACGTGCCTCTGTGCTTCATATCTGTGACCTGTCCATATCTCTATTCCACTCAAACACTTGCTCACAGTCATGGATTTCTGCTCAGTGCACTCGCTGGATGAGTTTTTTTTTTTTCAGCTGTGTACAACACTTGCTGCTGGGGTCAGATCAGACCTCCTGAGACGGGGGGAACTGGGCAGCCATGGTGTCGAAGGGACTTCCTGCTGAACCATCAAGTAATAATCCTTCCATACTGCAGGAGATGATAACCAGCATACAGCAAAGCAGCCATAGGCGCTGGGATTTTACAGTCAAAGCCATTGCACGGACTCCATCATGGTTCAAACCCCAAGAGGACACTGTTGGAATATAACATAAAATGCTTCTGCTGCCAGCATGCCACATGCCCTTTGGCCAGCAGTTATCCTGAGACATATTTCCAGCACACGGTGACAATTTAAACATGATCTACCGCTCTTATCCAGCATCTTGCTCAGAAATTCTGTGTGATGTTCTCTTCTGTTGCAAACTGTGACTCAGCACATCTGCATTTTTCAGGAATAATCGGACTTCCATTGGGCTGAAGGCCACTTGACCATTTTAGTTTTTGCTCTGGTTTTCTTTCATACCATATATACTTACTGAAGTTCATCACACTTATTATGAATTTCCATTCCATTCCATATCATATTTCCCAGCTGAGTTAGTAAGATTTGTGATTTGGGTGCCAGCTGTTTAAATATGAATAAGTTGACCAGGTACACTGTCAAACTAAGAACATGCCTGACCAATTGAAGCAGTTGTCCAGAATCATGTACTGTCTTATTACTTGGGATGAGTCTGGAGCAAGAGTAGAAAAAAAAAAAAAATCTAAAAAAAACTATCACTTAGGATTCATTTCTTGGGAAAAGTAGCATTCGACAGTTGTGGTCTTGCTTGAATGGATTTATACACTGAACACATCTTATAAATCGAATCTCAGTAAGTCACACTTTTTTTGTGAGGAAAAGTGGAGAGGAACGTCTGTAATTTCTGGACAGACAAAGCAGAACCGACAGCATCACTGAACACCAAACAGAACTGGGGATTAGAACTGAAAACAGAAAGCTGACAAAGCATCAGCATATTCAAAACAGAAAAACACAATACACATGGCTGTCATTACAGGCTCGTAGAAACCACAAAGCACACAAGTAAGTTAAAAGTGCAATAGTATAAAAAAATGAAGGTCGTAACACTTGCACAATAAAACACAAATTGAGCAACCGAGCAAGAACGTGGTGGACCAGCTCACACGCGGCTGAGCAGAAACAGAAAACGCCTACGTCGAACTAGCTCACTGGAAAATGCTAGGAAAAGTAAAAGCACCAGAAAGCTGATCGTAAGATGACAGAACGCGAAGAGGAGGCAAATAAGAAGCTAAGTTACCAGCACGGGGGCAAACTAAAATAAAAGCAGATCATGACACTACTTATACGATATAGTACGTGTACCTGTGTGTGTAATGCAGTTCTCTCTACTGGCTGGCGGGAAGACTCCCGACGCAGAGTCGCGAGGTGCCCTTGAACACTCTGACAGGTGGATCAGTCGACTCCAGTTTTCTCCTGCAGGGCTGGATGTGGGTGTGTGAGGCAGTGTGTTTCATGTGGAGCTGCGTCTCATGCCTTCATCACTTTCCTGAGAGTGAACATAAGCCATCAGTCTTGACTTATTGCCCGCATGTGTGGTGGTCTTTTCCCACCTTCTCTTCATCCACTGCGCTTCTATCAGGTCATCGCTGTGAACCCACTTTGGCCTTTTTTGCTCTTCACTTCTGGGAGTAACTGTTTTGACTTGTCACCTCTCAAGGAGGTCTGATTGTGTAGTCAATATACCTTTAGTGAGGAAATCCATGTGGCCCTGTTGAGGTTACTCCTCTGGCCGTCTCAGTAGAAATGGAGCCCTGCACCTGGTGGCCAGATCTGGGTTTTGCTTTGGCTCATTTTGATATAGCATAGCATACTGACGTGAAGATGTAGGTTGGGTGAAGCTATGGAATGGCACTCTTTTGATTCTGTTTAAAAACCTGTCAGACTGCCATTTAAGGCTCATGAGATGGTTGTTTGTTGTAGTCACAGCAACTTTCAGTACCGGAGAGCCACACCTTCAGTGTCCCTCTGTGCACTCTGCGATACGTGATCCTCAACCGTGCCTGATGCTACATGGAGGGAAAAAAAAACCATTGTGCCTGTGCACAATGCTGGCTGGGGCAAGGCACAACACACAATCCAGACCGCCCAGCACGGAACGCTATGGAAAGAAAACATTCTTTCACTTGATTGAAACACCTATTCTTAACATTTAATGCTTAAGGTCGCTTTTTTTGTCGTACATCACACTTTCCCAATCTCAGTATATTACGCCACGAGCGATGATGGGTGGGTTTACAGCTGCCTGCGTAAGACAACCATGTCCATTCAATGTGAATTTATTGACTTTTAAGATTGAATTTCCTCAGAGGTGACATTTTCCCAGGTGGTGATGTTGCTATTTTACTTGCTGACCCACTACTTGGAGCTTGTCTGCTACCACCTTTGGTATGTATCTTGTGAGATCTGCCACATAGCCTCATTCATATTTCACGTTTATGTATGGAAAATGTCTGAAAATGTTGGGAAAAAAAATTAAAAAGTGAAGGATTCACTATGTGACTGCGATGTGGCCTTTTATCAACATTATTTGGCAAAATTTAAATCAGTCTGATGTAAACAAAATATCTGCTGCTGCATGGTGATGAATGTATTGGCTGCGACACTTTGATATCTGATGAAAGATTTGGACGAAAACAGGTCAGCCGGGAATTCGAAACCTTCTTATCTCATGGTAATAGTGTGGCTAATTATCCACTTTAGATTCCTCCAAGTCTTGCTGCTCTTAGATCAATGTGCTTAAATAGGTCCTGTGTTCAATCTAGAGCAGAGACAAGCAACATCCGGTTACAAATATTGACTCGCAGCAGTTCAAACTTAAGGGCAGTTACAAGGTTGGATAATATCACTGGGTTTTAAGTGAGTAGTTATAGTGCATTCTCTAAAAGAGGCCATTTTGAAATGGATATTTAACCTTTCAGATGAAGTATCACATTGTTTATGTACTGTTGCCTTATCTTTGTTTATCATGCTGCTGCTTTAAAAGAGGTACGAAAGCCCAACTTGTCATTACTATTGATCTTTTAACCATGAGAACACTGTGCTTTAAATATATTACAAACTTGAAACTAATACAGCATTTGTTGACTGCTTGAAATAGATATTAAATTGAATTAAATATTGAATTAAACCTCTGCTACTGAAGCTTTCCATGAAAACATTTACATGGTGGTCCGTATTCTACCATTTACCTGGCACATGAATAATACATCATTTCAGAAGTATCTGGAAGTCAGGCAGCTGGAGTCTCACTTATTTTTTCGAAGATTGTTGTGACAGGTTTGGCAACATTCCATGGTGTCCACACATTTGTTGACTGAAGAAGTGATTGCAGAAGTTTTTCACAGTTAGAAATGAATTTTACAATCTGTCCATATATCTCACAATGGTTTAACAACATGTTAAATGTTAAAAACATTGTAAATTGTTATTCTTATTTCCATACTCCAAATCCACGAAAAGGACAAGGGTCATAGACTAGCAACCTGCAGTATTTATTTTGGGTTTCATTGTGGTGCTGACATTCAACTCCTCTTCAGTTATTATGCAAGTGTTATGTTCACAGGAAGATGTCTGGGTGAGTTAAGCGTGGAAGCATCGGAGAGATTCTAAATGTTCCTACATGGTGTATAATTCCGTTCATTAAAACCTGCATGTGACGGTTGCCAACCCCTCCAGCACAGACACCTAGCCTGTGCTTGCTTTCCTCATTTGCATCCTCATAATGCCATGAGCAACCTACAAAATGCAAAATGCATCAGTTGGCCTGAGTTCCAGCCTTTTTCTATCCCCACAGATGTAAAATAAAGTCAGGAGTTTCCCCCTAAGCATAAAGCAAAAGGTCATACCTCTGGGCAGTTGAGGATATTATACTGATCTGTGATTCTGCAAAAAATAAGGGTTGGGTGTCATCCATCATTGTTCTTGTGAAGCCTGAGCTGAGTCAAAAGGCAAAGCAGACTTTTTTTCCCATTCAATATATCTGACACATTTTGCTTTCAGATGATGATGAAGTTGAAGGTGGCCAGAATGACCTCGGTGTAGTGGGTCTCTTCTTTAGAGACTGTTAAGAATCTCCACCATCTGGGAGAAACTCAAAGGAAAAACTGTAGCTACACAAGACGAGGTGCCAGTAGAGGCGATACAGACGTCAGCCGGCGAGACGTTTGGAACATGCTGGTGAGGCTCTCCTCATACAGTAGGTGGCAGCCGAGAGCAGATCCTGGGGGCAGACCCAGGACCTGCGCAAGACTGTACCTCTTGTCTGGCACGGGAATGAATTTGTTCCCCTTCAGAGAACATTGAGGTGGTTTCAGGGGAAGAGGTTTCCAGGCTTGCTACTTCAGCTGCTGTCCCCATAGATATAAATTGAATGAATGGATTGGTGTATGGAAGCCATCATCAAGTTTTTTTGTTTTTTTTTCTCGCAAACATTCACAAAAAAGCAAATGAATTTATTAATTGTTGCTCTGCCAATTCTCAGGCTTATTAGTTACATATTTATTTTATTATACTAAAAAAAAAAAAAAAAAGGTTTTACACCTGTGGGCCGTCAGGACTGCGAGACTTAAAAGAGATTCACTTTTAATACACTGCCCTCCATAAGGTGGCAGTGGTGCGTCACTTGACGCTCAAAGAAGCCGAAGAAAACAGCCGCCTGTTCATGATGACAACCATGGAAAAGTTCTTGAAAAGAAAAAATGTCAACAAAAGTGATGTCTACAGAACCCTGGAAGTGACATGCATGCGTATTTTTTTTTTTTTTGTTTTTTTTTTTGGATGTGTTTTGCCTGAGATAACAACTATCTCGAGAAAATTTTTATCTCAAGATACAATCGTAAATGTCAGCGCATGCGTAGCTGCCTCTGTGGCAAAGCATTTTGTATACGTCCTCCTGGAACCACAATGTCTTCCATGGCTTCGTAACTGTTGGTCAACGTTGTCATTCACTGTCTGCAAGTGTGTGCGCTTTTAACACACTGTGATCAAGTGCCTTCTACTCAAAATAATACCATATGTGGCTAAGCTATGCGTATTACGCGTTCCTGGAAGTGACATGCCATGGAAGCGTCACCTCCAAAAAAAAAAAATGCATGTCATTTCCAGGGCTCCATAGATGCCGCCCTCTCACAAAAGTCAAAATTTGTTTGCAAATATAATCTGGACTTTATTAAGTTCGGCTTCATCAATAGAGGTAACAAAGTTGAGCCACCGGTGCAGTGTGTTGCGTGTGGACTTGTATTCTCCAATGAAGCGCTGATGCCTTCATAGCTGAAACGGCACCTCGAAACGAAACACCCAACAGTTGTGGGGAGGATTTTGTTGTTGTCCCAAACCATCATGCTCTTTGCTTTCCTTTGAAACCTTTGACTTTGAACAACTATCCAAATTATTAATTTTTTTGACCAGGAGTGCCACCTACTGAGTTCTGAAAACACTGTTTCATGAAGCATCATTGAAGAACCCAATATTCCCAGTTCCTGATCTTTACCTTCACTTGACACTTGACACTTGTTTATGTATTAAGACTAAATGAACTGAATGATACGTTGTTGATCATTAAAAGACAAACCTAAAATGACAGTTGTGTTGAAACTGAACAGTTGTTGATTCATTTTATTTTTGCTACAAACAGATGATGTTTTGGTCAGCCAGCACACCTTCCTTTTTTTCTTCTACTAGTGATGAACAGAGATAGCTGTTCCCATGGCGACACAGGTGGGGGGAGGGAGGGACTCACAGGCAGGCTGAATAAAGCCCAATTATATCAGTGCAACAACATGTCATGTCTGGATTTCAGCAAACACACTCAGTTGACTCTTCATTCAAAGCAAGGCAGTCCTCCTGATCTGATGTCATACACAGTGACAATCCCATCGAGGGAATGTCAGGAGTGCCAACTTCGAGAAACAGACATAAATATGGAAAATATATGTCAACCCTTTGATCAATATATGATAAAGCGAAACAGAAAAACCTCGTATACAGAAACATGAGAAAACATTTATGCTTCCACTTTGTTTTCTGCTATGTCCTTGTTGAGTTCCATATTTACTTCTGAATGATGGCTTTTCCTATCTCTGTGAAGGTTGTTCAAATATCAAACATAGGAAAGGAGGCTGCTCCCCACTTCAGACCGGCTGGTCAAGCATGCTTTTAGATTTGACACAACAGTTGACAGTGTGTTCACGCCGCTAGATGGCCAATATATATGCATTGCTGGAGTTTCTCAAGTTCTTCTTTCCCTGTCACAATGATTCAAGGATATTGGATGATTCACTGGAGAGTCTTAGGAAACTAGATTGAGTGAATAACAGCGTTGACAGGCTACATTTCATAGCAAAGAATGCAACTTCACACGCTGAAATTTTGCCTGTCCGTTTGTAATATACATCTACGTTGAAAGAGTGATATCCCAGAACAGGATCATTTTCAATGTCTAAAGGATTTTGTTTTGAGGTACAGTCGCTGAAATCTCCTCCACCTCCACCTCTTAAGGAGAAGCTGGAGGTTGATGCAGTGCCAGATCGTGAATGTTTCTACACTGTGGTGTGCTTTTGGACTCCCGTTCTGAACATTTTGGAGTTTTTATTTCTTTACATTTTTACTTCCTGGTTTGCCTTTGCACCTGAGAATTTTCGTAACTTTATTTTAATTTGTTTTCTTGTTTCTTAGTTCCTTGTCACTCATGACCAACCTGTTCTCACTCTGTTTTTGGACCTTTTGCTCCCTGGATTTCAGTTGAGCTTGCTCCGTTGGAGTCCCATGTGTCCCATTTGTGTTGGCTTTGCCATTTTTGTAACAAACTTTGTTTGTGGATATATTTGTGTCAGCCTTTCTATACTTCCTGCTCTTGGGTTCTCCTCATTGCCTGAGCCGTCACAGTGTGATCTTGCCACAATGAACCCAGCAGGAAGCGAGGATTGGCAATGGTTGAAGAGACACAACCCACACATTGACTGATTTCCGGCTGGAATTCACATTGCCTGTCTCATTGTCTCCGCTCCACTCAGTCCATGTCTCGCTCTTTCCCCAGTGAACCCAAGCCTCTTCCTGTACTATTCACTCGACTCGACCTTCGCAAGGCAGAGCGTCTGGTCCAAATTCAGGAAGGGGATGAAGTGGAAGACTGCTCTTAAGACACCACTGGGTGACTTTGAATACCTTGGAATGTCTTTTGGCTTGACTAATGCACCCGTTGTATTTCAGAACTTGATCAACGACGTGCCGAGGGATTTTATGAATCTGTTGGTATATGTTTACTTAGATGACTTTTTGATACTTTGTGAAGAACACAGCTGTCAGATGTTGAACCTGTGAGCTTCCTCTGCTTTATTTTAGGTCAGGTCCAGCTACCGCACAATCCTGTAAAGACGATAATCGTTTTTCGTCTGTCTCCATCGTGTACCACCAAATCTATTGGTGAAGTGGTTGCACACCAAAACCATGGATTTCCGGCGACTGTGTCATAGGTCGCAGTGTGCAGTAGTATAAATTATAATAATGCCGTTAAAGGATTTTAATTTGTTACTTAGAGCCACATTGTCTCATAGATGGACTTTATACACCAAAATCCTCTTTGGACGAGAATAGAAGACAATCGGCCATCTTTAAATATGCCTTCTGATGTGCTGCCTATCGCTTATTACCAAGTAAAGTTACAAATGCGCTTACGATGTGAGCTTAAAGTCATCATCCCCCCATGTGTCATTTTCTACCACATTTTTTCAATGGCATTTGAAGCACTCGTGTGTCAACCTGCAACATGGAAGCCTGACTTCGTCTGTCATCGATGGATGCAAGTGTCCACTTGACAACAGTGCATTTGTGGCTCCGTCAGAGTGACTTAGTGTTGTAAAGTATACACACCTCTTGTAGGCCTTTTGGGCGTATTGTGTGTTTAAATAATTCTCATTCAACAGCGAAAGTAGTTTGATTTGCTTCTCCTGCAGAAGCAGCTCATATAACATACATGAGAGAGAAAAAAAAATGAATCAGAAAAATAAATCACAAAATCATCCTCACTTGCACAATGTAAAATCCCCTGAAAAACAAAAATGTAAAGAATGGAGAGAAGAACCAACACAAACTTTTGAATGAGCTCCCACTTGAATTGAATTCAAGCCATCCTGAATTCTGAGTACACTGTATTGATTGCAGCATCCATATCCCCTTTGAAGCTGACATATAACAGGTGGTTTGCCGGAAGCCTCAGGGTCCTCAAAGCAAGGGTTGGCTGTGGGAATTTCGATATTTTTAACTCTGACAACCAGCTCTGAGGGAAGTACCTCCCATCCATGCCAGAATATCTGCAGACTACAAAGACAGTGTGCTATGTTTTAAACTAAAGCTCCATACAGGTTTTCAAGCTGGTGAACAGCTTCCATAGCAGTGGGTTTGATGGGACTTTTGAAGCCTCTGAAGAATGAAGCTATTCCATTTCACATGTAGAATGTCAAATAAAGATAAATAAATACAATAATAAAAAAAATAAAACTCTGACTTGACACATTATGAACTCAAAAGTGAAATTTAGAATTTTCTTATGCTGAATATCAGAGTAAAATATGCATATTTAATAATGGTTAGTGATGGTTTACCATTTTCAAAGTACACTACAAGTTGAAAGGTTAGATACACTTCATTGAGTGTATTTTTTTTACTACCGTCCACATTGTAAATACATATTGAAAACATCAAATATGTGAAGAAAGATCCATGGAATTTTGAGGCAACAAAAAAAAAAGTTTCACGTGTTGGAAAACCATCTCTAAAATAATCTAAAACATCAAACCATCCATCCGTTTGATGCCTTCAGTGAGAGTGTACAATGTAAATATAGAAGGAGAAGGTGTGTTTTGACTGATAATATAAGCTGCAAGGAAGCAGTAGTGTAGATCATTCAGTTGAGGCTGGTTTTCAGCAACTGGAGTAGTTCATGGTCATGGGGGAACAGATTTTTCTGGCATTTTCTGCTGTGATTTAAGAAGAGTGAATATTGAGTTCTCATCACTATTGAAAGAAAAACAAAAACCTTGCATTTTGAAACATTGCCTATATGTGATAAATTCAAATGGCTTTTAATATCTAGTGGCGAAAAATGGTCAACCACTGCTCACAATTGAAAGTAAGCATTTTCACCCCACAGGCAGTGTCCACAAACACACAAGCAGCAGCCCTCAGCCCAGACCATAACTAGACAAGTCAAATCTTTGTAGCTATAGAAACACCTTTTCGCCACTAATTACCATGCAACGCTGACACGCGCTGGCTTTGCAACTTGTCATTTGCCTAGCGTTGTGTTGCATCGGGCAAAATTTCACAGCTGCAACACTTGTGACCCCTGTTGTCACACACCTCAGATTTTCGCCCATTGTGTGAATCAGAATCCATATCATCATCACTATCTGAGACAACCGAACATATATGTGTACGTGGTAGCCATGGCAACTCCAGCAAAGGCCGTTGTCCTTACTACGTGACTCATTGTGCGAAGCACCAGCTGTAGGTGATGGGACACCTGCACAGCTTTTTAGAGTCTTGCTAGCATAGGACAATTAAAACCGGGATTAAAGACACAACAGCTCTGTAGACACGCAAAGCTCACACCAACTTCACCGTGTACTTCTTTTGAACAAATAACAAGTAATAGGGTTGTTTGGACATGAGGTAAAACACTTTGGTTTGTCAGCAGATGTTACGATCAAATAAGGATTTCGCCATTTCTTTCCTCAAATGATGTTGCGGTATGAGGGATAGCAAAGAAGTCAAAACACAAAAGTTCAATGATTTAAAGCAAATAATGCCCAATATACAGAATAACAACTTCAAAATGCTTTGATGTTCAAAGTCCGAAAAAAGAAGACGAAAAAAGTCCGGGGAACAAAAAGCAGATCCAATGGAGCAGAAGATCTGAAAGTACCAAAAACACACACAGACGTCAAAACATTCAGACAAGTACAATAATCCTGTCTAGAGTTTAAAAATATCAGGAGTCGTACTGTGGACTGGATCTTGGAAACAGAAAATAAAATCAAAACATAAGCGGATCATGGCACTGCTCTTTTAAAGACTTGAGTTAATTTCTTAATTTTCCATGATATAACTTTGCCCCATGCATTATATACTGTCCTCGCCTTTTCGATGTATGGTTCAACATACTGTAAACAAAATCCTTTGAAGGCCTTGAAGGTTCCTCATTGGTTGAAAGTTGACTCAGGTAAACATCCAACATAACACAACATCCAAATATAAAATAAATATAAAAAATGAGTGTAAATATTTCAGCCATTCGCACACGTGCATCACAGTAAAATGACATGAAATCCAGTTGAGACAATGCTATAGTTCTGATGGGTAAAACACTCCAAATATTGATTCTTCAATGGTACATTCGCAGACAATAGATGCAAGCAGAAACAAGCCAGTCTATATTCAACACCCATGTCAAATGGATAAATGCTAAATGACCTAGAAACGGCGACTCCCTGAAGCCAACTCAATACAAGCGTCCGCAGGGAATGACACTGTAATTGGTGAAAGTGGATAAACACACACAAATATACTCCTAAGCCTGACTGCGGAGAGAATTGTTATTTATTTATTTTTAGCTTTTCCCATGTCTCAGTAAATTGGAAATTCCTCTGTTACAGCATCTGATACATATATACTGTGTGACTAATTGGTGCCCTGAGTTAGGATGACTTGGCCATGTTTTTATGGATGTGTTCCTGATGCACTTTGGTACAATACCATAAAGTACATATACCAACCAAACACGTGTCAAATGCCTAAAACAAACAAACAAACAAACAAACAAAACAATATCACCTGAACACTTCCCTGCTGTGAAGTGCAAGACATACGCAAAGGGGGTGATGCCGATATTACTGCCGATAATGCTAAGGAAGCAGGAGTGCTGAGTTGTGATGAGGTTTCATGAAACAGGTGTCTAAATTTTATGAGCTCAATAGGTGACACTCTTGGTTTAAAGTGATGTGAAGCTTCATTGAAATAGTTGTTCAACGATTATTCACTATACAGTGCCTTCTACTGGCCTCTGAAAATCAGGATTCTTTTTATTGACACATCATCAACCCATCACTACTGTTGAGTGTGGGGATGTTGGATGAGGATATTTTGCAAATATGTGCTATTGCAGAAAGAACTCACTTCACACTTCATTTCCTCTAATGCCCCAAAAGGTGGTCTTTTGTTCATGGGACGATTCATCTCCTTTATACATTCCTGTGTAAAATATTTCCTGTGAAAAAAAATCACACCACTGGAAATGGTGAACAGTAGTATTGGTTCACAAAATCCCAGCGCAGTTTTCAATTAATTCACCAATCATTCCCACAGCTGGACACCTGTTCCAGATTAAAAAGAGCACAGCTAATTCAATTTTCTAGGTGGAACTGGAAGAGCCAGCTGTGAACTCTCTGGCAGACCACAATACCCTGAAGAAAGAATTAGATGACTATATGGATGTGCTCTGCAGGACATTAAATCATTTTTCTAGTCAAGTATTCGGAGTGGACACACATCTATAAGGCAGTGCTCAATATTAAATCATAATCTTTTTTTTTTCTAAGGCATTTCGCATTTACATCTTCATAAAAAATGCATCATGACAGGAGTCAAATGATGAAGAAACCATTTTGAAAAGAACATTTATAAACGATGACTTCCACCAGAAAACATTTATGCATCAGGGTTAATATGTAGCAATAACATTCACAAAAAAAAAACAAAAAAAAAAACAGCTGTTCCAAAAAAAAAAAAAAAAAAAGACCGAGCCTGAAGAAGAGAATGGGAACAGAACCAGCTTTCTGCTTTCTCGGGCGCTGGAAGTCCAGGTCCATGGTGTTGCTCATAGATTTAAACAGGCTGGTTTCTGTCTAGAGGAAGAGGATGAGCGGGTACCATCGCTGGACTGAGTGGGTTAAGGAGGGAGACGTGGAGGGCTGGCTGTAAAAAACAAAGACAGATGCAGCTCAAGGCTGCCCAGATGCTGTTTGTTTGCTTGTTTTTTAAATCAGTTTAATTGTGAAATTACATTATATGTAACTCTAACTTTCGTTTCGGAATTTTACAGACATTGTTGGCCATCTTGTTTGACGCCTTTAGTCAACAAATGTTTCATTATTGCAAAGAATATACCACAGTAGTGTATATTTTATTACTCTCATCCTGGAGACAGTCAATCATTTCTATTTCTCACAAAACATTCTTCCACAAAAATTATTTACAACCAACAGGCTTGTATCGACAGACTGACCCTGAAGCCCCTTTCTTTGTTTGTTTTATTAATCCAGCCCAGTATATATATCCTTGCTGGTGTGTGCTAAATATTTATCACCCGCTCCAAAGACACCGCTTGAGGTCGATTTTCCCCCAGTAAATTCCAAATCCTCGCATCAAAGATATTATTTTGGTGGTGTTGAGAGAGCAGTGATGACACTGAGGGCAGCAGGCTGAGATCAGAAACCCTTTTCAGGTAAGCACAAGGTGAACCCATTACCCTCTACCCAGAGGTGCGACTGACAACCTGCTCCTTGGACTGTCTGTGGCATTGTAATGAAGTAAAAAACTAATAGAGACCGAGTGTGAAAATGATGATGAAGGGTGTATCTTGGCAGGAATTAGGTGGAGTATCACAATTTCCCATGCAGATAATTGGAGGTGGAACTCTGCCATGAGTTGGCCCATGCTCTGAACTCATTTGTTGGAATAAAGAGCACCTTGTTGTGTGAAATCCAGGGTCCACTCAACATGCAAAACTGATGATGTGGATCGTGTCAGCTCTACTGGTGCTGGATGAATAAACTCAGCCAAACCACTTCTGATGAAAGATTTCCTAGGATTAAAGTGAATGAAATATTAACTCATATTGAACCCTTTCACCAATTCCATCAAATTGTGACGCGTCACGTCGTCTGTTTGGACATTACTTTTCATTCGGCTGATTTATGCAATATGTAATATGCACTCCAAATCCACTCGTCCGACTCGGATTGACTGCATCCGAGGGCTGTGGGTGTTCAAAGGTCTTAGCCAAAAAAAAATTGTTCTGCATTGGAAGACAGAGACAGGAAGATCCAACATTGAGCATATCTCCAAGGCTTATGAGGTTTCATGAAACAGTGCCCTCACTTTCACAGCCCACTTGATGGTGCTGTCTGCTTCAAGTTTCGACAACCATTTTGATGAAACCTCACACCATACTTCTACAGAAAATGCCACCAACTGACCTCTTAAAATTTGTGTTTTAACTGTTTCATGAAGCTTCATCTGCCCACCAATATGCCCATCACTTCTGACCATTGTCTCTGTGTTGTAGGTACCAACTCATGCTTCATCTAGTGCAGGGGTGTCCAAACTTTTCCAGAAAGGGACGCTGTTTGTGCAGGTTTTAGTTCCAACCCAACCCACTGCAGCCCTTGAGGACCGGTTTGGACACCCCTGATCTAGTGGCTTTGTGAAGTTGCAGATACAACCACAATGAGACAAGTTGAGTTAATGCCACATCACACTGTAACACCATCATCCAGGTAATAACATGAACGTGCTTGCTCCATATCTCCAAGTGGCAGTGCGTTTTCGACTGGGGAAGGAGGTTAAAATGAAAAAAATCCTAGCGAGAACCCGCTCACTATGTAGTCAGATTTTGTGCAAGTTGTGCACCTTAAATGCAGCTTTTGTCGGACTCAAAAAGTCTTTCATATGAGATTCCAGTGGCAGCCACCTAAAAAGGCCATACAATTTTGTACATGAAGGCCACATAAATGGGCCTTAAAAGTGTTCAATGCTGAGATGTGGCATTCATTTGAATGGCCATGTGCGAACGAGGGAAGGGGAGGGGCGCTCCAAGTGGCTTTGTTGGGCCGGGGGGGAGTTCACAAACTACTGTGTCTGTTTCACTCCATAATCTTTACAATTGAGCATATCAAACATGGAAGGAGATCGGCATCATCTTCAATATTATTTAATTCATTCCTCTCTTGACATATATTGAGTTACTCTCTCCCCTTTTTATTTGTGCTTATCACTGAAGTATCGCAGCCCTTTTTTCTCCATGTCTTTGCCATGTTATATTGACACGACAACATATTTTTTTCATGTATATTATGAACCCATTAGGCTGAAGTACCAACATGTCCACCATCCTCGGCCAAGTTAGCGACGGCTCCCCTTGGTTTTAATGCCGTCTTTATTTACTCACTAAATTACCATCACACATCATGCAGGATGAGACCAGGAGAACCAAGTGAGAGATGTCAGCATTAAACCTCCGATTGTAATTGAATGTAAAACTTAACAGCCAGTCCGGCTGCTTGGATGCGCTCTGAGTTAGAGCAGCGAATTATCCAATAAGTGCGTGATCAGTGATGCCTCATAAGCTATATGTTATATTTAATGCCTGATAGGACGGAGATGATCCATCACTGCCGCAGTTAAACCAACACTCGTCTCGACCTCCCCCGTTTTCAGGAAAACTTTGTGACAGTATGGAAGTGATGGATGGAGCTACCTGTGGTGCAGTTTTTCATTCATCCTGCTAAAAAGGTTTTTTTATTTTAAATCTGAATTTAATGACACCAATATCTGAAGTAGCTGTTGAGGAATTTTTTCTTTGTTTTGACTGCATTGGCTGGTGTCTTTGAAAATCCATCTGACTCTGACTGAATCACCCTCTCACCTCTTAAGATACATCCACACGGTGCCGCATACTTTCCCATCCAATCTTTACCTCTGCAAATTAAATGCAAAAATAATAGGATGTTTTCAGCTGTTTTGTCAAAATCGAGTGAAATATGACTCCAGTGTCAATGCTCACTCGCTGTCTGTAGAGATGTCGTTCACTCACAACATGAATGCGCACATTACCAAACAAATTGACTGCTGAAAGAGATGGTGTGGACTGATGATATGCTTCAGCTTTTATCACGAATCATCTCTGAAACACAATTCAATGGACACATGAGAGATTGTTTCACATGATTCGAGCATTTTCAGCAGCTTTGTGGTCACCTGCCTCCTGCTCCATTGACACCACAGGGAGTATTCTTTCTGAAATTCAATTGCATATGTGCTTGTGGGACTTAAATCAACATTCGCTCAAAGCTTGTGACTGGTTTCCCTTTAGAGTGTGTCTTTCGGTCTGAGGCACGTTTGTGTTTACAATGATGGTTTGCTGTTATTATAATTCATTATAATATAAAAGAATATTATAACAAAAGAGGCCAGACCCTGGGTTTATTTTAACAATTACCTTAACCCTTTTTGCAGAATGTACACTACTTTGTAGCGTGCTAGAACTGTTATGAAGTGGCGACTTGAGATGAGGCAGACAGGGCAGTGACATCATCATCAATATCTGGATCAGATGCACACAAGACATGGATCCAACATTTTCAAATGTATTGACTCTGGAACCCAGTTTCAAAGCTCATTGGACACAATCACTGAAAGTGGGCGAAAGGCCTCCCCGACACACTACTACTGCGGACACGACTGTCTCTGTCTCCATGCGGATGGGGTCTAATATCTATGTTTAGTGTCAGAACTATTCTGTCAGGCAAAGTGGTGGCCCATAGTCTTAGGGAAACTCTCCCGGGACCTAGAACTTAGAGGGCTTTTCAGGCTTCGTGAAACAGTGTCTGCCTTTCCTGAGCCTACTAGATGGCACTTTCTGCTGAGAAATATTTGTTCTGCATTTGAACAATCATATCAATAAAACCCCACATCATTTTTAAACTGAGAGCACCACCTACTGAGCTCTGAATATCAGAGGGCTGAACATGGAAGTTCTTTTCTGTGCACTACTTGACCATGAGTGATAAGCTTATGAGGTTTCATGAAACAGTGCCGTCACTTTCACAGTCCACTTGATGGTGCTGTCTGCTTCAAGTTTTGACAACCATTTTGATGAAATCTCACATCATACTTCTACATAGAGTGCCGCCAACTGACCTCTTAAAATTCATGTTTAAACTGTTTCGTGAAGCCTCATCTGCCCATCAATATGAATCACTACTGAGCATCGTCTCTGGGTTGTAGGTACCAACTCATGCTTCATCTAGTGCAGGGGTGTCCAAACTTTTCCAGAGAGGGCCCTTGAAGACCGGTTTGGACTGCCCTGATCTAGTGGCTTTGTAAAATTTGAGATACAACCACAATGAGACAGAAAAAATAAGGAGGGATGTCTGCAGTAGTCTTTAAAAGTATGGTTTTGCAAGGGGTACATGGTAAGGATTTGTGAAAATGTGCGGGTTCCAGTTATCATTTTACGATGTGTACAGAACCATGAAAAATGTTTAAATATTGTTCAAGGTTGTTCATAAACCTCTGTCCTTGTTCATTTCGTCTCCATTGTGAGCCACTATGTGTCACTTGACAGTGAGCCTGTACATTTTTCCACCTTACATAAAGGGCAATGACATGACACAACTTTTGTGTTAAATGCAGCGTGTGGCCTTCAGAGAGTGGTCCGATGTGTCCATGGGCTTATGTAAGTGCCATTTGTCGAAATATCACTCTGTGGATTTAGTGAAGCTGAGCCTTTGTAATCCTCAGCACAGATACTTCTGCAAATCCTGTATTTAATTAGATTTCCCCATTTAGTCATTTGCAGTCAGAGGCCTAATTCCTGCATAATGGCGACAATGAGAGTGTGTTCCTGGCACACAGGCGAATTGAGTTCCGCCTTCTACTTCAATGTGTAATGGCCCACAGAGTTCAATTTCAACACACGCTTCCTTGGTTGTTTGACTCTGTGACAGTACGGTTATGTTCTGTCAAACTTTTGTTGTCTTACAGTCAAATCGCCTTCCTAATACACAAGGTCCATATGAATATGGTAAACATTTCTTTTATGGAATAATAACAAATAAGAATAAACAACAACAATAATAATGTCAGCCTTTCCTGTATATAACCGCAGTGTAAGAGTTCTGCAACTGCTTGTAGTTGATATGATTGCAAAATGTTGAGATAGCACAAAGTAATCCAGAGTATGTGCTAATGAGTACAGAGTACAAAATCCAGAACTCGAACGCCCCCCAAAAAAGCCGTGTGTGGACCGATTTGTGGACACCTCCGAGGCTGGAGCGCACACTCCAGGGTTTGATGTCCTGTTGTGGGCTGGAGCTGGGACAGGGATGAGGCGAGTCTGGGACAGAGCGTTACTTGGTTTATGACTTTGTCACAGCCAAACTGCACAGAAGTGCACATTCAGAGCTGGACACGCACCGGGCACCTCTTCACTTCTGGAGAGACGTCACTCACTCGGCAACCCCTCCCACATGCAGCGGCCACACACATAGAGGAACAGCGCACCTGCAGCAGACACGCTACATTCACTCCTACAAAAGCCTATTTTAAGGCTTGGAACGCATTATTACTTTTTCCATTCATTGTAATGGGAAAAATCGATTCAGATTTCGAACAAATCGTCTCGAACGGCCCTCTGGAACGGGGTGGTCAAGAACCGAGCTACCACTATACATCCAAACACATTACAAACTCCTAAAGTGGATGAAAACCTGAACGGGAACCGCGAGACAAACAAATCAAATCAATAGCTAAGTGGTGGTTAGAACACATGCACAAAGTTAAACTCATGAAGCCAGAGTCGGAATCTTGAAAAACCAACTACACACATGCAAAACAAATCGCTCAATTCAAGAAACAAACGGACAAGGCCTTACTGACCGTGATGTCTGACTGTTGATGTCGAGGAATGGGTGTTCAGGAGCATGTGCAGCAGTTGAACTTCACACTGAACAGTTGTGATGATCTTATAAGGCAAGACGGCAATCTTTGGATTTCAGCAACCATTTCAATTGCACTTCACACCATTTTGTAAGAGCACCACCCACTGAGTTTTAGAATTAAAACACTGTTTCACGACGACTCATCAGCCCATCACAGCACATTGGATGTTTTTTTTTTTTTTTTTTTTTCTCAGATTTCATGTACAAAAAAAAAAAAAAAAGAAACGGGGAAAGCTGTGCAGGGCGGCTCTTAATACCCCTGAACTAGAAAGAAAATGAAAAAAAAAAGCCAAACAAATGCGAAGAGCATGTTATAGGCCAGTCCCAAGCTCATGTGAGACAATCTAATCGACGGAAAACGTCTTGAGACTGCTCCAGTTTCTGAAAACGGAGACAAAGCAAGCAAAGAACGAAGTGGTGGAACTAACAACATAAAATGTGGCAGACCGTGACAGCAACACAGCCTTTAGAACCTGGAAAAGCCTCTGACAAACAGGATTTGAAAAAGAAAAAGAGAGAACTAGACAGGATTCTCAGGTTCTTCGTGAGATCACGTGATCCTGTTGCTTTATATATTATGATTTTTCAATTATCGCAGTGTATATCACTGTCTGCACATGTGAAATTGGCAGCTGTTTCAGCTACTAAAGGGTTTATGAATGTCTTCATTCAAGAAATCATTATATTAACTCTCAGACTATCACTATACAGGGGCGACATGACCGACCGTAGGCTAGAGAAGTGGTTTACTTTCACAGAAGCATCAACACGACGGCACCTTGCATTCAGAACACATGTATAAAATGTGCTTGGGGGGGGTCATGAAGGACTCACACGGACCTCGTATCGGAATGAGATCATGTCAATTCAACCATTAAATCTTGTGACTATCTATTTACATATCTGTTTAGGATGTGGCCAGGTCATTCAAATACTGACCTCTGGTGCAGAACATGGTCAGAGTAATGACTCATAATACACATTTATAACCATTATAGCATCATTGAGAAGTGAAGTGATTCATAAGCACACATTTACAAGCACCACATTTAGTGGTTTACTAGAAACGACAACATCATTGAAGCAATTCACCCGTCGCTATACATTGATGTGATTCTACAGTAGAAAAAATGGTGTTATCCTGATGCCATTTCACAAAATATGTTTTGGGGATTTTGTTTTGCGTCAAGCAAGTGTTGTCCAGAAAAAGTGTTCCAGTAATTGCATTGACCGTAACAATGTATTATCCCCTAAAGAATACATGACATATATTTATTAGTTACACAGCAAGCTGTCATTGTTATTCTCTTTGGTCCAATGAACCGATATAATTTGAATTTGGTGTACAAAGGAAATTTATGTTGTGTTAAACCTAGCATCTGTTTATCAGCCTCATGACATGTTTGCTGGTCCATTGTAGCGATGGCTCGCACCAGAAAAAAAGTGAAAAACATTTAAAGCCTTCACTGCTCATCCTTCAGTGTGTCTGGGGGAAAATAACCCGTGTTTGGCTCATGGCTTTTTGTAAATAATTACCTCTGCCAGCCACCAAGACGGTTCCTGCTGCGATGAGACTGTTGACTTTGTTGATGTGTGCTCATCATCTCTGAATATTTTATAAATCACCGCAGTAATCTAAAATTCTTTTCAGCGCTCAAAATAGCAGAACTTCATTTACATGTGTCAGACTTGTTTTGGAAATAAACCTCTGGAATAAACTTGCATTCAAGGGATTTGCCTTATTTACTAGCCATCCAATTCAATTTACACCTATTGATCCTGTTAGACTTTGTTTCTGTAGAAGCATCTACTGGCTTGTTTTCAAGGGGACTCATTTCATGTACCTTTTTCTTTATGTTTTTACAAGATATTCTTTATTTATTTTCATGAAATTGATGCTTCATTTCTGCTGAGACATTGTGTGCTGGTAACCCAGGGTGGATCCAAGCCATGTAGAGTATAAGTTTCTGTCACTGCCCACGATTTGAGGGACCATTGTTTTTATGTATCTTGAGTGCAACTGCAGCACAGATCGGTTTCACAGAGGCAAACCTGTAACAGCAAAAGTTTTCCATGTTTTGAGATTGTTTAGCAGAGAAATGGACAACACGACTTTTCAATAGGAATTTTCAGCAACAATATAAGTGCACATGAGTTTCACCCCTATGAAATCTAAAGACTGATTCTGTCCAGCAGCGAATTAAATGACAATACATTTTACGGTAAAGTCAATGTACGAATGAGACAAGAAAAACAATGTGCAGTCTCAAGAATGACAACAATAAGACAGCCAGGAAAGTAGAATGGAGAAGAGCTTTTTTTTCTTGGTAGAAAGTGCCTTAAATACTATTTTTGGAATTTCATCTAGTCATAAAGAAAGTTTGCAAAATCTGACTGCAGGATGTGATGTCATCACGAGTCTGCAGCACGGACACCATCCCCAGGAGGGTCACACTTGAAGCAGGAAGTGCCACTTTGACCCGTATCAGGAGACTGAGCTAACTTCCGAGCAAAACCAAATGAGACGAATATTGCCACAGAGGGGGTCCACCATGTCATTGTCCGGTCCCCTCCCACCATGCTTTGATTTTATTTGGACTCTTGCTCCTTCTTGTGATTCCTCTGTGTTTTGTCAGCTCAGATGCGAGCGGCAGCTGCACCTCATTCCCCTGATTTCACCCCCACTCTCTTAAGGAGTAGCTGGAGGACAGTGCTGCGCCAGATTGTGAACGCTTCAAGCTGTGGTATGCTGATCGTCTGGCATTTTGAACTCTGTTTGCCACCCAGTTTGACTTCGTTCTCGTTTTTTCAGTTCCTTTTCCTGTATGGACTTCTTGCTATTCTGAGCTCCAGTCACCATGCGTGACATTTGTGTCGGCTCTGCCCGTTTTTGTATTAAAACCTCGTATTCATCGGCCTTGCCTTTCGTATTTTCGACTTTTGAGACACGGTCACATCGCCCCCTTTTGCAGAAACCTTTTGCACACACCGCTTTGCTCATCATCATTCGTTCTCTGAAATACTTTCAGAGATAAGTGCAATGAACTAAATGCTAATTGAAATATTGGCTTCTCTAATTAAACAAGTAAACAGTGGCAGTGTTTAGTTTCTGCACACGAGCGTCAGCAACTCGCCGCTGAGAGGTGCAAAGGTGTTTGTGTGCTTTGACAACAAGTCAGCTACAGGAATAGCCCTGGCGTTCCATGACATCACACTCTGTCACAGCGTGCGCATGCATTATTCAAAGGCAAATTGGTTTTATTGACTCCCTGACAAAGTGTATGGTTTAATTATACCTCGTGGCACAGATGGGCGTGCAGTCCCCATAACTCAGCAGATGCTTCTGACCCATACACAATCTGAATTAATCACACCTGCCTTAATTACATTCATATATTTTAATATTTTATACGGACAAAAATGTGCATGAATCATTGTGTCAAAATAAATCCTTTGGGTAACTGCTAAATTGTGGTAGCAACCTTTCCCAGGATGCTTCGGGAGGACTCCCACTGGCAGAAAACAATATAAAATAAAACTTCACTCGCATAATATTGCAAGTCAATTGGACAAAAAATGTTAAACCACTTTTGAGATGCCCCAAACAACATCAATTGGTTTCCCAGCAGAAGAGATCACCGACATTCTGCTGCTCACAGCGAGGGCTAATATTTCGCAACCAGCAATAACTCCACAGGATTACTTTACTTCACTGGCATTAAATAAACAACGGAGAATGACCTGTAATCGGTGTTGGGGAGACTCAAATGAGTAGATGAACAATGTGGCTTTTTCCAGGGTGAGCTGTAACCCGCTGGTAAATACAGTGGTACCTCGGTTTTCGAACGTCCCGGAATTCGAACTAATCGAAGTTCGAACAAAGATTCTGAGATTTTTTTGCTTCGGATTTAGGATGAAAATCCAGAACTCGAATGCCCCCAAAAATGGCCGGAAAAAACATAACGTGTGCGGCCCGATCAGCTGACCCACGACGCGCTTTGTTATTGTTTACAACGCAGCCTCTGTATGCAGATGTGTCCCGTTAGCTACATTTACTGACTGTTTTTTCTTCATATTGAGGTGTAAAACCTTTCCTGTCTCCACACTGGACCGTGGTAGAGTGTCACAGGGGAGGTGCTCGCTCTCCACACCTCCGAGGCTGGAGCGCTCACTCCAGGGTTTGATGTCCTGTTGTGGGCTGGAGCTGGGACAGGGATGAGGCGAGTCTGGGACAGAGCGTTACTTGGTTTATGACTTTGTCACAGCCAAACTGCACAGAAGCGCACATTCAGAGCTGGACACGCACCGGGCACCTCTTCACTTCTGGAGAGACGTCACTCACTCGGCAACCCCTCCCACATGCAGCGGCCACACACATAGAGGAACAGCGCACCTGCAGCAGACATTCTACATTCACTCCTACAAAAGACTATTTTAAGGCTTGGAACGCATTAGTTCTTTTTCCATTCATTGTAATGGGAAAAATCGATTCAGATTTCGAACAATTCGCTTCTGGAACGGCCGTCTGGAACGGATTGTGGTGGAGAACCGAGGTACCACTGTACTTTAGCTTTTTTTCCACCACTATTTTGAAATGAACCGTATAAAGGAGTGTAAGGTATGAAGCCTTGGGGTGCTCACCTCCTCAGATAATTATCTGCCAAAGTTGGTGGAACAAAGTGCTATTGCTGTATATCGAGCCCGTGTCGGAGACTCTGCAGTACCACACACTTGTTGACTGATTTTTATCTCAAGGCCACGAGTCCACGGTGGAAAACCAATATCTTAAACGGAGAGTGGATTCTGGCCTGTTCATAATGAACAGAGAAAAATCCGACATTATTGGATGCACCTGCTTAAAGGGCATGGTTACACTCTCTGTCAGCTAATAGACTGAACATTTCTGACTTTTTGAAAGCCATTGAGAGATAACCTTTAAATGTGGGAAGTTGCTCCTGGAAAAGGAAAAAAAGAAAACTCTTCTGTAATTGGATTCACATTGAAGGCCCTGGAAGACAATAAACGCCCGGTGTTGTCCAGTCAGCAGTCATCCCTGTGTTATCATGATAAATGAAGATGAGAGTTCATTTCATTATGATTGTTTAAAGCCAATTTCTGATAGGGGTCGTTTCATTTCCTCTCCCGTGGGTTCACTCATTAGCAGTGCTTTCATTCCAAGGTTGACGTTGTATTTACATGAGTGAGTTACAGTCCTCCAGTCACCATGAGGAATAAATTATTGGACATAACACCAAATGGCCATTCCATTACGACGCTGGCCATAGATGGTACACTGCAGTATACATTCAGTTTTATGGTGTACGGCACTCATTTTTAACACAACAGAAAAGGTGCCTGGAAGCTTCTGTGCGAACTAGTGGATGAGGTATCATGAAACAGTGTCGCGGGGTTGTTTCGTACAGTGTCCTAATTTTCAGAGACTACAGGATGGCGCTCTTGTTTATGAAACTATTCGATGTTTCATTGAACTAGTTGTTCAAGTCCAAACATTTTAGAGCAGACAACGCCATCTGGTGGCCACTAAAAATGAGAACACTGTGTCATGAAACCTCACCGTGTCTTCACGTCAGCAGCAGTTTTAGAGAGCAGTGAAACATGACTATTGTTTTATGTATTTCGGTGATGAACTTTGTCACATGCGTAGAACATTTAATACATTCGATTTTGCTATTTCTATCAATGTTCTCACCCATAATAGCAAGTGTTTCCTATCCTCATCCTTTTTTTCTTTTTCTTCACTTCATAAGTGTAAGTGTAAAACTCTCCTCTCTTTCTTGTGTTTTAATATTCAAGTGTATTTTCGATTTACTGCCACATCTGAAATAATCGCACCGCGCATCACCGCTTGACAGAGCCAGACTAGTGTGAGCTGCTGTCTGTTAGAATGAGTGTCTGCAGCTATTTTAGCTCCACTTTCAATAAAGAAGAACTCAAAACGAAGAGGAAGCCAGGGTGCACAACTGCGTCCTCCGCGTTCCGCTTTCACGCTCATTCCGATGCCATCAATTCCTGTTGACAGTGTAAATGAAAAGAGGTGAGGAACGTCTCTGTGGCGCCTGATGTGGAGCTGAAGGCAATTACAATATAAGTATTTGGCTTGATTGGAGAAACACCTCGGGGCAGCCCGGGGGTACGTAATGAGCTCATTCAGAAGCAGCGCAAAGGAAGTGCAATAATATTGACGACACATTCCCAAGGAAAAAGGGAAAACCTGACGATTTTAAGATGCTCTGTGTTCCACTTGAACGGCTGTCCAACATGCAAATAAAGCTGGTGTCTTCCTGGGTGGGTGGCAGCATCCTGTTCGCATCCTGTTCGTGTAACAAGCTACTGTGCTACTGACTAGACTTTTTCAAATGTGGGCTGAATTCCTGTCAGATCTCTATTTTTATTTTGCTCTTTAAATTTCAAATATTCACATTCTCTCCATGACCACCAAAGGGAGACAAACATCCTACCCTTTCATCACCTCTGGTTGATTAAAACCATGCCCTTTTGTCTCGTATTCCCGACGACTGCCTCGGGAAAATGGAATCTCATTTACATGATTTACATACTTTGAATAACCTTTTAGAAGTGTCTTAAAACAGATGGTATTCAGAAATGCTTTTAGGAAAATTCATGAGTGGATCTTGGGTTTCATCTGTCGACTCACATGCGCTAAATAGAATTAATATGAATTAATGCATGGTTATCTGAGCACATTAATTGATTTGATGCGCTGATGTTTGTATACCAATGTTTTTTTAATTTAAATGAAACATATTATATTTCCAATGAGGATCCCCCTCCAACTGCGCTTCGAAAATGTTTGGTGAGTTGGTTAAGGTGGCTTGCTCTGTCCGGGTCGGTGGGGAGTTCTTGCCCCAAGTGGTGGAGTTTAAGTATCTCGGGGTCTTGTTCTCGAGTGAGGGAAAAGGGGAGTGTGAGATTGATAGACGGGTTGGTGCAGCGGCAGCAGTGATGCGGTCGCTGTATCGGACTGTCGTGGTGAAGAGGGAGCCGAGTCACAAGACGAAGCTCTCGATTTACCGATCAATCTACGTTCCCACCGTCACCTATGGTCACGAGCTTTGGGTAATGACCGAAAGGATGACATCGCGGATACAAGCGGCTGAGATGAGTTTCCTCCGCACCCTTAGAGATAGGGTGAGGAGTTCGGTCATCTGGGAGGAGCTCGGGGTGGAGCCGCTGCTCCTCCACATCGAGAGGAACCAGCTGAGGTGGCTCGGGCATCTGATCCGGATGCCCCCTGGACGCCTCCCTGGGGAGGTGTTCCGGGCATGTCCTACCAGGAGGAGACCCCGGGGAAGACCCAGGACTCGCTGGAGAGATTATGTCTCTGGTCTGGCTTAAGAATGCCTCGGGATCCCCCGGGAAGAGCTGGAGGAGGTTTGTGCGGATCGGGAAGTTTGGGCTTCCCTGCTCCGAATGCTGCCTCCACGACCCGACACCGGATAAGCGGCAGAAGAAGGTGAAGGTGAAGCATCAAACCTTAGTGGAAGAAATGTCCGCCAGACCGCATTTACAAATGAAAAAGAGTCTGTTTCAAATAACTCCTGACTCCTGGACTCCTAATGAAGTAAAATTGTATTCGTGACATTTTGTTATTTGTTTCTCTCCAGACTGAAAATATATTGTCATTATAAGGAGATTATTCACATTCATTTTCAGTTGCGTTTAGTTTCTATTTGAAAAACTGTGAGCGAATAACATAACTGACTTCAGTTTAGGGACTTTGAGGAAATTTAGAATTAAAATTCCAAAACTCCAATTCCAAACAGCACCTATGAACGTTCTTTGTAAAGGAAATGCTCCTCAAGATCCCACTGGCTATAAAGAGGCATAAACTCCAAAAGCATGAAAGTTATTGCCTTGGTTGTTCCAGTCATGGATGAATAAACCAATTCCAGTAGGGTCTGAAAAGTGTGGGGTCTTGTAATGTAGACAATGTATTAATCAATGCCAGAAATTCTCTTATTTATTGATTTTGATGCTGACAAAATATACATTAAAACTCCCAAGGATTTACTTGTTTTGGTTTTTTTTTCTTGTAACAAATGTGAATAAATAAATACTGTCCATGTTCACTGAGCACAGTCACATGGATGTACTGTATTATTTAAATTACAACTTGAGTTTCATTTGAACAAGCACATTGATTTATTCTAACAATCTAGTCACTATTAAGAGGAAAATAAATATGTGACAGCTTATTAGATCATTCTGCACCACCACACTCTATTTCTCCAGGGAGGAAAATCTGCAGTGCCTGGAGAAATGGCATATGTTTGAGTATTGATGTGTTCTCCTTCATGGGGCGAATTGTCTCCTTCTGTCATTTCATTAATTTTTATTTATATATAAGGATTGAGTTGTCAAGAAATCCTTGGAATAATAATTGGAAAGGAAATGCCTGAATGAAAATGCATCTTATCCAGCACATTTGGACTCATATTTGGACTGACACTTCAGTCAGGTCAGTGTCCTTGAACACATCTGATCAACACATTCTAAAGGTCCATTGATGTTCAACGTTACATACGGATCCGCATACAGTCAGTATTCTGCATTAATTTCAAACTGTGGGGGCAGTGAAGAAATGACGAAAACTTAACATTGGTGGTCCAGTTGTGATATATTTAACAGCGTCACCAACCATCACTTCCTACAATGCTGCCTCCATTTTCCTCCTTTGACAAAGAGGTACATTTTCAACACTTCTTCCACAGTTGCCATCTTTGTTTTGGGGTTTGTTGTTGTCATAAACCTTTGACTCTGGGCTGCTCCCCCCGGTGGATATATTGGTGAGCAGCAATACCATCGTTAAAAAAAAAAAAAAAAAAATGCACGTACGTAAGAGGGCATAAATGGGACACAACTCTCAATGGGTCAACGGAACGGAACAGAAGATCTTTTATTGTCCTAGAGTGACTCAGAAGTTGCATGTGGGTGCATCAGTCTTTCAATTGAATGCGATTCCCCTTCATGTCACCAGCAGTATGTCACGTAAAAGACGGACACAGCTCGGTTAAGCACGGGTAGTGCACATCTTGCTCTGAATAATCTCTAGTGTCACTTGGTATACAGCATATTGCACCTGAAATGACCACAATAGTCAGTCAGGATACCTATGTGGTTTACCTCAGACGTCGGCGCTGAATGGAAAACCCCTCTTGAAAATAGTCACTGCTTGACACCTTGGCAGTGAGAATGTATCGATCCAATCCTTTTCCACAGAGTATTGTGTCAGTGAGCATTTTATACCCCTCATGGCATGACCTCCACATGAACTATTAACAAATACACGTCACTCAGTCACTGCACCAGAAACAGAACCGACCACAGCTGAGCTCGCTGCGTCAACAGTGAAACACCACAGACATAATCTCTAACAGCACTGAGTGAACATTCACTTTGAAATAACACAAAACAACTATGTACAAAACACAAAAATAGATACAAGACTGAATGTAATAGGACGATGTTCTTCACTGGGATGTTTCGGGTAGTGGTTTGTTCACAAGTTATAGAGGAAGAAACACAATAGAAGACTTTCTTCGTCTTCTTTTTTGTTTGAGGGGAGATTTCATTGCCAACCAACATTTTAGAAGAAATGCTTATGGCGTGTCAAAAAAAAACTATATATCAGTATAGCTACTGATTGAAATCACAGACCTCCGACCTTCTGCAGCAGGAAGAACCTGGTGATCATCGCTCCAAAGAATACGTGGGTTATCATGGACGATGTGAGCTGCCAATCCTGCTCCACTTTCTTTTAGCACATTTACATGGCATTACCACATTATCACCGATGTCTGAATAAGATTTAGGTTCATAATTGCTTGTTAGCACATTGGTCTAACTGTGAGAAATTCGCCCTCTTCACAATCGGTATGTGTGCAGAACAAGAGCAAGGCAAAATACTAAATAGAATTTGATTTAAACATTGGTTTTGGGGAAAAAACAAAAACCAAAACACCCAGGATCGACCATCGTCCCACGCACTTCCATTTGTTCCGAGACAGAATTTTCCACGTGGATACATTTGGCCCTCAGCGATTTCAATAGTGGGACTCTACCTTTCTGGTTAATGTGTCCGAGATCGCTTTCCAAACACAATGACACAAGACTGAATCCACCGGAGACACCGGAACGTGCGCGCTAAGCATCACTCGTGCAGAAGCCAGTCGGACCAAACAGTATAAACTCCGAAGCGATGATCAAAGAATGATGGAGATATTAGCTGGACAATTGTTGTAAGAGGACGTAACACTTCACTTTCACCACTCAATGTCCTGGCACTGACATCACCGTTGTATGTGTGTCGTGTTCTGATTCTTGCTTCCGTGAATCACCATTGAAACAAACCAGCGTGGCGAGGCGACCACTGGCAACACTCATTCATTAATATCTGAGAACTATTGATGGTCATCAGACGTTAGTTCCTCAAAGCGCAACGATCCGCGCACAAACAAGGCTTTTCTATTGATCTGGAGTCACTGTCCAGACCACATCAATCCAATTAACTTACAGGCGTTTTATTGATATTAAGTGCTAAAAGACGCTATTTTCGTCCATGTTTTCCTGCTTCATCTTTCCACTTCTTTTCTGTTCTGTTCCCCCAATACCAATAGTCACGAACTGCTGTTATATATATATATATATATATATATATATATATATATATATATGGCACTCGTGCAATTACATTAAAATATGTGTTTTTTTTTCCGCTTTTTATTTGTATTTTTTTCGTGCCCTTCAAACAATTTGTGCTTGGAATAGTTTTCTTTTCATGTTTTGTGCATCGAAACAACAAATAAATGTGAAAATTGAAAATTCTATCAAAATATATTTACCAAACTCAGTCTGTGAATCCATACACTGCTCCAGAAAAAAATGTATTTAGCCGGATAGTGTGTGTAAATTGCTTGATAATCGTGAAACAGACTGCTGAAAGTGCAGTCACAGACTAGCGAGACGACCCATCCGTGATCTCAGGGGATGGTGTTTTAATAATGAATTGAGATGAAACTGCTTTCCTGGGTCTGTGCACGTGCTAAGTACCTGCGTTGGGAGAGTTGGGACTGAAATGAAAATAACATTTACTACGGTAAGGCTGCTAGTCAGTCGCAACCCATTTTAGCATCTTCATTTTGGAAGAAAATGTACTGAAGTTTGTGGTGAATCTTTATTCCTTGCATCTGAAGTTGAAGCTACAATGTAAACAGGTGGCTTGACAGCGACCTGAATTTGTTCAACAAATCTCAGAATGGGAGGACATGAATCCGTCTGCCATTCATGCCATATAAACTAAAGAGGAAACTGCGGAGCATCTTGATTCCCATTCACAACAAACCACCCTGCGCCCTCTGATGGATGTGGTCGGATGTTTATGATGAAGATCGTCTGGTTGTCTTCTCAGTGTGCAATAAAGAATCTTTATAAGCTGCAGTGTAAAAGTGATTCCAGCAGATGTTTCAAAAAGCCCCGCTTTGGACTGTTAATGAGCTCAAGGTGCAAACCCATCAAACAACAACGGAGTAAAACTTTTTTTCCGGAGACCAGATGGAGCCAAATGGAACCATTAACAAGGTCAATAAATGTTAAGTCTCGTCTGTATTCGGCGAATCCACCTGAGTGATGGCTGAATCCTGAAATGAAAAAGCCAAGCCCTGACCGCTAAATACCTCAGCTGTGGTGCCCATGAGCAGGACAATTAACCTCCAACTGCTCCAGCGAAATTTCTCTCAAAAGGTTGTCTTGTGTAGCAGTAAAACTAACTGCCCCGGGGCAGTGCCGAAAATAACAACCTAGAATTACTTCTTATGTCGAAATCATTTTAATCGTTGGATCGGATTTGACAAGGTCATATTGTCTCATATGTCTCACTCCCTTCATGGAAGTGATGCAACTTGAGATGCTTAAAAAAAAAAAGATAAAAATAATTTTATAGAACATTTAAAGACCCAAAACAGCAGATGTGCCAGCCAGAAGATTTTCTCATGAGCTTCATGTGGTTCAGACTTTGGTAAGGAGTCAGCGACAATTGTAACTGTGGTGAATTTCTGCAAGACAGAATCCAAACTTGAGATTGATAAATGCGCTTGGCGGTGGTGGTTGAGGGATTGGGGATGTACGGTTCCTACCCTCAAATATCTTTCTTCTCCTGCCACCACTGTGCCCTGTGAAAGGCCGTTCTCTCTCAGTGGCCATGTTGTACAGAGGAAGAGGGCTTCTCTCTCATCTGCTCATGTGGAGAGGCTTGTTTGTCTCAGAAGTTGGCTCACATGTGAAGCAAGGAACAGGCTTCGGTGAGCTCACAAAGTTAATCCAGTGTGTGTGATTTTGTTCATTCGAACGAATGCTCTCCAGCCAGTAAGATAGATAGCCAGTAATATTAATAAAACAATGACAGATTACTAGAGCACTAAACTGAAGTGACCTGAGCTAGTAGAAAGACAAACACTGTTAGTCATGTATAGAGCCAGAAATGCTTCTGGAGCATCTACAAAGACTGTTGAAACAAACACCTGATGAGGAAGACCAGAGAAGAAGAGGCAACGTCTCCCAACTATAAGATAAAACCACAGTGAGACAAAAGTACCCTGCAATAGTGGGAGTGAAAATGTGCAACTCACTGACTTAGCAAATGAAAACCCTAAACGACAATAATGTAGCCATGTTAAATAATGGCGATGCAAATGGAATACAAATTTAAAAGCTATTGGATTCAAGCAGCTTGTGTTGTCAGAATGTATGGAATCTGCCCAGGCCCTCGCGAAATAAAATTATTAGGGTCACACTATCATCCGTTGGACACCTGGCAAAAAAAGAAAAAAAAACACTGCGCGGCCCAATAATGGTTAGTGGCCTTATGGTAAAGAATCACTGTTACCTGCTCAGCATTCACACTGAAACATTTACTATTGATGAAGTTGAAGTTGAAAAGAGAAAGAACGGTAATACAAATGCTTTGTATTTTTTATCAACACATGTAAACTACACAGCGAGCCTCTGTGACAACTCACAGCAGGTACTTCAATGCACTGTCCAGTTTAATAACTTCTCTCATGGAGGTTTTGTCTTCGACTGTGTTGGTTTGTCTCTTTGTTGTCTGTCTTCAAAAAAACTTTATAGCATATTGATGGAGTTTTCTGGAAAAAATGTGGGAAAAAAACGATTACATTTTTGGAGTGATATGGATCACCGCCTGGATCCAGGAATTTTTTTAAACGATTCTTGTCGTTGGGTGGTGAAGTACAGCTGTTTGGAAGGGGTTTGCACTCTCTGAGGGCTTTTTTTTTTCAGTGAAACACTAAAGTACTCACTCAGGGTCTCTCTTCCTCCACAATCCAAAATTGATCTTTGGCATTTGAGCATTCACTGTTTTTTTTCTAAAAAACATTCTTCACAGTTTCTATAATTTTGGGTTGTTGTAGTAAACATGCGTATATGAAGAAAGAGTTATATCTCTCTCTTTTATCAGATTTGCGTAAAATAAAAAAATAAGTTTATAAAAAGCACCAACAATCTTCAGTGTTTAAATTTTAACTCAAGTAATACACTGTTGTTTTTCATGACCACAGCAACTTACAGGAGACTGGAAGTTTCAGCGAATGTTTACAGCAACACGCGTGAAAAAGATGTGTTATATCTTTGCAGCGCACCTGCCATATCTGCAGGAAGAAGAGGCAGGTTCTTGTGATTGTGGGGAGGTTTTTTTTTTTTTCTGAACAGGTGTGTCGTCTGTTGTGCTGTAAAGCTGCTGATGGAAGCAGTGGTGTGCATCTCTGAAGGGTGAGGGGTTTAGATAGTGGGGGGCACTGAAGTCTGCAGTCTGGTGTGGGCGACAAAAAGCAAACCCTTTCTCTGTCGACTGCAGAGTCAGAAGGATTTGTAGGTGAGGAGGTGGATTTTGTAAATAATCTAAGACTTGACTTGGAGCCAGTGGGAGTGTGGGTGAGGCAATGCCATAAGTCGCTACATTTGAGAACCCCTGCAGCTGAGTTTTGGACTGACGGAACTAGATACCAGTGCGGCAAATCTGGGTACAAGGGCACAGAGATGTGGATAAAGGTCTCTACTTCAGACTAACGGAAGTGAAGCCTGGACTCTGGTGATATTTTTCTCTTGCATTTACTGTGTTGTAGGATAGGGATAAGAGGTTGCAGTCCACATCTGAGAGAGACAAAGTTCCTAGCTACCTGAAGATAACCCTCTGATTTTGTCTTCAGAAGAGCCGAAGGTGAAATCTATTCTGTTCAATTTTAGTAACACTGAGATGAGAGTTTTAAAAGGAGATCACCATCTAAATTTGAACTGAAATGGGTTTGTAACTCAACTCGAGTTACTTGACGTATATTGAATGAGATTCTTCATTTGTTGAAAATGTTCAAATCAAACAGTTTTGAGAAGTGGCGGGATGACAAGGTTTCATGAAACAGTGTCCTAATTTTCAACGCTCTGTAGGTGGCGCCGACTGTTAAAAAGTGATGTGAACTTTGATTGAAATAGTTGATCAAAGCCAAAATTTCAGTTGAGCTGAAAAGACCCAAACATTCCGACATTTCAAAGCCTCAAACACTTACTCATCTGTACAGAAATGCTCCATTGATCATGAATGACTGTGCTGATATTGACATTAGTTCAAATAAATAGACACTCAGCTCTGTGAATGCAATCTGAAAAGAGTTGCAGGAAGTCCAAACAAGTCCAGGCAGCAATGTTGCCTCATTTTTAACTTGATCAGACACAAGTTCTGCCTGTGGCTAGAATTCTCTGTGGCTAGAATATTAATACTGGCATTATCACAGCTGACCTGTCGATGGTTTTCCTCGTCATCTTCACAGAGTACAATGAAACAAAAACTTTGTATTTTTCATTGGCGCATTGACTAGGAAATATGTTGAGCAAGCCCATCTCAGTCGAAGGCACAGTATTAACTTCATCCAACCTCAATCTTTGTAGTCACAGACCTTGAACTTCTGCGGCAAAACTTGCTTTAAAAAGTGGTCTGAGAACTAGTGAAATGAAGAACGAAAGGGAATTGAAACGCTTAAGTATGCATCAGTTTTCTGGACCATTTATTGTTAAAAGCGAGCACACTCATGTAGATAATTGATTTGCTTTGCCGTATTTAAAACAGCCAAAGACTTCTCACTTCAAGGCCCTTGGATAACTAAGGCAGTGAGTAATCTGGCAAGTTTGTGAAGCACGCACCTAGGCACTTTCCGATGACATGGCAGTTGACATTTAGGCCTCACAGATGGTGGTACCACGTGATGTCCGAGCACTGGAGGACAGAGCTTTACCAGAGAGAGAGAGAAAAATAAAAATAATAATAATAATAATACACCAGAGCTATAACTAACACACAGAGACTACATCTAGCACGCTAGTCAGGGGATGTTTCTCCTGAGACAAAGACAACAACGCTACATGTAAAAGAAACATATTCCTTGTTTTTTTAGACTGATCAGCCAACTCCCATGACCTTCTTTATTGCCGCTGAGAAAGTAGACTTTTGCGTTCTTTGCTGATGCCAAAGGCAGCGTTCCGCACGGAACATGGGATCAGACCCAATTGCTGGATTGGTGCAGACTCACAGAAGACTTGAGAGATCAAGGGTAGATTTAACATTTTACGCAAGAACACAAAAGACGAACAGGAACGCTGAACCAAGGACGCCAAAATCAGAACACGGAACAGGAAATACAGTCAAGAGCAGGGAAAAAACCTGCAACAGAAAAGAGTAACTAACGGGGACAACGCAAACGCACTTGGAAATTAACTCACAAAGCCAAAATAACAGAAAGTGCATGGTGGTGGTTCTACACACACAAATACAAGGAAATAACTATGACGAGAGGAAAACCAAAGGGTGAGTTAAACAAAGCACTCACACACATCTAATCGAAAGAAGCGAGAAAGCAGAAAAGGGAGTGATGTGAACCAACTAAGGAGACGGCAGAAAGAAGATGAAGCACGTGCGGTATTTAGAAATATATAACAGGAACACCAGAGAATGGGCGTTCGAGGGAGAGTTTACCATGAGGACGCAAAGCAACCATCTGGCAGCACAGACTGGAACCCAGGTGTCGAAATCACTGGAGTCCGATCAGCAAAATGGGATCCAGCTGCGCTGCTGTGAAGCTGAAGAGAGAGAGAGCGGAAAAGAAACGACACACAGGAACTAACAAAATAAAAGCACAACAGAAAGGAAACATGACACCGAGTGCATCAACATGCAACTCTGAAGGCCTCCTTCGGCATCAATAGATGAAGCACTAGTCCACTTTCCCAGTTTCCTAATGCCAAAATATTATGCAATGGAGTGAGGATAGGTTGGATAAGTATAACCAGGCGGCGCAAGCATCTTGATCTACGGTGACCCGGGGTGGTCTCACTCAAGAAGGATTCATGAGAAAAGATGAATGGAAGTAAAAACACTTAGAATGTGTAATAAGCCTGTGTCACTTATTCTTTTACTGTAGCGTAATCGAAAGTAAAACCTATTATAACCATTGTCCCTGCCACTTCTCAAAACGGCGTCCTTGTGTGTGTGTGTTAACACTGTAGGCTAGAATGTGTGTGTCTGTTTCTTTCTCCAACTTCAATATAGTTTGTTCTCTTTTGTGCCATTTGTTTCACCCACGCTGCCACTAAGTTCTCTATTGACCCACCCCGCCTGCTCAGGAACAATTGGATGTTTTTCATCTGAGAACAGAATAGTCTCAAATTGGTATAATTACACTTCCATGTTCACATTTGTCTTGTTTTACCCATTTAAAAAGCTTGTTTTAAAAGAACGTCTGTGGCCGACAGCTCCGACCGTTGTAGCAAATCTATACTTGTTGTCCGCATGGATACAGCATAATGAAAGTCCATACACTCGCTCTTACATGAGTAAATGGGAAATTAAGCATCGCCGACAGTTTCCCATTTAGCCTCATTAAAGTTTTAATTGCGTGATGTCAGTCGTGGTGCAGCTTGTGAAAGAGCACACTCGCTATTTGGCATATCACAATTCAGAAAGAGCAGTGAGACTTGAATGACAACAATACATCACAGCTGCTTGGAGTATTTGACCAATCTCTGCTGCAATTTGTGAAGAAAACGATTTTTGATGCTCAGCTGCAAAGAAGAACAGAGAATGCTCACAGCTTCTGGCTTTTTCACTATTGTTGAGCGCTTCATTCATGTTCAGCTGAGACACTGCTTCATGTGCACCTTAGCACACTCCAAATAAATACATGCAAATAGCAACTACTTAGAATAAATACAAAAATTCAAAAGTATGCTAGTACTCCATGAGTGAGACATGTTGCTTGTATTGGTTTATACAGTGGTACCTCGGTTTTCGAACGTCTCGGAATTCGAACAAATCGGAGTTCGAACAAAAATTTCGAGATTTTTTTGCTTTGGATTTCGAACTAAAATCCAGAACTCGAAAGCCCAGGATAAGAAGCCGGAAAAAAACATGACGTGCGTGGACCGATCAGCTGACCCACGACGCACTTTGTTATTGTGTATAACGCAGCCTCTCTATGCAGACGTGTCACGTTAGCTACATTTACTGACTGTTTTTTCTTCATATTGAGGTGTAAAACCTTTCCTGTGTCCACACTGGACCGTGGTAGAGTGTCACAGGGGAGGTGCTTGCTCTCCACACCTCCGAGGCTGGAGCGCTCACTCCAGGGTTTGATGTCCTGTTGTGGGCTGGAGCTGGGACAGGGATGAGGCGAGTCTGGGACAGAGCGTGACTTGGTTTATGACTTTGTCACAGCCAAACTGCACAGAAGCGCACATTCAGAGCTGGACACGCACCGGGCACCTCTTCACTTCTGGAGAGACGTCACTCACTCGGCAACCCCTCCCACATGCAGCGGCCACACACATAGAGGAACAGCGCACCTGCAGCAGACACGCTACATTCACTCTTACAAAAGCCTATTTTAAGGCTTGGAACGCATTATTTCTTTTTCCATTCATTGTAATGGTAAAAATCGATTCAGATTTTGAACAATTCGTTTCTCGAACGGCCGTCTGGATCGGATTGTGGTTGAGAACCGAGGTTCCACTCTCTCTCTCTCTCTCTCTCTCTCTATATATATATATACATATATATATATATATATACATATATAGTACGACAAATTATGATGTGTTTCTGTCCTTGACCAAGCTATATATCTTCAGCGAGTAATTTTGGGTTACATCAAAATACTTACTCCTCTATTTGGAGTTTCTGATCATGAAAGAGGAGACTCTCAGGTGTGTAGCTAATTTACATATGATTTGCATATTTCAATGAGGCAGTGGAAAGGAAGGGGTTCGGAATGCCAACATCTGGGCTCATTTGTGATGTATCAAGCAAATGTGCATGGATTCATGTGTGCGCACAGTTGCATACATCTGCATAGTTTTGTTTTCTGGATTAAAGCATGCGCCTTGTTTCAGTACAAAGTCTGTATTGATACATGAGGCTCCTGCTTCCTAAAGATATTCCCCAGGAAATGAGCAGCTGATCCACAGCAGGATTGAAGAATTAAATAATGTATTGGACATTGGTTTTGGGCAAGAATGGACATAGATTTACTCTTTATGCCTTATCCATGAGACGCAAATCTGCTCATTCATTTTGGTGAGCACTACCTAGATAAAACCTTTGAAACATGTTAACATTTCAAACTAATTCACAAAGTTCTTTAGCAAATGTGTTTTTCTTTTTTCCCCCCAGATGTATGAGGTGTATTTATTTGTTTTTCAGAGTTTGTAAAAAAAGAGTACAATGTTTTTCCAGTGTATGCCAATTTGAAGAAGAATCGCAATGAAAGGGAGGAGACCAAATTGATGATTCGGAAGTGGTTGCTGGAATATTCCACTTGTACCAATCGTGGGGAATTACCAATAGGAGTCAGCTAAATGCAGAAAGATGCTCAAATTACAAATTCTGAAAACTCATTTCCAAACTCGGAAAACAAATTTACAATCTATACAGTCTACGCTTACAAACTCAGGAAACGATTTGTTTGCGAGAGAAGTTTATTTGAAATTTGAATTTTTTTGAAATGTTGTAAATGTGCTTTGCACTTCTCAGCCACCGTATTGAGATTGGACACAAAGTGGTCCTTGTTTATGGAATTATCAAACTGGATATGAAGCAAGTCATATTTGATGTGGTGAGTAGTCCTCGGCGGCGAGAGCCCCAGGGTTATGGAATTTCTGAGAAGCTAAGAAAAGAAACGTTTTTGAGGGTAGCTTTGCGACCATGGAAATATGCAGGGACCTTTATTCATATTGAGCCACTTTGTGTCCCATGGTGATGTCAACATCAGGCTTCCACGCTGGAGACCTTCAATTTAGGCATGTGTTTCGCCTACCACTATATATCCTGACGCCAGTGGGTCACGTAAATGATAGACATAGGTTTGGGATGAGCCATGGAGCAGTGCTGCTTTCATCACCGCTGAAAAGTAAATGTCTCATGTATGTGTGTGTATATATATATAGTACCTCAAATGATCATACACTTGAGAGAGAGAGAGTGCCTTTTAGGGGCACCATCAGCAAGGCAGAAAGCCACATAAAATGCTATATATAGTGACATCTACATCGAGGAGATGAATGAAGTTTGTAAGCTTCAGTTTCTAAAAGGGTCTAACACAGTTGCATACAAGACTTTGTGTCATCAGCTGTGAATTAAGTGAAAATGTCATGTTACTGTAAGGTGACCCAAGAACACATGGTTTCAAATTCACAGAGGACTCGAGACAAGCAAAGTTTCTGCTAAACAGGAGATTTATTACACTGAAACAATAACAATGAACCGAGGGCGGCGACACAAAAGTGGAGCGCGGTGGACACAACACCAACGGTGGGGGAATAACCTGCAATAGAAAACAGGTGAGATACACTGTGCTGTAAAACGGGGACAACAGAAAACAATGCACTCGGTATAGACACTCACAAGGCTAAATATAACAAAAGACGCTCGGTAGAGGCACAAAACAAACACTAACCAAGGAAAAACTAGCAAACAAGCTAACAAAGAGCGAGTAAACAAGCACTCGAGGAAGCTAACGCGGAGCTAAGGAGAGAGTAAACAGACAGCGGAACAGACGAGGAGAGAGGTAAGAAACGCAGAGCGAGAACGAGAAGCAACAAACCAGGGACAAGAGAATCAGAGTAACTGCGAGAGCTCATACCACGTATCAGCAGCGGCCCATCTAGCGACAACACACTGGGCAGCAGGATAGATATCCATGGGAGGATCATCAGCAGAATGAGTCCCAGCTGTGTCGCCATTAAGCTGGAGCAGGACAGATGAAAACACGGAAGCGGGGAGACAGGAAGTAAAACAATAAAAGCACATACAAACAGGAAACCTAACAGAAAAGACTTTCCAAAAAAATACAAAATAACAATCTGTTTTTATTTGAAATATGTCTATATGAACACTATATATGGAACTTGCTAGATGAATTGCAAGGTGTGAGGCTGGTCCCGAAAGAAGAGATGAAGACAGTGAAGTGTACGCAGCCCTGTCTGGCGCTGCTTTAATCATCTCCCAGACATGCATGGATGTTGAATCAGTATTTAAGAGGTTGTGTGTGGATGTCTGACATCGGGAAGATGAACGAAGTAGCTCACTCGATTGATTTTTCCGTGTCCATTTTATATGGCTGGGTTGTATCTAATGGCTCCAAGGTGTGCACGCCAATCTAATTAAAGCCAGGTGTTAGGATTCAGCTCACTAGTCTTCCCTTTCTCTCACTGGCAGGTCGGAAATGTGGTCCAACACCAAGACTTGACAGTGGATTTCTCTGGTTTCTCTCATCCCTTTTCCCATCGGACACCTGTGGTGGCAGTAATTGAATGTTTTTTTTTTTTTTTCTTGTGTGTGGAGAGTGGCCACACTCTGGAAGAAGTTTCCTCCTTTACATATGTCTGACCTGATCTAATTTACATTTAAGAGCCCAGGACTTCAAGGGGTTATATTATTACGCTGCAAGTGGAGGCCCGCCGGGTCTAGAGGGACCTCTCTGCAGTTAGTATATCTAACTTTGACATTACTATTAAGTTCAGCTGGAAATCAAGAAGTTTCAGGAGCTATGTTTGTGTCGCTTTCTCTGCTCTTTGATCATTCGCAGTCTTTCATACATAACTATTCAATGGCCTGGCGACAATGTGTTCTTATAATTCAACCATCTCAGGGAAATGTATGCTTATTCGATCCATCATATTTCAATTGAATGAAATCTGGATGATTTTATTAAAATTATTCTTTAAGAAATAAATAAATAATTTGAGCATTGACTCACAGCAACCAAAAGCTCTGACCTTCACTGGAGATTCTCAGACTGCCGCCATGAAAGGCCATTGATCATGGTTAAAGCATCAAACGGCAGCGGGTGCATTTCACAAGTGAGTAGGTCACCACATAGGTTTTAAGTCCTCTCTATTTATTGGCTGGTGAGTCAAGTGTCCAGGATCAATGACGATCTTACTAGTGAAACCTAGATGAGTTTGTGACTAAAACATGTACAAACAGACAACTCTTAATCTGCTTTTGCTATATTGTTTTCTTCACTTGATGTTCTGCAAGAAACAGCTGAAGCTTCATGAAACAGTGTTCTGATTTTCTCTGCCCACTGGATGGTTCAATAACCATTCCCTTTAGTACTTGTTTAATTCAACCTATTGAGCTCCGAAGATGAAGATAATGCTTCATGAAGCTTGTTCCTCATCACAACTCTGAACCTGAACACCCATCGCTGTCACGATCAATGTCAACAGTACGTTTGCACTCTCAGGCATCAAATAGCGACTGTTTCAACGAGAATTCTGGGTCCCAGAGCGAAGCAGAAATCTACCCTCAGTGTTGCATGTTAATACATGAGGCTTTCAATTGAAGCACGGCATATCATTACAGGTAGGGCTCCTTCACCAAACCTCCACTGAGTACAGCCTAACACTGGCCAGTCATTGAGGAATGTTGCGTAGGATGGTAGTCATTTGACTCCATTGAAACACCAGTGTGTCATAATGCAACGAAGAAGGCTGACTCAGCATTTGATGCAAAAATCCTCCTGAAAAATGTAGCAACACCTTGGGAGTGAGAATGAGTTGGAAGATTTCAAACCCAGGCTATTGCCAGTAGTAGGCTGATTCCTTTATAGTGACCACATCTTGAATCAAAATACCCAAAGAGGTCATTTAAATTATTGTTTTTGTTTGTGTATAGTAAACATATTTCAGTCTATATTATGTATACTCATCATATTTATCTGGGCCCACCCCCAAAAAAATAAAAATAACAAATAATGGTGGATTCACCATTCAAAGAATCACAGGAAACCGGCTCATGACCAGCAACTCAGAGTTACTGGTTAACCTGGGATGCTATTGTGCGAAGATTATTTTTGTTAATCTTTTGCAATGGTTTCCTTCAACTCTTCAAAAATGGACCTCATATGGTCCTTGAGGTGAGAGTGGGCGCGCATTTGTGTATTTCAGTAAGTGCCTTGGATGGACAACTGACCTCTCAAGAATGTCCCTTACGTCGCTTCCTTTGTTGGGTTTGGCTTGAGATATTTTAAACCCTACAGCGACAGGAGGATAAGAAAATGGATGTTCTCTGCCACATGAATTAATACAAGCAATTTGAAGAAGACTGATCTCAAGAAGAATCGACAAATGCATGAGTTTCATTTCTTAAATCCACATTAAAAATACCTATTCCAATCCCCAGCGGCAGAAAAAGATGAGATGTGTATTTTAAAATAGCTTGTAGTCCCCGGCCTTTTCTCTTTCATTTGCATTAGGTTGTGTTTGTATTTATATTGTCTTATCATTGTGATGGCAGTAAATATGAATAAAGCCTTGAGTTTGAATTGTATCAGCAATATAAAAGCTCCTCAAAAGTGCCGTGGAGCTCCACTGCATGTGTCAAATTAACACCCCCGCACGGCGCTTGCAAACTCATCATCCTAATACAGCAAGTGGTCTAGGTGAAAAGTGTGGAGGCGTTTTCTTTTTTTTTTTTTGTCTCCCCCACGTCAGAGAAATTCAGAATATTAGCACGTACAAGAGCTGCAAGCCTCATAAATCATTTGCGGCCTACAGGACAAAGGAGCCTGGATGGCACTCAGGTTCAGCAGATGCTAAAGGCGCCGACTTTAGTAGCGATAAGAGCTTCCATTCAGAGAGCAGGGTTGTGGGAAGTAGATTATCTGTACAAGCCAGGTCAGAGGATGGGAGTATAATTAATACTGTATGAGTTAAACCTATGACATGCTTCTCCTGCTACACGTTGCTATCTGATTAAACCGGGAAGGACGGAGGAGAAAACGTGGAGCAAATGGGTTTGGAGGGTAGTGTAGCGGACCCACCATGAAGCAGGGCAACGCTCCTCTCTCACTGTTCAGGACTCGTCTCTTCTTATTAGAAAGCTAATGCAACTGTCTGTTCTAATACTGGAGAGCAGCTTTTATTCTTTTTTTCTCCTTCTTCCTCGCAACCTTTTTCTATTCCGTTCAGCACTAATCTGTCCAGTGGCAGCGGATGATAAGACAGGACACGTACGCCTACTCCAGCTGCTTTTTGCAAGCTTTGTCTAGGCTCAAGCCTTACATTCATTTGTTTCTACAACTTTGCTGGAGATTTGATGAGGAAAAAAAAAGGGGGGGGGGGACTTTTTACAGGTGGATTCTTCTGTTCTTTAGAGGTTTTCTGTTGATATTGCCCTCTAAAACCAGAAAGAAAACTCAGCCGACTTTGTTTAAAGCTCAAAGAATCCTCGGTTTTAAGGCCGTTTGAAGTGCACAAAGTGTTGGAGCTTACTGAGGTATTGTTCTTGGGAAGAGGGAATGAATTTGTGAGCAAATTCAAATCTTCAAGCTTAACTTATACCGGCATTTTCATTGTAGAGATCAAGCATGTCTTACTGGACCCTGAATGCAAACTAGAAACCCTGAGGCCGAAAAGCAGCGGACTCAAAGGTATTGGTGAGAAGTGCAGGCACTGAAATGAATACGACTGCATTTTTCCCTGGGGAACCGAGGATTTGGGAGAGGCAGGGACATTTCTCACATACAAGCAATTTGTATTTTAGTGAGCATCTATAATCCAGTGTCTAATAGCATGTTATTTTCAAGCACTTAATCATCCATGAAACTTGAAAAAACCCTTACGTGCACTCCTGATTCCCACGATGTACTGTTATATGTTGAGGTTGGGAAAGTGACTAAAGTGTCCTATTTACTTTGGAGACAGAATGACAATTACAGGCGTTAAAGTTTTTTTTTTTCTCATTTATTACATTTTAAACATTTATTCATGCTTTAAATGGAGTTATTGCAACTGTTAACATAAAAGCAATATCACTGCTTGCGTAACATCTGTTAAACATGCCATCTTTTAAATGGTAATGAAAGTGCCTTTACTGGCGAGCGATCTTTTAGTCTCCTGGTAAAACTGTGGCACAGCTGTCTGAGTGGACTACTGGCTACGCTCTCTGTGAAGCATGTTGTAAGCGGCTGACAGATTTGTGTCTGCTGAGTTAATTTCACAACACTTGCACAACTTATCCATTGTGCTTTCTATTTTCGGGTACTGGAGACTCCAGCCGGAGCTGGTATAGGGACTATATGTCCTAGGTGTACGTGTGTTCCAGAAGGAGCTGGACGTCACATTTGGGGGCAAAATGGCAGACCACCAGCAGATTTTTATTTTTAAATCAATTTTGGGATCTTTTAAATCGAGTCTGAATCACATTTTTTATACGAATTCAGGTTTTTGAAGCACCCTTAGTATCGGACGCAAAAGGCAACTTACCCAATGTCAATATATTACGCCATGGGAGTGAGGTTGCGTTGCCTTGACAGATGTCTTTAATGCACATATGTAGCAATATATGTTTGCCTTTATTTTGAGTGTGCAAGCAGCAAAGTGATTTTTTTTTTTTTTTTTTTTTTTTTTTTTTGCAGAACAGTATACTGAAGCCAAAACAAAAAATTAAAACTAAATACATTTGCGCAAACCAAGACCCATGATCGGTCAGGTGCCATCAATGTCTGTTTTCTGTGCACGCTCACTCGCTTAATCCTTGGAATGTGTCTTGACTCAGAGCTGATTTTGACTATAATACTGTTCAAATTTAAGGCAGAAGTCCAGTCATCCTTGCGTGTGAGACTTCAGCAGACGGATCTCTCCAGAGTAAACTTTTAATCCACGTCTATTCTTAGTTACAACAGACCCACAATAGTTTTATGTAAGTATTTATTAAGAACTAATATCTGAGAGCCTGTCAGCAGCTGTGTGCAGGTTTCTGCTAATGTGACGTTGCAGTCTGCAGCACTCCAGGTTGTCTTGCAGCTCCACAATATAAAAATGACTTCACAGCTATCAATGATAAATAAGACACAATACGCAAGTTTAGTTTAGGTCACAGCAGCAATCGATTGTGACTCTGTTCATGATCCAAGTCAGAATCAGTAACCTCTCATCGACACCACTCTCAACACTGCTGTTATTATGAAGACGTTCTTGTAATGAAACGTAATGCCTCAGTCCAGGTGTCAGCTTTCACAGGTGTGAGGTCGGTTCCCTTTGAACGATCTGGAAGACCCTGTTCTGGATTTGAGACTAAGAAGGTTCATAGAACCATTTGTTTTGGTTCCTGCTGTGTGAATGTGGACTGGAACCATTTCATCTGCAGAATGGTTCCTGCAGTGCCACAGTGGTTAGGCAGTTTCTTTTTTACACATGAATAGAGGAAGAAATCAATTCAGATTGAATGCTTGTTGCCTGAACATATGAAACAGACAGCAGCTCACCAAGACATGTAAACAGGCAATATACATTCATACAATTGTCATGTCCTCGTTCACCACCTCCATAAATCTCCTCTTTGGCCTTCCTCTCCACCTTCTGCCTGGCAGTTCCAACCTCAACATCTTCCTACCAATGTACTGTCTCTCTCTCCTCTGTACATGTCCAAACCATCTCCATCTAGCCTCTCTGACTTTGTCTCCTAAACACCTGAGCACATGTGCCGTCCCTCTGATCTACTGCTTCCTGATCCTATCCATCCTGCTCACTCCCAGAGAGAAGCTCAGCATCTTCATCTCTGCTACCTCCAGCTCTGCCTCCTGTCTTTTCCTCAGTGTCACTGTTTCCAAACCATACAACATTGCTGGCCTCACCACCCTTTTGTACACTTTCATCCTTGCAGACACCCTTTTGTCACACATCACAGCGGACACTTTTCTCCCATTATTCCATCCTGCCTGCACCCGCTTCTTCACCTTCTTCTGCCCTTAGTCTACCTTCTACTAGGCTTTCCCACAAAGTCATCGTATGGCTCATCAACTTTACCCCTCTGTAGTTGCCACAACACTGGACATCTCCCTTGTTCTTGAAGATGGGCACCAGCACACTTCGCCATTCCTCAGAAATCCTCTCACTCTCAAAGACCATGTTACATGTTCTCGCCAAAATGTCTACTGCCACCTCTCGTAAACACTTCCACACCTCCACATGTATCCTTAAAGATGAGTCCTGTCATGTCCGCACTTTATTCCGTTCTGTTTTGATTGTTGTATTCCTTCCGCGTCCCTCCCAGTGCTTTTATATTGTTACTCCCTGTTGTTTCTGTTTCCTGTCTTCCCTCCAACTTCACAGGCAAACGCAGCTGGCGCTCATCGCCTCAACATCCTTCCATGGATATCTTCTTTCTGACGCCAGCTACGTTTTCCAGATGGTAGATTCTAGTTCCACTCAGGTAAATCTCTCTCCAGACTTCTGTGATCTCCCTCTTCTCCCTGACCTTTTCCAAATTTCCTTCTGCGCTCGAATTCTTATTCAGCTGCAACTTTCGTTCCTTGTTCTTCCTCGCTCTACTTTCGTTTCTCTCCCAGTTTCCATTCAGTCCGCGTGTGAGCTGTTATTTAAATCTCACTTTGTAGTCATATCTCCATCGAGTTTATTCCTTGTGTGCGTGTGTGTATCCACCACCAAGCGCTTTCTGCTCGATTGCCACCTTGTGAGCTTAACTCCGGCTGTGTTTTCTGTTCTCCCAGTTAGTAGGCTCTGATTCTAATTCGCCTCTCTTGTTTTCCAGATTCTTCCCCAGTCCCTGTGTGCTGATCCTGGTCCGCGTTTTGGTTCCCGGCGCCTTTAGTTATTTGTCTGTTTATTTTGTACATTCCATCGATGAAATCTTGTAATTTAATCACATGTTCCGTGTCCTCTGTCGACCAACACTAACTGCACTTGGGTTCATTAATCTGGCACCATGACAAGTCCCACTCCATTCCTCCTCTCATCTACACCATGATAAAACAGTTTAAACCCTGCTCCTAAGCTTCTAGCCTTGCTGCCTTCTCACTTGGTCTCCTGAACACATAGAATATCCAACTTCCTCTTCTGCATCAAGCAAGCCAACTCTCTAGCTCTCCCTGTCATAGTTCCCACATTCAAAGTCCCTACTCTCAATCCTACTCTCTTGTCTTTCCTCTTCTCCCTCTGTCTATTGGCATGCCTCCCCCCTCTCCTTCCCTGACTTCGACCTACAGTAGTCCAATTTCCATCAGCACCCTGCTTAACAGCAGTAATGGCAGTCGTGGTTAGGGAGCTACATTTGTCTGATACGCATCCTTTAGTTTGGCAAGTTTTTACATCGGATGCCCTTCCTGACACACATCTGGGCTTTAGATATTGACAGCTTTGTCCTGCTTGTGGCTAGTATGGTGCGTGGTGTCAGACCGCTGCTCATAATCTCTTAATGCTATACATTAATTTTGCCAAATACTTATTGAAAAGTGACTACTTTTACTGACTACTATTAAATTATATCCCTCAAACCTTGCAGATGAGGGAGCTGCCATTTAAATATGTGTCTTGCAATGTAATGAAGATAGATTTTAATACATTATTCCTGGTCTAATATCATGTGATCAGGCTGCACGTGGTAAATAAGAGAGCTGAGAAGCTCCTGCTCACAGCGTGTTGAAACAGACCTTGATGTTTCAGGGTATTAAAACCATTCTTCCTGATGTATTTTTTTCACATTTAAAAGGCAAATCTTGCACATTTTGCCCATAAATCTCTCTCACAGAGGAAGCCAGAGGTAATTAGATTTAAGAAGGGAGCGCTGATATATAAGAGAATTGTTTACCGTGCACTGCACTCAGCAGGAGCTCTGACAACACTATATATAAAAAAAGGAAGTGTGATCTTAAAAAAATGTATTTAAATTGTAGTGCATCTTCCTCTGATGGTCTTCAGTGGTTCAGCAGTGTCTGGAATGATGTGTTTATGTAACAAAATGTGCTGCAGGTGTTTATTCTGGTAATTCATCCCAGTCAATTACCTTTTCTTTTTTGACAACATCGATCATCCGTTTGAATGAGTCATTATGATGGTGTTATAATTCCAATGGCAAGTTACGAACGCCAACTTGAGTGATTAGGACTGGCAAGGCTCGAGGATATAACAAGATGGATACAATATTTTGACTGCTTGTCAGACCGTGTATTCAGAGCCAGATGGCGTCAAGATCAATGCGTGCTATGATGGAAAACTTACTCTCAAATAAATGCTATTATTTTTCTGAATTTAGTATGTATTATTCAAGTATAATGTTGTACAATGTTTCAACTTTAGATGATAGCATTGCAGTACTACTGGTTAAAAAAAAAAAAGGGCAACATATTCAATTTGTGCCACTGTTATTACCATCACGCCGATCGTTTTAACTTCCCAGAGGGCTGGAATTATATCTTGATTTACTGTCATAACTGCTGTCATATTCGATGCTTAAATACATACTATTTATCACAGGATTGCTCTTGGCGAAATGCATCTAAATACTGCTGATGTTTTGAAGATAATGGCATCATCAGCCATTTTGCGGTGCTTGGGCTGGCAAATAAAATCCCCTGTCTGTTTTGATGGAACTATTTATTTACAGTATTTATTTTTATGATCTCGTGTTCTTCTGTAGCACATATGCAAATTGTGGGTTAAAAAACCCCCCCTCAAAATTCCAACTTGATACCTACAGCACTTACTGAATGACAGCCAATCTGTATTTCTTTTTTTAAATGTATTTAATTCTTTTAAAAAAGTATGCATACATAGCGCACAAAAAGTTAAGACACCCTCACACACACACGTTTGTTTTGTTATTTTTGTGAAGACCTTGAAATTGGCATATTGCTTTCCACAGTCTTTCACCCTGAATCATCCAAAGTACAAGTACTACTACTAAACAAACAACTTTTACTGAAGTTTTCACCATGTAAACCTTGTGAGGACAATATCCCGATCAAGCAAAATGTCAAAACTTGGTACTCACAAGTATGGCAAACCATGCTCACATACACATGAATATACTTGTTTGTTTATTCTGAATCTGTGTGTGTCCGTGACCTACAAAGATGCAGAATAAACAAACAAGAATGTTAAGGTCCAACTCACACATGGTTAAACCGTAGATTCACAGGTGCATACTACATACACTCAAAGGCCATAGAAAAAAAAAGCCTTTCACGATTGAAAGCACAAAGGTACACAATGAACCGAACAACCACTTAAAACTTGGAAAAAAAAAAGTGGTACCTCATAACTACTTCCCTCGATCATTGCTGCTAACAGCACATCACAGCTGTGCACATACTTGGATGCATTTGAAGAATAAAGCACAGGGTCAACAGGACTCAAGCAGCAACATCACTTCCAGTTTCTCAGATGGATGAAGATACAGCAGCTGTGACATTTCTGTTATAGGTTGGCCTCCAACCGCCAGGTCACCATGTGGTCTTTTGGGGTGAGGAAACTCATGAGTGACTGCTCCGTGGGTCTGTGCGAGACTCTGAATCAAAGCATCGTGAATGAGTGAACAGAACGGGACTGACAGATGCACCATTACTGCCCCTCAGGGTTCTTCCAGGCTTTTTATGCTCTCACTTTCGCCCTTCTTGTCTGCCTTGAAGTCTCAATGTTGGTGTTCTCTGCTGCTCACTTTGTAGAGTTCATGTCAAGTTCCCTCACCCTTTGTTGTTGATTGGAACGCCCTTTTTTTGGACCCAGCTTTTCGTGAAAAACGTGTCTTTTATTGCCATCAAATGATCACATTGTTTTTGACTTTGACATGTCTGTTTACATTGCAGCAGCCTGAGTAGAGGTCAAAGGCGTCAGACGTAAAATATCAACCACATTATTCTACTCTGGTCACTTCATGCTTTATTAAACAGTGACATGGGAGAATGGACTCAAACATGGTCAGGGACTATAAAGTTGTTTGTCATTAGTAATTACTTCAAAGTGTATTTACATAGTCCAATTTACTGTAAGACTTCAGTGACCTTGAGTCATGCTCAAGGTCAAGGTTGCACAGTGGTGGACATGGACTAAACTTGCTGGGCTCTCTTATTTATCCTCATAGGATATTCAAAAATTGCCTCTAGGTGTGTGTGTTTGTGAAAGTTATGTGTCCCTGCGATGGACCGGTGACCTGTCCTCTCGCCCAATGACTGCTGGGATAGGCTCCAGCACTCGATGCAACCCTGAACAGGACGAAGCGGTGGTAAAAGGGAAGAAGTGAAGATGCATGTATGTAGGTATGTCACAGTCGTACGCTGCCGGCAAGCAAAAAGCCCTCATTGTGGGATGAATAAAACCAGTCGATCCATGAATTAAAAGATGCTGTAGCAGTAAGGCGATGACACTAGAGGGGTGCTCATGAAGCATCCTTAAAGATGCCCAAGCCACCACAACTGGTCTCTCTTCAGTTGAGAAGCTGCGGAGAAGCATAATGTTTTTACTTTGAGTTGCTCCCAGATGACTGAGATCCAGACCTAACTACCCAGAAGAGAATGGTCACTGTCAAAGGTTTGTGGCTTTTTCAGCTGAAGATGATTTTCATCCTAGATTCTAGAAACGGAATCAACAGCGCTGTGTCGTCTGTAAAAAACAGTCTGGAGAGCCCGACTCCACCAGACTGAAGACACTATGCACCCAGTTAGCATTTTTTTCCTTTATTTTCATGTATTTTATTTATTTTCATTTCTTTTTTTTGCTAGCTCCTCAATGAAATGACATATGTTGCAAACCCCCGTCCCCCTTTTTTTTAATTTTTTTTTAATTTTTAAACCTCCGCTTATGTTTCGGCTGTATTATGGATGGCCATGAAGGTTATGGATGGGTTTGGACTACATTTTCAGGAAATATGTGAAATGGAAATGAAACAATTTATTCAATGTTGGGAGTGATCTGGATCACCAGAGATTATTGTAGTAGATGGCCTTTATTCGTCCCACGGTGGGGACATTCAATAAATAAATAAATACCAGTACAACAAAACATTACCTTAATTTACTATTTCAAATAAATTAATAACTTTTTTTTAAACATCTTTATCTTAGTGGAAGGCAGATAACAGCTCAGACTTTCAATTAATTCCACTGAAAAACGTCCTCATTAATAGCCAGAAAAATTGTGGAACGCCTGAGAGTCATTATAACAACTAGGCACTCTGCGGCTCTCTCAGCACGCAGAGTTGCACAAAGCAGAGTTGACAGTGTTCATTTATTTTTTTTATAAAAAGATAAAGCAGGTGAATGCTGACAATGGCGCTTGCCTGTCTTCAGAAGCACTTCTCCATACTGCTGTCTTTTTCTGCTTCTACGTCAGGGTTGTCAGAGCAACCAAGTTGAAATGATTTTCCTCCATGTTACTGCAGACCTCAATGGAAAATGCTTCTTACTATATAGTATTGTCAAACGTCCATAGTACAGTCATGGTTCAGTCAGTTTAATCAACCAGCAAACTGAAGTGAAATGTTTCTGATATTGCAATGTGCAACATGTTTTTATACATTGAATTCTGTGTTCTATGTTATTTATACATAGATTCTAAATCTATTGACTTCACGCTCCTTTAAGAAAATAAAAAAAAAAAAAAAAAATATATATATATATATATATATAAAATGTTCGGGTCCAAAGTGAAAATAATGTATTTGTACTTTTTTTATCTGTGTATTTAAACATAACACTTTATTGTTTTTGTTAATATATGCTGTATATGAACTACAGATAGAAATACATAATTAAATTCAATCCAAAAAAACATGCTGTGTTTGTCGTATGTCAACTTCTCAAGAGATGAAATATGCGAGACCCACATGTCAACCGTCTCTTGAGCCACAATATCGCAGCAGGAAACACTTCTTTACCAAAATTAAAAGTACGGTTAACATTGACTTCATGTCTACATTAAAGAAAATACCACAAGCAACAAGAGTTAATGTATGTCCCTTTATGGGTTTTGCATTTACAGCATAGACCTGATTAGGAAACATTTTGAGGAGGGAGGTGGTGTGAAGTTTAATCTGTGAAAAATGATTTGTTTGTGTATAGCCGTGTAGTGTATATGTCCAATCCGATAAAGTAAATGCAAGTCATTCTCCCAAATGAGCCGCAACAAAAGAAGAATCTGAGCAGAACAGCAGGTTATACATTCTTGAGATGAAGCCTCGAAGAGATTTAGTTGTCATCAAAAGATTCTCCAATTTTAAGATCATTTCAAAAGGACTGCATTCTGTTGCCGGAGAGTTTGCAGAAAATGCTTTACATGTAGATATTTACAGAGCTCAGTGTGGGCAATGTTAATGTTGGCCCTAAGCTGCTCCAAAGATTTCACAATATCTAGTGGCATCAGCTGTAAACCACTGTTCACCAGTGTTCTGGATAGGGGTTGGAAAATCAGTTTCTGAAGGGGGCAAATGGAAATATCATCTTGACATCTCTTCGTAACAACAGTGCATAATGTATAATTATGCAGTTATTCATGCAAATGATCTATGTCAATAAAAGGGAGTGATTTGAGCTGCCAAGGAAGGAAGACAGGTATGAATTAATTCATTGTAAATTCATAGTTCCAGATGTGAAAAGAAATAAATGAATTTCTATGTATTTAAATTATTTATGAATAATGCATTTATATTTATATGTAATTCTATGTCTTTAAAAATTACAAAATAATAATGCAATAAATAAAAATAATGACATTGCCAATATATCCAAAGCCTTTCTTAGACATCTTTAATGTATTTATTTATTATTTCACTGTTGAACCTCCAGAAAATTTGAGTGTGAGACAGCTGGGATAAGGATCAGCACCTCTAAGTCTGAGGCCATGGTTCTCAACCAGAAAAGGATGGATTGCACCCCCTGGGTGAGAAACGAGTTCCTGCCTCAAGTGGAGAAGCTTAAGTATCTTGGGGTCTTGTTCTTGAGTGGGGGGGAGTTGGAGATTCGTCGGCGAATGAGTGCACCAGGAGCAGTATTGCAGTCATTCTATCGCAGCGAAAAGGCCAAGCTCTCTTCGTCCCGACCCTTGGGAAGTGTTTCTGGCACAGCCAGCTGGGAGGAGGCTGAGGGGTCGAGCGAGGACCAGGTGGAGAGGTTACATCTCTTCACTGCGCTTGGAGTGCAGAGCTGCTGGCCCCATGACCTGGTAATGGATAAGTGGATGAGGTTGAATGGATGGAACCTACAAAATAATTTCAGTGATCATCACTTAAGATTCACAGCAAAGACAGAGATGGAGAATTTGATGTTTGTGTTGCGAGTCAACATACATCCTGTACGGGAAATCTGGCTCAAGAGTGAGGTCCGATATAGACCAGGTAAGTCCCATGCTCCACCAAAATACTCTGGACAAACAAAATATAATCTTCCGATGAAGACAGGTTCATGATTTGAGTGTCTTTAAATTATATTTGCATCTAAACAATTCTGACATTTCTGTCTCTGTCTCTCCCTCTATTCTGCGTCTGGCATTGGATTAAATAAGAGATCATTCCACCTACATGCAGCGTCGTGAGAGTGTCTTGTTCATTCAATCACTCAACACTTTAAGATCATAAAGTGAAACTTGTTATGATAGATATGTGGCGAGATCTAGATGCTGCACTGTGTTGTGGCAACAGAGATGCAGCAGAAACACTGCCATGATTTGATGACTGGAATGCAGACGTGTCGAGGTTTGTCACTAAACTGTCACTTTAAACTGTGCATACCGTGAATACCGTATTTTCCGGACAGTAGAGCGCACCGGAATATTAGCCGCACCCACGAAATCTCAGAAGGAAAATAGACCTTTTTCGTACATAAGCCGCACTGTTGCTGTCTGTGCCACAGAAAATGCATGTGATCCTCTCGTTCTAGTTTTGAAAACCGGGTCCAGCGTCAAGACTGACTCATGAAACAACCTTGCCAATGTTCTGAACTCCAGTCATGAACTCCTCACATCTTATTTACATTTAAAGTGTTCAAAAAGCGCTGTTTTCACCCTGTAGTAGATTGTATCTGTTGGAAGAGCTGCGGACACATGGGCGAAAACGGTGCAATTTGAGCGCCTTAAAGGTAAATATAACGCTTGTGATGTCATCGGTTTGATGTGACGATATTTTTTCAGATTGAGGTGGTGGACCGCGAACGCTGCATCTGACACACACAAGACAGCAGCGGATTCCGTCGCGGTTGATTCAGTCTTAAAACGACACCTGCAAACTTTACATGACAGACTAAAAAAGCCAAGCGAGCGGCGAGTCGGCAGGGAGGAGCGGACGCACCACAAACCGCGGACGGTGCCTCATCAGAACGGCTGCTGTCACGTGTGATCGGATTTTGTGACCGGCAATGACAGGCAGTGGTCGGCATTCACAGATCACAACAAGTTCAGCCTTTCATAATCCGTGGCCGATCGATTGGAGCATCCCTCGTAAAAATCCATATATTAGCCGCATTATTTTATAAGCTGCAGGGTTCAGACCGCGAGAAAAAAGTGCAGCTTATAGTCCGGAAAATACGGTAAGTGTTACATTACATTACATTGCACGAAACTTAACACATTTGTGCCGTTTAACAAACACCTACTATTCTGGCCCTTTGAAGACGAGTTTGACCACCCCTGCTTTAGTGACTCTCACTGGTGAGCTTGTCATTGACAATACAGAAACTGTGGCACTTTGACTCCATTCATTTTCCATCTGTCGTTGCCTGGTCTGAGTTATCCACCAGGCATCTGAAGGATCGATGTTAAGGCTTAAATAACTTTAGCATTCACGGACCAAACTAAGCCATTCTTGACACCAAGGCGAATTCAATAGTCCATAATAAACAAAAAGCACTTGGTGTCCATCTGGAAGACAACCCTGGTGAGTCAGACGGCAAAGAGCAAATCCCTCACACCTACGCAAAGGAGCGATCAAGGTTATTAAAACGACTGAGCTGGGCGCATCTCTAATATAATCACAACAGCACCTGAGCTTCCTCGACCTGTTATATTAGTGGTCACAAACCACTTAATGGCGATGCACAACACGGGGTCCTTCCATGAGCGGCTTGGTCACATTCTCTCCCTACAGGCTGAAGTCCGTCACCACGGTCTGAAGGAGACATCGAGTCAGGCAGTTCCAGGCACCTGTCCAGTCAACCTTTTCTTGGCGCTGATTTCCTTTGGAATATCACCCAGACAATCCCTCCTGAATAACCAAGTGACGGCACATTACACTCTTTAACTCAGGTATATGAGAGCTCACGAGTCTGAAATACCAGATTTGGTTCTCTGACTTCATAGAATCCTGCAATATTTCTCACTGCATTGCACTTATTAAAGGTTAGTGGTCAAGGTGTGATCTTCTTTTAGGCCAGTGTTATTGCAAAGATGTGTCACGTCTCAATGCCCCTCAGCCAAAGGTTACGCAGCTGCACATTAGAGAGATATTGCAAAGTCGGTGTTTGTGGGAAGATTTTCCTTCTGATCGTTTTTCTTTCTGTCCACAAACATGCTGCGCTGATTGCAGCAGTTGTCCATCGTTCAGAAAATGCAATTTCTTGTGTTTCATTAGATTCCTGGGGATGTTTGGTGGCAGAATATGGGCACACTTTACTGCCTCATCCCTGCACTAATGACAGTGAACGTCCAACTTTTTGGAGGAGCAAAGACAAAATACGGAAAATCGCACAAAAAACATTTATGTTACTGAGGCCTGCATGAACGGAGCCCTGGAAGTGTTTATGTTTTTGGATGTGACATGCATGACTTAATTTTTTTTTCTACCCGGAGATAACAGTTATTTCGAGATAATTTATATCTCAAGGTAATTTTTATCTCGGGATAAAAAAAAAAAAAAAAAAGTCATGCATGTCGCTTCCAGGGACGTAATACGTATAGCTTAGCCACATATGGTAATATTTTGAGTAGAAGGCACTTGATCAGAGTGTTAAAAGCGCACAGACTTGCAGACAGTGACTGACAATGTGGACGAACAGTTACGAAGCCATGGAAGACATAGCGGTTACAGGAGGACGTATACAAAATGCTTTGCCAGAGAGGCAGCTACGCAGGCGCTGACATTTACGATTCTATCTTGAGAAAAAAATTCTCTTCAGATAACTGTTATCTCGCGATACGCATTATCACGAGACAAAAAATTTCTCGAGATAGTTGTTATCTCGGGCAGAAAAAAAATAAAGTCATGCATGCCACATACAAAAAAAAATAAACACATGCATGTCACTTCCAGGGCTCTGTATCCATGCACAAGAGAATGGCACAATACATACGTTTTCATAAGAAAAACAAAAAAACTAAATCAAGAAAGTAGTTGAAATTATTGCATTTGAGAACTTTTATATATAACAATACATAACAATTATATATATATATATATATATATATATATATATATATATATATATATATATATATATATATATATATATATATATATATATATAAATATTCTTCAGTTCAGTTTCGGGAACACATCTTGACTATTAACTGTTTATTTCTGTAGTAAAGATGGTTGGAGTGTATTTTTAGTGACCAATCCCAGGCTTTACAAGATGCAAATCATTACTATATAATGCTTCCTTTCTGCCTAATACGCTTCTAATACACATATGATAAGCAGTTTATTTACGGTAACATCTGTTCCCTAATCTAAAGTGTAACTGAATATTCATATCAGGGCTATATAGCTGGCTGTGTGACGGTAAAATGGTGCATTAAATCCAAACCTTTCCTTTATATTCGAAATGTAAATTAGTCAGACTGATCTCCGCGAGGCACCAAAGAAAATTGTTTCTCTCTCTGTCAACAAAGTAAATTATTCAACAAACTAAAAGCATCTAGTTCCGTTGTTTATCCGCTGCAGTCAACCTGGATGTCTCATCAGTTTTCCACACAACTTCCATAGAGCTGAACATTACCCCAGTGTCCTCGCTGTCTGTGTTCGGAGACCGCAGAAGCATTTTGGGGGCAGCAGTGCATTCTGAAAGGCTGCGTGCTGCGAGTCCCCGCTATCGCTGAGGATTACACAAATTAGAATAAGGTCTGCTGAAGATACGCTGCTCACTGAAGGAATGTCACACAATAAGTGTTCTGAGCTCAGTGGGTATTTTAAAGTCCTGCGTGGATGAGATATTACAGCGCCGCTGGGTGAAAGACAAATGTTTTAAACTGCAGTTTAAAACAAGTGCGCAATTCATGTTTTCATTTACTGCTGCTTTTTCGATTTTGATGAAAGAAAAAGGGGAAGTAATTCATAAAACACACTGTGAGGTGCAAATCTGGAGCAAGCTCTCCCACCTCCCTGAAAAACACAGGAAAATGAGTGCTTAAGATTTGCATGTTTGTCCTCCTCTCCAGTAAACCAAGAAACTACTGCAAGGTGTTTCTGTATGTAACGCCGGAATAGATGGACTTGCATTTCTGCAATGATTGTGACACTGTACAGTACCGTATTTTCCAGACTATAAGCCGCAACTTTTTTCTTGCGGTCTGAACCCTGCGGCTTATATATGGATTTTTATGAGGGATGCTCCAATCGATCGGGCACCGATTATGAAAGGCTGATCTCGGCGTGATCGGTGAATGCCCACGCCACAAATTCAGTACGATATTTGAAACACCAGCTCTTGAGTTTTTTGGTGCTGATGAATGTGAAACTGCACGAACCAGCGGTCACTCGCAGACACTCACCGCTCTGAGTGTGACATTCAGAACGCGAAGCATATTGCCCAAGAAATAATCATTAAATTCACCGCGCCAGATGAGCAGCCTTTCTCGGGTGTTGTTTTAAGATGGAGTCAACCGAGACCGAATCCGCTGCTGTTTTATGTGTGTCGGATGCAGCGTTCTTTGGCCACCTGAATCTGAAACTTGAGGTGGCCAAAGAACGTCCAGAAAGGGAACTTTCATGAAAGAGGCTGAAGACAGCAGTTTGAAGTGCTCTCTCTGTCTCTCGGAGCATCCCTTGTTTTTACATTCTAAAGAGCGTCATGCTGGCAAAAATACTGAGCCTCGTCACATCAAACCGATGACATGACGCCCATTTTATTTACCTTTCAAGCGCACAAATTGTGCTGTTTTCGCCCACGTGTCCGTAGCTCTGCCAACAGAGATAATCTTTTGAACACTTTAAATGTAAATAAGATGTGAGGAGTTCATGATTCAAGTTCAAGACATTGCCGAGATTGTTTCATTAGTCAGTCTTGATGCTGGCCCCCGTTTTCAAAACTGGAACTTAAGGATTGCTAGAAGTGATCCTCATGCATTTTCTGCAGCACAGACAGCAACAGTGCACCTGCAGCCTATAGACCTGTGCGGCGTATGTATGAAAAAGATTTATTTTCCTTCTTAGATTGTGTGGGTGCAGCTAATATTCCGGTGCGGTCTATATTCCAGAAAATCCATTTTTGGCTGAAACAAGTACATGCGGATCTGATAGGTCGGAAATGTAATATTTCTAAGAGTCTCAATGTGTTTGTTGCGGTCATTCCTGAGTTCAAATCTCTTGTAGATGGGCCACTCACCAAGCCTCTTTCTATTTTCCAGATGGTATTAACACATTGAATAAAGGTTGAAGGTTGAGTTGATGGAAGTGTTTCCCACACGGAGATAAAAGTAGCCTTCCATCCCGTCCATTCATCAGTGTGGAGTGGCTTTTTCTCACTTCCCCCTCTTTAGTTTTTTAAAACGCAGGTATTTTCAAAAGCAAATCGTCTAAAATAATGTGGGGTATTACACAAGATTTCTCTGTGAGATTTGAGGACTGGGAACACTGCCAGGATAGAGAACATTCACTATCTAGAACATAGTCGGAGAAACCTTGTTATCGCTCTGTGCTTGGGACCTCAGACAGGCCCAACTGACGGAGTACAGAGGGCTTATGTGGCTGATAAGGAACCGCCACTGGTATTGTAGCCAAACTAATTAGCCAGAAAGAAATTGGGCCCCCGTCCATATCATCTTGCACAGAGAGGCCAATCTCCCAGGGATCCCTCAAGGTGAACAGGCGTACAACTTGGTGTCCAACACCGACAGCCACGATAGCCGAGTGGGTTCAAGAGAGATTTGGAGGCAAATTAACGGTGCCTTTTGACATACATACTGTACTCCATGGACAAGTCACTGCCAAAACCCCTGAGGGAATCATTATGACTGCATAAACATCACATGCTCCATGTCACGTTGTTGTTGCTCGCGCAGAAATCCACTCCGTTCAGTCACATTTATGTCATTTATCAAAGTAATTGACACTCCTGGACTAAAGGTGAGGAAAAACGGTGAGCGCTCTCACATGAATATGAAAAACTGGTATGAATAATTGGCCTTCTGTGGGTCTGTTCTGTGAAATGGCTTATTCTATCAGACTGAGGAATTCTTATACGGCAAGAAGAGGAAGAGGACCTCTGCAAGTTATAATAGAAAAAAAATTGAAGGTATCCATGTGGCATCTTTAGAGAGGTGAAGAAGTATGTGTGTGCCCCCAACGAAAGTGTAATATGGAATGCTTGCTCTTACTTTAGTGAGTTAGTTAGTTTAAAATAATTTTAAAAATAAATATTTAAAAGTCAAATTATTTATCAACTCCTACATTCGCTTGGAAGAATGTCTTTTTTTTTCACCTGTCTGGAAAAAAAAAAAAAAAAAAAAAAAAAAAATATATATATATATATATATATATATATATATATATATATATATATATATATATATATATTTTTTTTTTTTTTTTTTTTTTTTTTTTTTTTTTTTTCCAGACCTTTATGCTTGGGGGCTTTATCCACTTGTACCTGTCCAAACCTATCAAAGTGCAAGCCAAAAAAAAAAGATTACATGGGTGAGTCTCCAGTACTTTCATATTACTATTGTTGCATTTATTATTGCATTTCAATAACGTTATTTCCATTATATATTTTCAATGTTCTTTCCCTCAACCTCGAAAATTAATTGAAACTCCTCCTGAATGGTTGCTGATCCACTGCAAATGGAGACAAAGAAATTGGATGGTGACACGCGAACAATGCTGATTCTGTGAATTGAATTGCTCATTTCTTTTCCTCATGTTACTCCCAGGGGCAACAGCCCAAAACATGAGACACAGTTATTGGTCATGGGTGACCAATCCATGCTTTATTACTGAACAATACCCTTGCAGAAATTCACATCACGTTTGGTCACAAGTGCAGAAAACACATAGACTTACTATATCTAACGCCAAGCAGCTTCACGTTTAATTCTTTGTGGTATTTTATCCTTTTTTTTTTCTTAATGTTTTATATTGTCTTATGGAGGATGCACAAAATTTTAATATAAATCCATGGCATTTTAGAATCTGTTTTTTTTTTCTATATTTGAAGGGAATAACATTGCATCATTGTTCCATTCCAAATTGTTTTTTATTTTCCGTGCAATTTTGTGAACATGTTTTTTCCTGTATCTTTTCGCTCAGTGTTTCTTCTAGCCAGCTTATCTTGTGCGCACTTGTTTCATAAGATGCTTGTGATAACCTGCATGACTCCGTGAAAATGGGTCCCTGCCGATGCCTCCACTTTGTATGGCTTGAAAGAGCCACAATTATTTCAGTATCATGTCGAGAAAATTGGATCCAAGCATTTTATCTTGGGTTACAAGAAGGACCTCTGCTTTGTAGTGAAGCGGAATCCTTAAAATAATGTCAAACATGTACACAGTAAGTTGAACTTCTTTCAAAACCTACTTTAAGATTCATTCAAGAGACTCTACTTTCTGCCATATCTTTGAAGAGAATCATGCCTTGGACCGTTATTGTAGCATCTACTTTGAGACTTAAAATACAAGCATGACAGGGTGATTGCGGTATTGTTTTCCAGTTTGGTATCTGTGGCTCTTCTTTCTGAGTAGCGCATCAAAGGTTGATTAAGTGGGCATTTAACATTTTTAAAAACTTAGCTGTGAAGTTATGACTTCATCCACACAGCTGCAATCAAAAACAAAACAAGAAATATCGACAAAATAAATCAAATATTGTTCAGAACAGGTGTAAAAGTAACCAGAGAGCATTGACCTCTCCCATGCGAGGGTCTAGTTTTTGCCCCTTTGCAATGAATCCTTTAAAGTCTTCTTGTGAAGGCTCAGGCAATGAGGGAAACCCAAGAGCAGAAACTAGAGAGAGGTAGATGGGAAAAGCACACAAACAACGTTTATTGCAAGAGTCAACGCAAATGGGACGCGACCTAAGTCCAAAAAGCATAAAGTAGAGAGCGTCTGAGCAAACACGGCAACAAATAGTCCAGTACAACACAACACAAATAACGAAGAACACACTGTAGGAAAATTCACAGTGTGCTGCTGCATCAAGCTCGTGCTTCTCCTTAAGAAGTGAAGGTTCAGCTGCCCACCACTGTGAAGAGGACAAAACACAACAATGAGCAAAATAAAAGCATGGCGGGAGGGGGTGGGACACCACTTGAACTTTTGTTAATTATTTACTTATAACCTGAACGTCTCGGAATTCAAACAAATCGGAGATCAAACAAAAAATTTCGAGATTTTTTTGCTTGGGATTTCGAACGAAAATCCAGAACTCGAACACCCCCGAAAAAAGCCGGAAAAAACATAGTGTGTGCGCGGACCGATCAGCTGACCCACGACGTGCTTTGTTATTGTGTATAACGCAGCCTCTGTATGCAAACGTGTCCCGTTAGCTACATTTACTGACTGTTGTTTCTTCATATTGAGGTGTAAAACCTTTCCTGTGTCCGCACTGGACCGTGGTAGAGTGTCACAGGGGAGGTGCTCTCCACACCTCCGAGGCTGGAGCGCTCACTCCAGGGTTTGATGTCCTGTTGTGGGCTGGAGCTGGGACAGGGATGAGGCGAGTCTGGGACAGAGCGTTACTTGGTTTATGACTTTGTCACAGCCAAACTGCACAGAAGCGCACATTCAGAGCTGGACACGCACCGGGCACCTCTTCACTTCTGGAGAGACGTCACTCACTCGGCAACCCCTCCCACATGCAGCGGCCACACACAAAGAGGAACAGCGCACCTGCAGCAGACACTGTACATTCACTCCTACAAAAGACTATTTTAAGGCTTGGTACGCATTATTTCTTTTTCCATTCATTGTAATGTAAAAAATCGATTCAGATTTCGAACAAACCGATTCTCGAACGGCCGTCTGGAACGGATTGTGGTCGAAAACCGAGGTACAACTGTATTTCATTTTCTGAGCAATTCCATCTGTTTTTCTGGGTTAGAAAGAGACCATCCTTCACCTTCATCTGGTCATATTTCCAAGTCACACTTATTTTGTCGGATTTCGAAACCAACAAGGTCATGATCCGGGTAATATCATTGTAAATCCTGATTCCAGTCACGGAGAAATGCATCTTCTAGAAACAGTTATTTCCATTGTTCCATCATCACCGTAGCTCGGACTCCCCTCATTAACATACAGCATGACAAGCACTTACATCGTTGTCTTCATTATTATGGAAGATGTTTCTTTCATCAGAGGGGTGTTGCACATTCCAGGATAATAGGAATGAGATGGGATTTTCCCACAATGCTGGCCTAATTCAGCCCTGACTCAGTTGCACTAAAGCAGGATCAATTAAGCCTTGCCAAGTTACTATGGTGATTCATTCTTTGCAGCTAGTCCAGAGCAGGCTAACAACCAGGCTAAGATTAATCCAGGTGATTCAGCGCACTTAATCCAGTGAGAAATCGATGTTTTTCACTGCAGTAAAACTGTATATGTTGCTATGTTTAAATTATTCTGCATGAAAATATTGATACATATTCTCATATGTCATTCAATTTCAGTATTTTTGTCGTGGCTGCTCAGGAATAAGACCCAGTCGCTGAACTGTTGGCGGCTTACAGATGACTCTGGGAAAAGAAAGAGTAGGTTCAACAATGATTATTACAATTACACAATAAACAAAAGACAAACATGTACCAAAGGTGTCGACACCAAACGTGGTGCAAAGGAAACAAACAAAGGGGTAAAACCTGAAAACAAAAACCAGGCGAATTAAAGGTTAAGCCTGATTAAGGGGGTTAACAAAAATGCACTCGGAATAAACTCATCAAATAACAAAAAAACGCTCTGTGGTGGAATTAAACACATGCGAGGAATGAATCTAACGAGAAAAGCGAAAAACAGAAATTGAAGTAAAGAGCACAACTTAAGAGGCAGCTAAAAGAAAGTTAAACATGCATGGAATTTAGAACAATCAAATGAGCAGGAAAGAGCAGAGTCACAAGACAGTTTTCCATAGGAACGTGAAGTAACCATCTGGCAACACAAACTGGCACCGGCATGTGGATATTCACGAAGGCTTTGTTCGCTGACTGACCCCTGCCGTGTTGCCAGGAAGCTGGAAAAGAGAATGGAAACAGAAACACACAAAACCCATGAGGAAGGTTTGATGATTTTATATACACATGACTTCTCTTGTTGTAATGGCTCACCAAGTTGCAAAGGTGTTTTCAACGTGGGTCAGGTTCCATTCACACACTGCTGCCATGAGTCCCTCCTGTCCCTCCAATGTGAGTAATTTTTTGCAGTCTATCCAACTGATATTCTAAGTTACCTGAATAATGTGCACTTCTAATTGGTACATCTACCGGTGGAGAAACGTAACTTCTTTAATTGTCATTCTAGCATTGTGCGACACCCCTCAGGACATCAGGACGCTTGGCAACACTGGCAGAAGGGCTGGCGTGGGGACTAGACACCTACCTGAACATGACATCCCTGAGGAACTCAATCAAACCCCCGCAGAACGCAACACACTGTTCGCGGTACGCCAGCGTGTCTGGTACTGAACTCAATTTCTAGACCAGAAAACGACGTGTTTGATTGTTTTGGTTGGTGTTTCCTCAGCTGTTCTGTCTCCCAGTATTTAATTAACTTCACACCTGTCAGGAAATTAGATGACATCTTTTTTCCCCGCCATCATGAAACAAGCCACTGTTTCGTCGAAGCAAGACGTGCTCAACATCCTCGCTTGATCATCTTCTCCAATTACTGAGTCATCAAGGGAAGCATGTTCACAACAAACATGAGAGAATTGTTCTGATTTGCATAATTCATTTCATGGTGAGTTTATTGCTGGGGAGCCGCGAGGACCAGACAGTATAGATTGAAACCAACCTCCTCTTTCACAAGCCAACTTGAGTGATGGACGTTACAGCATTTAAGAAACTGACTCTTTTGTTTCAGTGAGACAAAAGAGTCAGAAGAAGCAAACCTTAATGGATAAATCACCTCACTACACAACGTATATAGACTTTTGTTGTTCTTCTTTGAGACAGACCAGTCTCCCTTCTTCCCATTCTCTTTGTTTCTACCCATCGTTTGTTAAATATTTCAACAGCCCTGACAATGCCTGAGAAGCTCAACCGACCATGAAAACAGAGGAAACACTCGAGATGAATTTTGAAAGAAGAAACCCACTGAGAAATCCAGAGTGAAAAGGTTGCTATAAACCAAAACCCAGACGCTGGAATGCTCTTGGTGATCTCAACTGAAGCTCAGTTTCACTACAGTGCAGCAAACATTCCTCATGTCCACCATATTGACACGAGTGGATCACATAGTTGCAGCAGACGATCCCTGGCTACAGAGCAGTGAATCAATGGAAGAGGAGGGCAACAGACATGGAACATGCCACATATCTGATGGTGGTCAGCTGAAATTGGAATTGGAATATGAAAATCTGTAATCATAGATGGTTTATGCAACATGGATGCATTAAGTATGAGGAACAACCTAGCACTTCAATTGGAATAGTAGCTTTCCCTGTCAAGTGGCTGTAGTTTAGCTCTTCAGTTACAAACTGAACTGAATGAAATATTTTGAAACAAAACAAAAAAAAGTCAGTTTAGCTGTACATGATTCAATTTACTGAGTCATGAAAATGATGGTGGTGCCTCTGTAGAAGGAGCACATGTTTGGGGGGGTGGGACTTGTTCAGTTGGCAGAGGAAGGACGGAGATCTGACCACTCCCTCTTCTTGTCTTCTTGTCTTCATCCTCTCTCCAGTGCAGTCTCTCATCTTCCCATGATCAGAAATAGTTCTCTCTATACAACTCTGGAGTACCCGGCTCACGTACTTCCTGTCGGTGGCATGCTTGGTATCCTTGATGGTTGACCACTGCTGTGATGTGGTGAGGTATCATGAAACAGCATTTCAGGGTTGATGAAACACTGCCCTAATTTTCAGAGTCCACTAGATGGCGCTCCTGGTTTAGAACGTTTCGTTGTTCAAGTCCAAACATTTTATAGTGACATATGGTGGACACTAGGTTTTCCCTTCTACCCTTCAACACTGTGTCATGAAACCTCATCTATCCATCACTGAGGCAGAGACACTGAGTTCGCAGAGCAACTAGACAGAGTAACCAGGGATGTGAGAATATACACATATTTTAAAGTTGATTTTTTTTTTCTTCACCTGCTATTTACGCCGTCAACATGGGTCAGTGTGTAATCTTCAATCTGTAATCTGGAGTTCGCAAATTTAGATTTGAGTCCCAGCTCGATTTTGGTTGTTTCAGACAGTCCCGCATAGATATGGGTGGTGGTGGTTTTTATTTTTATTCAGGAAGTGATCTCGAGGATTATTTCATTTCACGGCACAATGTTTCTTTCTTATTATCAATTTCATAATATACAATAATTAACACACAATACCTTAATTTAAATGAAAATTTTGTCACAATCTTGAGATTATTTATTTTCCTCCTTGACCCGCGGGGGCTCCGTACAGCATCCACTTGCAAGGAGAATCTTTCTCGGCAAATCCTTGACACAATCGATCATGGTTTTCCATGTGATATTTAGCCCCTGTGTCTTCAATTTTGTGTCCACACGGCAAATACTGTCGTAAAACAAAAGTACTACCTTAAGAAAAAAAACTGCAGTATCATCATGTTAGTGGTTCCAGAGAGAAGAATAGAAGCTTGCTTTTGTGCTAGTCGCCCAAACTAATGCACTCTGAAAGGCCAACTCTCTGGAGGTAACAATGTCTGCCTCAATGAAAAAGTGCGACCTTTTCAGCGTGTCACGACCAAAGTTCATGATGTAGTCAATGTTTCCACTCATTACAACCACAATGAGCACCTTAACAATCAGCAGTGTTTTACCTCCTCTCGCCTGCATCGATTCCGATTGTGTTCCAGACACATGATGGAAGGGATGTCGTGATTAAATGTACACCGCGCATTCCATGCAGCAGCCAAGTGGTATTGACTCATTCTCATTTGGAGTGATTGTTTTTGGTAGACTCCCTAAGATCAGTTAGAGTTCGTTGCTTACTTTCTGGCCTCTGGCTATAGATGAGAGCTGTGTCAATATCCAGTTAATGCTGCTTCTCTCCTCTTGCTCCTATGTAATGTACTGTGGCTGCCACCACTGACGAAACCTAATACTGTGAGCTTGGGAGCTGAAAGCTTTACGAAGCTAATAGCTGCTCAACACCGATGTAAACATTTCAATGTAAAATCACTGCTTATTTTATCATCCAGATATTTTCATGTTGACTACAAGTGAAAGTGTTATTGAAGGGGCCCCACCCTGCACTTAAAAAATTTCTGATTTATGTATATGTTTCTGAAGTTGAGTTCTTGTTCGTCACGAAGTCTCATCTGTATCATAATCCTGTATCATGTATGTATTTAATGTATGTATCACATACTGCGGGGGAGTCGATTGCAGTGATAAAATTAAGGTGAATAAACATTTTTTTTTATGTACGCAAAACTATCAAATATTAGGTTTGTAAACAATACCATCAAGTCAAAATATCTCCACCATCTGCTTTGCTAGCTGCCGTAAAAAGCATCCGACTTACGACGGGATTGGTTCCAACCAACTAGTTGTAAGTCAGACTGGACATAAGTCGAATGCATTATAGAATGAATTATAGGTGCTAGTGTAGTGGTAGAACGCTGTGTGAGAGTGAGGTTCCAGAAATTGAATAAGCATCTGTTGGCCGTGGTCGTAAGTACGGGTGGACATAAGTCGAGCACGTCGTAAATCGGATGTTACTTGTATTAGTGTGGCTGCGAGCACATTACAGTTCTGCCAGAGATGTCAAACATCGATGTGCCTGTCTCTACACCTATTTGACAGTTGTATTGATTTAGTTATATATATATTATATATAAAAATGTATCACAGTTAGTGGATGTTGGAGACAAATTCCAGTAATGCTCAACGGATTTCATCATATGTAGTTTTATCAATAAGAGGTGTCAAAATTGAGTTCAATTCAATTTTGACACCTCTTATTTAAAAAATGGTGCCCGTGAATTCATGCAAAAAAAAAAAAATAATAATAATAATAAATAAATAAATAAAAGCTGTCGTTGATCTATGTCGCTGCCTTTTCTGTTGTTTTTGTCTTGTTGCACTCCTGTACATTAGAAAGTGACAGTCATGCTGAATGTCACGTCCAAATAAAGGGAGCGAAAAAAAGTAAGCACTTTGTGTAAATGTGTGAAAAACAATATATTGTGGTATATGGCTTTCACGATAGAAGATGGCACCTATTGTGATAGATTTTTTTTTATTTTCAAATGGCCCATCCATCCTATGCAACATTTATCTTTTTGCTCTGTTCACCACAGACGAAGTGCAAAGCACTCTCCAAGTAAACATGTGTCTTTCTCACCTCTCTACAACTACATAATGTTCCTGGCTCATAAATAAACTCACACTGCACAAATTACACCTACTGGAATCTCTTGTTTCAATCGTCAATTAAAACTAATCTCTACAGCGCTGAAAGGTTGTCATTCAAAAGCATTAACCTTGAGCACCTGAGCGTCTGCAGATGTGTTTGGACCTCAAGGTTAATTGTTCTGCAGGAAAACATGTTCTTTATCAGCACTGCCCTGATGTGCTCATACTGTACACAAGGAGCCGCCCCTTCTTCTACTGGGACTGAATACTTTTCAGTCCAAAATAATGTTCCTCACACCTCTGTTGGCTTGTTATTGAGCGTACTCTCCCAAAGTTATTCTTATAATCACGATTATTATTATAAAGAAATGGGAAAGTATTACATGTATTCAAGTAGTTTGGAATCGCTTTGGTTCGCCACATGTTTGATGAGTGGTCCACCTGCCATCCAAAATGTCCCGTATCAATCAAACCCTGCTCACTAATGGTCGACTGGCGGAAGCTCCTTCAGCGGGGGATGGTGATCCCCCTGGCGGAGTCATTTGCGTGGATCTATGACCAAAAATGCATTTGGCCTCCTCTGCAGCCTTAATGGATGTGCTGCTTTGTCGCCCGCCGATCTGCTTCCTGGAAGATTCATTTTCCCCTTCGCTGTTGAACTTGAGGTGCATGACAGTGCTCTCTCTCAAAGTGTCCTCAAATAAATCGGAGCTAAAAATAGAGCTAGTAGCCCATTGATGGAAAAGAGGTGCTTCGAAACAAGTTTTTCTCTTCTTCTTTATTTCACAATGGTGAACTTCTGAACAAGTTTTCTTCAAGCAAGTTTACATTTTGCAAGCCACCTTTTGATATCACAACCCTTTGGTTTTTGTCAAGTCAGATTCCCACCTGTTCAGAGGGCCACATGTTCTGCTCGTGAGTGTTATCGCTTGACATCTGTGTGACTGCCGGAATAGTTGGGTGTGAACACTCTGCAAAGCACAGCCTGTGGTTATCTAGTGTGGCATTTTGTTTTTATTTCAGCGCAATTCTACGATCGCTGCCCTTTCAACAGCTTCCGTTGTTCTGAAACGGCTCTAACACAAAATGTTCAGCTCGAATGGGAATGGCCCTGTGTATTATTTTCCAAGTTGGGCCCCAAAATCTTCCCATTGGAAATTAAATGGAGGGGACAAAGGGTGTAGAATTTTGCCTCTACTTCATCTTTATCTCCAGCTCTTCTATATTCACTCCTGGAGACTCCATCCAAAGTTTCAAATGTAGCCACACTCCTTGCCTGTGAGCCAGTATTAAACAAATATGCTTGGAACACTTGAGTTTTTTTTTCATTAAACGACATCAAACAGCATGAGAAATGCACAAAAAGTCAGACTTTTTGGCAAGGCCTACAATACTTGATGTCATCTCGAGTAAGTGAAAGAGATATCTGAATCTCTCTGCTCACTGAGAGGAAATGGGGCACCCAAGAGAAATTAGTTTCTCCAGTTCCACTCTTTCTTACAATGAACTCAGACACACTGTAAAACTGTCGGAATTTGTGTGAGTTTCACAAAGGTGCTGCCAGTCTCACCACTCTGCCCCTTTGAGTCCAACATACCGTAAATTCTGCTCTATCGAGACGAAAAGGGAAATGTATTCCATTGGAGATTGGGATTCTCACAGTATGTATTATACCTTCCTCTTTATCTATCTCAAGATAAAAGTTGCCTCCATGAATGACATTACGCCCACATTCACATTGTAAAATAAAAGATGACATAACATCCCATTTGTTATTCAAGAGAAAAATCACACTTTGTCAATGCAAATTTAGATCATGTAGTTGTTGGGTTAAGGTTTTGCCTTTTTGCTGCTGAGAAAAGTGTGTGCATCCACAACACAGTGAATGTTGAAGAACATCTTGAGTGTGGTATTTTTGCTGTAATATTTGAAGTGGACAAGTTGCGGCTGAATTCACACCTCAGTCGGAGCCAAATATCATCGATTGATATATGAACGGTTCTATTTCTTCAAAGAATTGATGGAAAAAACTAAAATAAACTTTATGCAGAACATTTACTTGACTGACTAAATGTGTGTTTAAACAATAATAATAAAAAAATAAACCTATTAGTCAGTCTACCATGCTGATTCAGCTCATGTGTGCAAGCTTTCTCTGGAAACAAAAAGCAGAGCAGAACTCCTTGTTATAATTGGTCCGGGTTGATATTCATTGATACAGTGTCAATTCTGGCTCCTCAACAACGAAGACACTCATGATCCAAATCCGTTTTCAAGTGCGCTTATGTCAATATTTGGCACCAATTCACAGTCCTGTTCTGACACACTTCATTTCAACCCTTCGGCAGAGAGACTTGTGCCTCCTCTTTTTTGTGTGGAATTGTGACAGCAATATTTAAAGCGTCTTTGCCTGGAATAAAATGCCAAAGAGCTCTTAAATATCATTGTATTTGGAGAACCTTGATTTTTATTCATTTATTCTTTGCTTGCTCAAACATTACAGTTGCCTCAAAGCAAAAGCTTGTTCAAGGTTTACAAATCTGTGCACTTCACAAACCGGCGCTTAAATCTAATTTAGACTCCCTCTGTTTTCTGCACTTATGTTTGTCTTGAATATATTACTTTTGGACTGCAATATGGAATTTCTCCCTTCAGGGCCAGAATTATGTTGGAGGCAGGAATTTTCTTCGTCTAACCACACCAAAGATTGTGGGGCGATCAGACACTTGTGATTTCGCACTGTCCCCGGATCAGAGAGTCTTGTTTATTGTGGCTACAGATGCGGAAATGTCTCGTCATGCATGGCAGTTGTTGACAGAAAATGACAATAAAGCCAAGAGAGGAGAACTTCCGAAGGATGATTCTCATTATGGTGCAGATGTTGAGGATATTCTTTTCAACTCCATTGCTTTTGTTTCCTTGAGAGACCCCTTTGTTTGTATTTTAGTTCATGAGCTTGTGAAGTATAATGAGAACACAGATGTAGGTAGTGCGAGAATCAGGGAATTGACTACAGATGTTGCTCTCAGCTTCAGTGCTTTTCTTTAACGTGAGATTTTTCCATTTCATTCTTGTGCCTGAAGTGTATCTGAGCAACTGAATTGTATTGAGCTATTGTTTGACACGAAAGGCCAAACATGACATGATGCTCCTTCCACTTCTGATCCTGCTTTTTAGATTCATTGCTATTGGCTGTTTGTACAGTGTCAAAATCCCAGCAGTCATTGGGCAAGGGGCAGGAAAACACCCTGGACAGGTCACTAGTCCATCGCAGGCCACACACACACCTGCGCACCTTGGGGTCATTTTAAAATGTAGTCAGCATGTCTTTGGACTGTGGGAGTAAACTGGAGTACCTGGAGAAAACCCACGGGCAGAACACGTAAACTCTATTAAACTATACAGAAAGGCCACCAGTCTGATCTGGAATCAAACCCACAACCTTCTTGTGGCCAGGTGACAGTGCTAGCCACCAGTAGGTGGCACTGCTGGTTAAAAAATAAAAATAAGGGTGTTTCATTGAAATGGTTGTTCAAATTTTTTTTTTTTTTAGCAGGCAGTACCTCTCTGATCTGTATCTCTGAAAATGAGGACACTGTTTCATGAAGCATCACAAGTCCATCAGTCGTGACTGATGAGGCGTCATGACACAGTATTCTCCTGTAGATGCCACTATCATCTGTAATCTTGCACTTTGAACCACTAGTTATGGAAACTTGTTAGTAAGATTGTCAATGACATTTACCCTACAGTTTCTGTGTTAAAGAACACATAGCAAAAAAAAGGAACAAAGTTATTTATCAGTATGCAAGTCTCGAAACAGGACAAACAGTGGGGACATAAATTGGAATCTTCCAGCTGAAGTTGGTTTGTTGGCTGCCATTAACTAGTTTTGAGATTCAAGCAAATTGTCCAACTCCAACCATCGTTCTCCCCTGTGCAATAGCGGTGGGCAGATGAGGTTTCATGAAACAGTATTGCAGGGTTGATGAAACAGTGTCCTAATTTCCAGAGGCCTCTAGATGGCACTCTAGGTTTAGAAACAATGTGAAGTTCAAACAATTTACATCAGACAGTGCAATCTGTTGGCCTCTGAAAATCAGGACGCCGTTTCATGATACCTGATCAACCTTTCAATACTGTATCATGAAACTTCATCATCCCATCACGATGCTACACTTCTCAATAGGTTTTGCTAGTTAGTTAGCTTGTTAGCATACTGGGATCTGACTAACTAGCCACAGTGTGTGCTGCGACCGAAAGGAACAGTTTGACTTCTGAGACCAAATCGAACACTTAAATATCTTAAATATCTATGATTTTTTTCTTAATAATTATTGTTTAATGTAGTAGTGCAATGGCTCATCTCTGAGGCCGATGAAGGACCCTATAATAGAGTAATAACATAGATCTTGTATGTGGTAATTCAGGGCTCTCAATATCTGCTGATAGTGTATCTGCTTGTAGTTTAAGTATGGTGCGACCAGGTTCGCAGCGGCTGGACACGTTTCACTGTATATATATTGCGATGTCACTTGGTGGATGTGCGTAATGGTTAAAATGTGTGTGCCACATGCCGGATGATTTTAGTGTTTTAGTCGCTGTCCAGTGCGTTTGCAGTTGTGATCTATTATGTTCATTGCATTTTAGCATATCTGAACACATCTGCTTTTTGTACTCTAAGTGATGCAGTCACAGCTAATGCAAGCTTGCTCATGCGGTGGTATTTAACCAGTGATTTAAAGGTTAGTCTATTTTGTTTACATGGGCTGAGGAATCCATAATGACCACGGTTTGCTGATGGGCCAATAATTAGAACAAAGGGATGCAAATGATGTTGGAGACAGCCTTTGGGGAAACAAGGTCATGAAAAATACCAGGCGCCTTTATTCGTGAAATGTTTTCCGAGCAACACTAGAACATTAGCTGAAGAAATCAACTCATGTTTGGTCTCCCCCATAAAATATCTTACATGAGAGAGAGATGGTTTCAGAACAATTTGAAAAATAAGTAAACAAATGATGGTCATAGAATGTATGAAGAATAATGCTGTGTTTGGCTCAATTCATGAGCACCGCTCCAAAAATTATTTGCTTCATTTTGACAACTTTCATCCACAAAATAATAAAGAATCCCCGGTTTTCACGTTTCCTCATTCACACCCAACTAGCATATATTTCACATTGTCATATAGCAGGTCGGATTCAACGTTTTACGGGGGGCGCTCCATTAGTTTTGGATGACTGTGGCTCAGGTCCTAGTGTGGGTCGTCCAATATTCAAACAGATTGACATTCGAACCCAGCTCAGTCCCACTTTAACACGTGTTTCGTGCAACCACCATTCTGTCTACTTGCCCGTGGGGGGCGCTGTGTCTGCACACATTGCTTATCAAATTGCTATTTATGGCGTTTGATGCCACTAGAACGACGTGATCACCTATTTTTCATGATGGCTTCTCTGGCATGCGGGACTCTTTTACCGCTTGGATGTGGAGTGGTGTTGTAATCGCCGGTCTCTGGACTTGCGCCAGCGAGTGCGTTGTGGCGGACTGTAGCATTGGTGCGTTCCAACACTATAATGGCAGTTGGGATGAATGAGCGGTGCTGACCTTCTTTACACCAAGTGTACCTCCTCTTCTGAGTCCAGTCCCACACTCAGCTGGCACTTTAACACCAATCTGTGGGGTCTCATCTGGAATCATGAAAAGTTTTCAACCACCACGCTCAGCCGTGTGCACATGAACACTGTGAACACCAAATGCTGAAGGTGTTTCTTTAAGAATCAAAAGAGCATTTGTTTTTTGCTGTTCCACGACAATACTTAACTCAATCATACATCAGCATTAAAATAAACGCAAAAATATCGTAAGGATGTTTATGAAAACCACAAATGATGCATCAAGCGGGTGCATGGCAAGGTGTCCCTGCACATTTAATGAGAACACCTCCATGATCAACTCATGGAGACCATTTTCACACTAGCAAAGGTCAGCGTGACTGATGCAGACAAGCACACCCACGGTCACAGTAGTGTGGCTGCTAAAATATTGGCGAGCCAGGAAATACTTACATTTTCCAATACAATGACAACAAAAAAAAATGTTTTTTTAAAGATGTGAATGTGAATGAGTTCAATATATGTTGCAAAACGCTTCATTTTTGTTTCACTCTATCTACAAAAAAAAAGAGAAATAAAGACATTCCAAATGATAAATTATGACAAAAAAATATATATATATTCACAACAACACAACAGGGAAACACCTTTTATGCGCTCATGGAACTACTGATTGTTTCCATGATAATAATGAAGAAGGTATCATGGCAATGACAATATTATCTTTTCCCACCCTCCGATACACAAATGTGGTACATCAGAAATGTTTGTTCTTTTGGATTTTATTTCAACTCAGTCCTTTTTTTTTAGTTTTAAAGCTTTGTTTTGGAAGAGGAAGGTACACAAACCTTTTCTTTGTTTATGTACTTATTTTGTAAAAATATTCTTCATTGACTTTGGAGACAAATTCCGGTAATGCAGAGAACAAAAGCACTGCTGCCTCTTCACTGCAGTTTGTCGTGTGCCTCAGTGCTTCTGTTATACAGGGGTGACATCACTCATTTGTTTATCAAGTGTTGACGTACTCTGTGAGACTCGAAAAGACTTGGAAATGAGCTGCGTGATCTTGGTCCTCAGCAAGTGACGTGATCTCTGGGAAGCACGGCATGGCGCCACAACATTACATTACTCAATGTACACATCAATGTCTTGTCACTTGTGATCTCCAAGCTTGAGTTGCTGACTTACTGTGGTTGATGTGTGGGTCTGTGTGCCTCAGCTTTGTGGGAACACAGGAACACAATTTTGTTTCACTTGTATTTTGGTTTTGAGTTCCCTATTATTGATATGTTAAGAGAGTAGCAGGTGTTTATTAGCTGCAGATTAACTGAGGCATGACGCGACCAGACAGCAACGAAAGTTATAGTTGTCAGGAAAGAGAACTGGGAATAACTGCAAATGATTGGCAGGTTTGTAATCTATTGACATTGTATATTCATATCATATAAGGAACTGACATTGCTGCTGTGAGTAAACAACTGAGACTGGCTTGATAAAATGACAGAAAATAAATACCACATCCAGTTCATCCTTGCTGTTTTACTTATTTATGTCACTCCATTGCCAGAACTGAAATCTCACATCATAACCCTTCAGCACAAATATTTCAAAATATTCATTTTCAAAATGATGATGATTCATACTTTCCCAAAAGATATGTACAATGAGACTTGTTGATAAGACATGAAGTCTTTCCAACAATAATTACTTTTTTTTTTTTGGAGATTTGTCAGATGGCATTGACTGACGCTCAGTTTTAGTTCAGTTTGTTGTGAAGCTCACAAAGCAAATGCATGAAAAGCGATCCAGTCAGCAAGGTTGACTTTTTACCATAAAGTTGGAAGATGTGAAAAAGGAACCTTCAGAAAGGCATGCTGTTAATATTACGATGAAAACAAACCTTGTCCTTTCGTAACATCTAGTTGGTTGGCAGTGGATATAAACATCAAATCGGATGACGTCTTATACACACAGGTATTACCATTCTATTTGGGAGGGTTAATGACAGCCAAAACTTTCTAACTCAAACGCTATCAAAACACAACTATCCACAAGTGGACATTAAAGCCGAAGTCACCCTTCCGTATTGCACGTTGATGCATCAGGGTTTCAATTGAATCCCATTTTACCTTCTGTGGCAAATCCTCGCGCCATGGGCTGTGCATCAAGGGGTTAGGATTAAGCCACAAGGTCACTTTAGTCATGGCGCCATCTGGGAAACGGAGCCACAGAAGATGCTATGAATACATATTGACTAAATCACTTTCGGCAACACGTCAACATGCAACATAAAAAGCTGACTTTGGCACCAGTGATGGATGCAAATGTCCACTTTTTGACATGTTAAAGCCCATTTCTGCTCCCTTTTCACACATAAATGATCATATACTCCCACACGTTTGTTACATTGGTTCAACAATATATCCACCAGGGGGAGCAGCCCAGAGTCAAAGTTTTATGACAACAACAAACTCCAAAACAAACATGGCGACTGTGGAATAAGTATTGATAATGTGCTTCTTACACAAATCCAAAAACGGAGGCAGCGCTGTCGGAGGCGATGATCGGTGAGGCCCTCATAGGAAACCAAATTGGTCCGCTGGTGGAATGTGTCCTACCTGCCGCTGGATGATGACGTTACATCCAGCAGCTACAACTGGGTTTTTAAAAACATTTTAATGAGTCAGAGAAACTTGAAACATAGGATTTGATGCCACACACAAAACATTTATTTTCACAAAAGATGATGTCTGTCATCTGGTCGTTTGCAAAGTAGTCGGTTCCACTTCCTGGTGTGCCGAACAACACATAGCGATTGATATTGTTAAATACTTAACGTGACCCTGTAGAGCTTGTCATACATGCTGCCTCTCACTGGATGGATGGAATCCGGATCCATATGTTGCGTTGAGCTTCAATGGGCCTTAAGGTGTTACAATGTATTGGTGAAGCAGCTCTCTTGCAGAACTCACTATCTTGTCTATACTGTATGGTGAAGCACCTTGCTCTTCGGATTGTGGCAGAGCTTTTGTCAGATCGGACATGCAGTTTTGTCAGCAACAAGCGTGCAGGTCTGTCTGCCAGTTTTCCATCACTGAGAGTGTGGCCTTATGGAAAACAACTCATCACTATGTCTCACTGGATCTTGCAGTTTTTCTGTTTCGGAACAGTCTAAAATAAGTACATATGGATTGTGTACGTGCACCCATTGTGGTGATCTACAAAAATGAAACACCTTCTGGAAAATATTTGGGTTTGAAAATTGCCCATTTAAAGAATTGAATACTATTGAATATGGTACATTCAGACATGTCAGTGTTACTGTGTAATCTCCACTCTTTAAATGCCTGCAAATATGTGTGTGTCCCCACTGCACTAAGAGACTGGAGTCAGTGTCTTCTTGGTTATGTTCTAAAATAGTCTGTGATCATATGACTTGCAGCAACTACCCTTGAAGCCACTTGCAGTGCCCTGTCTCAATATAAATGTTATACCTCCACGAGTGTGGCCCTGTTAATAAGGGCCATCTTTTGTCTGCGACAGCTGAAATTCAGAATATGGATACCCTTGAGATTCTGGATGCCGCTCTTGATGTCTCACACATTAATATAAATGTTATATAACTCTCTTTCAAGCAGCGTGACTCACATTTTTTCTATTCCGGCAGCACATTTGTCTAAAATCATTCACAGTAGAATTCAAACCAAGCTCACACCAAGTAATTCAGAACAGTTTGAAAGCCTCTTTCTAGGGCAATTCAGCCCATGAAAGAAATAATTATTCTCAATTAATTACGGTTTCAGCTCGGAATTGAACATTAGTCTATCACTTTCCAGGGTGTGTGTTTCCACGCGTCTTTTATTTTCCCTTTTTCTGGTTTCTTATTAAGCCTGTTGGATTTAAATTGCGACACATATGAAGGCTTTTGAGAAAGTAAATGGCAAAATTAGACCTTTCACCTCTGACTGATGGACGAAATGAGTCCTGAGCACAGTGTGCAGTGCAGTGATAGATGGCCTCTTCTGAGGCTACGCTGCTGCTCACGGCAGAAATTGGTGCTAATAAGTGTGGAGGGCTTTCAGGAGTTCCAGTGGTGTGCTCAAGCGAGATAATGAGATTAAAGGGAGGTAAGGTAACATTTGTAAACATTTGCAAATTGAAAGGTTTGCATATTTTCCACTGTATTAAAAGATGTTTTTTTTTTCTTTTATATTTGCTCTTCTCCTCTATACTTCACCAGCTTGTAAAAGTACTATCGTCGTCGCCCGGTTATCCGTTGCCGGGTCACGGGGACAGCGGCTTCAGGAGGTCACGCCAAACGCCTTTCTCCCGAGCGACATCCACCAGCTTTGACTGGGGGCTCCCGAGACGCTCCCAGGCCAGCGTAGAGATATAATCTCGCCACGTGGTCATGGGTCGACCCCTTGGTCTCCTCTCAGCTGGACGTGTCCAGAGGGCTCATCCTGATGAGATGCCCGAACCACCTCAGCTGACTCCTCTCAATGTGGAAAAGCAGCGGTTCTACTCAAAGCCTCTCCCGAGTGACAGAACTTCTCATCCTATCTCTAACGGAGACAGATGCCTGCCACCCTTCGGAGAAAACCCATTTCAGCCGCTTGTATCCGGGACCTTGCTCTCTCGGTCATGATCCAAAGCTCATGACCGTAGGTGAGGGTCGGGACGAAGATTGATCGGTATATAGAGAGCTTTGCCTTCTGGCTCAGCTCTCTCTTATGGACAACAGTGCGGCGAAGGGATTGCTATACCGCTCTGCTGCCCCAATTCGCCGACCAATCTCCAAATCCCTAATCCCGCCACATGCGAACAACACCCCGAGATACTTGAACTTCTCCACTTGAGGCAAGATCTCAGCCGCAACCTGGAGAGAGCAATCCATCCGTTTCTGGTTGAGAACCATGGTCTTGGACTTAGAGGTGCTGATCCTCATCACAGCCGCTTCACACTCAGACGCAAACCGATTCAGCATGAGCTGTAGGTCACGCGATGATGAAGCCATCAGAACCAAATCATCTGCAAAGAGTAGAGACTGGATCTTCAGGCCACCAAACCAGAAACCCTCCTCACCAGAGATGTGCCTCGAAATCCAGTCCATGTAGACCAAAACAGGATTGGCGACAAAACACAACCCTGACAGAGACCAACCCTCATTGGGAATACATCGGACTTGCATCCAAGTATACTGGTCATACTCCCAGGAACCCGCGAGAACAGTTGCAAGACTAAAGAGTTGGTCCGTAGTTCCACAGCCAGGACGGAACCCGCATTGTTCCTCTTGAATCTGTGGTTCAACTATTGATCTGACCCTCCTTTCCACCACCTTAGAGTAGACCTTACCATGCAGGCTTTCATTTAACTGAAATTGAAAAATATAGCGCATTGCTTTGAAGCAGCAATTTCAAACACAGCTGGTGCAGTAACCTTGATAATATTTATTGCTATTTATTAATTAAAAATGCCCATTATAGAGACTTGAATATTCCTTTGTGCGACATCCCATTTACTTGGGGTAAAACAAGGTCATGTGAGCACCATCTCAGAATAATAAGTGCCTCAAACAGGCCGGTCTTAGCGATAGTATTTAACAGTGTTTTCAGAGATATCCACTTATTACTTGTTTCCATTAAGTTTTTAATTAGGCCTTAATCCCTGGACCATGGCTACAGGCCTGAATAAGAAATGCTCCTTGCCCTGATCTCTGCAGTGCCTTTCATTTCCCTAACAAAAACAAGATAGGAAAGTTGGCCTATTATTGTTGACGTCTTCTGCTGTGATGCTGGCCAACGGCAGCGAAACCACAAATAAAACTGCCTGTCAACAGAGCGATTGTGCCTTCTGTGTGCCTCATTTTGTCAGTCCTATTCCTCAGGGCAGAAAGCTCATATTTAAATTCCTTTTTTTTTTGCCTTCTCAGAACTTGCCCCCGCTGTCTGTTTCGATCTGTAAAACTCCTTCTTTTCATCTACAAATTTGTAGCATTCACTGCTGTGATTACGAACGGATCCCCAGGAAGTGTGATAAAGATCTACTTCTGAATGCGGCAATGCGTTTATGGAGTGAAAAACAAACCAACAAAACACAATTAGCGTTGATCTTTTCACTCACTTACACGGTCGTTCTTGTCTTAAGTCCAACTTAAAAGTCATTGACCGTAAATGATCAATAATTTATGCACATACCCAAATCTTACTGTCACTGAATCGCCTTTTTAATATGATGGAAATAAGTCATTACATTCAATTATATCCGATTTTCTCTGTAAACCACATGCTGTCTTCTTCGTAGGAAAAAAAAAAAAAAAACGTCATTCCACTCTGTTTGCTGACACGTGACTTGTGATGGCTTACATGAGTGATAATGCTATTTCCACGTACGTTTCTGATCCGACAATTAACAATTTCAACTCATCTCTGTGAGGCTGCAATTTTGTCCAAGAACCGCCATTTTCCCAAAAATTCGACCAATCTCTTCACTCTCCTTTCACCACCCGTCCTCATATTCACTCCCTCCTTGTTGAGATGAGGTCATGTGGAGTGCTCATATTTGCCCATACATATTACCACGAAGGCAATTCCCAATTCAGACAACAATTTAAATGGATTACAGACTGAACAATGAAGCGTAACTCACTGGTGCAGCGTGCCGTCACCTGATCACTATACTGGGCGGACGTAAACAAACAAAGCTGACTGCGAGATCCATCTCTCTCTATACTAGTTCTGACACTGTGGAACATGACTCTTTTAATTTCCTGTATTAATGCTCCGCAGAACAACTCCGGTCACTCTCACACAAACGTTCCCCACCATACATTTCGCAAAATCCTGGTGGGACTGAAAAAGAGATGAAGAATACTCCTCTCCCTGAAGGAATGACATTGAAATAACAAGCCCTCGAGTCGTGGCTTTTTAAAAATCACGCCATCATCATCAATAGTATCTGGTCAACTCTATTGAATTACAACTAGTGATGACGAGGGGGCCAACATGCTCTTGTAACAAGCTGTCGTTTAATTTGAGGTATTTATGAAATCATTTTCCACGACAGCATTAAGAGAAGGAGTCACTCTCTTAAACGTATCCACTTTACTGTCGCTCTCTCTGAGTAGTTTCTCAAGAGCTTGGTGGAGTGTTGTGAATGAAACACAGGGACGGGCTCCCTGACTTCTCTCAAACATACCTCACTGTCATCATTTCACAGCTGCAGATCCTGCTCCTTCTGAGTCAGAATGACAGTGATATCAGACTCTAACAAATGGAGGAAGAATCAAGTTATCACGTGGTGAAATCAGACAATCTGCATTTTTGTGTCTAGCCGAGGCGTCGACTCCAGTTTCTATTCCTCAGTTTAGGGCAGCAACAATACCAGCATTAGACAAATACCGCGTCCGAAACAAAACAGACTCCGTCTCCGGGTGTTTGACAGGAAACCACTCTTCCCACAAAACACCGCTTTTTTGCACAAATCGATCCACGGTGGATTCATAGGTGAAGATGCTTCCCTGACATCACAGTCTCAGCTGGAGCTTGGCTGGGTTTGTAGCATGTCGTGCCAAGTAAAGTTATTGTTCATACTTGGGAAGTCGTTTTTCTTAGGTCAATTTCCTACATGACTGTTCTGACCATACTGGATCTGAGGCTCCGGTATATGTAATCAAACCATCCCCATTATGAAAATAAAAGCAGCTTAAGATAGTACTTCCTTTTATGTCAGTCTGACAGAGCCTTGCTTTCTTGCTGTTCCCACTGGTTCTTCTGCGCTTGAGACATTTATTTTCTTTCATTTTTGTCCAACATCTTTCAGGACGATGCTGGCCCTGTTTTGCACCAGCCTTGATATCTCCCTTGAGCGTAACTACAGGACGGATTCCTCTTTCACTCCCAGTGCCCCGGAGCGCAGCGATATCCTTTTTAGCAACTCCCTCTCCCTTGGTCAGACGCAGCGTTCTCCCTCACTTCAAACCATTTAGATTGGTTGCTTTCTCCAGAGAGACTGCTACATCCCTTACAATGTTCCAGAGTGTGATGTGCTCCAAAATGACCCTCTCTTCACAACTATAACTATTTACCGTTGGGGATAGAAGTCTAGCAATCCATCCTTTATGTGTTTTGTTGACTTCCATGCAACATGGTCTGGAGTCGATGCAGTGTCTTAGACCAATTGCCTGACCGTCATGGATAGTCAAATCATTATACAAAAAAATGATATTGCACAGTGTTTCATAAACTGTGAGTTATGAGTTTTTTATTTTTATTTTTGTATTTCTATTTGATTAGTATTTCAATTTACCTGAAAACTGCACTAAAGCATGATATTTTGCTTGTAATGATGATGAAGAATGATAATACAGTGGTGCCTCAGTTTTCGAACGTCTTGGAATTCGAACATAAATTTCTAGATTTTTTTGCTTTGAATTTCGAACGAAAATCCAGAACTCGAACGCCCCCGAAATAAGCCGGAAAAAACATAACGTGAAACGTAGCGATCAGCTGACCCGCGACGCGCTTTGTTATTGTGTATAACGCAGCCTCTGTATGCAGACGTGTCCAGTTAGCTACATTTACTGACTGTTTTTTCTTCATATTGAGGTGTAAAACCTTTCCTGTCTCTGTACTGGACCGTGGTAGAGTGTCACAGGGGAGGTGCTCGCTCTCCACACCTCCGAGGCTGGAGCGCACACTCCAGGGTTTGATGTCCTGTTGTGGGCTGGAGCTGGGACAGGGATGAGGCGAGTCTGGGACAGAGCGTGACTTGGTTTATGACTTTGTCACAGCCAAACTGCACAGAAGCGCACATTCAGAGCTGGACACGCACTGGACACCTCTTCACTTCTGGAGAGACGTCACTCACTCGGCAACCCCTCCCACATGCAGCGGCCACACACATAGAGGAACAGTGCACCTGCAGCAGACACGCTACATTCACTCCTACAAAAGACTATTTTAAGGCTTGGAACGCATTATTTCTTTTTCCATTCATTGTAATGGGAAAAATCGATTCAGATTTCGAACAAATCGGTTCTCGAACGGCCGTCTGGAACGGATTGTGGTCGAGAAGCCATTGTATTAGATGCGTAGGTGACAATACAACAAGGACGCTCAATTCAGTTCTTGAGAGAGATGTTGAGCTGGAGCTGAATACTTAAGCACAGTGTGTGGTACTTTTTGAACGACTGCGCAATGATTTTGACTCATGGAAAAAAGGGAAAAAAAACCAACTTTGCTGTTGTCAAACTAAATCGCTCTTCTGACATTTGGTTCAACAAGTTTTGCGTTGATTAAGGACACATTGAAATGGCCTTAGAAAGGTCCAACCAAAGGCTAGTTAAGTGGCCAGACAATACTGTCATTAATGTCCAGCAGAGATTTCACACTATGAAATTGTGCAACTCCTCCAGATGGCTTCCCAATCTTGGCTCCCCGTGTGCATCACTCAGCAGAATATGTGGGAAGAAGGCCAGACGCCCTGTTTTCGTCAAGAAGGAAAAATAAATTCAGAGCTGCAGCCAAAGTCCTTCATATGAAAAACCTACAAAGCAGGCAGTTAAGGTAACTGAAGAGGATATGGTAGTTTACCCATAGTGGATTGAAAGCTACTTAAGCGAAGCAATTGCCACGTTTCATCATTCAAGTTGTGTTCACCTAAGTTTGGCAAAAATGTAATTTTTCGATTCTTTAGATTCTCCGCTGGGGTAGACTGAAGGAGTCACTCGCCATTGACCTCAGATGACTAGACAAAACAGTTCTCACATGTCGACTAAATGCGCGAAATAGGATGTGAATACGACTCAAGATGTGAGTCACACTATCCAGAGTACATAAGTTGAATGAGGATATTATATTGACATGAAGCAAAACAGCAGAGAAGCAATGCCCGCCGTTTTGTTAAGGACTGTCAATTTAAAGGTGCGAATGCACATGTCGTTGACATGTTCTTAAGTATAGTAGCATTGCACATGGATGTGTCACTGAGATCGTGTAGTTTGGCAGCAAATATACGCTCGGGGACAGTTCACTTCAGAATCATAGGAAATATAAATCAGATTTTCCTGCTTCGTTGCAACCTTGTTGGTTTTCTGTTTTGAATTTTCAGGTCTTCGATATACGATTATTTATTCAACCTACTAGTCTTAAGGAGTCTCAGATAGCATGGTAAAGGAATGTGGGACTGTGTGTTATCCGGACGACCAAAACTGCAAATTGTATGTACATGTTTTGTTGCTATGGTTGCGTGTAAATTAAGAGCACCAATTTCGCAGAAGTTGTTCAGAAGAAGAAGTGCTTCCTTCCTTTTCATTCTCAAGGACAAAACTGCAATAAGAGATTCTACAATAACAACAACATTCTAGTTTCTGTTGTGCGTGTCCCATCCATTATCTGGTGCCTCTGCGTATATATATATATATATATATATATATATACACGCAAGATCCTGACACAGTGTGGTGGTTTACGTACACAATGTTCCCTCGTTGCGTGGGTTAGGTTCCAGGACCACACACAATGGTTGATTCATGTCACTTTTCACCGGCTATATTCCTGTCTGAGTGATCTACAGTGGCGTGGAGCACTGCAAATGTAGAACTGGATTTGGAGTGGAGGTCCGCCACAATGCGCATCCGAGTGTTGCATGAGAACCTGCAACCAACCTCATTTGCATAAGAGTTAACAGCCCTGTAAAGCCCTGCAATGCACCAAATCCATGGAATATTGTGGTGGAACACAGTAGCACCAGTCAGTAGAACCAGTCCAGCAAAATAAGCCAGATTCAGAACCGATGTGGGTATTGGTATTGGGACATCCCGAATTATTCATTCATACGTCAGCCACAGCTTTTAAGAAATGTACACTACATCAAAAAAGCCAATGTTTGGGGAAAAAAAAAATCTATATCATTGACACAGTCACATAAAGACTTCCCCATTCATTTTTATTACAACCTGTCACATGATCGTGCCGGGGACCGACTCTCAAGAACGCAAACAAAATAACTTTCCTTCCATTCAGGTTTAAGAATGGAGAAAAAAAAAGCTCAAACGAAAGGGAGAATTTCTTGATCAGGGAAAATCGGCTTGTGCTTGAGTCGGATTACTTTTTCAAGGTAACTATGGAAACACCACCGACGACATAAGATCATCCTTTTAAAATGCATCTGTACACCTAAGTACAGCGCTACTATGGGAGACAAATTTGAAATTGTCGTCACTGGAATAAACTACTTCAACAATGTCTCAATAAAGCAGATTTAATATCAGACTGGAGCGCTGTGCCTGTGTAGAGATCTGTAATTTTTGGGCTCGTCCAGTCTTACACAGGATGCATTGACGCCACATGTATCTCACACTAGGTGTTCAGTAATGTCTTACCGAGTCCGACTTCAATAAATACCTTTCATAATACCATAATTGATGACATCACAGCTGGAGAAACAGTATCCGCTGTGTATTGCATCATGTGAATTGTGTACAAAAATATTTTCTCGTGCTTTAAAAAAATCGATACACCCCCATTGGCAATAAAAACATATATTGTTAAAACTTAAAAACAAAATTATTTAAATGTATTGGTCCAAAATGTTAGTCACAAAAAGATTAGTCACAAAATCACTTTAATGTCAGAAAGACACAAACAAGATGGTCACATTTTGACGTCAACAGCACAATGAAGAGACCATGTAGCGCCAATACTGCATATTAAATGTGAAAAAATAAAATAAAATACTGTAGAAATACAATTTTTGCCCGCCAAGAGTTTGGCCGTAGGTGCCAGGGACAGTGCAATGAGCGCTGTGATGTCAATAAATGTCTGTGATTTCATTGGTCTCAAGGCTGTTTGCGTGTAAAAATCCATATATGTTTAAGTCACCGGGTTCAGAGAGCGAGAAAGCAGATAGCAGCAACCACACAACTAACAGTTTCTGTAGTTACTTGTCTAAATGATCCCAGCATTTGTTGAATCCATGTCCAGGGAATCCATTATTTGAATCCATGTTGGATACTTGCATCTGCACTCCATTAGAAAGTGTCTTTTTTTTTCCTAAGCTGTCAGGTATAAAAAGGACAAAGACAAAGGAAGCAGTTAAATTGAGGGGGTTAAAGGAGCCTCAGTCGTGCTATTATGTGCATGTACTGTTATAATATATCCAGATACAGTCATACCACAATGTACTTTGGGACCAACATGCCATTGTTACTTTCATTGAAAACGCGTGGTGAGAATATCTCAGTATCAGTCATCATTCGGCTACTGGCACGCATCACACTGCCAAACCAGAGGAACACAATTACATATTTCATATCTGTCGGTTTGTGACCGCTGTGAATTAATTCATGAAAGAACTGACTCATCTGTCTGTTGATGATGGTTTTGTGTTCAAGTGGCACCTCTGTTCGGCCTGGTGGCTCTGCAGGCTTGACATCTCTTGCCTGCTTGTCACAAACACGTGTGGGGGGTTCTGCTAGATCTGGCACGACATCTCTTGACACATGCCGCAAACTCTGACAGTAGAAAGGACGCTGGCGCTGTCCGGGATGTGAAGAGCCTTTCAGTGGGTAGTCAGATGAGGGGCTTTTCTTGTTTCTGCACGTCTTAAAAATGGTTTTGAAATCCTGCACGGCCAATGAATCCATCATGTATAATTTAAGTTCAAATCAATGTCTCACAACAACCTGAAAAAATGGCCAGTTGGTGTTGAGAGGATCGTTTATGCAGGAAAATCAGTCGGTAAAAGCAAAGTGTGTTCAGTAAATTTTCAAAATGGCACTACGTGTACACTAGAATCACAGTCTATACTTGGAGCTTTCTCGTGACAGTAAAGCTGGTGGTACAAGCAGCAAGCTATCAGCTGAAAAACAGACTTGATACTTATCACCAGTGGTGAGAGGTGTTGTCTATGTGACTCACAAGTTTGTGCTCCATGCTGCACTAAGGTTTTCTGTATACAATCTAAAAATGTGCATGCATGCATGACAAAATAATTTCTTGTTTTGAAAAAAAGGGTGCGAGGTGGGGGATCTCGGGGACCATCGCGGATGGGGAGGGCAGTGCGAGGGATGAGGTTACTGTAGGACGCTCTGTTCACCAAAGCATACTGGATGTCAGTTGCTATGGATAACATCTTGCATGGCTCTCCTCCTAAGTGCTTCAGATAGTAGTTGACACGTCGTTGCATGGAGAATGAATGGTGCACTATCCTATGCCGATCCAAACCCCAACCTCCGCTGAACATAAAATGAGAGGTGCACCATTCCAAGGTTTACCTAACCCCAACCTCTGTCTTTTTATGTTATTGTATATTGCACTCACGTAGAGTAGAACATTTGCTTTAACTGAAAATCTAAATGTCAACCTGCAACGCTGAATGCTGCCTTTGTTGTCAGTATACGACACAAACGTATACTTTCCTTACATCAATACATTACGCCACGATTGTGAGGATGTGTTGTAATAGCTCAGTAGGTGGCCTTCTCAGTTTAAGTATGATCCGAGGTTTCATTGAGATGTGGTGGTGCTTTAGATGAGGTATCATGAAACAGTATTGTTTCAGGGTTGAAATAATGTCCAATTTTTAGAGGCTGATAGATGACGCTCTTTGTTTAGACATTATGTGGCGTTTCATTGACTTAAGTTTTTTCAAGTACACAGAAGCCTACACAAAACTGGACCTGAATTCTGATGATTCAGCTGTTTGTTAAAATGTCGAACTACAGCAGTGTTTTAACATGTCAAAAAATGTACCATATATTGTTCAAACTTGATAATATGAATCTGTCAGGTCAACAACAGCTCACAATTGAGTCATGTGAGGCAGCTGATTCAATGAAGTCAACCAGTCTACGACCCCCGTTGACGCAGCAAACAAAATTCCACAAGTTCTGAAAACAGGGTTTTGACTTAGAACATTCGCTCATGGCACCAATTCCAACACCATGCCACTTGGAACTTTACCACTGGTATCACAACTCTCAGGAGAGCTGCGTATTTGAGACAATACAATGAATACAGTCTCAACAAATTGACCGGAGTTGAAAAAAAAAATAAAATAAATAAATAAATGAAGATGATCTGGAGCTGTGGTGGAGGGATCAAGCGTAAAATAATGCAGTAGTGGATGAAACATGTCGTGAAGTCACTCACGGGCTCAGCTGTGTTTCACAGGCATGTTCTAACCACATAGTCCAGTCTCTTAGCTGCAGGACAGTGATTTTGTCCAGTAAAGAGCCAGTAAACGCCCCCACAGTAAGAGACATCTGTTGCAGCATCAGATAACTGCTTCAAATGATCAAAGTGGTTTGCAGGGTGTTATAAATAAATGCGAAACTGAATGTGAAATACAATTTAGTATTCTAATTTGAGCCGGGGTCGCACCTAGTGTTGGGCTGGCAGCCTCTATCCATTACCTTTCTGCTTATAAATCTGCCAACAATAAAATTACAGCAGAGGCTCAACTCGAGCACGAGTTTGGTGGATGGCCACAGCAACATCGCCCAGCTTTTTATTTTGATGCGTCTGCCATGGCAGAACATCAGAACTCCTTTGAATAAGTGCCACTGTTAGTCAGACCATCAACATCAGCGTGAGCGCTGCATCGCTGTGAAAGAATAAATATGAACCACCGGGGGATCAGTCATTAAGATGTACGAAGGAAATTAGATGTCTGTCATCCTGAACGATTATGTTGGCTTTATACTGCATGTTAACCTTGAGACGGACTATTTGATGCAAGTATTTGCTCTTAAAGATTTATATTTATTAGTGTCATAATTCTGGATGATGGACCCAAGTGCAGGAAGTGTTGGTCGGCAGAAGGCACGGGAGACGAGGTTAAATCATAAAGATTTATTCGTTGGAACAAACAAATAAATACAGACAAATGACTAGAAACTAAGGACGTCGGGAACCAAAACGTGGACGGAAACAACACACAGGGAACGGGGTGAATCTGGAAAACAAGAGAGGCGGATTAGAATCAACGACCTACTATATAAATGGGAGAACAGAAAACACACACCCGGAGTTAAGCTCAATGTGGTGGTGGCACTAAACTGAAATCACACTTGTGCACACGAGGGGTAAACTGACCTATCTATAACTAAAAAGTGAGGCTTAGATAAACAGCTCACACACGGACTAAATTGAGAGTAGGGAAGTGAACACAGGAGTAGCAAGGAAGAACAAAAGGCAGCGACAGAATAGGAGTTCAGCGCGGAGGAAAAATCTGGAAAAGGTCAGGGAGTAAAGCGAACACACGGGAGTCTTGAAAAAGTTTTACCTTGACAAAGCGAGAAGCAACAATCTGACTGATGTACACAGGTTTATATCCAGGATGAGACTGATGAGGAGATTAATGCCCGCTGTGTTGCCAGTGAAGCTGGAGACAAAGCAGGAACAGGAAACAAAGGCTACCGGAGGTAACAAAATAAAAGCACGAGAGAAACATACAAAAAGGGACAGACAATAAAGTGCAGACGTGACAATTAGACAATCAAAACAGTCAGGACTGAAACACGTGGATATGATGAAATAAAATCAGGTGCACATATTTTAAAAGTCAAGTCGAACCTGTTTAAGGTCAATGGGTTTAGGTACTAGGTATATTGATGAAACAGAACATCAACAGACTTGAATCATTTGCGTTTCCGCAGAATGCTCCTTATTTGAGTTGTTCTGTATACAAGCAAAATAAAGAGCAAACAAAACCTATTTCACAGCCTTTCCTTGATTGATAGAACATGTGTTTTTGCTATGGTTATTATCAGTTATCTTTTATTTTTCCATCAGCAGAAGATGTTCTCTTACAGTCTGGTAGCTTGTCACCAGTCGTCGGAGTGGAAGGAAGTGCTGCTTTGAATTTTAGTTTTAATAGGACAGAAGAAATTAAGCTCTGAAATAAGATTGAGGAAAGTGTAATTAGACTCTTCCCAGACATGGACTTGGCAGCGATGGGCAAATGTCCCCTTGAGAAACATGCGCCAGTCTCATCAGGATTCAGCGTAAAACAGAGAGTAGCTGCTGGTCGGTCTTGGAGGTTATAAGTATGACCAGGGGGATGACAAGCACTCCATGAATTCCCTGATACCAGCGAGCTGTTTCTCAATGTTCTTTGGGTATGGTTGCTGGAGTGAGGCGGCTTTAGTGCTGGGAAGAGAAGTGGAGTCACTGTGCTGCACCGAATTTCATAGATGCCAGTTTCTTATGTAAGCGACTGCTGAGCCTGCAGATGAGAAAGTGCCAGTGCATGCGGTGTTATGCTAAGATTTCACCTTGGGACTGTTATACATCTCCAAGGTCCAGCGAGGGACTCTAAAGTTCCCCAGGTGTTTCTCAATCAACAGCACACAATGTTATTCAGCATGAAACAACTGTAACGACACAACAGTAAACAAACCAAAGAAGAACATTTGTAAGGTTTTTCAGAACATGCAATGTGAGAGTGGCAAAAAAAAAAAAAAAATATATATATATATATATATATATATATATATATATATATATATATATGTGTGTGTGTGTGTGTGTGTGTGTGTGTGTGTGTGTGTGTGTTTGTTTTTGTTTTTTTAATCCAAATAAATGATCAGGTAAAATGACCAATGGTCCAAGGCTCAACTAGTCCCCCAGTCACTCGACTTTAATACTGGTTTATATTTAATTCATTGAAATGGATGTAGGGTTTTCATGAAGACAAATCATATAGCAAAAGGTATAAACTGAGTGAGTGCCTTTCATTTTGCATTGATATTATACCATCAATGTCATGTGTAAGTTTGGATTAAAGCTGTATTTTCTGGAACTCCTCGATGTTAAAGGACTCTTCTACTCCTCTCATTTATCAGATCACTTCTGTGGCCTACAGCAGGACAAACTCTGCTTTTCAATATTTCATAAAGGAGTTAATCATTAAATAGCTGAATCACATCTTGGAGGGTCCCTGTTGCTTGAATTGACTTGACTTGTCACTTGGACAGGGAACAGCATGCCTAAGTTATAACTTGATTACGCGGCAAATATCCAGTGAACCAAAAGGACTTGAGTCGCTGAGATTGTTAACCTTGCTTGGTCGCTACAACAGTGTAATTAATGGCTGCTGTCACACACAAACATGCTACTCTCCTGTGCAACAACACGACACCGAGCCAGCTGCTGAAAATGCAAAATTTAGGGCTAATAAAATGAAAAATAGTCACACAAGTATGCGCTATACTCACGTAGAGGATCAGTTCAACCAGCAGGTAAACCAGGATGTGCGTTCTGTGTCGTACATTTTTAACTGTAGCTCTATTATAAACTAAAAATGGTGAGTAGAGCGGTGGTTGGAGGGCAGATCAGAGATTGGCTGCAAGGACTAAACAGATTTACACATCCCCATTTGTACACGCTAAATAGTGATGCGCTGATGAGGCTTCGTGAAACAGTGTTCTGACTTTCCGAGCTCAGTAGTTGGTGCTGTCAGCATGAAAATGATGTGGGGTTTCATTGGTTTGTTCGAATCTGCTCTGAAAATGAGGGCATTGTTTCATGAAGCAACAAGAGTCCTCCTCTGCTTAATAGCTCAAAAAAGCAAAGGGGACAGATCCATGGATTGTGAGACAGATGAATCAATTAAGAGAAGGTATAAATGGTTGGAGACACACTTACTGTATTAGGGATCGTGTGTTTCATTTTTGGCAGGAGAGAGAGGTAGATGATGTTTCAGAAAACTGGCACGGAACAAATACTTCAGTGAATTCTCATTTCATCTCAAAGCCAAGAGCACCATCTTGTGGCCTCAGAAAATCAGGACACTGTTTCATGATACTTCAACTACATCAACTCATCATTAGTTGGGTACAGTTTGAAGACGCGACTGGAAGAAGCCGTGACTCGTCCTCGCTCAGAACCTGTTTAATGACATGGTTAATATATTACATGGCATTTTGTACAGAAAACACTGAATTGAATGGAAATGTCCAACAATAACATATAACCGATCTGGTTTCTTTGCACTATCACTTTGTGCATCTAAGGAAAAAGGTTTGTGTGCATGTCTTCATTTGTTCAGCGTGAGTAAATTGGCCCTTAAAATGTTTAATTTAATGATCATTGCAGAGAAAAAACTGTCAAATAATAGTGATGCTGGTTCAAAGTTTTCAAGAGTCCAATAGTCCAATATTTAAGTGGGTCACATGCGAGCCAAAGTTAGCAACTTTCTCTGCACTTGTTTCTTCTGTATGACAAGTAAAAGCAGGACAGAGCTTCAAGGGGTTGCTGCCAACTGTTCCCTGAAGGAATTTATGATTTGTCAGCAGGCTGACTTAGCGTCCAGCTGTCTGGCCCGCTACCCCAAGGAGCATCTTTCATAATCACAGTGGAGGATCAGCTACCACAACACAGGGCTTAGGGTTGGAGTTGCGAAGTCCCTGTGATGACAGAAGATATAAAGATCCCAAGATTTTAAAATAATGCCGCCGTGATACGAGCTACAGGAGAGGGAGCCGTTTCAAGACTTCCCATTGCTCTCTTGGCGCAACAGTGCTAGAAGTAAAAGTACTGCATGCAGTAAGATCCATCATTGTGTCAATGTCCTGCTGGTCGACAGGGGACGACAAATCCTGGTCTCTCCTCTAACTGCCTCTGCTCAAGGGACAATTGGACTATCAGTGTAATAATAACAATAATAATAACTGACAATAAAATCTATTTCACAGTTTAAAATCTTAACCTCAGAATTGTTGACATCAACAACAACAAAAGACCACAATGATGCTGGTCAGAAAAGACAGTGAATTGATGGCATGGGACTCATTTCATGACAAAAATGTATGAAGAAATGCATTCACATTCTGCAAATAGGAATTTGGTCAGACCACACATTGTCATGGTGTTTTGTTCTCTTATGTGCCATGTTTTCCCTTGCGAAACTCTGACTTTCGTCGAAGGGTGTGGCATTATCATCAGGTGGAACAGGTATAGATGTCAATCCCAACCAGTCTGAGGACAGACTGAGGAATGCCCTATATCACAGTGACACTATATTTTATAACAATCATGTAGACTTCTTCCGACAGCATCGAACTGTGCAAACATTTCAGCCCGACAATCCTGGACCTCTAAACACACCCATTTACACACAATATCTGATAACAACAACATCCCTCTATTTCCACGGCCGACATTGTCACCAGATGAGTCACCCACTGGGCACTTGTGGAATGGATTGGTGGTTTGATTCTATTTTGTTTTCTTCGCCTTACGATGGTCGGCTTTACTATAAATATCTATATGAATTGGCCACCCACACTTTTACAGGTGGTATATTTTCAATGGAATCCAGCTGTTCAGTTCACATCATTATTAATAGTAACACAATCACTTCCTCTTCAGTTGGCTACTCTATGAGTCAGAGCCAAATCAACCGCCAGTTCCACTTGAACAAATCCACAGGTGTCTCTTGTTCACCTTTAGTTGGCAGGATGGTGAAACCATGTTCAGAAAGAACGTTGTCTTTGGCTTGGGCTTTGTGACCGGGGCTCAAACAAGCTATATGGCTCTCATGAAAGCTGAAACTCAGCTAAAATTAGACTTAAAATCATGGTCTTATTCCAGGGTCTCATTTGCAAACACTCTACAAGGACTGCAAATCACCAATTACAAGTCATTACGGTAATTATGTAATAATAAGTGGTTCATTATGAAGGACCCATATCTTTCATTCACTGAATGCAAATCAACTGCATTCTCAAAATTCTAAGCCACGACCTACTGAGGCTGTTTGGTTAGTCAACCACTGTATGGCCTGAAGTGCCTTCAATATCTTTGTTCCCAAACCTGCGTCCAAAATGTCTTTGCAGTGCCATGACAATCAATCTGTTGCCTTCAGGTCCTTTTTAAAAGTGGGGGGCAGAGGGCAGCCAGTATGAGAGAGCAGGACACATCCAAGGGGAGTCTCCACACACATGCTCTAAACAGCCATTGCAGCAAGAAGCGAGGATGTTTACTTAGCCGGATGACCTTGCACCCTCTCCCTCCCTGCAGAACTGACACTGATTGTGTAAGATTTGTTTGGACTTTCTGAACCGAGTGATCCCAGGCTGAGCACAGAGCAGTCCTATCCTCTAACGGTAGTGTTTCTTCAATGTTAACTATGTTTTTGTTGGAATACAGTGTGTTGTGAATTGAAATGGACTCAAAAAGAAGCATCTCAGCAGAAAAGACTTCATTTAAAAATTACTCTTGCAATCCTTTGTTCACTGACAAAAGTTTCATTTTCTTCTTGGGGAGAATGCAAAAGAACAGGAATGTGTAATTGAGCACTGCTAAGAATCATGGTCATAATCTTGAGCGGCCATTGTGAGATTTGTGCACATGTGATACCTGGAAAATAAATTTCACCCGTGCGATTTACCATGTAGTTTGGTATTGTTTCGGGATGGCCTGATCCGATACTCTGTAACCTGCTGGTGTCTCACATGTAGTGACCTCGCCCTCACTCACTCATTGTGTGCTTGTAACTGGTAAACTTAGCACTTTGTTGCTGTTGTCTTTCCCTGGTTGCTGCCTCACATACCACAGGCATATCCACAGCTTATAATATAACACAGCTTTCTTACAGGAGAAAGTATGCTCCAGCTTCTTTTTTTTTTTCCAACATGCAACACTCTGTCGTCAATATAGGACGCAAAAGTTCACTTTCCCAGCATCAAAATATTTTGCCATGGAAGAGCCATTATTATTATGAATATTTTAATTTGAATAAACATATTCCATACATCCATGTTTTGGCAAAAGCACATGTAGAAAAGCTGTCATGTTACTGTAAGGTGACCCAAGAACAGATGGATTTAAATTCACAGAGGACTCAAGACAAGCAAGGTTTTTGTTAAACAGGAGATTTATGACACTAAAACACAAATTATACATGAACAATAACAATGAACCAAGGTGGCAAGACCAAAGTCGAGTGCAGTGGACACAACACAAACGGTGGGGGAATAACCTACAACAGAAAACAGGCGTGAGATACACTGTGCTGTAAAACGGGGACAACAGAAAACAATGCACTCGGTTTTGATACTCACAAGGCAAAATACAAGAAAAGACACTCGGTAGATTCACGAAACAAACACTCTAACCGAGGAAAAAGTAGCGAACAAGCTAACAGAAAGAGCGAGTCAACAAACACTCGAGGAAGCTAACACGGAGCTAAGGAGAGAGTAAGCAGACAGCGGTATAGACAAAGAGAAAAGAGAGAGACGCAGAGCAAGAACAAGGAAAAACAAACCAGGGACAAGAGAATCAGAGTAACTACGAGAGATCATACCACGTATCAGCAGCGGACCATCTTGCGACAACACAGTTGGCAGCAGAGTAGATATCCATGGGAGGATCATCAGCAGAATGAGTCCCAGCTGTGTCGCCATTAAGCTGGAGAAGGACAGATGAAACACAGGAAGCGAGGAGACACGAAGTAAAACAATAAAAGCATGCGGAAAAGACAAAGAATAAGAACACAGAGTGCGGAACGTGACAAAAGCATCGTATTGGTACTGGATCGGTGACAATATTCATATTGACCGGGTGACAAATCGGGATCGAGATATCCTTTATGTCATTACTTTGTGCATGTGGATTGCTGTGCTCGCGCTCAACCTTGTGTCTCACTCTCAGCTTCGGCACCATATAACAAGTGCAAGTGGGCAAGTATAGAGCAAGTATAAAAGATTTCTAATATGTCTTTTAATTCATCATATGACTCTGATTCATTGTGAAGTCCAAACATTTATGAGATGCAGAGCTCTCTGCAGTGATGAACCCTCATACGATTGAATTCCTGTATGAATTCATGTGAACCTCAGTTCTTCCAAGTCGTATCCTTTTGACAGACAAGAAAAGATGTTTCTCTCTGTTTGAAAGCTTGGTGAGAAGCAAGCAGCAAGGTCAGCAGACTTGACAAGAGGGATAAGGAACATGATAGATCACCTCGTGTACTCGCGCTGTCTCTTACGGAGCCAACACTTCGATTTGATCAGCCTTTGCATTTATGCATGTGGGACATTTCTCTCTGGCGCCATAGATGCCTGAATAGCAATAATACATTTGTGCGATCTATCTTTTCCAGCTACACAGGACATTTAATTGTTCAGTCAAGACGAATTGGTCAAAATCATTCTTTCCTGATGGATAAATATGTATTGGAATGAGAAAATGAGGCAGAATGGCTGCTGGCCACCGCAACTGCAGCATAAAAAGCTTTAGTTTTAATGGCAAAAGGGGCCAGTAATAGTAGGGTGCATAGAATTTCTTGGCCGACTGGTGGATGCTGAGCTGTTCCAGACAAATTAGTTCACTGCGGTAAAAGAAGAAATTCAATACAGAATCATGACTTGTAATCTGAAATTCCATGTTAATCAGTTTCCGAGCGAATTTCACTCTCTGTTTCCCCTGAACTTTGGCATTGTCCTCGGGGCTTAGCATGAGAAAGCAGCTGGCTTTGTCGAAGCAGTGGATGGCGACGCACAAAAGAGAGATATATTTGGCCAGTTGTGTGGAGCACAATGACAAATGCAATTCACTCCTATCAAGTAGTGCACAACAGCCACTAAGGGAGACTTTAAAGAACGGAAAATGAATCCTGCTGAAGAAAAAAATTCAGTATTCAAAGCTAAAAAATGATACCTCACAAAGTAAAAAAAATATATATTCCTAAAGCCTTTTCAGAAATTTTAAAGAAACATAAATCTATAAGCAGAAATCACAGAAGGCAGACAGCACACACCCTCCTGAAGTTCAAGTGTCATAACACCTTAAAAAATAAACCAGGCAGACAGGCAAGTCCCTCGCCAGGAAATATATTGCTATTAAAAAATACATCACCAATGCTCTATTTATAAGTCTATGACCACGTAAAACAAAAATCTAGTGGAAATAATGCATCTGAACGCAGAAAAAAATTCAATCATTGTGAAAAATAACTCAGTGATAATGGAATCACGTGACCTTGAATATATTTGTTTGACCTCTGATTTAGATTCTTTGACTGCTCTGAAAAACTAAGTTTCCTGCCGGTCTCCTGAGTGAGTCCAGTAAACAAGTCCATGTCTCCATCCAAACACACAATCATGATGACACCCCGTCACCTGAGGGCTGACTGCCTGCCACGTAGCACACTTGCTGTCTCAGAGAAAACTGCAGAACTGCAGCGGTGCAATGGACTGGACAACTTTATCACACGGGCCTCTTCTGGCAAAGTGAGCTCCACCAGTCCCCGTCTTAAGTGTCAAATTAAGACAAGGGAAGAGCTTAAAAACTTTGTGACCTAAATTAACTAGCGCTGTGTTTTGTCTACCATTCATGACTGAATGAGGCTGGGATGGTCCAGAATAGTTTATGGAGCTTTGATTCATGTTTTTTTTTCATCATACTGAGTGTATGAATGATGGAAGGAATGCTTTTCTTTATTCAAAATGTTAATCATAAAAAACAATATCACCATTTTGTAACAAGTCGGCATTACTAAAAAACAACAAAAGTACTACTACTTAAATTTCACACACTCAAAAACAAGTCAAGCCCACTCCTCTTCCCCTGGTGTTGGTAGTGAGATGGGTTTGCTTTTGCCAAAAGAATTCAATTTGTGTGAATCTTTTTCCTCTGTGGCACGGAGGCTTTGTATCCAAAGTAAGGGCAAAAAGAAATCCAGGCATTTCTCGGTCAGTTTGTGTCTGTGAACACATCAAGAGTGAACAGAAAACAAGGTTCTAATCTTCCTTTTCTCAAATGTGGAGAGAGCACAAACAGCTGACTCCTGCTTCGCACCTGATAGAGCTGTGAATCACACTTCCCTGACATGTCATCAATAGATTCCGCATTCTCACCACAAACAGGGTCAGACTCAACAGACTGGAGCCAACTCAGTTATTTAGTTTCCCACTTGGACGACTCATATAACACACTTTTTGACCAATATCAGAGCATGGTTTGCTCACTCATGTCTCACAGAATGAGGGTCTGTACCCATCGTCCAGTAACATTGACTAGCAATGATCGAAATTGTGTGCTGTTGTTGTATGTTGAGTGCCACACTACTCAACAGGAAACTTGGAATAATGCATGGATAGCTGGACAGATGGCCATTATAAGTCCCACAGTGGGAAGGAATATACAGTATGAAATGGTCGAATATCCTCAACAAAGGTGGTTCTGCTGAATTACAACACCAAATAAGTGAAAATCTAGAGTATTCAGAGTAGTGTTTCAGAGAAGGAGAACCGGAAACAAGATTTTGTGACGTCCCTGGAGTTAGATTCTTGGTGCACCTTTAGAATGCATGTAAAAAAGCTCTTCATCTTCCGTGTCAGAGGAAGAATGCTGAAGCGTCGCAGGACATCTGGATGTTCTAATTGTCCCAGTGAGCATGGAAGCCTGTTCTTCTGACCAAAAGATGAAGAGTGGCATTTGAAAGAAGTGAAGCAAGTTTTTGGCACAGACTGCAAATTCCCACAGTTTTCAAAGGTAAACTGACAGCAGGCGATGATACCAACCGATCAAAACAGCACACAGAGAACTATCAAAACATAGGTGAGGAGGTGCCGATTCTTGCCAGTAAAAGAAAGAGTAGTTCCCACTGTTTTCCCAGACACGTGTTGTCCTGCCGACCTTGAATAAGAGAGATTAACATTACATTTACACGACCATTCAGTGTTGCCCTCTATCTCCGATCCAGTCAGAAACTAAATCATCTGACAATCGTCACTTCCACAAGTGGGTTGAATTGTGTGTTTTGTTTACATGAATCTGCTCGTCTTATGTTAATTTTCTGTGTTCTTTTATTTTGTTATTTTCGGTATTCTTGTGTGTTTGTGTGTTTCCTTTTCCTGTTTTCTTTCCACCTTCACAGCAGCACAGCTGGAACCCAGCTAATCAAGCTCCGCTGACATCAACACCTCGGTTCCAGTCTGTGTTGCCAGATGGTTGAGTGTTTCTCTCGCTCCGCGCTTTGGTGGCAACGTCCTTAGTTTTCGTATTTCCTGTTTGTGCCCTGTTTTTCTCCGTTGTCTGTGAATTAAACCATGTTAAATTTAACCTCATTATTCAAGTTCTCTGCAAACCAGCAACGATCTTAGCGTTTGGGTCTGTTCTGCCAAAAACATTGACAAATCCCTCTTCATTGGCTGATATTACTGGTATTGGCTGCTTTGCATCAGCGCACAATGCACGGTGTTTGTACCTCCAGGGACTTCACAAGATGACATTTAACTTTGTCAGAATAACAATGTGAATTATGGTAGTATATGGAAACTATTACTTTTTAATTTTATTGTGGGATACACAGAATTAAAACATATCAAATTATGTACTGGTTGATGTTGATGTTTCTGAAACTTTAAGTATTTCTAAATGCAGATTCCAGTTTGCTAAAAAGAAATAGAATATATATTTGTAGACAGTGAAATCTATGTATTGGTACATACTTATATCGATACAAATATAAGTTATACATGCAAAGAGATTCCTTATATTGCAGTGAGGAATGTATGAGTATGTCAGCTGACCAATGTTATCTGTCAGATATCTATACAGTGATGACGATGTTTTCTCAGATGCCTGCATTTTACCAGCACGATTGACAGCCCCATCAAATGGAGCAGGAAGGCAAAATATCTGTGACTAAAACAGTGCTGGAGATAGCTCCTGCACACTTCCTTCACTGCAAGCGTTCCCTGTTTTCCCTGTAGCATGACCACATTAACTTCAGTCCTGCTGTACTATCAGTGTCATGACAGGTACGAAAGTACTCAGATGCAGATCTTCACAATTTTCTCTGAACAGCTGATGTGACTGCAACCACCTGCAGAGTCGGGCTGAGAGCAGCGTCTGAACGTGAATTCGTGTCAGATACTGCAGTGACTCTCATGCAATAAACAGGTTTTCAGGAACAAAGTGTCTTTTTAAGTACAGGAACAAGACAGAACCTGTCTCTGTCTTTGTCTTTCTACAACACTGTGCACTTGTTGGCACAATTTTAAGCTTTGTCCTTTGGATTGTTTGAGTTTCAAGATCCATCTGTTATATTCAATCGATATAGTATTCATTAATGTAGTCTCAATTTGGTGTATAAATAAAGGTATAAAGGTCAAACCTTTCTTTAAGAGCATATGAGCTGCTATGTCAACCAGTCAAAGTGGTTGACTGTGCTGCACTATGGATTTTTTTTAGTCATTTATGAGTAGCATGCTAACTGAAAAAGTGGCACCGCTGTCCAGGAAGTCTTTGTGTAACTTCAGGTGAAGCAGTGTTCTTTCATTCACCATACGTGTTTGATATAGGCATCACAATAACAATAATTAATGTATGAATTTTATGACGCCGCATGTGATGTGGCCTGAAATGAGTCGCATAAATATGTATGTTTTTTATCAGTATCTGAAATCAAGTGTGTGGACAATACAGGCATATAAAATACTGGGAACATTTTCCCGAACATGAACTATATAAATCACAATGTGTTCAACATCATGCAAAATGTGATTTTCATAAATTCATATTGCTTCAGCATTCAATCATGGAATGCATTACCAATAAATATATCGTCTTAGGGCCTTCAGGTGTGCATCTATACATTGCTACATGTTTTCAAATGTAAGAGCAATGTGTTGAAAGTGATCTTCTAATGTTTCGTCTTTTACATTGGATTATATAAGACTATACCTTGGTTTCAATTTTTTTTTTTCTTTTTTAACAACCTGCTAGGTCACATGACCTCATGGATAATCTAAGTGAAGGGATTCCTTAAAAATCCCGCAAACCACACTTTCAGATGCCAAGTTTGCATATATGCAAGTGTATAAACAAACACAACATGCTACCTGACCTTCCACATGAGGAAGGGGAAACCCAGATCCATGACTCGGCTCATGTTATATATAACATCTTTGTTTGTCTTTTTGACATTAGGGAAGAGCTCAGCCTTCCCCAATGCTTTTGCTCTCTCTCTTTTGGATTCATTTGAGCATAAAAAAAGGCGAGAGATAAATGGAGACACATTGCTGCAGTAAAATTTTATGCCTGTGATAATGACTTCCACCTAACCAGCCCCCTAGTTAAATGTGTTAACCAAACCATTTAGACAGACTTTATATTCAGCCCTTGCTGTCAACAGGCCTGTCTTGACACAAGCTGACGCTCAGTGACTGTTATCGTGTGACTGAGTGAGCTGGATTCAGGCAGGGCCAGTTCCTGCCGTGATTTAGCCAGAGCCTTGTTTTAGCTGACACTAGTGAGGCAGTAATTCACCATCATCTTCCCTCCATCTAATCTCATCGTCACCTCCGTCACTGAAGCGGCCCGAGCCGGCTCCATTCTGCACGGCCAGCAACCCAATTAACTTGTTTCTTATCAATCTGTGCGCTCTTCCTCCCAGTCATTCATCATTCAGAGAGGGGAAGGCCGTCGCAGTTTGACAGCGCAGTTTCCACGCCGCAAAATGAAAAATGACTGCTAATGGGATGATTTAACAACTCTGAATGTTCTATTATATCAGTGATTCAACTCCATACGTATCACAGCAACATATCTACATTTCTCCTCTTGAGCGTCTTCATATCCCGGCTGCAAATGCATTGCTGTTGTAGACGTAACCCACAGCATATGGGGAGTTTAATTGAGGATGCTCTTCAGTTTGGGTGTCAGCGCATGACTCTCATGCTGAAACAACATGCTGGGGTTTTGGGTTTGACTTCATAATGTTCAAATCACAGAGAGGCATCTGTGCTAGCGACACTTAAGTGGCTTCACACCAGGCTCAGTTTGTCATGTATTGACTTTTGAGTGGCAACTGCATTTATCCTACATACACACATTAAGATTTAAATATTGTGTCCAAATATTCAAGAGGAAAAATATCGAACACTGAAAAATATATTAAAATATTTATTAGTAAACAACTAAACAAGAACAAATATCACATTTATAATAATAATCTATGCTGGCATTTTTTTCTACACGTGTGAGGATAGATCTTCATTCCATTGTAGACAAATGCAGCTTTGCGCCACGATTAATTGCTGGCTAAAGCTCTAAATCACTGAAGTTAAAAAAAAAAAAAAGACAAGAAAAACAAACAATGGCATTGAACTGTTGAATTAAATATGGCAGATGTCACTTTTGCTATTATTCATTTTTAATAAATCTGCATAATTCATAGACTCTATCAAATAAGTGGATCAAGTGCATAATACAATTGTGTATCTCTGTATTTATGAATGCAGTCTTGAGCTCTTGAGCAGCTTTAGATAATGATGGGGCAGTGTTGGACATGAAATGAATATATTTCATTAGAAACCTGTCCAACACTTAAGTTAAAGCATGATCTGTTTCTTAACACCAATGGAATGATGAACTGCCGTGCACCCATGCTGTACTTAACAATAACAGTTTCTTTTGCACAAACAGAATGTTGAGCCAAGTTTCCATGTGCGTCAGACCTGCTCTCCTTAGGAAGAAGACAGGGACATCTATCATCTAGTCAGGTCATGGTGGCCCAGCTAAGCGTCCTGGATTCGGGGAAATCACACTTCAACGCTTCCAGTGATCCGACATTCTAATACGGTCTTGTGTTTGTGTGTAATATTGTGTGTTGGATTCGATGAACGCACTCGGTCCAGCCTCTATTTCATGTATCTGTACTTTGATTTCTTTAATGCTGAGCACTGATGCTGACCATTGACAACTAGATGATCCTGATCTGAATAAACTAAATCGCATCCCACGGTTCTTCCGGGTCTCCTTCAGCTCTCCAGATTTGTGGAACCCACTGGCCGGAGAACAGCAGTTCCCACGCTGTTAAACGCATGCAAAGTTTTCTCAGGTTTTGAAACGTACAAAAAAATGTATCAACATACATGGAGGAAAAATAATGTAAATTCATGTATGTACCACCTGTATTCTGACTTGATATGTACATTTTAATCTTTGTTTAACTTGTTCCTAATGAAAATGCAAATACAGCACATTGCAGGGAGTAGAGTAACTCAATTTTAAGTAGTTTTAAGTTTCTTATTATTTTTCTCCGTGTTATAACTCAAGCATTGTTAAACAATGCTATTTTTGCTCTGTCCGTGGTCCTGAATTGGGCTTCCACATGTTTTCATTTGTGACGACAAATGTATTTTCTGCGGTGTTTCTCCCACAACCATCAAAAGCAATCTAGACGCTGCATTCCCATCAATAAAAATTTAGAAACTCTTGAACCTTGCAGCAACAGCGCCAGCCATGTGTGACACGACTCCCTCTCCTCCTTCTAGACCATTCTCATATTTCATCCTCGCTCACCTTTAAGTCATTATGGCGACTCCAAATGTCACTGAATCTTATCGCCCAAATCCCCCCACAGCCCTGATATAGACATTAGAGATGAAAAAGGAAATCATATCCAATTTAAAGTGCTACAACACCATATAAAACGCACCCGTGGGGGCACTGCTCACCGTTTATGATCTATATCACAATTAGAAATCAAAGGTCTCCCTCGGTGAAAAATGTCAGTTGTGTTTGAAAGATTTCAAGCGTTTTCTGCGTTTTTTTTCTGCTCCTCGGTTTGGGCATTGATGGCCAAAGGCTAAATGGTAATGATTTTTTAAAGGGATCTTGATGTCTTTCTTGACCTCTTGAGTGTTTTGGTGCTCCCTCACCCTGGCTGTTTGGTGTCGGTTAAAAGGAAAAACTGATGTGGTTTGGTGGCTCCCGTCTTTCCAGTCTGAAAACAGTCAATATGTGCCCAGTGAGGAACATAAAACTGCACTGTGACCTGCAGCAATGGGGGTTCAACTGCATTTGTGCTTACAAATTACATTTTAGCTGCAGCTTCACACTATCATCACTTCATGAATGTAGGAGAAGATTGAGTGTCGCCATGTCAATCCTGCTCTTGATTCTCTATGAAATATTGATGAAAGCCGGAAGCAAAAGGTCATCTTATGCCGTTTTTAGCGATCGTTCTTGTCCATTTTAGCGACCATTTGCGAGGAAAGGTAAGTTGAAAGACACTAGGGTCAATTTGAGTGACACAAAAATTTCACAGTAATTCCTTCGGTCCTCATGTACAGTCGGCAGGGCTACTTTGGTCACTGTTTATATCACTGAAATAAATGATTTAGTTTGAAGGCACCTTTCCAACATCCATGGCTGTACAGTAAACATGACTATAAAACCAAACAAACCTAAACAAAAAATGGAATCAATGGAAAAAAATACAAAAATAAATTAGAGGAAGTCTAAAAAAGATGAGTTTTGTAGGAGGGGGTGAGGTGTGGGGGAATCTAATGGATTTCCAGAGACTGGGAGCAGCACAGCTGAAGGCTGTGTTCCCCGTGGTGGTGCGATTGGGAGCTTGGACAGTGAGATGGATGAAGGAGCAAGATAAGAGGGCATGAGCAAAAGTGACAATGTAGAGAAGATCAGCGCGCTACTGCTGTTGACCTATTGACTCCAGCTTTGTTTTTGCCAGACAGTGCTTTCATACGTACAATGGGTGCAATGTTTGGTTTCCCAACATCAATCTACTTCATGTTTACCTCTGTTGCATTTAAAATGTAGGTTTCTTTTTTTCCATTCCAAGATACATGAATCCCTGAGTCATAAAAGGTGAGCTTTATGTACCAGTGAGAATTAGTTCCTCAGTTGTTGACAAAGGTTATGTATAAGTCAATGGTTGTACAATAGGTAGTGATCGGCTTATGAGACTTTGTTAGACAGTGTCCTGATGTTTAGAGTGCAGTAGGTGACACTCTGGTTCAAAAGTGATGTGGAGTTTCACTGAAATGGTTGTTGAAATCCAAATATTTTCACTCAGGCCATAGGTGGACCAACAACCAGTGATGGGTGAAACAATGTGAAACAGTGAAACTCATTTTCTGAGCCTACAAGGTGCCACTCTATGGTCAGAAACCTCCAGGTGTCACCAACCATTTCAATGAACCCTACCATCAGTTTTAAACTGAGAGTCCCACCTACTGACCACTTCAAATCACGACACTGTTTCATGATGCCTCACCAGCTCATTACTAGCTGCAAGTTCAGGATCAAGCTGAGATCTACTGGTGGGTGGCTACTGTTTGTTTTCTGGGGAGGTTTTCCGCCACACCTATTTTCTGCCACAGTCCAGATATACACTGAGACACACTGTGTAATATGTGAGGTTACTATAATAATAATATTACATCAAAAAATGCGACTGGAACAAAAATGATTTGCAGGGTCATAAGCTTTGGTCTTGCTGCAAACCATATATTCATTTCTAACTCGGAGTGTAAATGTTACTAAATCAATGTTTATGTTTTTATTTTATATCGAAACAAAAAAGAAAATTGATTTCTTCTAGTGAAATATCTTCTGTAAAATGCAGGGGAATTGAAAGAAAACAACTGCACTTCTGTGGGGAAAAGAAAATAAATAAATAAATAACATCTTGACAGGTGATTTGGAGACAGCGTTTCAGTAAGTGGAACACTCGGGATTGCCCAAAGGTTCCAGGCAGCACAATGACTCATTGCCGCTTAAGAGGTCTAAAACATAGCTGGGAGCCAGACCTTGACATGTGCTCAACGTTATCAATCACATTTTAAAATCCATCATAAATTACACCAGTGGAAGGAAGTCATAGAAAAGAGGAATGAGGGTGTGCACGGTCTCAAGTAGTCCTCGCCTGTGTTTCCAACCTTTTTGTCTTTAGAATGTTGCACCTGATGTGGAGGTTTTTCAGGTTGAAAACACAGATCTCCAAGGTCATCTTTGTAATTATTGGGGCTGCTCCTAACCAAAGTTATTTTCATTTTATTTTCAATACTGAAATCACCAAGAGAACTGCTAAGAATTTTACTAAAGGTGCACATTATACCTTTTATTATTTAGTATTTTGTGAATTTTTATTAATTGTAGTTTTTATATTTATTATCCTGCTCACAAATTTGTATTTTTTTAGTTTGAGACATATTTAAGACATATTTATGAAAGACATATTTTGAAATAAATGATATCGATGACCAGAAAAAAAAAAAAAGATTGGTGTCAAATTGAAGATAGCTGAAACAAAGATAAAAGAGAGGAGAACAGATGCAAACAAGATGATGGATCAGGTCAGTTGGAGAACAGCAAGGTGAAAGTGACAGGAGTGATGGGAGCAGTTTTTGTATAGTCTTACTGTATATATTTTCAAGGTGGTCGGGTAATTTCAGTGTATGGTGACCAGCTTTTATTTTCATTTAATTTTGCTCCTGCACTTCTGCTCTCTACTTAAGATTCTTGCATACTTCCATTATGCAGAAACGTAGACTTTTGGACGCCTTTCAATTATTGTATTTTTGGTACTTGAGCACCTTATTTGTGTTTGTTCCTCCTTGGTTTGAAGGACATTTAGGATTTCGACACATTTGGAGTCATGGTTTATCACGACTGTGTTTTTGACAATTGTCTAAAACACATAACTTTGAGGTGAACAAGTACTTTCAATTGTGTCTCAAAACATCATAAAACAATGGTTCAAATAAAGGAAGAGTTATAGGAATATTTCTAAAGCATGTGCCTCAATTCTATCTACTCTATGTCTTAGCAGCAATACATTTAAAAATGATATTACTGAGGTTACAATGAGATGCTTTTTTTACAAGACAAGACACAGGGCAGTAAATGGAGTCACCAAAAATACCTTTTTTTTTTTTTTTTTAATCAAAATGGCACCGACTGACAGGCACGTGCTTGGACATTGTTTGTGGGCAGGTACACAAGAAAAATGAGCAACAATTAAAAACATTGAAAAACAACGTCTTCTTCTTTTTCCTGGCTTTGTTCATTGACTTCACAAATTTTTGATGACCTCAGTAATATCATTTTCAAATATATTGCAGCTAAAACATAGAGTAGATAGAATTGAGACACATGTTTTAGAAATATTCCGATAACGCTTCCTTTATTTGAAGCATTGTTTTATGATGTTTTGACACACAATTGAAAGTACTTGCTCATCTAGAAGTTAAAAAAAAAAAAAGACAGCGCACTCACATGGGAGCCATCAAGATAGGGGGTAATCTCTTTCCCGTGTGAAAGTACTCTATCACTTTCACAAGGTAACAATTAAATTTCAGCTGTCAGCAGTGGAGATATTAAACTGTTTTCCGGTTCTGCTGACGGTGACCTTGGTATAGAGTCAAAGGCTCGCCAATGGAGGCTTCACGCTGGCAAAGAGGGTTTGTGCGCTCCATCTCGTGGAGGGCCAGCCATCTGGGATAGGGATATCCATCACAGTGAAACAGCCCAAACGCTGCCACTGGCACAGATACTATCATCATCATCATCATCATCACCACCATCAGTAACACTCACTAGCCACATCACATGTTCCCCGGCTCTGTAAAAATCTCTGACTGCCTGCTCAAATGTCCTACAGGCTGCAGCAGCACTCGCTTCATTGTGTGCGATGGCTTCACCATACAGTCAAAAAAAAAAAAAAACATGTCCACACTTCCCACGCATTTATTCAACAGTTTAACCTTTGACAATTGCGATCAAACTTTAAAAATGTGTTGTCATAAAGTCTAACTAAATTCAACGCACATCATATTTAACATGACAAACAAGTGCACTCTGCTTGGGGATGGTTTTATTCACTGGCGTCTTCTCCATTTGTGCTTCTTTAAATAAATTCCTTCGATCAGATAGTACAGATGCTTTGAGCGTACCTAAACATTCAAAGCAAAACACTTGTTGAAAGTCTTTATTTAGACGTAGCATGCAGATAAGCTCGAAATATGGAAAGCGAATCAGCTATCTGGTTTATATCACACTGACAAAAAAAAACAACAAAAAAACTTCACCTTCAAGATGCATTCAATTTTAACACAGAAAACAGAAAGAGAAGGGGGTCAAACAGACTCTTTTACTCAGCGCTGGTCGGAGCGTTCTGAAGTAGATGGTGGGATGAAGGGCAGTGCGGAAGTGAATTAATCCTCTCAATAACTGAACTACTGTTCTCATTTTCAGAACCCACTAGATGGGACTTAAAAACGATGGCTTAAAACAGCTGTTGAAACCTCAACTGTGTCAACCCACAAACTCATTTTCACGACTGCAAATATGTCATCATTGAACTGGCTGTTCCATTCAGACGTTTCCCCTGCAATCCAGATAGCATGTCTATTATTAAGGGTCAGCTCAACCAAAAAGAAATTGTATATCAGAAGAAGAAAAAGCACATGGTGTGGCCTGTGAAAGATGGAGTTCAATATCTTGAGCTTTAAACTCAGGTCTCCAGCCAACTTATATCTCTAGCTGGGAGAGGATCCAGGCCGTCCCATGCGTGCTCCCCCCTTGACTCCCACACAACACATCCTGCTGGGCTGCAAGACCAGTAGTACCCAGGACAGATGCACTTGGCACCACCACCAAGTACTGAAATGTTTGGCAGCAGCTCTGGAGTGCAAGAGAAAAGCAACAAACACCATGCCACTAGACACCAATATTACTGGGTGGAAACCAACAGCCTTCATCCTTGGAGGTTGGGGTGAGCAGACAGCCAGTCAAGCATCTCCAAAACTATGGATACCGGATCAGGGATTGGGATTTGCAAGTGGACATCGATCAAAGACTCCCCTTTACGCCTGAAATCCCGTCTATCGATCTGTGCCCATACCTGGTCCTTTGAGTCAGACTTCGTTGTGGAATTGACAGTGTCATGGGAAGAAGGTGCGGACGACGCAAACGCCTAGCTCGAATAACACCATGCAAATGTGTCTGGACAAAGCTTGGACACATTTTGAGTCATTTGTGTCACCAAAATTTACACTTTCCGCGGAAGACGCAGAAATTTATTTGATGGAGACAGTTGGACTCCACCGTGTCTCTGACCATGAAAACAGGTCGCGTCAGTCTGCCACCTTTTTCAGAAGACCCAACACCGAACCTCCACAAATTCCCACTCCCTTCTTGCACTATATTAGTTTCCATAGAGTGACTTGAATACTGTCCTGAATATTGTAGTGCACAACAACACAATCCTCCTTTTTTAATAGAGATATCAATCTTATATTCGCTTTGTTGGATGACTTCCTCCCGAGAGAGTGATTGCAAAAGTGATAATTATCGATTGACATTTGTTGTGTGTGGGCCACTGATTGACATTTAGCAATAGCTCCATTAGCCAGGAGCTCTCTGGAGAGCCATGTTTTGTTGCCCGGCCTCCACTGCGCGGGAAACAAAGCCTGAAACTGGCATACTGTCAGGTCACACAAAACTGTCCGGGTGTATTTATTTACTTTGTTCATTCAGTACTTTTATTATTAAGTTTATTTTTTTAAATTTCATTTATTTATGTTTTTAGGATTACTGTACCTGGATATATTCAGACTGTCCATACTCTTTTTGCTTTTATTGTTGTCAATCCAAAATATGCCAATAAAGATGTACAATGGTCCAGGTTCATTCTGTATGACACTGGATGAGCATATTGTAGTTTTACAACATATTGTTATTAAGTACAGTATCTATACTGAAAAAAAAAAAACTAAATTTCACTACATTTTGAATTCTCCTATTTCTATTATTTATTTTAAGGGGCTTTTCACACTGTGGATTCCTGAGTTCAGTTTGCCCCCTGCGTGAAATAGTGTTGTCAAGTTTATTTTGCAAGGAAATAACGGAAACAAGCTCCTTAATACGGAGCGTCTTGATTTGTTGAAGTTGAACGGAAGATTACTGACCATCAAGAAGATTTTAATAAGTCAGGAACAGGTCCAGATGTCAGAAATGATCAATGAATAGTCTGGTAATCTTCACTAATTTGGAAAAAAACATTGTCTTTTCTCCTTGCTATTTTCCTCATGCAGACAGCTGCGCAGCAGTGACATCACAGCAGTGAAAACTCTTACTGTGGAGCGCAGCATTATTCTTTGAAGCAAATCTCTCTGTCAACAAAATAAAGGAGAAAACATGTGAGTTATCAAACACCCACACACATCGCGAGTCCTGGACCACTGCGCCGTGGTCCTACATAGCACCAATCTCCTGCAGCTGAACAACTCAGTGTTCAAGGAGTTTGTGAAGTTGTTTTTGGACGATGTTGTCTGCCCAGATAGCGATCAGACACTTTACTGCTCAACATTTATCAGGTTTGTGTGTCACTGTGAGTCGCCTGAGGCAAGAAGCTCACATCCTGTGCAGAGTTTCCCGAGACGAGGTCCATATTTCCAGCCGGGATCAAGTCCACAACCAAAATCCCGACTCGCTTGCGTTCACATGTCGGACTTTTCCGCCGAACGAGAGACAGTTGTTTCGAGACAGAGTGCGCAGTGTGAAACCTACCCAAGATAAAATGGACTTGAGTTCTCTTTGACTGAAGGATTTACCAAGTCACTTCGCTGAAATTCAAGGAATGCGACAGTCAGATTATTGTCTTGTACAGTTTCTCAATGGGTCTACGTGTGGGAACCTTGTCAAGTCACTTGAATTCACTGATTTGAAATGGTGATTGCAAAGATTCAAAGTTCTATAGAGCAGTTGTTCAGGGGTCACTGAAGGTGCTTTGGTCTTTTCACTAGACAGCTCTTGGCTGGTAGTGCAATGACTCACTATATGAAGCAGTTTGCAAAGCAATGATTCTGAGTCAGAAGAGGAGCAGATCTGTGTCTCAGATGCACCTTGATGTCAGTCAAAAAATAGTTGCATATTTTTACATCATAAAGTTTGACTTCATCATAACCTATAGATAAGGAGTCCTCTTCCCTTCACACTGTGCTGGCAAGCGAACCTCAACATGACAGCAGTTTTGGAACTTTGATACAGTCTATGACGTTAACTTTGCATCCAGCAGCTCAAAGTACCTTTGGGGTCAATGCTTTAAAGGCTTCAACACAGCATATTTAACACACCATTTAAAGAACAAGCACTTGACCGAGTGTGGTGAGTTCTTCAAGGTTCACGGCAGAAACTATAAAGCTAGCCAGTCGTTCAGTGCCTGTCTGACGGCAGCTAACACAGATTGCGCTTGTATACAATCACGTGCACAAGCGTGAGCGTCAACAACTCCAACAAATTCCATCGAGTTCGATTTCTAGCATTTCTCAGTGGTGGAAGTCAGTGGCTTCTAGTACTATTAGGACATACTGTATATATCTGATGTAGCCATGCCACTGCTCAACCAGTATATATATATATATATATATATATATATATATATATATATATATATATATATATATATATATATATATATATATATATATATATATATATTTTTTAATTTATTTATTTATTTATTTATTTTAATTTATTTATTTATTTATTTATTTATTTTTTGTCCTTTTGACTCAATAGTTTCTGTGTTGTGCTTGTATTTTTCTGCTTGAAGCAATAATAAAAAAACAATTTGATTTTATGGCGAACACTTCATGTACCCATTAGCATTCATCATAACTACATTTTGATCACAAATTGACAGTGAGTCCAAGTGATAATTGTCGGCGATCAGCCGCTTAAAACCCGATCGGAGCATCCTTCATGTACATATATGACCGTGAAAATTGCTTTGATTTTATTTAAGTATATTCAGGCATAATTTCAAATCAAAAGAAATGAATAAATGACTTTTAATTTGATATTTTCTTGTCGAAACACCAACTGTTTCTCAACTGAGCCAACAAGATTTTGACTTTTTGATGTCTAACATTGAAATTAAAACTTCTGAGGCGCCACATTCTGACATAAAGTCTAGTCAATGGGCAAGAAAAAAAAAAAAAAAAAAATTCAACAGCTTGGGCAGTGAGATTTACTTGTCATTCATAATCCTGAATTCTTAATGGAAAAGCTGAGTAATAAATAGATTGCAGTTTTAGAAAAGAGGGCTTTTTTAGTCTGTCAGCGTGATCACAGTCTGTGCAGAAAACAAGCATTTCATAATTGTCTGTTTGGGATTTGATGTGCACTTTGCAGAGTAAATGTTAACCTTCATTTTTGATCTAATGACTGCACTTACTATAAAAGTGCCTGGTGGAAAAGGATTTGAAAGCCCCACACAACCTCAGCACACAGCATTTAAAAATCATGGCCCTTTCTTGATATGTGCGGGTTTTTGCTTTCTTCTGCTTCTCTGAAGTGGTTTTTAATGGTTGAATGAAATATATGGGGAAGATGGACTGCAGTGTAGAATACTTCCCATGTTAGCTCTCAAACAATAACACAGCCTTGTTTTGCGATCCCAGAAAACAAAATAGCCATGAGATGGAGTGGAAGTCTCAATGAAGGACAAGGCAGTTTCTCAAAGAAGACAGTCACAGTGGACGTTGGGCTCATTTGGATGGTATAGAGAGAATCTGGAGGGATTTATGAAGCATGGGAGTGAGGCAGTTCAGTCACATAAAATATATCACCCAGCCAATACACTCCAACATGCATGCATCTGGAGGCTTATCCAACTTCCAAAGGGGAACATGAAGTACGGTTGACCATGTTATGACCATGTTACCCACTGATGTGCTCAAAGTTACAGTCGGAGCATACCATCCAAATATTATTGAAAAATGTGAATCAATGACGGGGCTGTCATTATGTTCAGAAGTGTAGAGTTGTCTGTTGAGAAGTCAATTCTGATTTTGTAAAATATCACGAGCAGTTACTCGTAGTATTAGGACTATCAGGACATGTTGTTCAGCAGAGCAGGAAATGGAACAAACATATCTTTGCAAACAAGCTGTTGACAAATTGTCTTACGTTTCTCTGGCTCATTCTCATCCTGATTCTAAAACATGAATAACCCAATGTCCACACACCGTCTCTTCCTTCAGAAAAAAAAAAAAAAAAAAAAAACTGACTGATCTAACATGCCATCAAGAGCATGATATCTACTGCAAGGATGTTGAAGAAAAGCCTTTTCGCTAACCATCATGCACAGTACAGTACATCCCTGAATGTGTCAAAACAACGGCAGCAGGGTGTGAATCATTGTGCATAGGGCGGTTTTACTGTTTTGAGGGACATTAGTGTGGACTTAATAACGAGGAAAATGAGAGAGAACAAAGTAGAAGGAGTGACCATTGTAGATCAGGACGTGGCAAAGATTAGTAAGGCATAAGCGAGAAGGGCATTGAAGAGGATGAGAGGAGTGGAAAGGCAGTGGGTCCTGATGATATTCCTGTGGAGGTCTGGAAGTGTTCAGGAAAGGTGACAGTAGACTTTTTGGCGAGAACATGTAACAAGGTCTTTGAGAGTGAAAGGATTTCTGAGGAATGGAGAAGTGTGCTGGTGCCCATCTTCAAGGACAATGGAGATGTCCAGTGTTGTGGCAACTGTAGAGGGATAAAGTTGATGAGCCATACGAAGAAGTTGTGGGAAAGAGTCGTGGAAAGTAGACTAAGGGCAGAAGTTATGTGAGCAACAGTTTGGCTTCATGCCAAAAAAGAGCACCACAGATGCAGTGTTCGCTTTGAGGATGTTCATGGAGAACAGAGAAGGTCAGAAGGAGCTCCATTGTGTCTTTGTGGAACTGGAGAAAGCATACAACAGAGTGCCAAGAGACGAGTTGTGGTATTGTATGAGGAAGTCTGGAGTGGCAGAGAAGTATGTTCGAGTGGTGCAGGACATATATGCCAGATGTAAGACGGTGGTGGGGTGTGCTGGAGGTGTGACTCAGGAGTTCAAGGTGGAGGTGGGACTGCACCAAGGCTCAGCTCTGAGCCCCTTCTTATTTGCCATGGTGATGGACAGGTTGACAGATGAGGTTAGACAAGAAGCCCCTTGGACGATGATGTTTGCAGATGACATTGTGATCTGTGGTGAGAACAGGGAGCAAGTGGAGGATAAGCTAGAGAGGTGGAGGTTTGCCTTAGAAAGGAGAGGAATGAAGGTTAGCTGCAGTAAGACAGAATACATATGTGAATGAGAGGGGTGAAGGTGAAGTTACAGGATGCAGAGATAAAGAAGGTGGGGGGTTTGAAGTACTGAGGCTCAACTGTCCAGGGCCATGGAGGGTGTGAGAAAGAGGTGAAGAAGCAGGTGCAGGCAGGATGGAATCATTGGAGAAAAGTGTCAGGTGTGATGTGTGACAAAAGGGTGTCGGCAAGGATGAAAGGGAAAGTGTCCAAAAGGGTGGTGAGGCCAGCAATGTTGTATGGTTTGGAAACAGTGGCACTGAGGAAAAGACAGGAGGCAGAGCTGGAGGTAGCAGAGATGAAGATGCTGAGCTTCTCTCTGGGACTGAGCAGGATGAATAGTATCAGGAAGCAGTAGATCAGAGGGACAGCACATGTGGTCAGGTGTTAAGGAGACAAAGTCAGAGAGGCTAGATGGAGATGGTTTGGACATGTACAGAGGAGAGAGAGCCAGAACATTGGTAGGAAGATGTGTCTTCAATCTTCCATTCTAGTAGAATTCACTTTTTTTCATTATATATCATGCTGTCTTGATGTAATTCTTCTTCATTCTTATGTGCTGTTTCCAAGTGAGCTGCGTGTCAATACTGAAAGACGGAAATTTTCTTAATATCTTTCTGTTAACCATCAGGGAGTTTTTGATTTGAAAAAAAATATATAAATAAATCAAGTAAAAAAACATTTCTTGAGAGTCTATTCATATTGAGCCAAATTTTAAATTTTTCTCCATTTCCTTTTCTCACTTTTTAGATCTGACAAAATTAGTCTTGTCTGCAAACAGCACATGGTTCATGTCTTCTGACCCCAGAACAAATGGAAGTGATTTCTCTCTGATATGACATTGATAGTTGATGTGAGTGTGTGGTTTTCCACGTGCACATTTGTATCAGAAAGGACTTAAAAACGGAGCTCCTTTTCCTTTTCTTGCGACTGTCACTCTAAAATAAATTAATAAATTAATTAAAAACTCGACTCAAAACGTTGGGGTTTATTAAAAGAGAGAAGCCAAAATGTGCTCCGTGCACTTTCGATACGGCACTTGCTCTTAATGGGCTCTGTTTAGATCCATGGAGGATAGTGATTTGTTGTAGTGCTGTGGGCGAGAGGTAATTTTCAAGATGCATGGTTTTATTTGTCCATGCAGACACGTCGGGAGTGTCTCATTAATATGGGTGTCACACCTGAGGTGCACTGTTGTCAGATGTGAACATTTCTTCTAAATGGCTTTATTTAAAATGGCTGAACCCACCCACTCCCTCCACCCCCCCACACTGCTGCAGCTGGCTCTGCATTGCCTCCACTGACGTGTTCCCTGATATTAAACCAGTAAGTGGCTGATTCATGGTCGTGATTGCTTTTGGGTTCTTTTTAATTAGGTTGTTGCAAGTTTATTGCATCACTGTCTCTGCGTTGGATTGTTGAGAAATTCTGTAATGAGCGAACTTACTATTCTCATGCAGTCGGAGGCTCTCGTAGGTATTGATCAAAAGTGCTGAAGGGTGTGTTGGATGAGTCCTGTGACAAAATGAATGTAGCCACAAATATATATTCATCATTATTAAATTATAAATTCTTATATAACATATCACCTTCACCTTCTTCTGCTGCTTATCCGGGGTCGGGTCACGGAGGCAACATTCGGAGCAAGGAAGCCCAAACTTCCCGATCCGCACAAACCTCCTCCAGCTCTTCCCGGGGGATCCCAAGGTGTTCCCAGGCCAGACCGGAGACATAATATCTCCAGCGAGTCCTGGGTCTTCCCCAGGGTCTCCTCCCGGTAGGACATGCACGGAACACCTCCCCAGAATCAGAATCAGAATCAGAATCAGAATCAGAATCAGAATCAGAATCAGAATTTAATTTATTGCCATGGTCAGTGGGGAGCCCACCAACTAGGAAAGTGTTTTGGAATAAACTGCTCACAAAAAAATTAAAAATAAAAATAAAAATAACAAATTCAACAGTCTGACGGCCGAGGGCAAGAAGCTATTCCTGTGACGGGAGGTTCTGGTCTGGATGGACGGTAGCCTCCTGCCAGAGGGAAGAGGAACAAACAGTCCATGTCCAGGATGAGGAGAGTTGGCTCTGATCTGACCTGCACGTCTCTGGGTCCTAGAGGCATACAGGTCCTGAAGAGGTGGCACGTTGGAACGCATCCCCTTCTCAGCAGAATGTACGATTTGCTGCAGTCTGCTCTTGTCCCTGGAGGTGGCGCTGATGTACCAGACGGTGATAGAGGAGGTGAGGATGGACTGGATGATGGCCGTGTAGAACTCCACCAGCAACTTCGTCGGCAGTCGTAGTTTTCGTAGCTGCCTCAGGAAGAACATTCTCTGCTGGGCCTTCCTGATGAGGGACCTGATGGTTGGCCCCCATTTGAGGTCCTCAGTGATTGTGGTTCCTAGGAAGCAGAAGAAGTCCACAAAAGGAATGGGTGAACCAGCCAACATGAGAGGGGACAGAGAAACTGTTACTCTCCTGAAAAAGGTTGCTCAAAGCGACTATAGAACGGAGACATAATCTCTCCAGCGAGTCCTGGGTCTTCCCCGGGGTCTCCTCCCGGAAGGACATGCCCAGAACACCTCCCCAGGGAGGCGTCCAGGTATTATCTTATATATAATTCTTATATAACATATTACATTTAGAACTCAACAACCACAATCCACACTGCATCATCGCAGGACTACATGTTGACTCCTGGTCTATCTATCATCTCCAGTCCTGCTCAGACTGTCAAATAACTGTTGTGGCAGGGAGATCAATGCCATACAGTGCTCCATACCAAGCTGAGTAAGATAAGACATAAGTAAGACACTCTCTAATGTATCACGCCGTCACTGCAGCCTGTGACTTTGTGAGGTGCAATGAATTTGTCAATAGCTATTGATAATTCACTGGAATATTTCATGAATGATGACAGGACGAAGGAAGTTCTTAATAGACCCTGGTCATCATTTACAGGCCGCAGGAGATTGAAGGTGATGATACTTGTCCATAATAAAGAGTCATATCATGGAATCAAAGCATGTGCGTGGGTCAGTGTATGTGGAAGATAAATACACTACTATAATACTAACTGCGATCTAACTTCGATTCAGATTTTTTAATGACCAATAAAAAATTTTTCAAACAAGATAGCTTCAGGGAGAGAATCAAAGCAGCCTGTTTATGGCTCATAAAAAATAATAAAACTATATTGCTGCTGATTTACAAACACGTCAGTGTTTGAGACCGTTTATTGCCAATGCAACACTGCAACACACACCTAAGAACAGGACCTGTACAGGTCTGTCTTGCCATGGTGTTGGAAAAATATTCTTCTCGACTGCCCACGCTCCCGTTGCACTTTACGCCAGCAGAACACCTCACCCTCCACTTCCCCAATTCCAGTTCGGTTTCTACCCAGTGCATTCCTCCAGCCCCAAATCTCTCCATTTCGTGTGTCAGTGCTTCCATATTTTCTTGTTCTCTCTGGTGCTGCTGACACCATTTCGCCATCATCATTCTTTCCAAATCTGCCTTTCTCTCTCACTTTCTTCCCCACTTTTCATCTCTCTCTCTCTCTCTCAGAGGCACATTTCTTCCTCGCTCTCTTGGGTGAGGATACTCACGATTTACATTGTGTGGGTGAGCGAGTCCTAACAGCAAAGGAATGCTCTTGCCATAGGTGAATCACTTTGCTTTGCTCTCATCCCGCTGCCACACATTCTCACATCGTCAGGTGAGAGTCTGAGGAGAATATTTCATATCGTCTCATGAGCTATGAATATTAGGAAGTCTTGTCGACTTACCCAGGAAACTTCGGGGACAAACAGTGGTAAAAGAAAAAAGAAGAAGCACATTATTTAAATAGTTTTTCAATCGAACCTTAGAATCAGGATACAGAATTTTTGGTCTGTTGAGTAGTTGGGATATATATATATATATATATATGTATATATATCACTCTTTGTAATTACATCTGGTTTTGCCTTGTCTACCAAGACTGTACATTTATACTCAGCTGCAAAAATAATTGTGCAGATCGAATGAGCCTCCAAACACCTGAAATATTATGGGAGGCATCTCAAGGTCTTCTGGAGCAGCTCTCTTGGGTTGCCTAGCTACCAGGCATCTGCTGGTCTCACAGCTCCAACTCTTTCTGTGTCTCAACATGTGCTGAACGTTTGTATCTCTGCAGTGAGACAAAGGCAAGGTGCCAAACAGCACAACAGGCTGGCACACCGGTGCGTGACAATTTCCCCACCAGGATTCACCGTCCCCCTCTGTCATCATAATTGCAGAGGGTATGAGCGGCACTTCAAGCCATGTAATGTGTTGCCCAACATGTAATTACATGTGGTCTGAACTACAGTGTGGAGTAAACCTCAGCTTCATCAGGTTATAGAAAGCACTTGGCAATCTGGTCTAGTGGTTTCCAATGCAAAGGAGGAGGCCAACAGAATACAAATGAGACTTCACTTTTTCATTTTTCATTTTGGTTCAGTTGCTATTGCCTTCACACAGAAACATGGACCTTTACCAACTCCAACAAACACAGACTACTCGATTGTATCATTGTCCAACCCCAATTAAAATAAATAAATATGCAATAAATGGCTTCCAAAAACATCGAAAATACAGAATGTTTGCAATAAATAAATACACTTCAATACTGTAACATCACACTGCACTGCACTGAACTTGAAGTAAGAAGGGAAAAGAAGCAGAATACAGAACCATCAACCATCAAACAGTGACCACCTTTGAATATTTATTCAGAGAGATGGCGATCATTCATCGTAAAAAGCAAGCGTGTCAGTTGTAAAGAAGGTTAAAATCCTGAGCTAAAAGCAGTCAGTCACTCACAGGATAACAGAGACAGAGGCACGTCATCCTATTATTCACGAATCGGAACATAATCAAAGCAGGTCATGGATTGGAAACAGTCATTTCACATAGTAATATTTGGCATAAGCTAGTTGTCTATGTAGCGAATGATCTTTCCACAGTGCTGGACGGAGAACAAACAGCAGAACAAACTGATTGTTTCGGGTTCAAATGCCTGCAAGTGTTCACATGCGTTCTTGTAATTGGAAGTCTTCCTCCACATCGCAGTGGATGAGTCAACCAATGTGAATCATATTGAGAACAGTTGAGGCCAATCGGCTGAAACAAACTCGAATCCCACGTTTTGCCTGGAGTCATGTTGTGCTCTATTAAAGCAAGTCTGGGTCCTTTCCCCTTCAGCATAAACAAGTTTTGCAAAGGGCTTGGTGTGAGGACCAAATGCTAGATTTGGTGTTTCAGGATTGCTTGCGAGTTTTACCATAAGTTTGAAACCACAACGTCTGGTGCAAAATTGCTTGGATCAGTCTTTGTGTTGCCAGTTATATATTTCACTTTCTTCAGCTTATTCTCCAACAGGTTTGAGGAAGCTGGACGTTTCCCATCTGCTTGGGGTGGAGAGTGAAGGATAGGGTTGTCACAAGTCATCATGACATTCATATACAATCCTGAGAAAGTAATGTTTTTTCATATACTTTCATGTAGTATATACTACTAAAGAAACTGCAACATCTCTTGCTGGGTCTTTCCCTTGTTCTGCTGCCTGTTTTGGCCCCACCCATCAACCGATTCATGCGTGCGCAGTTGGGAATGCTCATACATGAACTCGATCTGTCTGAATCAATTTCATCTTCAATTGTATTTTTTCACCCAAGCCCAGGTAAAGCTACTCTCATCAGTCGCGGCGCATCCGTCTTCCTCTTGGCTGCCAATGTGATATCTGGGACAGACTGTTTGTTCTGACTTGCACATTGTGAATCTATTTTCCACCTTTTGTAAGTCCTCCGAGAACATGCACAAGGCAGACATCCCAGCTCTAAGTGGCTCTGAAAGGAACATCAAAAGAGTGTCATCAAATTCCTAAAACATCACAATGAGACGCCTCGATTTCGCTCGGCTTTGATGTGGAATTTCTTGACGTTTCCTTGTATTTCTCATCGTGTTGTACAAAATATCTGTACATAGTGAGAGACAGGAAACTGATGAGACGCGACATGGCTTTTGCAAACAGGTAATAACGTTAAAGCCACTCTGACAGGTAATATTTCACATTATGACATGATGTGTTCGTTGTCAGGTTCTGCATCGGTGTATTTAATTATCATTCGCTGTTCATTTAAAAGCTTATAGATTCTCCCTTTTGCAGCCGAATTGGAAATCCAGAATGTAGCCCGAAAGTTCATTATCACGCTGCATGAAATATGGCCTGAGGATATGTCTGTTTATTAACAGCTTTGTAAATTTACACAATGGAAATGCAATTTAAATGATGAATCCAACAGATCTGTGGGGAAATGGTTTCCAGGTAAAGATAATATTCTGTCATTATGACCTCATGAATCGGTAATTCCGTTGGCCACAGTGTCAGTAGATGTTCTTACTTCCAATAAACCCACCAAATGACCTCGGTCACATTTGCCGGATAATTATCTCTAAAAATCGATCCCGGGCCTTTGGACAAATGGGATCATCTAGACACTGTGGCGGGCCTCAGCAGCGGATCCTCCGACAATTACGCCCTTTGTCTTCGGACTTAATGATTGGATCCTGTAACGTCTCTGCAGAAAGAAATCTTCAATGGCGCAGTCATATTAGCCATAAAATTTGGCAAAGCAGTAAAAACCATGCTCAAGGAAGATGAGGTTATGAATCGAAGAGGATGGGTGATGACTGACAACCATGTCTAGTTAAACAGTCTTTTGCAACAGGAGGACCATAAGCTGAAGTTTGTCTACACTTTCTCTTAAATATGTGGTTATTTTCCATGTTAAAATATCAACATATACAATGTTGTGATATGTTAGAAACATATCACAACATCAGAGTGAGTGTTAGAACACTCCACAATGCACAGTAAGGAACGGGTAGTAGGGGGAGCAATTTTTTTTCGCTCAATTGAAACATGCTACGTGGAATGTTGCCTTTATCGTCAGTATACAAAATTCTACTTCTCAACGTCAAAATATTACGCCATGGGAGTGAGGATGGGTTGTAGGATAAATTCTATTCTGTTTTTCATTTTTGTCTGACTTGTGGGTGGCCTGCTCAGTTTGACTATCCCTGAAAAGCAGCTGTTGTAGGAAGTTGTAAAGAAAATAATAAAGTAAATCAGAGAGATTTCATTTCAGTAAACAATATACTGTAAATGCGCTGTATCAAACCCAAGATCCAGCCTTCCATGTAATGATACATGACTTGTTTGTGCCGAATTGGAGCTCGAGCACATCGCGTCATCTATTCATAACAGTGATATGAATTAAACTGGACAGGGTCACAACATACAGTATGTGTGTCTGTTTTGATAGAGACTTGTTTTTTCCAACAATAATGATTTCTTAAATATTCCTTGAACTCAGTCAGTAATGACATCCTACTACTACTACTATTACTACTACTACTACTACTACTACTACTACTAATAATAATAATAATAATAATAATAAATCTAAACAGTAATAAACAAGTAATAATAACATAATAATAATAATAATAATAATAATAATAATAATAATAATAATAGAAATAAAAACTAGTTTGCATTGAAAGTCATGCAGTTTCTTTTACAGTGTGTTACTGTAGCTTGAAAGAACCAAAGCATGGACCAAACCAATACAATTACAATCTTGATGATGATGTATTAAGTGCAATCCTATAGAACTTGACTTACTTCAGTGCATTGCAGAGGTCATTTGCTGCTTAATTGACTCACTAAAAGAACAGAAAGCCACACAGCCACTGGGGCTTTCTGGGAAGTGTTGCCGTTAATCGCAGCAGCAGGTGCATATCAGCGGATTACTTTCAGGTGATATGGTTAACCTTTGGGAAAGTGGAGAGGAAATGGGATTTGGGAGAACAAGGCTAACTGTGCAGCTTAGTGGACACACGAATAAGGGAGCACTGAGGTGTGCTGCGCTTGGCTTTGGAGGGTCACTGAGAAAAAGCTGAACAAGCCTCATGACAGTCCACACAAATGCCACGTGAGCAGAGCACTTGTTTACTTACAAGATGAGATCATATTAATTGGTCTTCATGACAGAACTCATGATGAAATGTCCAAATAATATGAAGAAATGATGCTTTTCTCTTTGTGTTTACTGCCAACTTTGTGAGAGTGTGGCTTGGCTTCGCATGCAAAATAAGTCAATATTTTCCTTCCTTCCACTTTCCTTCTTCAGTACCTTTAGGAAAATATTGATTTAATAATATTATTGGAAATCACTTTTTGTTGTCAGCGTTGTAAAATACCAGAGGCCAAAATTTTGGTTGGAAGGTGCTAAATAAATTATATATATATATATATATATATATATATATATATATATATATATATATATATATATATATATATATATATTTAAAACAAAGTATTGAAACCTCTTTGGTTTCTGTAGGATTTGCCAAAATAATTGTGAGTGGCATGTGACGAATTATTCTATATCGTCTTATATATCAGCGTGTGGCTCTGGCTCTCACACAACTACATCCGGGGGACGGTCGTATTCACCTTTACAAGTGTGTTTTTTTGGGTCATGCTCTGTTTTGTTTCAAGAACCAGTTGATTTGTATCTATCTTTTTTTTTTTTTGTATCAATACGATACGATATAAAATTATCACGTTTTTCATGCAATTCAATGCTAATTTCGGTTACTGCATATTTGACAGCTGCAGCCACATCATGGAGTGATGCCTCCATGACTAATTCAACTCAATCTTTGACTCCTCATCGTAGGAAATTGCATTGTAGAGATGAGATATCAAACACTGGCAGAGTCCACTGTAATTCTTTGGCTCTCCAGAAGTTAATTATGCCACTTAAAAAAAAAAGAAAGATAAGATTTTAATCATCATTTTGGAAAGCTCTAATGGTATGAAGTTATTTCCTATGATCACTTCACGCTTTAACAGTGAGTGAGAAATGTCTCCTCATGATAGCTGCATGATAGACATGATAATGCTAGCTCTCTTTAGGACAATTCAGTTCAGCTGACATAAAGATGAAGGACTTGATGACAAATGTGGATGTTAGATGATATATCAGTCAAATTACCCCGGCGCCAAACTGTATGAGAGGCGAGTCACTATGTGATATTGCTGATGATCTCAAACAGCAACTTATGAAATCAATCTCCACTTTGAGTTGAATGTGCACTTTTGTTTTATCTTGTGTTTAATGTACTTACAGTTCCTTTACATTAAACTATGTGACTTTCTCTAAGGGTAGATATTCCTGACAACTGGATATGTGATTTTGGCCTTTCCAAATATGTATTGAAATTGAAAGATTTATTGAAATCTTCCAGTATCATCTGTTATGTCGGGTAGGTACAGTCAAGGGAAGTCAAGCAGGTGTCATGGTTCGTGCTTTTACTTTGTCACTTCCTGTGTTCTTTGTTTTCCTCTTTGCTTTCTCACCCCCTCCAGCTTCATGGCAGCGCAGCTGGTTCTCATTCCACTGACTGCCTCTGCAGAGATTTATACACCTGGAGAAGCAGCATGTGCTGCCAGATGATCGTCTTTTGTTCTCATGGTACGTTCTCTCTCGATTGCTCCGTTCGCTTGTGACCCTATTTATCTCTCTGTTTTGCTCGGCGTTCATCTCCTCGTTCTGTCACCTTAGTCTCTCTTCTCACTCTATCTAGCGCTCCTATCGCTTGCTCCCTGTCATTAGCTCCGTGTTAGCTTCCTCAAGTGTTTGTGTTACTCGCTACTTTAGTTCAGCCTTTGTGCTAGTTATTTCCTCGGTTAGAGTGTTTGTTTTCACCTCTACCGAGCATCTTTAGTTTTGTATTAGCCTCGGAGTTATATCCGCGTGCATAGCTTTCTGTTGTCCCTGTATGCAGCGCTGTGTATCTCACGCCTGTTTTCTGTTTTAGGTTTTTACCTCTCCTTCATGTGTTGTCCTCGGTGCTCTGCTTCTGGTGTCGTCGCCTTCATTTTAGATTTCTGTCTATTTTGTTGTATTAAATCTTGTGATTAACAGAACTCTCGCTTTGTCCAAGTCCTCTGTGAGTTTGGAGTCATCTGCTCTTGGGTCACTTAGCTTGGCACTTATGACAGCAGGGCCCTAATCCTTGATTTACCAGATCTGTGACACCATGAGATGAAATGTTCCTTATTTATGTGCATTTGAATTTGGATCAAAGAGTCTTGAGCCAGTGAAATATCTCAAAGCAAATATTCTATTGTATGAGTTTCATGAAGCAGCATCCTGTTTTTCAGAGGTCACTACAGAGCACTTTCTGCTGTGAATTTTTTTGCGTTCAACAAATTCGATGAAACCTCACATCTTTCTTTAGCTAGCAGCGGCACCTACTGAGCTCATAAAACCTCATCAACCCATCACTCCTAGGCAGTTCTAGTTCTTTTAGGCACCAGATGACATTTCTATCAGAGTCCTGAAGGTATGATTGACGGATGCTGGGGTGTTCTCCTGAGTTAGAAGCTGAAAAGAAGCCGACTGCAAGGAAGCGAAACACCAACAGGAGAGGAAGGCAGCCATTGAGGTTCATGGATGTAAAAAGGACATGAGAATAGGTTGTACTAAGTGGTAGTGATGGGTAGTTGAGGTATAATGAAACAGTATTGCAGGGATGATGAAACGATGTCCGATATTTCAGACGCCACCAGACGCTGCTCTTGCTTTAGAAAGAAGGTGAGGTTTTCTTAAACTACTTGTTAAAGTCCACACAGTTTCACAGCAGATAGTGCCATCTGGTGGCCTCCGAAAATCAGGACACTGTTTCATGAAACCTCCTCAACCCATCACCACTGCGGAGGGTGCACAAGATAGGTACAGGGTTAGTAGGGTGAAGGCCTATGACAGGAAACGCTGAAAGACAAGAATATTGTGCGACAATTCTTGGTATTAGAATATACACTGACTACTAGTGATGGCCAGAGAAGGCTCAATGAAACGGTGTCCTCATTCTAGGGGGTCAGTAGGTGGCACTCTTGGTTTTAAAATGATGTGAGGTTTCATTGAAATGGTTGTCCTAACTTGATTGACTACATTCTTGAGCAGAGAGTGCCACCTAGTGGACTCTGAAAGTGAGGGCACTCTGTCATGATACCTCTTTAGCCCACTACTATGAAAAACACGTGCCTACTGTGGCACCAGTGACTGTGAAAACTTCATTGTGATGCATATTCCTCCAACTTTTGTGTGTTTTAGGCATCTCTGACAAGACTAGATGTTTAAGCAGAGAGCGCCATCTAGACAAGATGATTTTTTAAATTTTTTTCATCATTACTTTTAGTCTGTACCATGTAATTCGTTTGACTGCGTCTCCCTCGGGTGTGAACTCTCATTTCCGACAAGTCATAATCATGTTAGCTATGACTGTGGGGTCAGGTAAAGCCAATAATCTCACCAAATGTAAGTACAAAAAAAGAAGATTTAACCTTGAATTCCTTTTCATGCAATAGCAAATATTTGAATTTCCAGTGGGGTGAAAAATAACAAGTGCTGCTGCAATGCTAATCCTTATGCAAAACACGGCAAGGGAAAATTCAAAAGGAATGGCCTGAATAATTTATGTCCGCAGCTGGACAAAAAAAAATGTTGGTGAAAGAGAGACGACTGCTAAATCTGGGACAAACAAGTAGGACACAGGGACTTCACATTGCCTGCAAATTTTGACTAGTCACCCTCATTTTCCTGCGGGCTAGAGAAACAACAGGAAAACAAAGAACTCAGCACTTGACTTGCACCGCTCAAGCCCCCCAAGACTAATTTGCGCGCTGCTTAGTGCATCACATTTGTGTGCTCGCTTCCCAACAAGCGGCAGCTCCCTCTATCACTTCCTGCGCCTTTACCGCATTCTCTCAATGGGGCTCAGTCCTGCTGATCAGAGTCAGCACACTAGACTTGTCCCAGTTGTAGCAGATAAATGTGATTGCAGCTCATAAATCGGTCACCGTTTCTTGCTGCTTGTCATGAGGCAGAAAAGCAGAAGTGACGTGGTGTGCTGCTGCTGCCACGATTGTGAGATTCCCCATGAAGCAAAAGCAAAGTCGTGCAAAGCATGAGAAAATACAAAGCATCCAAAATGTGATAAAAATAAAAAAGGAACACAGAGAGAAGCTTTAACACTCAAGGATTTTACACTCACACACACACACATATATGTATATATATATATATATATACACACACACACAGTGGAATCTCGGTTTACAAATGTCCCAGACTTTGAACAAATCGGAGTTCGAACTAAAATTTCGAAATATTTTGGCTTCTGATTTCGAACGAAAACTCAGAGCTTGAACGCCCCCGAAAAAAGCCGGAAAAAACATAACGCACGAAGACTGATCAGCTGACCCACGACGCGCTTTGTTATTGTGTATAACGCAGCCTCTGTATGCAGACGTGTCCCGTTAGCTACATTTACTGACTGTTTTTTCTTCATATTGAGGTGTAAAACCTTTCCTGTCTCCACACTGGACCGTGGTCGAGTGTCACAGGGGAGGTGCTCTCTCTCCACACCTCCGAGGCTGGACCACTCCAGGGTTTGATGTCCTGTTGTGGGCTGGAGCTGGGACAGGGATGAGGCGAGTCTGGGACAGAGCGTTACTTGGTTTATGACTTTGTCACAGCCAAACTGCACAGAAGCGCACATTCAGAGCTGGACACGCACCGGGCACCTCTTCACTTCTGGAGAGACGTCACTCACTCGGCAACCCCTCCCACATGCAGCGGCCACACACATAGAGGAACAGCGCACCTGCAGCAGACACTCTACATTCACTCCTACAAAAGACTATTTTAAGGCTTGGAACTTTTTCCATGAATTGTAATGGGAGATATATATATGTGTGTGTGTGTGTGTGTGTGTGTGTGTGTGTGTGTGTGTGTGTGTGTGTGTGTGTGTGTGTGTGTGTGTGTGTATAGGTGGGACAATGTCAGTACTTAGTAGCAATTGTCTTCAAAAAGATCCACTTGACTATCCACTGACCTCCATCTGTTCCCCAGGCCACTATATACTCATATGCTTGCCTCCATGGAATTCCCAAATGTGCGCCCATTTATTGTCTTTTTCTTTTAAATTAATTATGTATTATGAAGCATAGAGGTTAAAGACACAGGCAGCAAAACACGAGGTGCTGTTTTGTTATTATATTACAATGGCAAATATAACAAAATAAAGATGTGTGCATGCGTCAAATAATGATGGTAATAAATAGGTCTTAAATAATTTATTCAGATCATTCTTTTTTTGTTTGTTTTTGCTGGCTCAAGTGTTCAAATGGGTGGATGGGCATTTCTCATCCAACACTATTTTTAAACATTTTGTTAATAGCTGTTCATTACGACAGTTAATTCATGACTACAGGCCCTTAACCAGTGGGATTGTGGGGGTTGAAAATCTGGTGTTTGTAAAGGGTTTGTCTAGACATTGTAAACAAGCAGGGATGGTCTTTGTAGTCTGCTGGATAATTTATGCGGCTTTGATCGAGTATCGTGTATGTTTTTTTTGTCTTTTCTTTTGGAGCATTTTTGTCAGTCTTCTGTGACTGAGGGCAGAGTGCATGTGTGTCAGTGAGCACTGGAACTGCCTCTGTGCCTTTGTGTTCATGCTGTCAGAGAGTTGGACGTATTGGCACAATGACAATGTAATAGTGAGGATCAGTCCACAGTTGTCCGGAATCCTGCCTGAATTGCCCACTGCACTACCACATCTTTTGCACATCATCCCCCAAAGAATGCATTTTGGCTAACATTGTATTTAAAATATTTCCAGTAATGGGCAGAAACATTTGGTCACCATTGTCTGAGAGCTTCACACAGTTAAATTTTGCCAAGTGAAACCCTTACTGCACATCACTGAGAAATGAAATAGGCATAACTAGTGATGGGTTTCATGAAACAGTGTCCTAATTTCCTGTGGCCACCAGATGGCACCTATTAAATGTCTGGGCTTGATCAGCTAATTCAATGAAGCATCACATCCTTTCTAAACCAACTAGTGCCCTCGGAAAATTAGAACATTGTTTCATCATCCCTGCAATACTGTTTCACGATACCTCATATACGCGTCAATAGTTATGACTTATATCTGTGCAAACGTTGGCCTTCGTCAGCATGAGGTTTTAAATATTATTTAATGTTACACAAACCATATGTGCTCACAACACGTATGCGATGCTGTCCCCAGAATAACTGAGCACCATAGTACAATGTGAGTCATATAACACTAGGTTGCTGGCATCATGTAACAGTTTATCAACAGCAACATCCTGTCCACTGTTCGGAGTGGCAGAGGTTATGAACTCAGGCTTGTTTGTTCATTTACAAACAGCAAATTCCAAAATGGAACGGCTGGGTTTTAGTGATATGGTGTTAAAGATGAATAATATATAATATAGAATAATATTGGGCAAAGAAAACATGGAATGTAAATGGGACATGTGGAAGAAAAATCATCATTCGGCAGTACTATGCGCTGCTCCAGTGCCTTTCACGTTGAGCTTCGGCTTTTGTATGACCATTCGAAAAGACCGCCTCCTCTGTTAAAAAGCTATGAATCACACCTGTAGTGTTTGAGATGAGAGCAATTCATTGCATGAATATATCATGCCTTTTTGGTGTTCCTCTATAATTTATGACTTCATTACGTCGACAGTGGCGAGGTTTGATTGAATGGCAGGGGAACACTGATAACTGGAGAATATCTTCCCCTCATTCTTCATGTCTCACCACGCAAATCTGGGCTTTCCAGCTGTGACAGGAAACGGATGAGGACTATCCCACTTTAGCAGAAGAATTTAAAAAATGAAAACAAATGCATGGATATCACAGAGTAAACAACACCGTACAGAGAATCCTCACTAGGAATATGTGAAGTTTAAATATTAAAAGCTGATTTAATTGATCTGTATCTTATAGAAGTGTTTAAGTGCATGTGCAATAAATCCTTTGTAGCTTTGAACCAACAGCATTTGTGGCCGGTGTGGGTGTAAAAGCACACAAAACATTAGTTTTAAGGCTATGGTTTGAACCCTTTTGGCCCTATACCATAGTCTGTGTACAATAGATACATATTGTGTGTCACTTGCACTTGAATGTTCTCATGTCACAAATCCCGTAGTTAGCTGGATCCAAATGCGTGTGGTGACTGGACAAGCGGAAGTAAAACTAACAATATTGCTTACCATTAAACAGAGCTATGAAAAGAAAATGACACCGGACCATAAGGTGGTACCAATGAAGAAGTGAAGAGAAAACACAGTGGAATAAAACGCACTGGTAGATATGTCAAACAAAAACAATCTGAGGCTAATGTCAGTGGTCAAAACCCATGCACAAGACACAAAGAAAGGAAGAGCAGGAACACAACACCTATGGCTGGAATCAGAGAGAACAAAAAGCATATTGAGGTTCAAAAACACACTCTTGGTGGAAAAACTAACAAAAGCTGAAGTGCCGGAGGAGCACACGGGAGAATTCACAGCCAACAAGAGAAGGTCAACTTAGAGGAGCATACTTGGAGCATGGCTGATCTGACACCACAGAGCGAACCAGGAAGCTTCTGAAGGGTCACAAGTGCACTGATTTGTCAGTCACTCCACCTGGGTGTCAATATTTGTCCAACCAAAGGAAGAACAAACACGAGGAGTACGTAACTGTCATTTCTTAAGGTGGAAGAGCTGTGAGAAAAACACCGACTCGTTTAATTCCAAATGTTCAAATGCATGATCTCCTGTAATAATTCGCCCAGAAGCTGCTTGAACATGTAGAAGTTGCCCTCACTAATCTGCTGCACCAAGCACTCAGAATAAGTGGCTATATATATTTAACTATAACTACTTAACACACTTAAAATATTGAAGTCAATGCAATTGTTGGTCCATTATTGTCAAGTAATGTTTCTTTTATTCAGCTCAGTAAGAGGGTTTTGGGCAGGAAGAATACATGTGTTCCTCGTGTTTAAATTACATTTCACAGTAGAACTGAAAACTACACTATCAAGATGTTTTCTAGGAACCTATGCTTGGGTGGTTTTATTTTTCAATGTAATTCATATATATTTTGCTGTGGTTTGAAGTATTAGTAGCCTTTTGAAAATGCTGCCTTGTTTCCCAAACTCAAAAGAGCAATGGTTTTCTTTTACAAATGCACAAATGTCTGAAATTGTGTTGAGTTGATAGCATTTCAGAAGTACCTCTCAGTCATTTTTCTCAATGGCCATTCTAAGACTAAAGGCTGTTTTCTGTTAGTTTTGTTGCAGGAAATGTTTAATTGAAATAAAAGTGAGTGGCAATGAAGACTTTGTCATCTTGTATCTTCGGAATGATCTCACATCAGGTACAGATGTACCAATAATATTCTCTTCCCACGGCATCCTGATGAACTCATACATTAAGAACCATTTCCACTCACCAACGTGTGTTTGTTTTCGTGATGATGGGCCATTTAAACACACACACTATAAATAATCAAGTTATGCAAATGGGAAGAGTTTAACTCATTCCACAACAAGTCCTTTGTTTTAATTTATCCAACATATGCAACAACCCCCGGGGGAAGGAACAAGTGTGTTTTAGTTAATGAATGCAACTCGACTTCCTTCTTGATTCATTGAATATGCATTTCTGAGACATTTAGGTCAGCAGTGAAATGAACATGTTGTGTCTGCTTTTGTGCAAATTCATGAGTCCATTTGTGAACACAGCATGTCTGTTGGTTGATCCTAGTGATGAGGTTTCATGAAACAGTGTCCTGATTTTCTGAGGCCACTAGATGGCAGTGTTTGCTATTTAATCGTTGGCTCTTGAACATCCATTTCAAAGAAAACATTTCTAAACCAAGAGCACCACCAACTGAGTGCTTAAAGTCAGGACTCACTTTCGTTATCACATCAGATAGAGTTGCACGGGATCATATTGTCAAACTTTGATTGTGACATCAGCAGTGTAGTTCCTACATTTTTAGCCTGACGTTGTACAAACATCCCTCCATTTCCTTGTTCAACGTCAGGGTCAAAAAGAAGCAGGATGAGACACCCATTAGAACATTTACTGTCCCCTCTTGCAATATTATTTCATGGAAAGAGACGTAAATGTAAAGGCAATTTTACCGAATGCTGATGTAGTGTGATGTACTTTTGTATGACACAGTACTCAATACTCAGTAAAGCCATGAAGTCACCCTTAAATCATCCCAACATCTTAAAAATGATGAAAGCATTTGACATTGATGTTAGACAAATAAAAAATAAATAAATAAAAAAAAATAAAAATAACGTTTGATCTTAAATTCAACAATGTTTTGAGTGAGTCATTGATGAGTGACTTGCTCACGGTCAAATCAATGAAAGTTGCATGAGTTGTCACTGCTAAAAAAGAAAGTTTATGAAACTGTGTCATGATATTGAGAAGACACCAGGTGGCATTGGCTAGACTCCACAATACTGTATCATGTATATCAGTAGGCAGGCTGTGACAGAGGTGGCGCTGCAGTGTGCAGAGGTGTACACAATTTCTTCATAACACTCTATGTTGAAATGAGTTCAGTTTTATTTAATTAAGATTAGTTCAATGTTGATTTCCTTGTGTTTGTCAAATACTTTTTGACTTTTTTTCATTTTTTTCCTAGAGCATCTTGTAAATAAACTGTTTTTTGAGCAAATTGTCTCCAGAGTCTGGCTCCTAGACTTTAAATTTTGAAGGTATAAGAACACTTCTCAAACTAAAATGGGCAGAGTTTGTTTCATTGGTCAGTCTCAGTGATGGACCCCATTTTCAAAACTATCTTAGAAGTGATCCTCGTGTATTTTTAAGCTGGGTGCACGACTAGACCTTTCTACGTTTCAGACAGCACCACTGCACCTGCGGCTCATAGACCAGTGCGGCTTGTGTATGAACAAGATCTTCTTAAATTTAGTGGTTGCGGCTTATATTCCGGTGCGCTCTGTAGTCCAGAAATTACGGTAACATCTAAGCAACAATTGTGTTGAGCACTCATAATCCTCAACCCCCCCACGAAAGAAAGGAAACCTTTGACTCCATTGAAACACTCACAGAACATTTCAACAAGCAATGCAGAGCTGACTTCTGCAGCAGGATTGGATGCAAATATCAACTTGAAATGTGATGCTTTATGAGAATGTGTTGCAGTCGTAAACCCATCTTGTTGATGAGCGTTATTTTGAGCCAGTCTATTTGGTGTTCCACTTAAAATCCTGCTCATTTACCCACAACGATTCACATCACCCACTGAGTGCTTCATCCATTGTGCACAGCAGAAACTTGGAAGAAGCGTCTTACATGCCAATGAGAAAAGCAGTCACACTGGCAAATATGGATGAGCTCTTGGAAGCATCTGTGGTTCCTCCAGAATTCTAGATTTGCAGTAAGTAACTCAAAAAAACACCCTGCATACGAAGAATTCAGAAGTGTTTTTGTCTGTGCTGTGTATTTTTTTCAAAGTTACATTGTTAAAAGAAGGATCTGGTGGCATGTTTTTCAGATGCTGCTCACATTTAAATCAATGAAAGAGTCTGTCTTTTAAATAAAATTCATAGTTGGATGTATTCCCTGTCAGTGATGTTGCATTTAGGAACAGTGGGTGTTCAACTGTTGCTTGGAGGAGATTCAAAATCACTTTAATTTAACATGTATCACGAGCTTGTCGCTCCAAGCCTCTGTCACATCCAGCAACTTCCAGCTGTTAACGGCCATTAACTACAGCTTTAGGAAGGCTGTGCTGATGCTGACAGCTCTTACAAACTTATAGGAGGGCAAACAGAAACATATTGCAACCTAGTGTGTGTCACCTTGACTGCTCCGTTCACGGATCCTCCAGTGAACCAGTGCTCTGAATCAGTTATTCCTCAGGTGGTGTGTGTAGCATTGTCCCAGCTCTTTGCCCTGCAGCATGTGGAGTTGGACAAAGTATTAATCTGTGGCCCTCTGAGTGACCAGTGTTCCTTCCTGTATGACTGGTGATAGAGTATTTGATCCCTCCAGAGTGGAGATGAGGTCCTTTTTCAACTGGATGTGTACTCTGGAGTCTTATTATGCAAGGGAGGGAAGAACAGATCAACCACACTGGTTGGTGCAGTGTCTTCAGTCATGAGAACACTGCTTCTTTCTTTTGAGGTGAAGAAATAGTCCTCTGTCCACCAGTCAGTCTGTGTTCAAAAACAGTCAACAACAGTACAGTGTTGTGTTGCCAATATGAGCTTATGAACTTTCATCATATTTATTGAATTGCCAGGTATTTTGTACTTGCCAATGCTTAATGGTGGTAAATAGAATAATTTGCACCCAACCACAACACAGGGAATTCTATGAGTAAATGTTAGGATTACAGTGGTACTTCGGTTTTCGAACATCCCGGAATTCGAACAGATTTCTTTGGTTCGGATTTTGAATGAAAATCCAGAACTCGAACGCCCCCGAAAAAAGATGGAAAAAACATAACGTGCGCGGACTGATCAGCTGACACACGACGCGCTTTGTTATTGTGTATAACGCAGCCTCTGTATGCAGACGTGTCCCGTTAGCTACATTTACTGACTGTTTTTTCTTCATATTGAGGTGTAAAACCTTTCCTGTCTCCGCACTGGACCGTGGTAGAGTGTCACAGGGGAGGTGCTCGCTCTCCACACCTCCGAGGCTGGAGCGCACACTCCAGGGTTTGATGTCCTGTTGTGGGCTGGAGCTGGGACAGGGATGAGGCGAGTCTGGGACAGAGCGTTACTTGGTTTATGACTTTGTCACAGCCAAACTGCACAGAAGCGCACATTCAGAGCTGGACACGCACCTGGCACCTCTTCACTTCTGGAGAGACGTCACTCACTCGGCAACCCCTCCCACATGCAGCGGCCACACACATAGAGGAACAGCGCACCTGCAGCAGACACTCTACATTCACTCCTACAAAAGACTATTTTAAGGCTTGGAACGTATTAGTTCTTTTTCCATTCATTGTAATGGGAAAAATCGATTCAGATTTCGAACAATTCGCTTCTCGAAGGGTCGTCTGGAACGGATTGTGGTCGAGAACCGAGGTACCAGTGTATTTATTTACTTTACTTAATATTTAAATGCATTTATTTCTTTAATTCAATTTTTGTATCTTGACACCCCTAGTATTTGCTTATGGGTGCTTGAACCTCACAGACATACTATGACACAGCACGGTTTACTGTCAAAGCTTTAGGAGATTTAAGATCAGATTTTCATTGTTGCATTAGCCGTTGCTAATGGCTTGCAGCAGAACAAGTACCATTTATAGTGCAGCATGGTGAACATAGCTACCACTGAGTACATACACCACAGCTAATAACTAAATAACCAACACGACCGCAGCCAGACTGGCATCAGTAAACAGATCATTAGAGTAAGGTAAACAATGAACTGCAGCAGTACTAAGATGCGAGAATTCACCATGGAGACCAGGGTGCTGACACGCTGTCAGCTGAGTGCGTGTGGTCAGTGCACAGTCGTATCCAGAGATATTGTGATATTCTCCACAGGCATCTTGAGCATTCAGCCACTTTGAATGACAGAATGTGTGTTCACATTGGGAATCATTTTATATGCGTTAACTTAACTTAGAACATTAGTGCTGAGATCAAATCTGCCCCAATTCATCTTTTAGAATACATAAGATTAGATCAGTCTTTTTTTCTTAGTGTCATTTACATGTCCATTGTTTGACAATTTCGCCTTCTCTCGCGAATGATGACAGTCAACTGACAAAACAACACACTGTGAAAGCCTCCTTAAAAAACATAATAAAGGCACAAATTATCATGCAGCTGTCTGTGAACTTGGGTACTAGTTGTGTTTTTACGTTTTTTTTTTTTTTTTTTTTTTTTTTTTAAGCCATGGACCTGAGCTGAATTAATGAGGAGCGGTTTGCACGAAAAAGAGGGCCCACCAGCTGTCGGCATCAGGTCACACACTGCTGCTACATTTATTCGTGTCACCGCTGGTCACTGCTTCACTGTTCGGTTTGGTGATAAAAAATATGTCAAAACACATCCAAATGGTTCTCCTGTAGACCGGATGCGCATGACTGATAAGCTTGCTACATTTAATGGTGCTTTCAGTGTTCTTTGCTGCTCACATTGTTTGACACCTTCAATTTAATTGTACTATGTTTTGGTACTTTTTTTTTTCTTTTATAGTTTGTACAACCACATAAAAATATAAATTTCAGCCCTGAATATTTTATTTATCGTGTGCAGTTTCCCAATGTGTCGGGTGAAGCTCATCATCATTCATCACACATTTCAGTGCCTGAAGGGGGGTGGGTGTTTTTTTTTTTTCTCCCTGGATGAAACATGCTCTGGAGTGTGTGTAGGGTGTGTTGTGTGTCTGGAAGGGATAACAAATTTTCTCCCATCTATTATTTTTGTTGCGGAACAGCTTAAAAGCCATCATCATGGTCATCATCAAACGGGTATCAATGGCTGTTATTTGGCGAGATTGCTTCACGTGATTTTCTTGGATTAGACCAAATGGAAAAAACATCAAGATGAGCCTGTTTCTCTACCTGGTGGGGAAAACCAACAACAGATGATGAGATGAAGCTGAGAATGTTCATGTGAATTACCTTTGTGATTCATTTGTGAACACGAAGTACATTCAAATTGACGGATGCATTTGCGAACATTTGCAGAGTCTTGAGATGACGGCACATCACGGTTGAATAAATCCAATTGAGTCAAAGGAGGCTGCTTGTATCATCGTGCTTGTCATTTTATTTTTATGTTTTAAATGGTATATCAGTGTGGTCTTACACACGAGATGAGTTGAGTAATATCAGGTCTAACACTCCGTCTGACTTATTACCTGTATTTGTGGAGTCAACCTCAGTTAATCCACTTTATGGCTGGACAAAAGAGACTCAAGAGGAGAGGGAAACGTACTGGTTTACTCATTCGCCTTCGCCGAAGAGGATTGCGCACTCCGCTTCCCGGAATATTCCGCTCGCTCAGCAATAAGATGGATGAACTGGGGCTGGTGCTGAAAAGGAACAGGGACTTTTCCTCCTCTTATGTTGTGTTTCACAGAGACGTCTCTGGAGATCTCATCCCGGACACTGCGCTGCATCTGGAGGGATTCCAAATGAACCATACGGGTTCCGGAGCTCAACGACAAAGCCATAGGTGGAGGAGTGTGTTTCTACATCAACGATCGCAAGTGTACAAACGTGTCAGAGACTTTTCATCACTGCTCTCCTTCTCTGGAATGTCAGATAGTGAACTGTAAGCGTGAGTTTACTGGCTGCTGTCAATGTTCCACCGAGCGCAGATGTTCTTGAGGCTTAACGCGTGCCAGCGTACCAGGTCCTGCATGTGTAGAGAACTTTTCCAGGATCCCCTGTTATTGTGCGAGGTGACTTCAACAAGGCGAATCTGAGAAAGGTACAAGCAGGTGGTAAAATGCCCCACCAGTGTTTTGGATCACTGTTAAACACTGCTCCACTTGATGGTTCATCTTGTTCCCACATTCAAGCAGAGATTGAAGCTGGCAAAACCTTTTGTGAGGATTGCGAAGATCTGTACAAGTGAGTGTAGAGGAGCTGCGGTCTTGTATGGAGACCACAGAGTGGGAGGTGTTCAGGGCTGCTACCAATAATCTGGACCAGTATACAGACACTGTGACTTCATGGATCAGCTACTGTGAAGACCGCATACTTCCAACATGCACCAAGGTGCGTTATCCATAGCAAAACTCTATTACTGCCGTGTCGAGGACCCATTAGCTCCAACACATCTGTGGACTCACCAGACCCCCTCCACTTTACAGCAAAGTCTGTAAGAGGACTGTAGTGTCTCTTAGTGTCTCACAGCAACATCGGGTTTCCCAGGGCAGTGTTCTCTCTCCGCGGCTCTTCTGCCTGTACACCAACTGTTTCACCTCCATCCATCAGTCCGTGAAGCTGATCAACTTTGCAGATGACACCACCATCCTTTGGCTCATCTCAGATGGAGATGAGTTGGCTTACAGGAGGGAGGTGGAGCAGCTGGAGTCCCGGAGCAGCCCCAATAACCGAGTTGAACATCCAGAAGAAAGTGGAGATGATCGTGGACTTCAGGAGAGTCGCAGTTTCTCCATCCTTCCTCATGATGGCTGAGTCGCCCATTTTCATTGAAGACTCCTGCCACTTCACATGACAGAGGACCTCAAATGATAGCCGACCATCAGGTCCCTCATCAAGAAGGCTCAAGGTTGTTCTTGCAGCAGCTGGGGAAACTATGTCTGCCGACTAAGATGCTGGTGCAGTTACGCCACCATCACCTCACCTCACCTCACCTCACCTTACCTTCTCTATCTCTGGGTGGTACAGCAGCGCAACTTCCAGAGAGCAGGGCAGACTGCAGTGCATTGTGCATTCTGCTGAGAAGCAGAAGCAGTTAGTCAAGCCATGGGATGGCGCTCCTTTCATTTTACACATAAAGATATGACCACAAAGCCCATCATCCTGCGCTTCTGTGCCACAAAGGGTGATCGATCTTCAAATGATTTGAGTCTCCGATTTCAGAACGCTAAACAAATTTCACTTTTCAATTTCCTATTTTCATTTTTTTTCCATTTTGTGAATTGAAATACACAGCATAAATCCATTTCAAGTCTTTTATATAACCATGTCATACAATTGAATAAATAAAAAAGAATTGTCTTGGCTCTTGCTAAAATAAATATGTCGGTTGAACGTCTGCAACCTTGGTGTCCAAATGGCCCTTTGCTCTGCTGTATCATACAGCTGCTACAGTTACTGTCAAAAGGCGGTGGAAAGTACCAACACAAAGTTAATTTATTTCAGTGATCATATTCTATGTTGTGTTTTATCAAGTCAAATTGTCAGGTTTGTGCTGGTTTTAACAAGGAGAAGAACTTATATTCAGCTTAAAATACATATACTAATATTTGGATGTGCGACTAAGAGCCTTGGTCTGTCTCACAAAAGTGCAGCAGTGAGTATGTTGTCACATTTAAACTAATGTTTCCTGCCTCATGTCTACAAATAGTGAGTGATCACTCACCAGCAGTCGAATATGTGAGATGCCTCTCACTATCCTGTCAAAGCGATTGTGACCTTTCAGTGAGCACAGGCACAGACAACCTACAAATGAAGACATCCTACTCAAAGGTCATGGGCTCCCTGAAAAGAGGTCTTCCGATGGATTCCTGATGAAAGAGTCACACAATGTCAAAATACTTTGTTGATATTTCTTGCTGCAATGAGTCATTTAAAAATGTAACTAAAACTTTTGCGCCAAAACAGTAGACATTTCTTGGTGATGAAAAGGATTTCAGATAGCTTTTTTTTTGTTTCTTTTATGCCACAACTGCATAAATACACAACAAAGTACAAGTTCTTCAACTGAAAATAACGTCCTGAATGACATATTTTCAGTCTGTATGATTCCAGATGCGGCAGCCCTGAGACACTTCTTTGAGTAAGGATGACTGCTTTGTGAAGGGAGTGGGGCTCACAGCGAAAGCCGCTACCTGCTGAAGATGAGAGTAACACACGCGCTTCACGGAAACCGGGCTAAAAAAGATGCTTGATTTGTGGCAAGTGACTTTCCAAAAAAGAAGCCAAGAGGGTTTGGAAAGTCGCCAGATTTTGTTGCCAACTTGGCAACACTGCGTCACACACCTGAGGCCACATTTGAAGGAAATGTTTTCATGCCTTGCAGTGAAATATTCCGCCTACTGCGCTGCACCTGTTCTGACTTTTCCAGAATAAGTTAAGCAAACCTGTCCTTCCAAGGAGCATGTATAGGTACAGCAAGGTGAATTAATTGTCATGCAGTAAAGGCTCAATGCTGTTTTTTTTCTTTTTTAAGAGTGCGAGCAAACATTGTGTCGACGTTTAATGACATGCAGCATAACTCATGCAGATCTGATCTCACTTGAAGACTTTCTGGTAACTTTTGTTGAAGGACAAATATACCCATGACAGCATAACAGGATTTACATTTTTGAGATTAAGGTGAGATTAAGCCCCTTCTACTCCAACCACCACTACTCCTACAACCATCACAGCAACGACTTCTCTGGCAGGTTACAGAGCAGTTTCAGCATTATTGAAGACCTGAAATGTATCATGTTTTGTAAAATTTATGTTGAATCCCAATGAAACACACTGGTTTTCTACCACTTACTTCTCAATTTATGGCACACGGATGGAACTCATCTGATGTTTACACCTGCTTCCCTATTGTTAGAGCCAAGGTTATATATTGTGTTATATATTGTGATAGATGGCTATTTAGAAAATTTTAAATCATTGTAAGTTCATTAAATGTCATGTTCTGTCATTGTTTCAGAGCATGTATGCCACATTGATAACATATGACAGAAGCACCACAAGCATTACCTCTGAATTCAAATGAGACTGTTTCATCTACCCATCACAAACCGTCACTGTCTCTGGATAAGGAACCCTGAGTAACTACATGTTGTTACTGTAAAGATGGAATCATTAGAGTCAATACAATTCTAGCCACTGACCTTGTTGTTGTTATTTAAAAATATTTTAAGCCCTTTCTGCACCACGGTCAAATAAATGTAATATGCTTTTTGTCAATAAACTCAAGTATATTCAAAGGTTACTTGAAGTACCACCAAAGTCATTATCTGGTGAAATATATTGTGCTTCAACTTAACTTAAGTACAGTGGTACCTCGGTTCTCGACCACAATCCGTTCCAGACGGCCGTTCGAGAAGCGATTTGTTCGAAATCTGAATTGATTTTACCCATTACAATGAATGGAAAAAGAAATAATGCGTTCCAAGCCTTAAAATAGGCTTTTGTAGGAGTGAATGTAGAGTGTCTGCTGCAGGTGCGCTGTTCCTCTATGTGTGTGGCCGCTGCATGTGGGAGGGGTTGCCGAGTGAGTGACGTCTCTCCAGAAGTGAAGAGGTGCCCGGTGCGTGTCCAGCTCTGAATGTGCGCTTCTGTGCAGTTTGGCTGTGACAAAGTCATAAACCAAGTCACGCTCTGTCCCAGACTCGCCTCATCCCTGTCCCAGCTCCAGCCCACAACAGGACATCAAACCCTGGAGTGGTCCAGCCTCGGAGGTGTGGAGAGCACCTCCTCTGTGACACTCTACCACGGTCCAGTGCGAAGCAAAAAAATCTCGAAATTTTTGTTCGTATTGCAAGACGTTCGAATTCCGAGACGTTTGAAAACCGAGGTACCACTGTACTTTATATAAAACATGCATCAAGATTGTTCAATGTTTTGTGAACTCAAAACAAAACTGGCACTTCAGTGTGGCTTGTTTCTCTGTAAAACATAAATGTCATGCTCTGCTTTTATTTTTTCTGTTTCATGCCGTTCTCGTTTACTTCTCAATTTGTGGCACACGGATGGAACTAATCGGATGTTTACACCTGCTTTCCTATTGTTAGACCCAAGGTTACAGTCTGCGGTGCCAGAGCGTCCATTTTCCTACACCTGTAAATTGGTCTCTTTGTGCGCTCGTGTATTTCCTCCTGCCATCTTCCTGGTGCTTGAGCTTGATTTGTTTAATAGTAATTTGTCCGCTCGTGTTTTTTTTTTCCACGCTCCTTTTCTTCTCCTTTCTCTGCTGTACATGACTCCTGACCTCTATGCTGCCTTCTGTTACTGTTTTTATATTATTCTCTATTTTCCTCAAAGTGTTGTTTGCTGTTCTTCTATTTATTTCACCTTTTTGTGGTGACATTTCTGTCTTTGTGCTCTGTCTGTTACAGGTTCCAAACCATGTGATTTCCTCGCGGTCCGTTGACAATAAACTCCATAGCAGAACTCTGAACTCTGTCCATTTGCTATCTGCTCTAGGGTCCTGCTTCATTTCCATCCCATGACTTGATAAGTAGTGTAAAATATTGGAGGGATATGAGGGAAAAATATGAGCGAGGTATCAAAAATTACTCATTACATTTAATGTGTTCACGTTCTTCACCCCTTAAACATGAATGAATGGCACCCAAAAGCAAAGAGCTTGTGTTAGGGGAGACGATGCTTGGATGTACATTCAGCTGTGCAGTCTCATGGCATGATTCAATCTGACAAGTGACAGTGACGCTTTACTTTTCCAAGACGCCACAACGGTGATGGAATAACACTTTCTGAAAGGGTAGTATAGTAATTTGTCAGTGTACCGTCTTTGTCACCAGTCCCTCAAATGTGATCTTGTCGTCTGGCTTTTGCAATGACAGATCATTGTGGGATTTGGGAAACGTCACACAAAGTAGAAAAGAAAAAAAAAAAACAACCTCTAAGAAAGTCAAAACCTATTATTATCCACAGTGATAAGGATGCACAAAGCCTGGAGGAAAACCTCAAGGGTTCTCATGAGTCGCCATCATCCTGATCTACACAAGTGTATAGACTGAGACTGACAAGGGTAAAACATTTTAGCATAGAGAGAAAGGAAAGGTCTTCAGTCTAAAACTAGCTTTTGACATCTAGGTCCAGGGAGACCAAAGGTTGTCATCTGAGATTAGACCGACAAAGCAGTGTTGGTTTCTGACAAGTGGACCAAGATACAGGGATTTATGTAGAATTGCTAAAAACAGGTCAAAGCTTATTCTGAGCGATGGATGGACTGAGGATATTGTTTCCATAATTTCGAACAACTGAGGAGACAAACAGGCGTAGCCACTGGTTAAATGACATTTTTTGTCAGCTCCATTTTTGTGGTCACATGCTTAAACTCCCTGTCAGCTTCAAGTTCACAATGTGAATTTAAAAAATGGAGAAACATATTATCTTGTGTTGTTTTTGCATAAATAAGATGGAAGCAAAAGACAGAAGTGGAGATTTGTTAGTTGTGAAGTCACTGTGCATCAAGCAAAAGGTTAATGATGAGGGAGAAGAAGACTTCAACATTTGAAGCGTATGAGTGAGTCAGATAAGTCAGATCTGGAGGAGAGGGACTCTCAAAGTTGAGTTTTTTAAAGGCATCTATTGTGGCCTGCCATGTTTGACATGTGATGTAAAGCTGCAGGATGTCTACATCAGATGAGACGCCCATTTCAGCAGCTGCATTTGCGGTCTATTGCTGCCGTTGACAGTTTCACAGACATGACCACCTGCATTGAATGGTTTGCAGAAGAGCACTGATGTTCGATCAAGGAACTTACAAAGATTAGTCCTGAATCTAAACCTCAATGTCTGTCAGATGATGAGAATTGGTCTTCATTGGCGCTGCTGTCGCTGCAGTGGCTACATGAATTTGCCAATAAAAGTCCTCTTGCTTGAATGAAACTGTGAACTGACAGGGAAGCAAACATCTCTAAGACTCAATGACAGCTTGCCTCGAACAAGCAACTTAGTTGGGAGTGTGACATTACATTCAGTAGTTTTCGCCATTTCATAATCTTAGCGGGTGCAATACAGCAGTCAAATTATTTGTATCGACATTCAGAATAAATCGATGTTCTGGTCTGAATATGAATATAATAATATAATGACATTAGCTTTTTTCAATTCAATGAAAAAAAATTAAGAAATAAAGAAATATCAATCCTATTTTGGTAGGACCAACATTTTTTGACCTATGTCTGTGTGGCTCCAGTGACTGTGGCGAAAGAGACATCACAGAAGATGCAAAGAGTAGACCTTCCATCCTCCCCTGAACCTTCTTGGTATGGATGAGGGAATGCTTATTATGCTGACATTTTGGAGCTTCTGGAGGAACTCAGAAGCCATCACATATTGAATAACATAATCATGAGGGAAAAAAATATTTGCTGACCTTTTATGCAATTTCCATACAATTTGGGACCATTATAAATCTGACTCATTTTTTGGTAAATGTTAGGCGCGGTCAAAACTTGAAGCTTTGTTCGATGTAGTCTATGAAGTGTGCGTTTAAAAGGAATAGAATGATGGTTTGACTCAAGTGTCAAGTGCTCCATATGTTTTTGTCATTATTATTATTATTTCTTTTAAAGATATATTTTGGTTTATATTTTTTTCTTTCATTTTTAGGATTTTATATTCTTTCGCAAGAATAAAAACAAATATCAATGTAAAGTAAAACGCATTCATAAATGAATCGTCCAGGCCACATCCCTCCGCCTTTGAACAGCCATCTCCAGTCATTGCCTTTGCAGAATCTGAAATAACTGCCGAGCGTCTCCTGACCTTGGCCCGGTTTTGCATGAAATCTGTGATCTCTTTGTGCACCTGAAATAACATTCTGGTGACCTCCCTCAGATTGCCAGTCCAAGGAGGCCTCATTAAAATTGGCTATGTGGCGAGGTGAGATGCAAATCACTGGCTTTTCCCTCCCCTTCTCTCATCATCAAAACATACTGTACATACACAATGCAGCTCATTAAACATGTATGCATCCTCATTACAATATAGGATGGTCAGAGATATATTCATGAAGGTATGTCCCAAAAAATACAGGTAAGATCACACAGCCAAACTCCTGAGACACACAGAAACCTGCTATGTTTTGATACCTAGAGTCAATGTTTCAAATTGAACTACTTAATAAGACATTTTCTTTCCATCTGTCATTGAAGTGACAGTAATAACAATTGATAGTTATCGACGTCCTTGTTTTTTTTGTTTTTTTTTTAAGTGGAATGCCCTGTTTCTGTACTCTGTGACTCAAGAATCTGTTTTTTCCAGTGAGCTCTTCATTCTTTATTACTTAGTTGAAGGACATACCATGTGAGCAGATATACAGGATATTGACTAAAAGAAGTGAGCATGATACGTATGGCGGTGTTGACAAAGCAATACATTGTTCAGGTATTATATATATTTCACAATCACTATCACTGATACAGACAGCCAGAAAAATTGTATTGGTGAGTTGTTCAGCTGTGTTCGGCTTTGTGTCAGACATATTTTTCTGCTTTTCGGACCTGCTGACTGAAATACCTGTCGCAGTCGCCGGAAGTACATTAGTTTGTGAACTAAAAAGTCGGAAAAAAAGGCTCAAAACAAATGTATTATTCATTCTCCACTGTGTATTTGTAAGGGAAGAAGAAGGGGACAGAAATGGAGGCTGGAGCCCAAGTACTTTGGGCGACACACGCATACACCCAGAAAATACTGAGGCTGCTCTCATAATAACAACAGCAACAATAATAATGCTTATTATTGTTGTTATAAATACTAAAAACAACCAGCAGCAGTAGGAGTCATAGCAGTGTTCATAACTGTGAATACTGTTTCCTCTATAGATAGGGGGAACATGTATATACCGTTAATCATACTGTTGTTTAGGGTGCACTTTTGATAACCATTCTAGGGTTAAATATAGTCAAAATGCTAGTCTGTACTAGCTAATATGATAATACAATATGCTACAAAGTGGAACCTATTTATTATGTCTATCCAACAAACTCTGGAGAAAATATATGAATGTAAAGTTAGTCGCGCTTCTGCACAGTACTCGGCATAAAACAGTCTGAACTGAAAATGTATTTTTAGTGTTTGAGATTACATGTCAAGGGCAGACATGGATTCACCGTCGAACGGTGTTTCTCTCATACGATCGTGCTGCGAGGTGTTTGTTGTTGCAACCAGAGACCGACTTGTTTACCTTCATAAACAGCATGTATGATGAGAATTTCCAGCGCTTATTGCGGTTCCCAAATGACCTCAGCTTTCTGTAACCACAGGCTCATCCTATCAAACCGAGGGAGACAAATCATAATTAAGGATATTTGTAGAGGGGATTGGACTTTCATAAAAGCTCAAGCCAGCGTCAGGCCCAGAGTCTGGTAAACACCCAGCCAACAATGACACAAGAACAATATGGCCTCCGTAAAGTCCTCAGCGACAAGACCGAATGAACCTCCAGCCAGAAATAATCAGCTTTGTTTGTCATGTTGACATAAAAAGACTGTGAAGGCATATTGCACTTTGATGTTGGCAACAGTGGCACAAAGCTGATTGGGAAGGATGCTTGAAGACACACACTCACACAGACACACACAGACACACCCCAATCCCAATGGATTGGGAAAACAAAAATAATTTCCACTCACATTTTTCCATCATTTCTTTGAAATATACCTGTAATTAAAATATTGTTTTCCATGGTCAACATTTCGGTACACACACAGAAAACTTTTACAGTTTTTTTATTTATTTATTTTTAGACTGTGACTTATAAATTCCTGTATTTTACTCTTCATCGTGTTTCTTTTAAAATTCTCAATTATAAAAATGTATACATTTATGAATGTAACAGAAAAAATAACATGAAAACTATGCTGCAACATTCAGTATAAACGCCTTAACTGATAACTAGCTAATATTTGACATAACATATAGGCACCACTGCTTCCTTGCTCCTATTTTGAGTTTGCTATGCATGACTCAACACTCTGTTATGCATCGATGAAGTCACTTGTCTGACTATGTAAAGGCATCCTGTACACTGTGGAGAGGATAAGTTCTAAGCTCCCTGTTTCGTGGACAAATAACCTTTGGCAAATCTCGAGCATGCGTCAAAAACACCTGCCGGATTACTCCATATCCGCATCAAAGATACAGAGGAGACATCACAAGGGCTTTTCTCGTTCCAGTTGTTGAGGTGTAACACTAGCTAGTAGTAATTCCTTTTGCCCGCAATCCACAATATCAAGCCCTTGCTCTCATGTTGCATGCTTCTCTCAATGATCTGAATAACAGCGCATTCTTAAAGCAAAACCTCTGACCAAAACCTGACAGCACATCTGAGCCATGAAAACAGGTGTTAACAAGCCTTTCACACATCCTGACTCCATTGGAGCCATCTTCAGACTACAAGTTCACACATGACATCCATTTATATATTCACACCTAATCTAAGTTTCCACTGTTGGGCACATGTGTCACTACTTGTCTTGGTAATGTGTTGCTTCAAATGGGCTGTTTTAGCTCAGGTCTAACTACTTCATTTTCAAGCAGCAGTAATCGGTACACTTTAACTCTGTGTGTCACATGATGTTTATTACATATAGCTAAGCGCCGTTCCAGACATTGCAAATTGCTTTGATACATTTGGACGTGCATTCACATCTCTCACCTGAGGACTGTCCACAGTACGTGCGGCTGGACAGCTGTGAGTCAGAGGTGGTAGTCGACAGCAGGGCACCGTCCTTTCACCCTTCCTCTTCACCAGCTACACCTTGGACTTCACTTACAACACGGACAGCTGCCATCTCCAGAAGTTCTCTGATGACTCCGTCATCGTGGCCTGTGTGTCTGAGGAGAACGAGCTGGAGTACCGGTCGGTCATCATAGACTTTGTGGACTGGTGTGGATCAGTGCCTGAACACCAGTAAGACGAAGGAGATGGTGGTCAACTTCAGAAGACAAACACTCCCATGCATGCTGGTGGAGGACATCGAGACTGTGCACAGACAGTTTCAAGTACCTGGGTGTTCACCTCAACAATAAACTGAACTGGTCCCACAACACCGATGCCTGGTACAAGAAGGGACAGAGTCGCCTCGATCATCTGAGGAGACCCGGAGCCTTCAGTGGGTAGCCTCAGCGTTTTTCTGTGTGTCTGTCTGCTGAGCCCCGGGCAGCACAGAGCAGGACTGGAAGAGACTTAACAAGCTGGTCAGGAGGGCCAGTTATGTCCTGGGCTGTGTACTGGACTCTGCGGAGGAAGTGAGTGAGAGAAGGATGTTGGCCAACATCATAAACAGCTCTCACCCAGACCTTAGAGGAGCTGAGCAGCACCTTTGGTCAACGACTGAGGCAGGAAGGAGTGCTACAGCAGGTCCTTCATCCCCGCTGCCGTCAGAGTGCACAACTCTACTGTGTAGTTAACTGTGTAGTTCCAGTCAGCCATCATCATATATACACCCTGATATTGTGTAATGTACTTAACAACCCACCCCATGTTGCGCCACGATATTGTATACAGTGGTGCCTCGGTTTTCGAACGTCTCGGAATTTGAACAAATCGGAATTCAAACAAAAAATTTGAGATTTTTGCTTCGGCTTTCAAACGAAAATCCAGAACTCGAAAGCCCAGGAAAAAAGCCGGAAAAAAACATGACGTGCGCGGACCTCCGAGGCTGGAGCGCACACTCCAGGGTTTGATGTCCTGTTGTGGGCTGGAGCTGGGACAGGGATGAGGCGAGTCTGGGACAGAGCGTGACTTGGTTTATGACTTAGTCACAGCCAAACTGCACAGAAGCGCACATTCAGAGCTGGACACGCACCTGGCACCTCTTCACTTCTGGAGAGACGTCACTCACTCGGCAACCCCTCCCACATGCAGCGGCCACACACATAGAGGAACAGCGCACCTGCAGCAGACACTCTACATTCACTCCTTCAAAAGACTATTTTAAGGCTTGGAACGCATTATTTCTTTTTCCATTCATTGTAATGGGAAAAATCGATTCAGATTACGAACAATTCGCTTCTCGAACGGCCGTCTGGAACGGATTGTGGTCGAGAACCGAGGTACCACTGTATTTGTAAATTTGTTATGACTACCTGTTTGCACTAAACCTTTACTATTTCTATTTTTTGCACGAACAACTTAGAGCTCCTGTAACCATAAACTTCTCCTTTCCGAGGCAGGGCTCAGATAAAACACTTTGAGAAGTCAAATACTATAGTACGCTGCTGAATGGCACAATCAGAGAGTTTCCCATTTCAACTCTTTAACCATTTCCACAAAACAAATACACATTCCCTCGCCGTCTCACAGATTAATTTGTGGTATTTTTAGCATTTGCTGTTCTTGACAACAAAACTAAAGACAAACAATGTAGGCGATGGCTGAACATGAAAGAAATCAAAGCCAAGGAACTTGAATTTCATCCAACTAGTCAGGAACATGATGGGGTGCACTCATGCTGAGCAACAACAAGAAATTCAGCAGCACTGGAGAACTGCCAATGATATTAACAATGATTATTGTTGGTTTCTGTGAAAGTAGTGGGACGGGTAACTGCTACTTGAGTTTCCTAGCATTCCCCTTCACAAAGGCGATTATTAACTAGGCGCCAAAAACATAATTTATTGTTCAACACAGCTTTGAATTTGTCCTCTCGTGGTCAGAACAACATTACCGGGCAATTTAAAACTTGCCAGACTTCAAGTTCAGTTTGCAACAGGGGAGTCAGTTTATGTTTACAGTCAGTTTGTGCTTTTGCATATCACTGATGACAGTTGCCTCAGAAGACGTCGAAGCCGGGGGCGCCTTTTCCCGGGGGAGAAGGAGAGTCTCCCACGCTCTCTGAGGCTGCCAGGCTGAGGCAGCATCCTAACATATTGCTAATGATCTCACCGTCTTTCTAGATAATGACAATATATTTTCTGTTTCACACAAGTAAATTAAAATGTATATTTGTGGACACTTGTGGATGACAAAATTACACAAAAAAAAGTGACTTAGAAACTTGCTTCCACCACATGTCCTGTGAAATAATGACTGTCTTTAAGTGACTTTTATGTCTTATGTTGATGCCCAAGGCAATGTAACATGTTGGGCTTTCATTTGGAACACATGTTCTGCCTCCCTCAGCATATCTTGATGTTGTGGGCAGCCCGTCTCATAAAAGAAGGGTGACGGTTGGGATTGTGCTCCTTTCACAATGGCACCATCTGTGAGCCTCATAAGGTGCTTTTGCTTGACCGTCACACGTGGAAGGAAAATATCTATAACTCCATTGAAACACACTGTTTGCATCACCATGCAACACCGATGGCCGACTTTGGCGTCAGCATAGGATGAAAAATTAAGAGATTCACTTTTAACACGTTCAGAATAGTTTGTGAGGGACTTGGCAGAGGGAGAAATCATCAGAATAAGCAAGGTGGAAGAAGATTATGCGCCAAATGATTGAGACATGAACAAAGATTTGGCCGGTATAAGAAAAGAAATCCAAAAAACAGTGGCGGAAACATAACTAAATGAAAGTTGAAAATGCAAAACCAACTGGAGATGAACTGAGGCATATGAAGGGAGACATACAAATAAGAAAAGGCATGCAAAAACAAAAAAGAGAAGTGGCGTCGAAAGAATGTTGTTCAAACCTGAGGCAGGAGGGAATTATAAATAACATTTAATAATTAAACATACAACAGAACAGAAAGCGTCACCGAACTGGGAGAAACAGAGCGAACACAGAATGTAAAAACAGAGTAACCAAACTAACAGAAGTGCACAAACATGAGTAAAAAGTCAAAACAGAAAGAGTCACCGAACCGGGAGAAAACGAACTTAAATCACAAATGAAACCGAGAATAAACTACAAAAGAAACCAAGAAACACACGGCAAACAGCAAGAAACCAAAAACACTAACTCAGGAACCACAGTTAAACACAGACAAATCCAAAATAAGCTCGCTCACAGAACGAGAGACCGAGAACAGAGAGAACCAGGAGTTAAATGAGCTAGCTGGCAGAACGGAACAAAACAGAACAAAAAGCCGAACACAGGGAGAGACACGAGAACCAGGAGTTACCACAGGGGAACGAGAGGAGTCCAAAATCACAGGAACCAGAGGACACGTCACAGGGAACATGGAAACACACCGGGACTAGGAGAACTGGCAGGAAACAAAGACAACGATCTGGCACACGTTGCTGGAGCCCAGGTGTTTTTGAAGACAGTTCGTCAGGGGTTAATCGGCTCCAGCCGTGTGCCAAAGGAACAGAGGGAGAAACGCAAAACCAGGTTGAACAATGCTTGATGTGCAGAACGACTGAGAGAGAGGTTCTGAAAACATCAGAACCACGGTCCGTGTTTTAAGTTTCAATTATACTGTTAAATATTCACACATCATTGTGTGTTTGTGTGCTCAATGTATATAGTGCGAGGCCATCTTCACTTCCTCCTGATGAGTTGACACTTCAGTGTTTACTTCAACAAACTCGTGCAGCTGCTGCACATCACTTCGCTCATCGCAGTCGAGCTGAATGGCTCATGTAGCCTTAATAACCACATTATCCAGGCAGTGTAAGATAACGTCCCATGTCCCTCCCATAGTCAGACAAAGCTGTTCATATGCATTTTAAAAGTTCACCGTCAATGTTTTGATTTCCATATGATTTATTTGAATTTGCATCCAGTGTTAACATTTGAACTAATTCAAAAGGTTTATTTTAATGCTTATTCTATGAATTGTTTGTACAATAGGTTTTTGTCACCAGACCAAAAAAAATTTCCAAATGCACCAAAGTCACCGCCTAGTTTGTAAATCGGGTTTTACAGTTCGTGAAATGTGAGATGCCTTTAGAAAGTTTCAACAATCTCAGCAAAGGTTGCATTGACCACAGTAGCAGGACGACACAATAAACCAAATAATTGCCGAATTATTGTTGAATGTCTCCTTGCTTCCTGTTAGCTAAATTATCACAGACTCAAGAGCACATGGAACCACCCTTGGTCACTGACACGGCATTACTCAATAATTTATTTCTCTCGCCGCCTCATGTGGATGCAATCTGAGTCGGCCATTTTTAGAGAGTAAAAGCATTATCATGGCGCTGAAAGGCCAAAATGTCTATGAGGATGTAGGGTTTATGGAGGTAAATAAGAGCTATGTTCACACATCACTGAAAACAACAGAGAAAAATAACAACTACTGAAACCGTATTTACACAGACCCGGTGGCGATGGCCACCTCAAGCTATATTTGGTGATATTGTTTCAGCATTTACATATGCACATCCCTTTTGGAATGGCATTGCAATATTCTGCATTCAGGGCACTTACACTCTGTAAGGTAGCTGTTGTATAAACTGGCCAACCAGGTTGCACACAGTGTTCATCAATCACTTACCTGACTGTCCCTCAGAAGTTGTGGATCATATAGCAGGAACAAATGACGTGGTAGCTGGTTTCATCTGCACATCTGGCTTACTGTCATTCTTGTCACTATAAAGCGCATTCCATCACCCGATCTGTGCCGTGCTGACAACGAGGGGTCTTCAGGAGCTGAGCATGTATGAGGAAATAAACCTTTGAACAAAAGACAGAGACAGGCTTGTTGTTGAGATGAATCTGATATGCACTGCAGGGTTTCTTCAGGATTTGCTGACCGCTTGTACTCCGCGTCAAGCTAACGTAAAATGGATCGCCGAGCCAGCACTCACTCAGTGAAAAGCAAATTGGATCCAATAAAAGGTTTTTCTCTGAAGCATTAACATGTTGGCAGAGCTGGTGGCCACCAAGATTTACCAGATGTACCAATCGTGTCTGCTGTGAAAAGATGTGAAGAAGGACACAACTTCGTTGACATGCTTTGGCACCACCAAGTCAATGGCTCATGTCCAATACTATTTTTGAAATATGTACATTTACCTCTGAGAGATTCTTCTCACAGACAGGACCGTTATTCCACAATGCGTTATCTTACATTATGACCCCCATTGTCACTTTAAGTCTCCAGAAAGGACCCTCAGCCACCCTCAATCTCCTCTTGCTGAGGCACAAACAGAGGAGCGGATTGGCTGATAGGTGGTGCTTAATTCTGTTCTGAAATTAAAAGCTGCCATATAAATGATTCTGCAGCACAGCGGTCCACACTTAGCATTCAAAGCGTTTGCCGGCCCCATGCAGGTATAATTCTTTCAGTAACAGCTCATGAATACCTCAGTACGTAGGACTAGAAACTGCAAGTGTGTATCCACTGTTTGAAGCACCTCGGAGCTTGCGGATCTCAAAATGTGAATAAAGGAAAATTATAAATGGAGAGCTGATTCAAAATCTCCAGTAAAGCTGGAGATGGCGAGAATCTGAACTCTACAGTTGTAGATGAAAATGCCATCAAAATAGGAAAATCAAAGGCGGCAGTGGCTTTCTAAACTCTTTCACATTTGTTCGTCTCCCGCTTCTTTGATCATCATGTACCAATACTAATAGTCAGAGTACTAATGTGCTGAGATGTGGTTTGAGTCCCTGCACAGTGGATTATCCGCACACACTGATGAGCTGTGCCGAATGATGAGGGAATGCAAATTTGACCTTTTTTGGCTGTTTTCCATTCCTTTTTTTAAATATATAAATTTAACAAAGAACACATTTAACATGTCTTTTTGTAGAAATTCAAGGTAACAGTAAATTGACTTGCAATATTAAAAAAAAGTATCACACTGTGTAAACATGTATTTCTACAGAGCCCCTGAGGGGACATGGAAAAAAATTAAAATTAAAAAAAAAATTATGCATGCATTTTATTCACACTTCTTAACTTACAGAATTCATTTTTGGAGTTTGTATAAGTCACTGGCACTCAACAATCTCACTTGTTGTCACCACAGACAACAAGGTAAGTGGACAAATGAAGAACAAACATGGGTTGGACAGTCCAGATAAACTTTGACTGCTGTTGAGCCCCGCTGCCTTGTTGACACAGGATGTTCGATAATAAACGGACTGTTACCACAAAGCTGGTTATGATTATGAGCACTTTAAAACAACCAAGCAAATGTAACAATTGTTGCGTAGTGACATTCTAGTCACTACGCGGCCGCTAGGCAGGCTTTGTAGCATCTGGCGGAACAGGTTGCCTGGCAACAACTTCTGCTGTGCCGCTTCTCCATTGACCCTGCAATGAAAGTAAAATTATGAGAAATAACAACATAGATTAAAACGATTTTATTAATTATTATTTTAAAAAAAGTATAAAAGAGGTTAAGCACACACCCCATGCAAAGCAGTGGCATGGGTCTGAAGAGAAGAGAACATGTGCTGCCAACATGCATTTTGTAGATCTCTTTCCTGTTTCTTCTATATCTTTTCAGAGACGCACCACAGCAATACCAGGCCCACGTTGGTGCACTATCGAATGAGGCGCCCCTGAACATGTCGCCAGAAGGTCACGTCTCTTTTGACCTTGTACCAGCAACTTATTTCCTCTGATCATGGACTAGTAATTTTGTGATCTGCGAACATTGCTGGCATTGTCAGTATCTTGAGTTGTGAATTGTCGTTTGTTTGATCACATTTTTTTGTTTAGCTTTTAGTGCCACCTCTGTGTGTGCCCCAGCCGGTGTCAGCCGCTTGAGTTTTTTTTCTTCCTTGTCAGCTCGACTATGTTTTGGATTTACCCTGTGTTTGGACTGTTTATTTCCCAGTGGATTTTAGACTATTTCTTACTGAATAAACTGTGAGAGAACAGTGAGTCTGGGACTCTATCTGCATTTGGGTCCACTGCTTTGCTAAACTGTATTACTTGGTTGTATAATTTGTGAGAGTTATGTTATAACAATAATGGCACATTAAATTAAGTAAATAAATACATAAATAATAACATGTCATTATCTTACTGAACTAAACTCAATCATCAACCCCACTTCCTGAGACACTTCAGTTCCTTGTTTAAAGGCAAGGCTTGCAACACATGGTGTCTGTCCAAACCACGATAGGTGCAGCAATACTGGTCAGCGCTACTTAGCTCCTCTCAACCAGTCAGTGTTCCAACATACTGTTGAACTCATTTTTTTTTTTTTTTTTTTTTAATAGAGCAATGTGGCTTATTTTTCCATCCCCAGTTGAGCATGTTAAACACATTGTGCAGAGAATGAGGGAATAAAATCTATGGTTAAAATAAAGCAAATTACTTTTATAAATGACAGTTTTTCTCTCCCGAACTTTGTCGTAAACAGAATCAATCGACTTCAAACTTACAAACCAATGCCCTGCCAAAAGTGTGTAATTCAAGTCCAAAAGCCTGGAAGCATATCATTGATGATTCAAGACTTATCTCTGGCACAGACTTTCTCATGTGTTAAGCCTTCCCAATCTGCCCTCACTTTCCAGTGTGAATGTCAGAGCAGGTTCTTACTGAATTTCTGTGGTGAGTGGAGGTACATATCTATATATATGTATAAATCTGTATTCTCCAGCTGCTATTTGCATCGATCATGAACATTATGCGGTTAGCATCTTGTTATCAAGACACTGTGACGTCAAACAAACGTACACTCTTATAAAGGGCTTGCTTTTCGTATGCTACACAAAGAACTTTTTTTTAATGTATGGATTTGTTTTTCCCAACATAGAATGCCTCCTTCTTCCCTCCACCACTCTTTGCAGAACAAATGCTGACCACAGCACCCACAGTGAAAACCAGCCTCCGAAAGCTAACCAGTTTTATTTAGGTGTGTACCTTGCATGTAAAAGGACACGTGTAGGAGTGGTAGTTCATTTCATGCCTGTTTTTTTTTTTTCAAAAAGCATCAGAAACCTAATTATCGTTGATGACAGTTGGATGTGTGATAATACGAACCAGTTTCTCTGGGTCCCACATAAAGGTCATTTTTATTCCGGTCACATTTAGAATCCAGATGATGACTGGGCAAGCCTGGTGATAATTAGAGTTTTTTTGTTTTTCAAACAATAAAAAAAGCTAATGACTTTTGAGCAAGATAGAAAGATAGAGACCAGGGTGATAAGAAACACAGACAAAGTGTGAGCCACCAATGAATTAGTTTCATGTGATTGTTCAAGGATATTATTTTTATTTATTTATCTATTTTCGAAAATGCAATAAGTCCCAACCAAATCCAACATGTTCAAGCAAATCTCAATGTCATGGACTGAAAAACACTGGCGCATTTTATAGCCTGTAAAATAAAATCTACCACAACCATCACAAATACAGTGGTACCTCTATTTTTGAACGTTCCGGACTTCGAACAAATAGGAGTTTGAACAAAAATTTCAAGATTTTTTTGCTTCAGATTTCAAACAAAAATCCAGAATTCGAACGCCCCTGAAAAAAGCCGGAAAAAACATAACATGCGCAGACCAATCAGCTGACCCACGATGTACTCTGTTATTGTGTGTAACGCAGCCTCTGTATGCAGACGTGTCCCGTTAGCTACATTTACTGACTGTTTTTTCTTCATATTGAGGTGTAAAACCTTTCCTGTCTCCGCACTGGACCGTGGTTGACACACAGTTGTCACAGGGGAGGTGCTCGCTCTCCACACCTCCGAGGCTGGAGCGCACACTCCAGGGTTTGATGTCCTGTTGTGGGCTGTAGCTCAGACAGGGATGAGGCGAGTCTGGGACAGAGCGTGACTTGGTTTATGACTTTGTCACAGCCAAACTGCACAGAAGCGCACATTCAGAGCTGGACACGCACCGGGCACCTCTTCACTTCTGGAGAGACGTCACTCACTCGGCAACCCCTCCCACATGCAGCGGCCGCACACATAGAGGAACAGCGCACCTGCAGCAGACACTCTACATTCACTCCTACAAAAGACTATTTTAAGGCTTGGAACGCATTAGTTCTTTTTCCATTCATTGTGATGGGAAAAATCGATTCAGATTTCGAACAATTCGCTTCTCGAACGGCCGTCTGGAACGGATTATGGTCGAGAACTGAGGTACCAGTGTACAACCATATAACCCACCTGATGAGGCGGTTTGGTTATGTTGAAAAGTCGTGCATGATAATTCAATACATGTAGGTTGGACATGTGCCAACAGGAACCTCTGTATCAAGGTGAACAGTAAAGTTCTTGAACTGCCCAACAACTGATTGATGGTAGCTGATGCAAAAAAACAGATGAGGTGAAACCACACCTAAGCAACACACACACACAGGGTACATTTTCATTATGCAAATTTATGATTCCTCACATCCCTCCTGTGACCTGGAAACTGTCCCTGCCATCGTGGCTGATCTTGCAAAACCTCACATGCCCCTTGACGAAAGGTGGAAGAGGCTAAGCGGAGGTCAATGTCAAAGGATATTAGGTGTTTGATAGATGGTTGTTGTTCTGTGGTGTTGGACCTTAATGGATGAGCAACTGGTTTGCTTTAACACTACACAAGAGCATTATCCCACGCTGGAATCTTCAACACACACAGATTTTACACACCATTCCTGTCGAAGAACTGTGGAGCAGAACTCAAGTGTCACGATCAATAAAGTGAAAAGTTTAATAGTCACAACAAGAGTCCAACATCTGAGCTCAATAAATACATGGTTTTCCAAGGCAGGTAGAATCCAGGCATTCAATGTATCACTTCCAGTAAACATCAAGATTAAATAGGTCTGTGATGTGGCAGTTTGCAGAAGTCAAAAGCCAAAACGCTGAACTAAACACAAAGCCACCATCAGACACCAGGGGAAAACACAAATACAAGAACAAGCTTGAGTGTGGTGTATGACCAGACGAGGCCTTTGTCTCAGGAATTCACTCGACGAAATGAGTCACGTCAGCATATCTTGAAGGCTACAGCCATCCAGGACCAAACCACGGAGAGCAGGTGCAGATGATGACGCCAGCAACACACAGCAGAGAAAAAAGGCCTTATGCTCAGTCAGCTGCTGGAATTGTCAAGACCCTTCCTTGCAGGGTCACGCCCAAGTAACGGTGAAGTACTTTTAAATGCTGTCAATGAACCTCAAGCACCTGTGGGAAGTTCGACATTTAAAACACAGAAAAAAATGATCTCTTTTGTCGTATAACATTCTTTCATTGAAGTGTTTTTCAAGCAGGATTCGCGGAGAGACCATCACTACATAAGTTTGCTCACAATTAGAACGTGTTGGTGTGTGGAGATTACATGTATTGTTTCAACTATTCTGGAGATTTTCTTGGCTTTCATTCAATGCAGTGTTGTGTGTTCACACAGTAGCACACACAGCATGGAACCAAGGAAGACACAGGATACAGTTTTGCCTTCCCCTTTATACATGCCGGAGTCCCATTTCACAACTGGCTGTTATTGGATAAAGCATTACTTGTTCACCAGTTATCAGAAAGTGAAGACCAAAACCTCAGCTCACAACAAACTTCCTAAGAGAAGGAACTCCACCCTGGCTTCGACAACTGATAGGTTGGTTCAAATAGGTTCAAACATATCACCCTAAACTCCCTCACTCCCAGAAGGAACTGTGCATCTGTTACACGGTGCATGTTGTTGCACACACTCTTGGAGCAAAATGTCTTAAAAGAAAAAAAAAAGTGCAACCTTTAAATTGAGCACACAGCATCATTACAGAATGAAGGAGAGTACGACATACGAGCTGAGCACCGCTAATCTTTTTAACTTTATTTGCTCTCGTAGTGCATCAAAGTTATCCTTGGTCTTTAATAGTTGGATTAAAATCACACACTCAGGTTTGGCAAACCATCTGGCGCTGTGGCTTAGCTGGTCAAAGCGCCTGTCTCGTAAACAGGAGACCCTGGGTTCGAATCCCAGCAGTGCCTTACCCTGGTACATTTCTCCTTTGTGAGGTTTCTCATTGCCATAATGCTTTCCCCAGCCTCTCACTTAAACCTAACCATCCAAGAACATAACCTTAACCAGGACTCTGAACCAAACTACAAGTACATGTACAGCTGCACTATGTTCACCCCTGCAGTAGCTGAGGGAAAGTGATGCTATACTATACAAATTTCCACACACACACTTGTGTTTATGTCAGTGAGATCCTCTCACTGACATAATGCTGTCCCCAGCCCTCACCCCCCCACACACACTTACATACACCCACATAGCCCTGACACACCAACAAAGTTTGAGTTCATGTAGACCTGCCAGCTCATCAGCATTCTAGCGCATAGTGAACTTATTTCACTTTTAACAGGGACGCAATAAATCAGGACATTATGTGTCCTTTAATATCAGAAGAACTTTTTATGTCCCCCTAAATATCAATATCACACATCACTAATTTTAATTTACACACTAAATAAGACTTGTGCAAGCCACTTGACATTTAAATAACAGTGCAGCAATACAGCTTCTCCTCTGGTCGGTGAATAAATTGGCTTCCTTCAAGTCTGAGAATGGATTTTTTTTCTCCCTCCAGAGATCATCTACTGCCGAGGGAAAGTGAATAATGCCTCTGTCTGCATGGTTAATTTATAATAATTTCACTTATATGTTTATCTTATGCCGATAAAGCCTTTTCGTTGACTGAGCTCTGATCAGCGGCGCAGGTCTTCAGTCTGGCCATGTTGTCTCTGATCGGCGGGAGTAACTCAGATCAAATAAGGGCTCCGGCTGAACCTGATTTAAATGCAATATTCTCCACTTCACCCGAGTGCAGGCGCAGACTCTGTGTTCAACAAATACTGACACGTTTAATATGAATCACTTTTGCCACCTCTTTTTCTTATTGACCTCCTTTAGACTTGGCAGGGATTGCCATTATTAAAGCATAATAAATAACGGCAGGTGTCTCCTGCAGGCTGTCCTAAGTGCCAGTGCTGATAAAAATGTGGCAGCAATGAAAGTCCATCTGGGAAATAATAACACATTACAAGCAAGCAAGTATATTGCCTCAACTGTGCAGGTTTTTTAAAAGCAAATGGATGGTGCGCTACTGTAATGTTTGCAGAAACAAACCCTATATTTTTTCACTCATCCGTAGCACAGTGCTTCACCTATTGCACGCAATATCTTTTAGTCAAGAAATGTCATTTTCTTTCACAAAACCTCTTTCATCTACAGCCAGTATCAGCTGGGGAAGGTGCGTGACACTCAATCAAAGGGCAAATACAGGCAGACAACCACTCACACTTACGCCCACAGACCATTAAGAGTCAGTAAACAACCTGTTTTGGGGATTGTGGGAGGAAACCTTGATATTATTGACTTCACACATTCTCATCATTGGCAGCTTTCAGCACTTGCAACTGCAAAGTGTTTCAGACGGTAGACATCCTTCAATCCATTTGACTTGGTAACACACATGTCTTAGCAGCCATTCACATGGCAGCAATGTATCACTTACAGGAAACTAGATGAGCGAAATTCAAGCTGGGATGGGATGATGGAGATGGGAGAAGAAGGAGACTGAAGTAAATTTGAATGGTTGTTGGTGTCAGACAGGCTGGTCTTCAAAAACTGCTGTTATTTTCCCACACACTTATAGAAAATTATGTGTAGTCAAGAATAAAAATAAATAAAAAGCATTCAGCCTATTGAGATGGGATACAGCCGCAGAAGACCTCTTCTCATGGAGGTGGTGTTTACAGCTTGAACTGGCTCACACAAATTTGTTGGAAGAAGATTCACATCAACATTCACAGGGTCCAGCACCGCTGGCTTTAGGTCTGGAGCCGATGCAGACTCTTAGAAACTCCGTACTGTCTATCGAACCAGTTGTTGTTCAGACTAGTTTAAGCAGAGCTAAAGTACCAGGGCGGTAAAAAGGATATTCTGTAAACATCTGTTGCTTCACTAGGACTCTTTGTTGTCTCCGACAGTCAATGACTTTTGAGGATACACAGATGCATCTGTATGTACCAAGGGTAGAGGCTGATATGTTTTGCAGAAGTTCATGTCACTGTCTCACTCCAGAGCGAACATTTTCCATACGTCCTTGACTTTGATCCCATCTTCAAAAAAGATTATGCCAAGCACCCACCTAGGACGTCACAGTTCTCAAGCTTGAACCAACTTTTCAGATTCTGTCTGAACACGCCGGTCGATTCAAGACTGCATTTGAGAACAGTAACTGGCACCGAGCCATGGCAATGTTAAATCTGTTCATATCACACTTTTGGTCCAATTGGTGGCAACTGTTGGGATAGAAGGCTGTGACCACCCTTTTCCGTGGCACGCAGCAGTCAGTTTTATTTTTGACTCTTTGTCCGTGCGAAAACATTAAGCCGGTCATGACCCATGCCCGAACCCCACTCTCAAGATGAAATATATTTTAGATGTTTTCTTCTGGAACTTATCTCCTTCCATGTAACATTTCTGAAAGTCACAAGCTACCATACCATATACTGACATGACATGCCTATATGAATGAGTACCAAATGAAATTGCGAATGACGAGTTGATGGGATTTGACTTGTGCCTACTATTGGTAGCGCCTCTTACCAATAGTAGAAGGCGCTATTGGTTTATAAATGGTGTCTTCATGAAAGCTCAACAGCCTGTCTCAGGTATAAACTCCATGGAAACAAAAGTAAGTACATTTGAGGCGGATTTGTAGAGTGAGGAGCAGAACTATAGAGCAGTTCGCGGCCATTAAACAGCTCATTCCAATGGAACACAATTGCTGAAGTGAGAAAGTAACAACATGGAGAAGTGTCAATCATAAAAATGCCAACACAATTCTACTGCTGGACAAACATAAAGTGCTAGTAATTATGTCAAAATCCCCAAAGACAAAAAATAAATAAATCATAATGATGTGAATTGGATGCATGGAGAAAATGTGAAAATGCTCGGTTTGTTTGTTTTTATGGCGTATCACACCCAGCTTCTTTAATAGCTCCAGCATCACTGCGAAGACTCCAACGCAACTGACTCCTGTGTTTGATCTGCGGAGAAACCTCAATCCATAAACTCTATTTGGGGGAATACAGTGACTCTTCAAGGCCTTAATTGAGGATCTAAATCTTCATTATTCAGCTGTTTAACTGACAGCAGTTTATGGCATCTCTTGATCCTCTTTGTGCAAACGGGGGGGAGGATAGAGAGATCACGGCACTTTCATTAAGCTGCTCAGACAAAATCAACAAAATGATTTATTGAGACACTTTCACGCACAACGCCGCCCTGGCTTCCGTAATTGTGGTCATAACTTATTTCAGCATTGCTTCCCACACTGCAACCCACCTGGAGGCGCCACACTTCTGACTCATCTGCATGCTATGCTACTTGAAGGCACATATGCTTCATTTAAATGCAGAATCCTAGAGTGCTGTCACTGTTTGCTTTGCATGAGGAGTGGAGCGTCTTTTTTTGTTGCTACGCTGACAATGACTTGGTGCTTCATGTGTTAACATCAAGCAGCTTGCGGATGATCTTATCACACATCTCCGCAATAGATAGTGCCAAGTTATACAGTCATAAAATTGGTAACATGAATACTCACACTTTATATTGGGGAAAGCTATTTTAACCATTAAAACAGTAATGCTTGCTTATATGCTTTTCATAATGGCTGATTATGTTGTTGACCACTCTAAGGTAAAATACGTACTTTGTAATTACTAATAACAGTCGCTAACATGGCAATAATGATATGGCACATATAAACAGTTTGAACAGAAACAGAAATGAACATCACACCAAGTCAACCCTCAGTTTTATGAATGAGAGGAAGCGACTGATATGAATGTTTGTTTCAGTAGATATGCCACCTCAGACGTGTGTGTTTCAACAGGTTTCTGCTGCAGGTGGCAATGTGAATGCATCACAGTGTCCCAGCATGCATTGCAGGTATGGATGGGTAGATGAGGCTTCATGACACAGTGTTGAAGGGTTGATGTGGTTTCATGATACAACAACTAAGCCCCTGAAGAGTCCCCTATCCTTCAAAATTCCCCGCTGTTTACAACACAGTATATATATATAAATATATATATATATATATATATATATATATATATATATATATATAGTTTACATTCCACTAAAATATATTTCTTGGAATCTAAATTTAAATTATAATTGTACCAAAGTCAACTTCCACACTTACACCAAGCAATGTGAATGTACAGATGAACAAGAGTGGAACATGAGCGTCAGCCTCAATTCTCTCTCTTCACGTACGCTTGCTTCACCACTTTAGAAGCGAATCCTTCCATACTCCAAAACACAGTATCAATCAAATGCCAATAAATAAGAGGATTATTTCTGTGTTGATGTTCGCCTGTGAGTAAACAGCAGGGAATTTTGAAGGACAGGGGAGTCTTCAGGGGCTTAGTTGCCCATTCGCTTGTACCTTTTATTGTTTAATCCTTGATGACCAGCATATTATTATACTATAATCTATGAAGCTATTATCTTCGGGGATGAGTCTTGATTAAAGAAACATGCTTGCAACATCAAAGCGGCCACAAGGCTCAAGCCTCAGCGTACTTATTCAGCAGTTGTTGACAGTCCAACGCTCCGTGCAATAGAACCAGACAATTTTTCAAGGTTTAAAAGATAATTATAGATTATTTCTGGGGCTCCAGGGGGCTGGCTGGGATCCTACACGAGCGAAGCAGCCAGTGCTGTGGGTCATCACAGGGTCACGTTTACTCACAGGGGCTAAGGAGAAAAGAAGTAGGATTACTGAATAGCCTACTTTTTATGTTTATACAGAGGATAGCACAGCCTTTGTACAGCAATATATTGAGACTGATATGTTTTATTGCAGCTCATCCTGGCCATCGGCTGCAGCGGGTGAAGCATCCTTAAATCCCCGCTTCAACATTTGCAGAAGAATATGATAAGCATTTGACAATATATTATTGTGCTGCAGTAATAGTTTCTTAGTTTGTTCTTGTCACTTTGCAATTGCCTCTCAACCCATTGTGCAGTCATCATCTCAGGATTCCACATAGTTGGAAGAGAAAAAATAAAATCTAGAAAAGTTAGTTATTTAAAAATGTAATGTTATACACTTTGCAAAAGACAAGCGTTAATGGTTGGATGCCGTTTCCAGAATGCAGTGGCTGCTAGCTAAAGGGTCTGTTGTTGGGATATATAAACTAATGCAAAAACAAGTCAAGATTTCCCGCACTCCTCTGCCCCCCTCGGTGATGCCTTACTCGCATCACCGGTCTCATGCCACGCACCTCAAATCCTCTGCTCTTCCCTGTCTCTGGGTTCACTTGTTTCAGCTCATTTTTTAAGCTTCTGCTCAGCAATTTTAATCATCTCCCTTGTGATGCTTTGTATTTACCGACTATTCTTGTTGTTATTTTTGAGCGTCATCTCTGTGATCTCCCAATCACGATTGCTAACCTGCATATCTTCCCAGCTTTTCGTACCTCACTCAGGTCACAGTGAAGGTCATCTAGTCGACCAGCTTCGCCCCCTGCATCATGATGACGCTTTTGTTTAAATGGATGTTAGGTCTTTTGCTTCTGAGCGTACATGATTTGTTTTAAAGCCGCGGCAAGCCATTCTACGGGAGTGATGTATTAGTCTGCTCAGGCCAAACACAGAAACACCTTTTCAATCCTCATGTAAATGGACTTATAGGGTATAGTGGGATTGATGTCTTGCTTGTTGATAATGGCAGTCAGGGTGCATCTCACCATGTGACTGAAACATTTCCGCTCAGTGATCCCCCAGCAGACTCCATCCCTACTTGAATATGGTTTCCACATTTCACCTTTCTGTCCTGAACTTGGTGCAGTTGCCATAGTCTACCCTTTCATTTTGCGGTGACCTGGATGAAGACCTCTCACACACTTCTGCTTCACCTACTCTTGTGGTAAGTTGTTCTTCTAGAACGGACTACGATACTGGGGTTGCGACCAAAAGGCTTTGTGTTTCTATTTCTCCCCAGGAGAGTTTGGCCAGTGAGGGTAGATGGCCACTAACTCACTTGAACCCTAACCTTCACACAGCACAAGCAGACTAGTAAGAAAAAAAAATACATTAAATATACATCAGGTGAGCAATAAAACTGTGCAAATAAAGCAGCACATACAGTTATACTTGCTACAGGCAAGCGCAAATCATTTAAAGTGATAGCTCCACTGCTTAAACCTTTTATTCACGCACATGCAAATGCACCACACAGAAAAAGGCAAGTTTATTTATAGCGCTTGTTTGACGCCTCAGGCAGCTTTAAAGTTTTAAGGGATACAGTTACAGAAGACACCACCATTACCAGGCAAAACCATAAAAATTATACATTTTAAAGGGTCACTGAATCAGTTGCATAGTGCTTGCTGCAAAGAAACCAAAAAAGCTATTTCCATTTTTTTGTTGTTAAACTGTGAGAGCAGGAGGTAAGGAAGCTGTGGACGGAGTGGGGATATGGTTCTACACCAGTGTTGTGCCTTTTTAAAGCTGCGGAACACTTCCTTCTTTGAAAAAATCCAGAGGCACAAAACCAAAGGAACCTCGGCCAAAGTGTGCTTCGTTGAAAGTCCTGTGGAAAATGCCTTTTTATTTGTGAAAAATTGAAGGTGTTGACTCTCGGATTTCTTTTGCATGCTGTTTGTGGGAACCGATTGCAGAAAATGTATTTGTTTAAAAAATGTCTGCAGAACTGGGTGGGAAATATGGCAAAGTATATCATGATTTCTTATTTGATTTTATCAAACATTTCCATGATTTTATTCTAGTTAGGAATCACCTTCTTCTTATTTCTTACCATGCTCCTTTATCTCCTCTGCATTTAGTTTTTATCCAACTCTTAAACCATGAAGCAAACTGTGTCAGTAAAGTTTTGAAGTGATACGTCACATGAGCTGGCAGCTCTGTTTGCTCCAACATTCTCTCATGAAGGTGCGTGGTCAAGTTAGAGGCGTGTCAGGTTTAAAAACAGCTGGAAGCGCATTTGACCGGCCTCTTCGCTGTGAGCGTGTGGTAAGAGGAGAGCTGTGCACCATGCACCACTGGACATGTCAACGCCTCAGCATTGATCTATAGTGTATAGAAACAATATGACGTAATACATGGAATCTCCTCGCATTGGCAGAATGTTAACACATTCTTATCGCTCATGATTTAAAGTAATGTCAACATATGTTCCAAGCCCCTTTGAATACATTCATTTAGTATTACATCTTTTATAGAGGAAAATAGAGATAACCACAACTGTAAGATCAATCAGACATGGAGTATGGGGATATAAAGTCATAAGTGGGACCAAGGAAACCTTCCTACATCGATGCAGCTGGACATGAATAAAAGTCAGTTTCATTTGTGTGATCCACCATGCTTTGGTTCCAGAAGCTCTCTTAGGTTTCTGATGGAACAGACTTCATCTGCACTGAATAGTTAGGATGTAAAAGTTCACCAAATGGATACCTCACACCCTGCTGAAAGCAAGCAGCAGCATGTTTTTCATTGCTTTCTTTCAATCCATACCTGATCGAGTATTCACCAGTGACAAAAAAAAAAGGTAGTGTTCTGTATTACTCTCCCAAGTGTGTCACCGTGAGCTCTTGTCATTCATGCTGCAAGACCACACCGCCATCCTCGCAACATCCTGCACTGGTGTTTCATTAACCTGGTGTCCACGGGCAAAACCTTCAGGTGCTCAAGAAATCCTTCCAAACATATCCTCTTTCTTAAGTGGTCACTTAAGAATGTGACCACATCCTCCTCACCTGAATGAGGCACGAGGATGAGGTTACCAACTGCATGTAACTATTTAAGCACAGGAATAGGTGGACGGCACCTGTGTGAGCTTCTGCTGTGCCACGGAAGTGGAAGCAAACACAGTGCCAGGTTCTGAAAAACGAATCCCAAAAGAAACATCATAATAAATAAATGACAGGAACAAATCAAGGATGTCTTCCCTACCTGCGGCTCTGCTGTCAGTGGCCTCCTTTCTTCTACAATGAATGGTAATCTTTCCAGCATTTACTGTATTGATGAATGACTGTTCTTTTGACTTACATCTATATATATATATATATATATATATATATATATATATATATATACAGTACATATATACATATGCTGGTCCAATTATTATAAACTGTGCTTCTGAAAATATTAGCGCCATGACAGAGATAATTGTGTTTCCATATAGAGTGGTACCTTGGTTCTCCACCGCGATACATTCCAGACGGCCGTTCGAGAAGTGATTTGTTCGAAATCTGAATAGATTTTTCCCATGAAAAAATGCGTTCCAAGCCTTAAAATAGTCTTTTGTAGGAGTGAATGTAGAGTGTCTGCTGCAGGTGCGCTGTTCCTCTATGTGTGTGGCCGCTGCATGTGGGAGGGGTTGCCGAGTGAGTGACATCTCTCCAGAAGTGAAGAGGTGCCCGGTGCGTGTCCAGCTCTGAATGTGCGCTTCTGTGCAGTTTGGCTGTGACAAAGTCATAAACCAAGTCACGCTCTGTCCCAGACTCGCCTCATCCCTGTCCCAGCTCCAGCCCACAACAGGACATCAAACCCTGGAGTGTGCGCTCCAGCCTCGGAGGTGTGGAGAGCGAGCACCTCCCCTGTGACACTCTACCACGGTCCAGTGCGGAGACAGGAAAGGTTTTACACCTCAATATGAAGAAAAAACAGTCAGTAAATGTAGCTAACGGGACACGTCTGCATACAGAGGCTGCGTTGAACACAATAACAAAGCGCGTCGTGGGTCAGCTGGTTGGGCTGTGCACGTTTTTACTTTTTCGGGGGCATTCGAGTTCTGGATTTTCGTTCGTACTCTGAAGCAAAAAAAATAATAATAATTTGTTCGAACTATCCATGAACTCTATCAACAGACACGGAGGTCATGTGCCACCCCTCGTCTTGGAGGCTACATGACTCAATATTCAGGTTCACGTAAAGCTGGCATAAACCACTCCCATCAAGCCATTTCATAAAGTGTGCCTATTATCTGCATGAAAACTTTGAATGGAACATTTTAAATTACAATCGACAGCCTTTATTAGCCACATTTTGCCACATAATCCGTTGCACTGCCAATTTAGCTCAACGCTAATGACCCCGCAATAAGATATTTTGGGCAATCATAATGCATATAGCAACATCCATCTGAGAGGACCAGATATTTCAAGCTCTCAGTCACAGGAAAGCCATGTTTACTTGACCTCTACTGGCAGAAACAGTGGGAGAGGTAGAGGTGTGAAAAGACAATAAGAGACATCACACTGGCTTGCTTTGCTCTTGTGGAACAGACTGTTATGTGAGCATACACAGTCACATGTCATGCTATGGATGACCTAAAATGTTATCTTCCATCGTCTAAAACTTATGAAACATTCCATGTCTTCACTGTTTTATATGTCTGTGTTCATAGATGGTTTTGTATTCCTGCAATACAAAACTTGAACTAGTATGAGAAAGGCTACTGGTGCAGAGAAAAATAACAACGCATACATAAAGTTTTAATACTTTTTAAATCAATTTTTACAGAGTGGGATCTGAAACAGTCCAGAGTGCCCTGTTCAATAGCGCCAACCTCCTTCTGTAAGGTCCACTCTCCTCCATTCTACTCAAGTCTGGTGTCAGTGATCTGCTTTAATTGCTCCCAACTATGGCTCCTCTGTGGCAAACCTGACCTCAGACAGCGTTTCACAGTCACTTGGAAAAGTCAGCAGGCTTCTCCTGGCCGGCTCATTCCCCCGATAATGCCACCCTGTTATCTTGACTGCTCTGTGCTGGGTCGGCTGGGATAGGCCATGTCTTCACATACTTACAATGTACACGAACCTCCGCTACTTCAATGCCAAAACTATGCCAGTGCTGCACTAAAACAACTATTTATTTTGGGGTCGTGTTTACTGTTTATTGAACCATACCATCGCTAGTGTTCTATTCTATCGACCACGAGTGTCAATAAAATTGTCATAATGGCTAGTCTAAGGTGATCCAAGTGCAGATGGAAGTGAACTTACAGAGGACTCGGAACAAATGGGAGTTCTGTTAATTGAAGTTATAATACAATAAACACACAAATAATACAAACAATAATCAGTAACTTAAGGCGACGACACCAGAAGTGGAGCGCGGAAGACACACACGAAGGGAGAGGGATAAAACCTAAAACAGAAAGCAGACGTGAGTGTGCTGCAAAACGGGGACAACAAAACTATACACTCGGAAAAACTCACGAGGTTAAATGCAACTAAAGACAAACAAGGTACAAACAAACACTCAAACCGAGGAAATAGCACAAGCACACGGGCTAACAGAAAGAGCGAAGAAACAAACACTCGAGGAGGCTAACGCAGAGCTAAGGAGAGAATACACAGGAAGAGATTCAGACGAAGAGAGAGAAAGAGCGCAGAGCGAAAACGAGAAGCAAAAACCAGGGTCAAGAGAATCAAAGTAATCGCGAGAGATCATACCAAGTGTCGGCAGCGGACCATCTAGCGACAACACACTGGGCAGCAGGGTAGAAGTGGAAGGAGTCCCAGCTGTGTGTCGCCATTAAGCTGGAGCAGGATAGATGAAACACAGGAAGCAAGGAGACAGGAAGTAACAAAATAAAAGCACATACAAGACACGAAACCAAAGAAAAGTTTTGAAGTGATACGTCACATTAGCTGGTAGCTCTGTTAGCCATACCATTGAACCGTACCATTGCTGGCCAGGTGTTACTTTACTCTTGTCATTTTTCTTATTCCACACATGTCAAATACAACGCGATTCATCGGGAGTGAGATGGGTTGGTCAGTTAACATTCGAGGTTTGTCCCCACCAACTTTCCTGTGATTAAATGCCACTGCAGCTTTATTCCCCCAGGCTAACATTTACATTAGAAATCTGCTAAGTGTCATTCTAGTCGTTGTTCTAATGAGACTTAATGAAGTATGCCGGAACTAATTAGTGCTTCCTTGACGCGTTGGAGTTCCAATTCTCGTGATGATCAATCAGGTGGAGGTGAGTCTCTTCATCCGCCTTGAGGCTAAAAGTGTCACGTGTTGAGGTGAATGACTCTGAGAGTAATTCTGCCTTGATATGGGAGGCATTCAAAGTGAAGAGTTTCGCCTTCGCTGTCAAAAGTAACACATTTAAAAATGTACACATGAGTGGTTAGATCCCTGCGTGAGATCAGGAATGAATAAACCGCGCAGGTTTTCATGCTGAGGTTGTAGAATGAGTTTCTTCAATAAGTGCTGGCTTTCAGTCGTGGGCTCTGAAATGGTTTTCACAGCGGAGCTGCCAAACGTCGTTCGGGACCCCTTACGAAGAAGAAACAAATTATAACAGAATGATCGAGGTGAACGCAATACCACCACATAAGACACTGTGATATTTGTGATGACAAACTGTTCATAATTGGACAAAAACGATCACATTTCATTATAAAAAAGATAATTGATTTGTTTTGGGGTTTTTTTGGATCCATGAGTTTCTTCTCCTACGGCTTCTTGTGTCTTTTGGATCGCTGTCTGAAAAATATGAAGCTTCAACTTTCCAAACTAGTTTTGAACCGACAAAAGGGAGTTCATTACTTAGAGAAAGAAATATTATTGTGTCGGCTAGAGGCTGAATCTGAGGGCAAGCAGACAGATGGGTGAATGAGTAAGAGGCTGGCACCCGGTGAGGGGATTGAGGTTGGCTTCTGAGGATGAGGCCAGGCAGGAAGATGACAGGTGGTCTGGCTGAAGTGACCAGGAGACACAAAGGAGAGACCAGAAAACCAAAAGCTGAATACATATGAGACGAGACTCAAAAATAGACCGACTAAACAATCCACAAAAATAAAGCAAACAAATACAGATTGCAGCACAATGTCAGTTTTTCTCCCATCCAATGTTTAATTTTACAAAAAAAAGAGTTGCAGAAGTAAAAGACAAAATTCATAAACTTGACAGACGATAAATTTGCTATCGTGAGTATAGTATAGTGCGCTGGCATCAATGTAATAGTGTCTTAGAGAGAGAATCCCAAACCCAAAAGATGGCCGTCAGATCACTGAAGCATACAATATACAACAAAGAATGAGACCATTTTAATGAAAATTTAAAGAGCTTTAATATGATAAGTCTCTGAATTTACAAACTCCGACCCCTGTAGAAATGTAGGTTTGTTAGATCACAGATGACACCTCTGATTCCCCATGTTGAAGGGACTACAATGAAAGAATGAATAAATAAATAAATTTGAATAAAAAATAAATACAATGCAAAAATTAAAAATATGTTGTTTGGCTATATGTCAGGGTGAATTCATGTTCTTTCTATGTGAGTCATGTAAAGTTGATTTTCAGAAGAATTGAAATATGTCTCCACTTGAAACCCGGCCCACACTGCAATTGAAACACTTGAAGATGCCATCTTTGCTGTTACATGGATTTTTGCTTCGATCACTTCAGGGAACTTGACAAACTCATGACCAGGCGAACATGATTCTGTAAGGATCCTAAGTCTCTGCCCTTTCCGGTCGAGTCCCTGGGTCACGGGACTAACAAATGAAACGTCACATGTAGGACATCACAGCGGAAACCAACTGCTCCGATGCTAAGGCAGAGGCTGAAGGTTGGTTAACTGACTAAACACTTACCGTGACCCTGTAGAGCTTGTCCTGCATGCTAGCGCTCAGTCTACCACATATCTCACAAAACCTAAAGTCACTTTTGAGGCCGATCAGGATGCAGTGCTCTCACAGTATTAGAATGTATCTTTCAAATTCGCCGACATCATATGTGAGATTGATGGCATACTTCAAGCTAGATCAGAAACTAACTTTTATCTCTCCATTGACTCCCATTCATATCTTTTGTTCAGTTAGGTCTCATGAGGGAGAAGAAGATGGACGTGACTTAGGTCCCTCATCATAGTGAACACTAGCATCTTTCAGATTTCTTTCAGGGAACAAGCCTCACATTGTGAGTGAGACTTTCACTCATGGTCATTCTCACACAGAACAGCCACTGCAGTGCAAAGTACAGCAGTGATGGGGCAATGAGGCTTAATGAAACAGTGTCCTCACTTTCAGAGCTCAATAGGTGGCGCTCAAGATAAGAATGGTCTAAGGTGTCATGACAAGCCTGTTCCCAGTTAACAGCAGAACCTCATGAGCTGCTTCACCATGAGCAAAGGAAGGGATGTAAACAACCACTTCAACAACATGAGAAAACTCCTGTACTCTCGGGATATAATATGGCCTCATGGCCTTTGTACAAAGCTGTTCGTTGACAGTGAGGTGCTTACGTGTTACAGCATCTATCGTTCGCAGCTAAGCTCCCTACCTTCCTCTTACTGCTGTTTGCTGTCCCATCCGCACGCAGGCGTTGGAATAAGTCCAACGCGACCACTGTCTTGGGTGATAGCGCCGTGAGCCACGTCTCCGTGATGAGCGGCATGCTACACCACTTATGTCGGGTTAATGCTGCTAGCTCATCCACCTTGTTGAAAAGCGACTGGATATTTCCCATGATGATGAACGATAGATATATGAATGATACATTGAACCCCCATGGAACACAGCAGCATGCCTGTGTTCGTACCAAACACTATATTTTTTTAAAAACATTGCATTAGAAAAAGTGTGAAATTCCCACCCATCGAAAACGCAGTACCACCATATATCAGTGCCAAGCTCCTTCATCTGACAGACTTCTTTCTGAGAGGACAGTTGGGCTAGTGACTGCAGAGCATATGTGACTCGAGTAAGAATGCATTTTGGAAAAGGAATATATTGCCTTGACAGTGTACATTTTATTTATAAAAAATAATTATACAATTTTGTCAACGATTTGGTGAGTGGATCCTTTTTTGGGAATACATTACCTAGAGATAGTGTGTGTGTGTGTGTGTGTACCTAAACAAGGACCCGGGGATCATGTAAGCAAGTACCTGCTGAGTGGGATTAGTAGGGTCAGTATTTTCAGATTCAGCTTAAGCATTAATCTTTTGTAATGAAAAACAGCAATTGCTTTGTACATTATACTCAACTTGCAGTGAAGAGAGAATTATTTTACTCAGTTGGCTCCACAAGGACTGAGTCATTTTCATATTGAAATTGTTCATTAAAAAATATGAAATGTGAAACATTACATCTGTGATTCCCAACTATCTGACTTTCAGTTATCGTTATGTTTTAGCAGAGAGGGATATGCTCTTATGACCTCTAGCTTAAGCTGCATTTATCTATTTCGGTTTAACACTCAAAACAAAAGCAATGGTGTGATTTTGTTTCAACATCACACTATGATGCTGCAGTAAATATAGTACACTCTTAGCCATATATTCATATGTGCTTTGATTCCTTCTGTTACTGTTCCTACTGTTACTAAGTCTTCTCAGGATCCACTATAGGACTAAACAGGACATCGTCAATCCAGCACCTGGCACCAGTGAGCCACAGTACAGTGGTACCTCGGTTTTCGAACGTCCTGGACGTCGAACAAATCGGAGTTCAAACAAAAATTTCGAGATTTTTTTGCTTCGGATTTCGAACGGAAATCCAGAACTCGAACGGCCCCGAAAGAAGCCAGAAAAAACGTGCGCGGACCGATCAGCTGACCCACGACGCGCTTTGTTATTATGTATCACGCAGCCTCTGTATGCAGACGTGTCCCGTTAGCTACATTTACTGACTGTTTTTTCTTCATATTGAGGTGTAAAACCTTTCCTGTCTCCACACTGGACCGTGGTAGAGTGTCACAGGGGAGGCGCTCGACAGGGGACAAGCTCTCCACACCTCCGAGGCTGGAGTGCGCACTCCAGGGTCAAGGATGAGGCAAGTCTGGGACAGAGCGTGACTTGGTTTATGACTTTGTCACAGCCAAACTGCACAGAAGCGCACATTCAGAGCTGGACACGCACCGGGCACCTCTTCACTTCTGGAGAGACGTCACTCACTCGGCAACCCCTCCCACATGCAGTGGCCACACACATAGAGGAACAGTGCACCTGCAGCAGACACTCTACATTCACTCCTACAAAAGCCTATTCTTATGGAAAAATCGATTCAGATTTCGAACAAATCGCTTCTCGAACGGCCGTCTGGAATGGATTGTGGTCGAGAACCGAGGTACCACTGTACTTGAAGGGCAGATGGGTTTCCGGGATCTGGGCATTGCATTTCATGCTGCAGTGTTGCGTTTATGTTTTAACAGTTTACAAAGTTGGAAAAACACCAGCTATTATTGAAAGATACAATTCTATATACATTTTTTGATCACGCTAAAAGCAATTTAGCTGCTGCCAATGGTGAGAAACACAGCTCACCGAATTGTTACATAATGTTTTCTGTGTTCACACTTTAATGTGGATGGTTTTTTTTTTGTTTGACAAAATGTCATTCTTCCAGTGAAGAAAACTTTTTTTCTCCTAGTTTCATTTGTTTTGAAAATGATGTATGCCATATTGGTAGTTGGCTTGGCTGTGTTAAATGATTTGGATGGATGAATGGACAGAAATATTTTAATGTTATCTGTACAGTAGGACAGACACACAAAACAACCCCTACTTCAACAAAGAAAGGTAAATAAAAGTAATAAAAGTACGACAAATACTTGACATCTAAACACATCGCTTTAACAAATGGTAATTGTTAACATTTAACAAAAAGCGGATTTTCTTTTTGTTCAAATATCATGGAATATACTGTTGGTGTCCCACTCTAGTCTATCGTCAAATGAAGTTCCCTGTCAGTCTGTAAACCTCTGGAAGATTCCCATATGAAATCACTTCTGAACTGTGCTGACAAAGATGAAGCCACTCTCAGATTCAGAGATACCTTCGTCTAAATAATTTAAAAAAATGTACTCAGTTGCTATTTTATTTATCATATTTAAACCTTTATTTAACCAGGGACTCCCCATTGAGATTTAAAAAAAACTCTTTTTCACCGAAGCCCTGGCCAAGAGACAGCAAAACACACCATTATGCACAATTACAACACAATTAAAAATACATTCAAATGAGTTAAAAACAGGTACAATTGAAGGAGGTTGTCTCAAGTGCTCCCAGTCTTGCTTTAAAGTCATCCAGTGATATAAATTATGTTAATGCATGTGTTTTGTTTCAGAGCAAGTAATCTCCAAACCTAACTTTCGTGACTCATACGTAAATTCATGCTGGTTACTCCGTCTGTTGTTGATCTGTCATGAAACCGGAAACCACAAAGCTGCTAAAAATACTGAAAAAATAAAATAGCAAACTGAAAAAATAACTAAATAATGCACAAGAGCAATACTCCAGACATGAACCGGCAACCTTGAGCATATGCTCTAACCATTATTGAAGTCACATGACTATAGCCAGCCCTGCTCGCCACTCCTTTGCTTTGTCTGAATTAATATCTCTCCATTGGAAGTACTATGTTTTATACGACTGCGACACAGTTTGTATGAGGATGAGAAAGCATTTCTAATAATAAAAAAAAAAAGATAATAATCACAAGTCTGACATGGGTAATGCTATTCAAGACTGCCCGTGCTGGTGCCTCCGCCAAAGGGCTTACCCTGGATTATTGGCAGGGATGTACTACAAAGCAGAGAAATCAAACACAAAGTGATACTAGGACTACAAATAAGTTTCCGTGAAAAGTCTGGAAAGATTATTAATGAAGGTCAGTGCCAGTTGAAATACGCGCCAGACTTACTTGTCTGACTGTATCAATAAAATGGGTGCAGTCACTCGCCTGCACAATCCAAAGATGGGAAGTGAAAACAGTTGGCAGGTCAGGTCTTGAAGGGCAAGCTCTTCTTCCACAACGACAGCAACACTCATGACACTTTCCTCCATCACTGTGAGGACTGACTCTTCCTGTTCTGGGTCTTTGTGTTGACAGACAACACGTGAACTGTTCCATATTCTTCATTAAAATACTGGGAATATGAAAAAGATAACAGACTATTTTTCTCAGGCAGAATGGATTTTGAGTTAACTCTTTCCATACCCCAGAAGCCTGAATAAATAAATACTCCCATTGCAGTTTTAATCCCACTGCCGAACACATTATCCCATTGCTTGTTGTGTCCAAACAGCCATCATACAAAAGAACTGTGTCCCTGTTGAAGAATGTAATAACACCGTTGACACATATTGCTGCAGCAGACAAGCATGATAGATTAAATACAGAAGGCAACTGACCCTGCCAGAGGCACTTGAACATTTAGCCCAGAGCTCAGGTGACAGAACCTGGAGATGTGACATTGGGCTGATAACATCAAGGTCAGAATCCTCATTCTCTCAAGTACAATGCACAACAGACACAGTAGCTTATCTCCATACTCTACAGTTACAGTTTGACATGTTATTTTTCTTTCTGCGAACATGCATTGTTTTGAGCATAAAACAAAGGGCTTGTTTGGATGTTGACGCTCAGCGAGGTAATTGCCTGGCGCCAGCACTGCTAGTTATTCACAGTCAGTGTGTCAAAGCAGTGTGCTGTTGCCAGGTGGCTATTTCGTACTTGTGGAATTATACGCTGTGCTCATACAGGGAGGTCATTACCAATGCTCCCTATTGCAATATTTCTTGTGAGTACATGCTCCGGTGTCTTATGCAACTACCCTACCTTTGACTCTTAAAGACCATTAAGGCCCATTATGCTTCAGCTTCGTTGACTATCTTCATATAATAATTGTGTGTATCTGTGATACTAAAGTGAATCAAAATGATCATTACCTGTCACGATCATTACGATTTGACGTGACAGTCACATTCACACATGCAGCTCTTTGCAACAACCCATTTAATGGCTAAGCATGAACTCCAGATTCAGATCTTCAAGCAACTGAATGATCACTTGCAAACTCCAACACGATCTGAAGTGAGTTGGACCTGCAGTGTTGATTCATTTAGCATAAATCGGTGCATCTTTGTGACTCATGAAAGGCCACTCGAGCTTGTTTTGAGACCAGTTCTGTGCCGTCCAAGTCCTTCTCTGCTGGCCTCACAGAACCAGAAATCAAATCAAATTTTTCCTAAATATATAAAACTATTCTTCATATTTGCTACTGTTGTGGAGGTTAGACTTCTTCATCTGGATTTTTCTAGCTAGTGTTGCCAGGTTGTATGAAATCTGCCCAGGCCTTCAGAATCAGTGCTGCTGCGTCAGAGCACTTAGGTGAAGGGTTCCAGTCCAGATGGCCATGGGACATCACTGAAGGCCTAGATTTGAAACGCACGGCGCAATTCAAAAAAAAAAAAAAAAAAAAAAAGCAGTATCCACATAGTCCTTGAAAGCACAATTCTAGAGCGTTTTTTTGTTTTGTTTTTTTTTACCGTATTTGTTTACTCTGACATCAATAAGTTCAATAAGGGATAATAAATGAATAATACATTTTGATAACTGAAAAAAAAAGTTCAATCCATGATGAAGTGCCATCCACACTTATAACAATAGAAGATTTTTTTTTTTCTACTCAGATTTGTCACCATTGACCAGCATAAAATATATATAAGATATATAATGTATAATATATAATATTTGTTTGCAATAAACATTTTTTTCATGATGCAAAATAAATAAATGAATAAGTGCGCTAGTTATATGTCTGTAGGAAACAAAGCCTGTTGAGGTCATTTTCCTCTCCTTTTTCTCTTCATACCTATTTAATTCTGCATATTTATTCCTGCCCTATTTGTTCTGTAGAAGATGGGCGGCGAGGCTTCATATCTGACACGGCTGGAAATGGCACAGCGGTAATTGTCAAAAGCCAAAGATGGAGAAGTGCGTGTGTACGAAGGCGGGAAGGAGAGAAGGACGGAGAAAATGAAAGGGTGGGAAGGTGCAATGTGCGAATGGGAGGGTGCGCGTGTGAGGGAGGGTGAATGCAAGAGTGAGAGTGAGAGAGAGACAAAGCGGGCGAGAGAGAGAGAGCGAGAGAGAGAGGGAGAGAGAACGAGCGAGAGTGAGAGAGCGAGAGAGAGACAAAGCGGGTGACAGCGAGAGAGCGAGAGAGAGAGACGCGATAGAGGCAGAACGAGCGGCTCGCATCATTCCGCTGCTTTCTCAGCATCCATTCTGATATCCACTTCCGGAGGAGCGCCAGCAGCATAACCACCACATTATTGACAGAAAAGGGCACAAATCCAGTGATGAAGCAGGATATCGAGGGGACATATCCCTGACCAGGACTCGCTGCCATCCTCTCTCATCTGCCGAAGGTGTGGAAACTTTCCATCTTGAGGGGGGGGGGCACCCTCCCCTTGGTGAGGAGATAAACAGCGGATACTGAATTCCTTCCTGGCGTCTCAGAGAGGAGCGCAGAGCTCTGGCTTGATTCACTTGTACTGGAGCTGTTGGTCACCAGAGGAGATCAGACACTGCTGGTTGCTCTCAAAGCAGGACAGTTTCATTTTCCTGCATCAAGGTGGAATATCTGTGTGGATACAACATCCCAAAACTGAAGTATATGGTATAGGTGACTCACTGAAAAAGTTCAAATAAGGATTTGAATTTGGTTTTCACTGAGGATTTCTGCCCTTTTGTCTTTATTGATCGCTCAGCTTTGTGGACTATAGATTATCCTGGAGTGTATTTCAAGGTAAGAACAAATGTTTTTGTCCGTATTTAGTATGTTTTCCCATGTGGAAGATAGTCTGGAACTTGTGTCATTTCTCTCAAATCTCTGTTTCCTGTGGGCTGTTTGAAGGGTGCTCCCATCTGCAGTGTGAAATATGTCCTTGTACATCTGCATAGTTGTTCATGTGTGTTTGCAGAGAGCAGAGAATGTCTGAGCAAAGCAATTCGTCTCTCTGTACGATGCTATATAATGGTTTTCACCAGGGGTGGCTGCCAGTGGAAGGGGGGGATAATTGCTGTTGCTGTTTGTCCTCGCCTTCTTCCAACTCTACCAGTCTGTCGCTGCTCTGAATTACTTCCCAACAGTCGCCACATTTTATTCCGACCGGCGGAAGCCTCTTTGCATTTTAAAGGCTGCTTGGTCTCTTTTATCTTGAATCACTGTGGGCTGGTTTTGTCTGACGCTAACAGAGATGTCCTACATAAGAATTAACCTGCACTTTTATGGTGCATGCAAGTTTGTCCAGTGTATGAATCATTTCGCTTTATGTTCCTGAAGGACAAGCACATGACGTGCAAAACAAAGATGCATTGAGAATAATGAGGCTCATTGTTTGTACTCAACTTGAGGGTTTTATCATGTGGCATGACATAGTGCCTCTTGAGATGTTTGAAATGATTGAAAACTGAATGTGATTTTGGATTGACTGATCGAAAGCAACAGTCTGGACGCATGACACAGCCATGTTACATGCAGAGGCAGTGACCGCCGCATGCCTTTTCCCCTGAACATTAACATTTGAAGAGACTGCTTTCTCAGTTCATCCGCTGGTGAGGGGGGGGGGGAGCGGAAGTTAATGACAGCTCCTGTGTCTCCAGTTTTGACCAGCCATATAGGTGGCTCAAAAGACCTCTTGTTCCAGTGCACACGCCTCATAGCAAGCCGTTCCCAAATGTTCGGTTGAAATCACATTTGCATTCAAGAAGAGTGTGCTTGCCTCATCCGAAAAGGATGCAACTGTCTCATGTGCTGTGGCTCATCCATTCATACAATCTAATGAGAACATCTGAAGCCTCCCTACGTACACCACTAGTTCATGTGCGTAAGAGTGGCCAGGATGAGAGCGTAGCCTGTGTATGAGTGGGTGTGTGTTTGTCCAAAGCTCAGAGCTTCATCCCTTTTGATGTTTTATTGAACGTTAACCACGGTTCTACTGACGCACTGCCTCGACACGGTGAAGCGCAGTTAAAGACGCAGCTTCTGGTGTATCCTCTACCCCAAATGATATGCTTTCAGTCATTTGGATGGAGTAAAGGATGTGTAATAGATTTCCTATATGTTCGTTGGTGCGGTGACGTGCGTCTGGTTTTGTGTGGACATACATGCAGGGCTGTTTGGGCAGTCATAGACTCTCTCAGGTGAGACTGCATGGTGCCTGTAATCCTATCCCCTGCCTCTGTTAAGCCCTATACGCCACATTTCTGCGTTATCTTTTCTGCGATTATGGCAGGAGTCAAAGACAAGGTCCTCCATTTTAAGTGGTATCATGCTTCTCCTCAACACAGGATGGACGAGATGGAGAGAGTCAGGCCCCACACGCCTCACGGTTACTCAGCAACATTGACATCTCGCTCCCATTGCACAGAACTGATAAGAAGTTGGTGGAGATGAGTATAAAATATTATCGACAAACTATAGTGAATAATTTTGGTTCTCATTGTTCACCTTTTTCTTTCGGGGTTACAACTTAAAGCAAGTCAGCCTCCTCCATCCCCACCTTATATCCTTAACTGCTGCCTCAACCAAAGACAAAAAAATATGTTTATGGTTTTGGACGCCAGCCTTTTTTTGTTGCCGTACCTGCTGGTATAGATGATGAATTAAGCCGACAACTGAGAAGGACTGTGCGAATGTTGAGCATGTGAATGCATAAAGTTAATTTAAATCTACTTAAAAAAAAAAGTCATTATGAACTCGGTGCTTTGCTTTGAAACTCAATATTAGATAAATATGACTTCCATTCGCTCCATGATGTTTGCCTTTGACAATATGAAATGCTCCTTTACAAGCATCTAAGCACAGATTTGAAGGTCTGAGCGAGACCACCAGCTGGCTGTGAAGAAAGTCTGGTGGTCTGGTCAGCGGCAGACGGATCCCTGGACGGATGTGCGGGCTCAGTTGTCCGCCCCTGGTATCCCTGAAGAGGTGAAACACAATATGCTCAAACAGCTGTCTATAATTGAATGTGATTCGTCATCACGGCATACTGCTGGAAAAGCGAGAATGGGGTAACAGATCTCTCTATGCTTCATTAAAATCTGAAAGATTTATTTACGCTGTCATGTTGAAAAATCATTAAATCCTGGTGCCGTCCTTCTATTAGTCATATCTTAAGTCATTCATTCACGGCAGCAGCCTCTCTTAAGGTCCTTTATGGTGATAACATGTTTACGGTTTATATTCATTTCTGACAGTTGCAGCCATGGATCTTCTACACACATATATCTGCCTGAATCAATCCAATATTTATGGACATGTTTTCGCTCCTAATAAAAGCCTTCAATTTTACATTGCTTTCCTGTAAAGGAATCCACACCATGCGTTCCCCTTTTTTTTCTATGAGATGATTATGCAACACATATAGTCGGCCTGTGTGACTGTATCTTTCATAGCAAAAACGTAGGTCGCAGGAGAAAGATTCAATTATTTCTGGTTTCACCAGTTGGTTAGGGTTAGTTATCCAGCTAAACAAAACTGAACTTTGAAGAGCAATAAATGGCTGGTGGAAATGGAAGTGGCATTGCTTGTTATTTGGCATAACGGTAACGTAAAGAGGGTGCCTCGTTCACGTGAACCGGTCTGCTCTCACAGTGAACTCCATCTGTGTCACTTGAGAGTGCGACCTCCTTCAGCTATCTGCCGATGGCAATGAGTGTCGCACAACCTTTGAGAAAGACCCTTTCTGCGCCTGTCGAGAGGCGCATTAGTCAGGTTCAAAGGTGATGTGGCAGCTAAGAAAGGTAACAGGAGCATGGGCCTCTCAGTGAAGGTGAGGACACAAATGAGAATAACCCAAATATCATTTCACCTCATGTTCTATTGAGTCTATTTTTTGTCAACACAAGATGAGTTGACAATGGTGATCCAGGTTCGGCACATCTGTTAGTAACTCCCTGATCTTGTCGGGTCTTTTAGAACTGAACATTATCGACAGAGAATGGCTCTCATTCAGTGCCTCCTCCATTTCTTTCCCTCAAGCAGGCATTCAGCGGGATTCTTTTCTCTTTATTCTGAGCCACTGACTCTTTCTGCCCACAAACTCTGACAGAGCTTGGTGCAGATTATGGCCGCCAATTCACCTTCTGAAAACGTGATGTTGCAACCCTCTGCACCATACTTCAACAAAGCAGACCTCTGTATACTGGCCTCAAGGGTGAGCTCATAGGTTAAGATCTTGTTCAGATAAAGTCGCAGTGGGCAGTGGTTGCACCCTCTGGAGGTGTGGACCTACTCCGTGTTACTGTTGCCCAACTATACTGAATTGCAGCTTGTGGTTAGTAGTTTTTCTCGGTTTGTTTACTGTGCATGTTAGTAACGCAGTGCTTGGGGATGTGGGTATGCAGTCAGGTGATGTACCAATTCTCGGGCCTTCATGTTTGAGAGAAGTTGATCTGGATCGGTGGGCGCGAGTTCAATCTTCACTGAACCACTGATGAAGATTGGTGTATGAGAAACATTAATTATTCACCTCCTGCTGAGTCTCCTCTTCATTCTCTCTTGTTCTGTCCTGTCAGTCACTAAGTCATCGGACCTGTCTTGCCAACCATCCCCTATATTCTGGTTCCACCACTGCTCTCCAGGTTGGTGGAGTACTTGTTGGTTTGTAGATTTTCTTTCCCAATGTCTGCATCTATCAGACCACTCATTGCCACTATATGGCCTCCGTTTCCATCAGCCTACGTGACTATAGTGTGTAACCCGTAGCACTTCATGATTGTACGTTGTGATTGTTTACGAGTCTACACACTTTGTGATTAGGAGGTGGACTAAAATAAGAGTCCACAGCTCCAGGGTGAGAGAGCGCAGAGCTGCACAGCAAGCACCAGCATCTCATGCAGCTAAGTCAATGACCTGCAGCCCGTCCCTGATTTTCCTTCAGAAGACATAGAAGTCTTGAATCAAACATGGATAATCTATATTTTTTGACTAAAAAAAACAACAGCAGCAGTTCTTCTGAAGATCAGGATGGATGAACACATGCATACATGCATTTCCTCTGCCACTTTATCCTCCAAGGGAGCTGTCCCAATCTCAGCATCGGGGGGCACGGGACAACCTGGAAAAGTTGACAGTTTGTCTCAGGGCAACACACATATATATAACCGTTCCCTCACACGTTCACACCTATTTTAGAGAGCTCAATGAACCTAAACCCCAAATGTATATGCTTTTGGACTGTGGGAGGAAAGCGGAGAAACACGGGTGCTAGCCACTGTTTGGCCCAGAGTGGACAAATGGCGATATAAAAAAAAAATAATAATAATAATAATATGCACTAGTTTGATTTTTTTTAAAGGAACAATATGGTAGACTTTAAGGGAACAGTTAGGAGGACAACAGACTTCCAAAGATGTCATTTATTTCTGTCACTCTGACCTCATTGTCACCTCGCAGTTGTCACGCTCAACTTGAATGATTTATAAAGGCCGACAATAGATTGCCACACAAGCGCTCACTCACTCACCCAAGCACTGGAGTATTTAAATCTAAACAGTGATCTTTCAAGGTTTTTTTTTTTTTTTTTTATTTTGAAAATAAGAATACTTGATATGATTATTATGATTTTTTTTTTCTTTCTTTTTTTTTTTTTCAAACAACCTTTTCCTCAAGACATACTGTTAAGTGAAACTCACAACTTGACAAAAGATTGTAATTCAAGTAAAATGGAAGATAATATTTGGGATATTTATTTTAAATCGTATCGTATTAGTCTATGTCATCTGGAGTTCTATTGTCGTGCTTCCTCATCTTCAGGTAGTTCCCATCAGTAGTTGATGGATTTTCTTCAGTCAAGTCGAGTCACTTCATGTTGTGATTTCTCTTCTCAGGTTTTCAGTCCGACATTTCAGCAGATCTCCTTTTTCGACAGTGAAGTTGCTTCTGTTATTAAATACTTTTCAAAGAACAAGTGAAGTCGATGGTTTTCCAGCCAATTGTCATTGAGATAATTGTTATGGATAACTGACTGTTCGGACTGTGGATGTGAACAAATCTAAAACAAGCGTTTGTTCTACAACATGCCCAAAATAATTCCACATGCTAAAAATGGGATTCAGCAAGGCAATAGTGTGTGTCCTTGAGAGGTACACAATAGTGCACATGCCCCAGTTTGTACTTCTGCTGCAATGACAATGCAATTTAATCCATATCAATTCATCATTCCACTACACTGCCCCAACCGAAAGTTGTACTTTGTACGCTCTAATATCACCCAAACTTCTAAACAGCTTCAGGATGCCTATTTTACTCTGAATCATGAACATTTTAAAGCGCTATTGTAAGCATTATGCATACATGATTAGAATATTCAACAACGTGCATCGTTATTTATTTACCAACTGAAGTACACATAATTTATTTAACAGCCTTTTATATAACAGTTCGCACAGGAGTCTCAGTATCCCTTGGCTACTTCTGTCCTACCTAAGACAAGAACATTTTTCACTTGTTAAAACAGAGGTGACATCATTGCTTTCAATTTAAATGCAGTGCTTTAAAAGATATATACACAGTGGAACCTTGGTTCTCGACCACAATCCATTCCAGACGGCCGTTCGAGAAGCGATTTGTTCGAAATCTGAATCGGTTTTTCCCATTACAATGAATGGAAAAAGAAATAATGCGTTCCAAGCCTTAAAATAGTCTTTTGTAGGAGTGAATGTAGAGTGTCTGCTGCAGGTGCACTGTTCCTCTATGTGTGTGGCCGCTGCATGTGGGAGGGGTTGCCGAGTGAGTGACGTCTCTCCAGAAGTGAAGAGGTGCCCGGTGCGTGTCCAGCTCTGAATGTGCGCTTCTGTGCAGTTTGGCTGTGACAAAGTCATAAACCAAGTCACGCTCTGTCCCAGACTCGCCTCATCCCTGTCCCAGCTCCAGCCCACAACAGGACATCAAACCCTGGAATGATCCAGCCTCGGAGGTGTGGAGAGCACCTCCCCTGTGACACTCTACCACGGTCCAGTGCGGAGACAGGAAAGGTTTTACACCTCAATATGAAGAAAAAACAGTCAGTAAATGTAGCCAACGGGACACGTCTGCATACAGAGGCTGCGTTATACACAATAACAAAGCGCGCCGTGGGTCAGCTGATCGGTCCGCGCATGTTATGTTTTTTCTGGCTTTTTACGGGACCGTTCCAGTTCTGGATTTTCATTCGAAATCCGAAGCGAAAAAATCTCAAAATTTTTGCTTGAACTCCAACTTTTTTCTGTACAATAAGATTTGCAAGTTACCCAAGTTTTATAGTGTGTTATGTGCTGCCATGGCCACATGGTGGAATCGTGGTTAGCACTTGGACTGGAGGCCTTTCTACATGGAGTTTCCTCCCACAGCCCAACAACATGCTCATAAGGTTAATTGAACACTGTAAAAATGCCCCTAGGTGTGTGTGTGCTCTGCGATGGAACGGTGACATGGGGTCTTCCTGCCTCTCGCCCAATGACCCCTCGGACAGGCACCAGCACTTCCACAACCCTGAACAATTGTCCTTCTGTAATTCACTCAAAACTAGGAAGAGAAAAGCATAGTGTGCTTGTGCTGAACCTTAATAAAACCTCATTAGATATTGAAATTGGTTAATGAAATGATTATATCCCAGAAATATCACTAGATTGTTGATCTTGCAGGGTCAGTGCTTTATATGTTTCAAGCCTTGATGACTGACCTCACAGACAACGCTTCCTTGTTTCCACTTTTATTTTTAACTTGTGAGTAAGAAAAATGATTGCTTTCATCTTGAGAACACTCATCGCTGGATATTAAAGAAAGTGGATCAAGGTATGAATATATTAGAAGAAAATTTGTTCTATTAGCAGGCTTGTTTTTCATGTGCTACTGTTTTGAAATCCAGCTTGAACTAGAATCGGCGTCATTGCAGATAACAGAAGAATTGTTTTAGTCGACTGAGACATACGGTACTTCCAACAAATAACTGAGATTTTTTTTTCGATAAATCTGAAATTATCCTGGAGTCACTTGTTTATTTTTAGCCCTGCATATAATGACCACCGCGCTACACTCCTTCACTGTTTCCTCAACCTTCCATGCAACTTGCAACGGTGGTGCCTTTTGTCTGTGGCATGTCCACGTTTCACGTGTAGGGGTGGGGATATGAAGTGTCAGCACGCCCCTATGTGCGGCGATAGTGCAAATGTCAGTAGTCACAGACTTCCTCTGCCTCTGAGGGAAACACACAGTCCAGTCACGCTCACACACTGGGCAGGCTGACATAACCACACCGCTTTTGAAAGCCCTCGCTGGGACACCGAACCTGTTCTTGTTAGTGCAGGTCACCGACCCTGGTCTCCTTTGGGCTCGCAGGGGTCGAGTATTAGTCAAATGTTTCTTTGGTGTTGGTGCTTTTGGAAGCATGGAGGTGCGGACATAGTGCTGGTACTCATGGAGATGGAAGCGGTCTCACAAAACCAGTGGTTTCTCGAGTAGCCTTTTCTTTATTAACTCATTCAGTCACACTTTTTCCGACTGAGAATCAATATTTTTTAGGCTCATACATAAGCCGCACCGGTGCTCTTCTTCTCTTACCTGGTAATGGAGTCTGGACTGTGTCTTCCATATAGGGCAGTCGAGTGAATAGCAGTTACTACAGCTGTCACTTTTCAATCCTGTTTTTCAGAAGTGCTGGCCGTGGTTGTAAGCTACGTCTTTTCCCGGATGCACCTGTTATAGTTTGCAGACGTAATCTCCGTAAGTCACGCAGAGGTTAAGCAGCCTCACAATATTTTGCACTGTGTGAGCAAAGTCATCATCTCTGTAATGTTTAGTCATACGTGGTTTAAAACTGGAACAGAATGGCTACTTATTCAGTGCAGAATGGAGGAACACAGAATTAGAAAAAAAGAAGGAAAGAAGAAGAAGGCTGACAATAAGCCGTGGCTCAGAAAAAAAAAATGTCCGTGTGGATTTGAAGGCAGGCCAGTAAGATGGATCAGTAATTGATCGTTGCTGTTACACAGCACAGACAGGCCCTGGTGGGATTTAAGGATTCATTCAAGAAGAACAAAAAAAAAAGCAATAGATGAAAGAGTATATAAGCACAATAAAAGAGGGAAAACAATGGGCCATGTTTGCTAATAGTCACTGCAAATGGGAACCATGTGAAATTACGTTTTAACAACTGAAGGTTTTATCTTTCTCAGCCGGAGAAGGGAAGGAAAGTAATTCCTCTATAGGCACTCAACAATAAAGCCTGGATTATAGATAGTAACAGTTGGCTGCTCTCCAGTAAGTTCAGCCAAAACAAAATCTCAGTAGTGCTTGTCCTGAACTGCCTTTCCGCAGTCACCTTCTGCTCTGTTCAAGACTGACATGTAAATACTAAAGACGTTTGTAGGAGGCTCTTTGACAGTGTTGCTCTTTTAATTCTTATCATGGTTGTTCCTTACGTCTCATCCCATAGCTGTCAGCATGACAAGAAGCTCTTTAGAGCCTTCACCGTGTATTGCTGCGGATGTAAGAAACGGAAAGGAAGTTGGAAATGCCTTCCGATTCTTAAGTCTCTTGAGTTACCAGCGATGCATTTGACGGATGAAAAACACATGTTTAGTACAGTAGCACAAAAAAAGGGAGAAGTAAACCGATAATCCTGTGTTGGTTACTTTGGCGTCTCCCCCTCTTTTAATGATCTTTCGTAGCTATGTTATTAAACAATGAGCCGCCAACTTTTGAAAAGTCCACCAGAAAACAAGCAGAGGAAGAAGAAACAGCCTCATGACTCGGCTTCATCCATTCAGCTGCACAGAGGAATCGTGGAAGAAAAGCTAACTCCAAGCCAAACGCATGCTTCAACCAAAGTGTCATCTTTTTGGTCGCACTTTGGCTACGGAACAGATGACATGGAGCAAAAAGTGCAAATCCAACACCTTTTCAAAAGGACTTTAAAAGATGAAAGGAAATAACAAAAGCAATCTGCTCCATTAAACTGGTCAGTGGCTTCAAACAACTCACTAACCCCTTGGACCAAAGACACACTGTGCCATTGTGAAAGTACTTTCCCCAAATGGCACACATTATCAGAAAGTAGCTGCTGGACTGTTGAGTGCAGCTGATCTCTGGTCAAGTAGGACGATGGAGCCCCACATTTAGCCCCGCACTTCACTTTATTGATGAGGAGTGGAAACTGCTTAACAGATGCCTTGAGTACTTTTCAGCGGACCATGTTAGAAATGACTGCATGGGGCCTGAGAAATATGCTGTCTGCGTGGGATCTCACAAAAAATAAATAACTAAAAAAAAAATAAATAAAAAATGCAGCCATCATGGCCAACAACGGTGCCAAGGTTGTCAGAGCTGCTCAGCTCGATGGAAGGACCTGAGTCCAATCTTTTGGACACTCCACCTGGCAATGGTTGGGTACAAAGTTACGCAATTCTTCGATAGTCAGACGTCTAAATGAGGAACTTTGATGGCCTACGAAATGCCCTATCAAATGTCTTCAAGATTATTTATTTTATTTTATTTTATTTTATTTTATTTTATTTTATTTTATTTTATTTTATTTTATTTTATTTTATTTTATTTTATTTTTTCTGTGCTTCATCAGATGGTGTGAAGCTTCTTGGAGTCAATATGGTTTTATCTTCCTTCTGCCTTGGCATCTTTATATTCTGAAATGAGATGAAATAGTCAGTCATATAAAAGTAACATCCGACTTATGACCTGCTTGACTTACGTCCACCAGTATTTACGACCACAACCAGTAGTTGCTTATTTATTTTTTTATTTTTTTATTCAATGTCTGGCACCGCAGCCCGGCATTGTGTACGACAGTTACGGCAGCGTTCGACTTACGTTCAATCTGACATACGACCGGTTGGTCGGAACCGATCCCGGCCGTAAGTCGGATGTTACTTGTATTTTGTCCTCTGCGTTTGTGCGTGCGTTATTGCAGAGAAAGAAAATCCAGTTAAGTAAGTGGAGAGGACACCGAGGCAGGTGCAACCAGAGCTGAACCTCACACAGCACAAGCTGAAAACAGCATGTGCCACCAGATGCGGGCCGATGTGACTCATGACTGCGCGAGTCCTTCAACAAAATAAAACAGCAAAAGTTGCTGGCAGGTTTTCTCTTCACGATTATCATTGGCAAAAAATGTGATGATAAACTCCACAAATCATAACTGGACCTGACTGTCATAGTTATTTTCCAACTCATGCCACCCTCTCTCTCTGCTGTCACAAAATCTTCACGATGATGGATGCAAAGGTGGGAGGACAGGTCCGTGGCATTACCCCATTTAGCAGACACAGTACTTTAGCTCAGCATTTTTCACAAAATGTGTTGCCACATTTGAATTTTTTTTTTTTCTGACATTGAATGCAATATGCATGGGCCTCATGTCAGTACGTATAGAATATTTATTCACATTAAACACAGCATAACAGATGAAAGAAGCTTACAGACAGCAGGTGTATTTTTCCTTTGACAAAGAGCAGCATGTGACTGAGAGTAAAAGCCGTTCTCAAACGCCGCTCACAGACTACCTGTCTTCCAGGACAGCGTACATAGTGGTGTCTTGGTCAATTAAGTATTGCCCATTTAATTCAAACACCGACATTTACTTCCAGGTCAGACGCCGCCACCACTGTTGTCAACCACCCTAATTTGTAGCTTTGGACACCGACGTGCTGATGTGAATATAAATCAGTGATGGTGTAAATGTGAAATCCACTTGCACTTAGTCCTCACTGTGCAATGGGAGGCTGAATCGACGAAAGAATTGGACCACCCCTGGGATGGAAATCTCAGCGTCTGATCTGTATCTATCTCCAGAGGCCAAGAACCAAAGGGGGCTTATGCAGCTCTAAAAAACACACATTGAAAACAACAGGGTGTTTTTTTTTTTTGTATTTACAATGCGAAGACATCGATTCACCTCAGGGAGCTTTTGGAGTATTGATCAAGAGAGAACAATCCTAGAGCAGGGGTCTCTGTCTCTCCAGTCCCTCCGAGAAACTAGTCACTGAATCATTACGTTTTTTCTATGAGACATCCTGACAAAGACATAATAATCTGTGGTGGTGAATCATGATTACATCAAAAACAAGTGGGCGATATGCTAACTAGAGTAAATAGAAGCTGGTGCCTGTCAAAATAAAGGCACCACACATCATGTACACAAAGTATGCATTGAATCCCTGCTCCGTGCATTGAGTTCTAGATTCCTTTTCCCTTCTTTTTTCAGTTTTTTTGTTTGTCCTTGAGTCATATTCTGAATTGGTGGGAACAGGAATGAATGCCTTTTGAATTCTTTTGTTGTGAAAGGACTGACAAAATGTGTTTGATTTATATTAAACCGATCTCCATCCATTTTTTTTTCTTCCCCATTTGCCCAAACGGAGGGCCAGAAGCCCTTAGAACTGCAACCTCCATAGTTAGAACAGGCTCTACTTTACACAACCCCCTGCAATAAAGAGTGTTTTTCAAAAAGAAAACATTGTGTGTTTGTGCACACAATTTAGTGTGTAGAGGGAGGAAATGCAAATTACATAACATATTTATCACTGACTGAGTAATAAAACTTTTGTGCACAGAAATTCTTCTTACTGAGCAAGTGCAAACATTGTGAATGTGTAATTGGCCTGTAAGAAGTAGACACCATGTCACGCATCTGTACTGGAGGGAAGAACTGGCAGCGAGGAGCAATACTTTCGCGTCTTATATTTAATAATGTTAGGTGTTTCATTTCATGACTCATGACTCTCCATGGTCGAACATGAGACATGCTGCTTCCGCTCTCCTTTGTCTATCCAAACACATCCGTGAAGCCAAACAGGAAATGTAATTCCAACAGGTGAGCCTCCAACTGCTTGCGCTATCTGACACACCAGGGGCCAGGCCTCCTATCCAAGACCGTCTATTTCCATGATATGATCGGAATATTTACATTCATGCAACATCAACTGGCCTGATGATTCCCTCCCTCAAGGGGGAATGAGATTAGCTATCAGTCTATTGGTAAAATAAATCAAAAATGGATGGATCGATTGCAAGGAGGAGGATTCAGATGAAGACACGTTCTTGCTTGCACCTACTGTGTGTGTCGTGCAGTCAAGGTTTGGAATGTTTGCGCCACTGAGGCCTGTGCGATTAACATTATTTCAAATGCAAAAAAAAAGAAAAAATATACAGAAAAATACACTATATAAATCAGTTTAAATGAAGACATTTATCTACTGATCCATACACTTTTCAGACACACACCTAGGGGCCACTTTAGAGTGACCAATGAATGTACTCATGTTTTTGGACTGACTCACGGGGAGAACATGCAAACTCTGCTCCGACCCTGTTATCAAAACAGATGCTACATGTCAATATAAAACGCTCATATTCATACGCATGTGCACGGGAAATCATGAATTATGTAGACTCCACATGGGGGACCTTTCACATCTCCGAGTGTTCAACAGCAAGTAATGAAATTATAATACATGACCGCACCAGGAAGCCCATCAATATGTACCGTTATGCTTATTACAAAAGAAAATGGAAGTGCTTCGATTCCACTCGGCTAATTAACCAACTAATGTTCTAAGACACACATAAAACAGAGGGCACTTTTTTTTTCAATGACCATAAAAGCAAGATAACAGTAAAACTCCCATGGCTCTAAACTGCCGTGGTCAACAAGAGTCATTTTCACTGGAGGAATATAAAAGGAGCTATTGTGGCATTTCTGGTCAGATTTTCAAAAGTCCCCTGAGATACCTTCTGAAAATATGACCAAAACCTGCCAAGGCCTGTTTAACTTGGTCATTAACACGTCTGTCGATGTGACTAATACAGTTCAACATTGAGTAAATACGACAACAAAAGTATTTTTCGGTAGACAAGCTTGTTAAGCTCAACTGTGTCCAATTGAAGCTGGGCCGGCTCAGCATTAGTCTTGCATCTTTTAGCCACTTAAAGCTCTGGCTAAGGAGCAAAAGCCAATCCGCTGTGCAATCTTATTTCTTGCTCTGTCACTCTTACTTTGTCTCTCCTGGCTTCCCTCCTCCAATGTTCTCTTTGGTTGCTTTGCCACCCCCAGAATGATATCAATACTGAGAACATTAAACTTCCCACTTTATTGAAGCAGACATTGGAGTGTTATGTTATTTTAATTTCACTTCAGAATGGTGTGACTGGCAGGCAAAGAAACACAAAAGGCATTAATATTATACGGCCGGGTTCATAATTCAATATTGTAGAATGTGAAGTGTAAGTCTTCCACAACAAAGAAAACAAGACAAGCGTTCGCTCAAACAGTATGTAATATAAATCATAATCCACCAGTATTGGTCATTACCATATAATACCCCTGTTAGTGGTGCACTCCAGTGGCTGTCATTTCTGTCCGCGTACTCTGTGGCCTTGGTTCCATTTCTCTCAGATGAGTTGACACCCATCTAATCCCATTAATGTTTGTGACTTTGTACTTTCATCTGTGGTGGGCAAAAAAAAAGTCCATATAAATAATGTATTCGCTGGTTGTACCCACCCCTGGATCAATGGCAATACAAAGACCATCTACAAAGACGGTTGGCTCAAGGCCATATTTGATCACTTCCACTGTGCACCATCACCGCTCCCTTTTTGGCAGCCCACTGAGACTCAATTATTTCCAAGTGTTTGTAAGCTATTGTTGAAAGAACACGGAGTGAATATTTAAGCTTGGCGAGGGTGAGATGGCTTTGATGAGACATGAAGGCAGCAGATGGATGATAATTGTGACGTGTTAAACCGGAAAAGGATGAGGAAAAAAGACAAGGATAAGAGCATAAAATGATGTGCAACATCTTATCATTACTCGGAGGGATGCTGGTGAGAGTTGTAAACACAACTGCAGGAGTGCTTCTGTTGAATTCATGACAGAAATAAAGAAGCATTATTCAGCACTTGAAAGCTGCTAAGAGCAGGTCATCACATCTAACCGATCAGTAAGACTCTGAGTGCAACTCTAATGGACTCTGCTAACAAGAGAGTACATTAACTATTTTCAGGGAGCAAATCAGCTCAAGCACACAAAGTGTCCAGATTATTTCCTCCCGTGCTCCAGATTGCTAATAAACAATGGAGCACTCTGTTTGAGGAACATGAGCCGAATTAAATTTGAAGTGATTTCATAAAATTACGTTGTTGTTTTTTTATAGTGTAGATTTAATTTTGTATCCTGTTACTTTTGTCTCCGTGACCCTCCACGCTCATGAGAGGAAATCACATTATTGCCAATGAGCAGTGCCATACTTCTATTTACATTACTGTATGTGTGTGTTTATTAAACATCACCCATTTCTGGGTAAACAGACTGATATGAGTTTAAAACAATAGCGTTCTACAGCAGCCTGTAGTGGACAATAATCTTGCAAAGTTTGAAAAACGGCGTCTGAAATCAGAGGCAAAGAGGAGAATTATGGATATGTAGCAAATGAAACAGAAAATGCTTGGCAGCAATGACACAAAATGCATACGCAATTGAACACACAGAGCAATATTATGTATGTAGAACAAAGGATAATGTGGAGGTCAGAGCACTCACACAGAAAATAAAGAGTCAGAGGAACTCAGACAGGGCTGAATCAAAACAGGGAACGGAAGCACATGGCAGTCAATGCTTTTTTTTCTGTCTACAGCAAAAGAATGCAATGGACATCTTTCTTGTCATGATCTGGATGGTGGCAACGCACCAGAGACTGTGGCAGATTTCGCCAGCTACTTCTACGGCATTGTAAAGCAACTGCTTCCTAAATACTCCGTTGTGACTGTGTACGGTTATTGCCACTTACAGATGGGTTTAGAAGTGGTTTTGTGTACTTCTGCCAGCAGTGTGTGAAAATGATTTTTGGATGCTTTTGTTTCATCTCCTCAATTGGCGCTCTTGTACGTGAAGTGAGTTCCTCTTGCTGTGCACCACACTACTTGTCAAATCTCATAATCACTGTGTGTGATAAGATCATCTGCACTTCTGCACTTCTGTCTCAAAGGTGTTCGCAATATTGTAAATGGCAAAAGATAGCTTTTATCGACGCTGTATCATGATCTAACTCTGCGTAGGGATGGGAAGATGCTTACAGCACAAACACTTTGGGCTTAATTCTGTGTGCAAGACATCGTGGGTGACATCGGTGTGAAGACAACATATGTCCATGTTTGACCTCGGTTGTATGAGATTTTAATTGAGATGTCATATGTACACGAAGAGAATGCTAGGTCTGAAACATATTTAATACGATTCACACAGATTCATGTATAACTATTTAAATTTGCTTTCACGCAGAACTACATACAGTACTCACAAAAAAAAGCTTAGATACCTCGCTGCTTGCAAGGGTGGGGTCACATCAAGTGTCTCATAGTTAAATGAAGTGCATTTATTCACCAACCCATGATCTTTCCCTTGACTCCAGTGACAAGAAGGCAGCCATCGAGATGCATCAGCAACTGTGTGTTTATTGCAACATTGTACTACGTTGAGCAAAACCAGGAGTTCAGAGGGACGCTCATGTGTGAATGATCTATCTGGGTATCATCTAGCGCTCACAACACATTTCCAAGGCAACAGAAAGATATGAATTTTTGACTGATCACTCAGAGTGAAGTACAAGATTAGGTGCCCCGGCTGTGACACTGGTAACACCCACTTCATGAGAGTCACACAGGTACAAATCGGAGTGGTAATGATAGAACCAGAGACTGTTCGGAAGATGGAGGTAATACAGTTATTATTTGTTTTAAGGTGACTGATGTATATTTTTTTCTTGGTTTTTAATGTCTTAATGTTGAAGGATAGAATGCAAATCACATAACAATTTTACAGTTTCTTCCTCTGAGGGGTTGCGTAACCAATATTATTAGATAAGCACTGTGTTTATGAAAGATTGTGCCTATTTCACTGTGTATATTAAGATGTTTTACTCGCTATATAAAGCACACAAAATGGCCTTGTGTTTCAATCGCAGTGACTATAACGGCACACATAAGTTGCTATACATACCAAGTGACATCATAAGTAATTTAGTGAGGAGCACTCCCGATCTTTTTCCCCACGTGCAAGCAACTTTTTGCTCCGTTGAACACCTGTGCATCACAATGCAATGGAGAAGGCGTCACCATAGGACACACGAGAGTCACTATTTGGCCTTGAGAGTGAAAATGGGTCGAGTGGGAGTTGAGTGATCGCTGGATTTTTTGGCAACGTTTGTTGAGGATCGCAGAATCTGTCAGCCAACACAGCGTGACGTCATTTCCGATTTCGATTAGTCCGGCTCCAGAGTGGACATTGTTTATTCGTTGTTAGAGGTTTTTTTTTTTCTTCTTCATTTGTTGAGTGGAGAGTGTTCATATGTTCTTTGTTATGAGTTTGAGTTTATTAATTTATAAAATAAAATAAATAAAATCAATAGAATAGAATTAACATTGCTTTCAGTACCATGGACAGCGATTCTCAGCAAAGCAACACTGAGAAATCACAGCTGCAAAGCGGTAGTTGGGGCGGTGTGTGTCATTAAAGGAGACATCAGCCAGTCATTTGTCCACACAAGTACACAATTGCAAGCAGTCAATCAAACTCCTGTGTCTGTCTCGGCCTCTAACAACGACGACTGTGTCAACAAGAGAAAAGAAAAAAAGTGCAATGTTGTTTTAAAAAAAAAAAAAGTTTTAACTTGTGATCATGAAATCCAGGTATGGAAAAAATGAATTATGTTTCAGTCACATATATTATGATTTGAATGAGTGCATGCTGGACCACTATGTAACAAACATTTTAGCAAGATTTTCCCACTTAAAAGCAACAGAAGCAGTCAATGTCCTTCAATGGAGGTTCATACTGGAACAGGGTGTTTTAGCATTGAGGACAATTTAACCATGTTTGCTTAGAGGGAGAGTGGATGCCCTCAGATTTTCTAAGGCTTACTTCTAAGATCCTTTGTGGTTTGAATGAAAGCTGTCTGACCCTGTGATCTGCTAGCCTCTCTGGGAGGTAATGACATTTGGCTTCAATTGACCTTTTGAGACTGTGCTTTATCTGAGGCTGTCACTTTTCTCTCTTGTTTCCAATATTCAACTCAAAGAGGTAGAGCACCTCTTCATGTTCATGTCATTCCCAAGTCATCCCAAAAATGATGTTATATTTTCATGTCTATACTGACGTTTTTCAAATTCCTCGCAGGGCCATATGCTGAACTGGTAAATGTATTGAGGGGATGAATAGAAATGAAGTCAAATATTTGTATTGTTTAAAGCCACTACAATAGATCAGCAAAATTAAATACACTGGTTCAAAAAATTGACTTTTTTTTTTTATTTTAACATCATAATGTTGTATTATTTTTATGAGCGCTATGTCCTCAGTATCATGCTCTTAAGGCAACATTAATGTAAAGAGCAGTTATTATAATTTCCCCACGTTGTGTGCTTTTAGTGTACATTATCATCAGATAATAAATAAGAATGTACCACCCTTTCATTTTATTTGGATGCCTCAGCAGCCATGAGTCACCGTGAGAGATTCCTATTGCACCCGAGTTAACCTTGCTAACAATAAGACATACATTTTACATACAGAGTATGTACATATATACATACGTACATACATACAGTAGTTTCCCAATTTGTTATGAATAAAGTTTGTCTCAAATGGCCCAACTGCTAAGACTGTTTTGCTTTATATTTAACATGCACACACAGACACTGTAGACCCAACCAACCGTCCAAGTTCCACTGAAAGTGACTTTAGTCACATCCTTAAATCTCCAAGCAGCTACTTTGTCCAAAGCCACAAAACAGTGTGGATTTAATCAACCTTGAGTGCATTTTGTACTCTGAGAAGTTCAGATGACCCAGATGCATTTTTAATAGCAGGTCTGAACCCAGATCAACTCTCTTGGTTGTGTAATCACCATCCAAAGTGGAAGGAGCAGACAGATCACGTCTGGGTCTTGAGTGGAAACAAAACACTCCTCTTTCGCTTCCCTCTTGTCCTTTTGTTGAATCAATACGTACCTTTTTTTTTGTTTACACTACTTTGATTTGAGAATGAAGAAAGTCGAGACTGGATTTATGCACATCTTGCTTCTGCAGTTATTCAGCAAATTGCAACCAAACTAAAATTTTTATTTTAGTTTTTTTAATTTTTTAATTTTTTAATTTTTCGGGCTAGTATGTTGGTCAAAATAATATGGTTATTGACTCTTTATGTGCACTATTGCTTCTGAAACACCTATGTTAAATGATGTATCATTTCATGAATGTACAATACGTAATAGTCCCAACAACGTTTTAGTCATTCTGATGCAGTGTGTTTCATGTGTGTAGATACTACATACTTCATCCTTACGACAGGGCAAGTATAAAAAACCAGCCTGGCTGTGGTGTAAAGTAAGCAATCAAAAACCAATGTGCAGTCGGAGAGTGCTTGCCACATTGACCGTGGCGGACTCATAATTACATGCACAGCTTTTTTTTTTGTGCTTGTTTTATGATTTATTGCACCAGAGCAGCTGTCAGAACTCAGGCTTCACTGATTGGCTCTTAAGAGGGAACGTTATTAAAATGCATGCTCAACACCAGTAGTGAACGCGCCGAGCCGAGCCAAGGATCTGGGTTTTAATCTTTAACCGGTGTTAAAGCAAGGCAGCTAATTCTGCACAGAAAACAAATGGATGGATTTAAGGATTTCCATCGCGGCCTGCTGTTTCTCAAAGTGAAAATGTTGTTTAAGCTAACCGCTTAGAAAGAATGGGCCAAACTTTTAAACTAAATACATTGAGTAAATCGATTGTCGACAAGACCTCTTCCAGTTAGGTGTCACTGAAACAGAATGGAAATATGTAATGGAGTCACCAAAAACATTGGATGCCATTACAAGTCAAGCCAACTTAATACACATTGCTTCATACACAGACTAGACTTCAAGACTTTCAAGACCGCCAAAGTACTGTCTGAAAAACCACTACTATGTTTTTTTTATTACCTTGCATTTGGTGACTAAATTATTTATAATTTTCTACGACCTACAGAATAACATAAAATACTACAAATTGTTGATTCATTGCAACAAATGCAGCCACTGGGGTATACATGGTATTTTGCACCTTGCAAAGACACATAGTTTTACATGCTCTCCTAATAAATCACTATTCAAACCACGCACAAACCACTTTCTTTTTAGATGTAGAAATTGAGAAAACCTCTTAAGTCTTAAGTTGTATGAAAAAAGCTGTACTATATTGTATAAATTTAAGGATACAGATAAATGTATGGTTGTAATATCGGTCCACAAATTTGTGTTTGCGGTCTGGCACAGTAATGCCTAATGGAAAATAAAAATAATAATAAAAATAAAAGCAATTCATACCAAATATCTAGACATGAGAGCTGCATCAATTGAGAACATCTGTCCTAAATCTGCATTGGTCATTTGTAGCTATCAATTGTCAATCTATGTCTGATGCTGTTTGCTGCTGTATTTGAGTCAAGGTCATGGCAATATTTTATTTTATTTTATTTTATTTTATTTTTCGCTCGGGCCAACATGTAATGCTCCATGTTGATTTTTCACACATTTGGGTTTTCCACGCCGAACTCCACTACATCCAGTGGAACATAAAGTTGTAGTCCTTGTAATAATACACTCCTGATTGTAAAGCAGAAAAACGAATAATGGACACTTTCATTATCTGTTTGCTGTCCTCATCACAACAAACCGTAAAATGGAGCGAGTTTGTTTTCTTAAGTGGCCATGGAAGCGCTTTGCTTGTGTAAGCAGAGTACTCCTGTTCAAGTCATTAAACTTTACAGCAAATTTCCGACGTAAATTCAGTGAACATTTGCAATTCTAGCTTGTAGGTTAGAGGAGTAGTACTAGTCCATTGACGCAGGTTGGACACCAGTTAGCCAAACACATTCATGTATGTTCAGTCAAACAAAGAAGCGAACACACACAATTATCTGTGTAGCAGAGCAGCAGCTCAATAAGTGCCTTGTGTTACACTGGACGGTGTGTTTGAGCTAGAAATCCAATGCTTCGTTGAGAGTGAGTGATTATTCGACCTTGAGTCTCCAGCAGTTGGGACTCATTGAACCTTTATTGCCGACATCTTACAACGCTGAAAGAACTTGAGGTTTACACCGAATGGAATCGTAAAGTGAAGTCACTCCTGTTGGAGAAGGTTTCAGTTTTATTAGCCTGCCGTTTCCTGACATGGAGTTGATTAAAAAAAGAGAATATTTATGGCGCCAGCATCACAAAACAAGTCATCGGAGGCCTCATAACTGCAGCAAGCCTGACCGTAACTAGCATAATGCCCATGTGTTGTCAAAATATGTGATCCTGCTGAATCCATGAATGGCCTGTTCAATTCCAGAGAACGGCCTTTATCAAGCGAGGGATAAGATATAAGTTGGTTAGTCCGCTTGCAATTACACACAGCCATTAGCCAGTTTCCTGAGTTAGCCTTCACATTAAGAGTGAACATTGGCTGAACCAGAAAAAATATAATATTGATCTTGACTTCAGAACACACACCGAACACGTTTGTCTTCCTAGCTAACATAATGCTTTCCAAAGCCTGTCACCCTCAACCTAGCCGTCTAAAATGGCTGACCTTAACTTAACCTCTCGCTTAACCAAACTAAAACCCAAGTTTAATAACCCAGCTACTTTGCAGTTTTAACCCTCAAAATGGGGTTTAACCATGTTTAACCAAGTTCACCAAGTTAACCAAGTTAACAGCCAATATATATATATATATATATATATATATATATATATATATATATATATATATATATATATATATATATATGGATATATATATATGGATATATATATATATATATATATATATATATATATATATATATATATATATATATATATATATATATATATATGTGTATATCCATATATATATATATCCATATATAATTCTCCACAGAAATTCTCCAAATTTCTGTGGAGAATTCACTCTGAAACAGCCCACAATCAACTCATTGAACCTTAGACTAGAGTGCAGGCACCTGAAGTTTGTGGTTTCTCAATAGGTTGTGTCTGGTAGGGGAAGCGACCCACAGCTGGGAATCTCAATCATTTTATTGAGCTTCCACTTCTACTGAGCTGTATTTGATCAACAGCAAACATGGTCTCTTGACATGTAAACCTATCAATGAATGTGTTCTGGAAAAAAAAAAAAAAAAAAAAAAATCCTGGAAAATTTCAACATTCATCAACAATGTAAAAGCACTGGGACTGTATTGTTGTGCTGTGAGTGACATAATATTTTTGATATTGTTTTGTGTTTAAGACTTTGCTTTTCGTATAATAAATACCGATCACTGATACCGATCATATGGATTGACAATGAATTTGTTATCAAAATTATGACAACTTCTGTGTACATTAATCTTTACATCATTTGAATTCAGTAACATTCATAACATTTTAATACACCTCTTCAAGAAGGCAAAAGAATAGAAAAAAAACCAAAACAAACTTTGCTCACAAATATACTGACAAAAGAACAAGTGAAATACATTTAATTCGAAATAAGATGTCGCAGTTTGGTGAATCTCTTTGCTCTGTCCGTGAAATATTCACATACTGGCCGCTTGTAGCGGGACTCTCAAACTTTTCAGATTCAGGTGGCCAATGAACGCTGCACTCGACTCCAATACGGCGACGGATTCGGTCGTTTCAGCCACCCTAAGAAAGGCTGGTCATCTTGCTTGGAGAAATGAATCATTATTTCTTACGCAATTTGTTTAGGGTTTCCGAATGTCACTCTCGCACTTGCGGGTGTCAGCCTGCTACTGAGGAACCAGAGGTAACACAATTTCCCATGATATAATACGCTGATATTGTAAAGAGAAAGCTCTAGACAGTTTGGTTGAACACTCGTTGAAATCTGCCAAAATCCAACACTTTACAAGAAGTGAAAACTTCACCACTGTCTTTGGATCACACTTAGCACTGAAGCGTCGTCACGATGACGGTCGGAACCGGCGCTCAATACTTTGACACCTTGGTCAACAAAGAAATGACCAAATAAAGAAGAAAAGCATGTGATAAAAGGGTCGGAAAGTCAAAATCATTTCAACTCGAACCGCTCCTGCTCGGTCACCACATGACCCAGCAGTAAGCCGCGGAGTCTGTGCTGACAGTGGCGGAGTCTGTTGCCAGATTTTTCTCAGTGCATGCAGAAAGAGGGAGTGGGTTGCCAGAATTTTATCAGCGGTCTCATTGAGTTAATTTCACCTCAGCGCTGCATTGCATTGTCTAGTAGCAGTGAAGATTGTTGCCTTTTTTTTCACTATTTGGTCGAATTTTGACACCAAATGTTCGGTGCATCCCTAATAAACACAGTGTTTTTAAATGGACAGCGCCACCTACTGAGCGCTGAGGATAGGGGCGCAGCTTTATCATCAACCCAATCACAAGCAAATATAACATGACTTGGGATGAACTGAGAAGTCACTGAACAGAGCCGTCGCTGAAAAAGGTTTCTGCTCACAATGAAATTTAACTCACACTCTGAAACAAAAAAATAACTATCATGTAATAACGCCTGAGTGTAGTGAGCAAACAGCCCTCATCCATGACGACCCACGGCAGCAGTGTGAGTTTTCAGCTTTAATTAAACAAGTAGCTTTGGAGGATGTAAATGAATAATGGAAGCAGTGGATGGATGTGGGCGACATCTGTCCAGGCTGGTGGGAGTTCAGTCTCAGGTGGTCTGGACCCCAGATGGTGTCTGAAATGAGGACAGCGGAATGTGAGAAGAGCTGGTGAGAAAATTCAGAATTAAAGAAGAGGGATGAGAGGATGAGCAGGAACAGAGTGTGAGTGAGGTCAGGACGTGTTGAAAAAGCTTTTTATATATGTTGTAGAGTGTTTCCAACACATTCTTGCAAATGGAATCCAATGATTCAATTGAATTGAACTGAACTGAATGTACAGTGCTGTACAAAACAATGGAACACTCTCTCCTCTGTGTGTATGAACAGAAGGGGTCCCATGACCCCTGCATTATTGTGAATGCATGAGAATGTAATGTGTAATTTTCCTGCCCATGCCTCCATAACCAGAGTGATGTGAGTTCATATTTCGTGCACGCAGCCTTTACACTGTTCCATTGTTGTGTGTGCAGATTTACCAAGAACTCAGCCAGTTACACATTGTTTTTTTTGTTTTTTTTTAATAACAGAAATGTTGATGTAAGGAAATGCAATTCTGTTTTTTTAAAACTGGTGATGGGCAGATGAGGATTCATGAAACACTGTCTTGACTGAGTAGGTGGCACTCTTGGTTAATATATGATGTGAGGTGTCATTGTAATGGGAGTCGATAGTGCCTTATTGTGGTCTTGGAAAATGAGTATACCAGGCTTTAAAAGGTTTGGTGAAACAGTAATGATGGTTTGATAAGGTTTCATGAAGCAGTTCGCCATTTTCAGAAGCCACTAGATGGCACCGTCTGCTGTATAACCTTGGACTTTGAGCAACACCGAATGAGCTCTGACATTTGGGACAGTGGCCACGGGTAAATGCAGAGAGTAGCCTGGCGAAGACAATATCTCGATTAGGCTGCTGAGACATCATGTTCTCCTGGTGTGCAGTACAGCATTGTTGGTCCAGAATCAACGTATTGAAGCAACAGTTCAACCATATCACCATTTTGGAGCTGTCATCAACACGTTTTTTTAGACAGGTTTCTGGATTAAACTTGCAAATTTCTAAATAAAATAACAATACTAATAGTAATAATAATACTCCTGATACTCGGGGTTTGGGGGTTTTGCACGAGTAATATATGTTGAGCATCTAAAGCACAGTTGTGCATCTGTGTGTCCTACTAACTGAAATAAACAAGGGAATAAAATACATTTAAAACACCTCATAGTGCTGCAATAGCCTGCTCATTTGTGACAGGGATGGATATTCAAGCCACTGTCAGGGAAGTGTTAATGAGGATGGAAGCGAAGTGGGGACACAGGGGTTATGGTACGGTTGAGGTGGCAGAAGGCTTCCTGCCTATAACAAAGGTCCTCCTGTAATATCTTGGCAGGGATTGGATCGCTTGGCTGTGGGCACCTAAAAAAGCTCCAGGCGACTTCTCTCGACTCCTGCGGTTTTTCGCTCCATAAATAACAAGGGGCAGAAAGAGGTAAAGACAATGAGCAGCCGAGGACAATGTGGAAAGAATGCTCAGCGTCTGAATAAGGAACAGACATTTGGTAGTCCTGAAGACAAAAAGAGGCAAATGGTGATTTGTTGTTTTGAAGAGAAGCAGATTGGGGATGAATAGTAGCATGACATTGGGAGAACAAAAACAGAGAAAGCTGCTGTGAAGTGATAAGGCAAACAGTTTAGAGGTATGCAAAGAAATAACTCGATTCTCCATCCACCCTGAAAAGAGGATTTAAGCATATTTTGTTCATTATTTCAACCAGTTTATTCGGCGCGTGAACCAAAATACATAAAAATCCACTGTTTATCTTAGCATGTTTTTGGAGTGCATCAACAACTTGTTTTTAACAATTTACATTGTGGCATCGCTTAAAAAAATATAGCTCATAATGTCTGACCATTATCAAGCAAATCAGTGGAACATCTCAGTAGGAATAAAAACCTTGTGTGGAGATTCAACTTCAGCTAGCGAATACAGCAAAGTCCATCTAACCACACGGGTTTGACCAAAAATTTGTTTAGCTGAAGGACAAAGCTTCCTAGTTTCCCCTCAAAAAAGCTGGTGCAAAAACAAGGGCTCAGAAACCCAGCAGAGAATCACATTTTTTTTCTATAAAGCAGGGTATGGAACCCTGTTTTAGGCTTTGGAGTCATGGATGAGCCGTTGCTTCTTTGCAATACATGCTGCAAAATGGAAAGATAATGCACAAGCTCTTTGTGGCTCATGAAAGTGGCCTGAGAACAGCGGTGATTTGTCCCCTTGCTATTGCTCTTTATATGTGGCACAATGCATTATACATGGCGGAAGTACAGCCACCTCGTTGCTTAACCCTTACTCCATCCTCCCACTTTCTTTGTGTGACACACTGTCCATTGCGTCAGGATATGGAAGAAACGGCCCTCACCTTGTTTCTCGGTTACACACAGACTGAGCAGCTGCATGACCAGATACAGCGCTCCTTCCTGAGCACCAGCGTTCACCGTGTTACGAATGACTGATGACAGCGAAGACTTGAAAATATTCCCATTGAAAATATAGCGTGTGCATTCTGTTATCGCAGAAGTGACCTCCAGTCGAGTGTCATAATTGGATAAATGTATTCACCCAATCTTTTCGACTGGTTGTGTTTTTGGCAACATTCATTGAGGATTGCAGTTTATTTGGAGCATTGGCCACCAAGAAACCCGTGTGACACCTGTTCCGGCAACTCAATCTCACCGAGTGCGTCATTGTATGTACTTTGTTGGCTTTGTTGTGAAAGAGGAAACTTTTGAGTGGAGATCCCTATGTTCTTTGTTATGGAATGTTTCTGTATATTTTAAGCTAAATTTGCTTTATTGTCGTAGTTTTTAGCATCTAGCATCTACAGTGCAGATGCCCGGAACAATGACTGAGATTAAACAATGTGGAAAAAAATATATTTTTGTTGCAAATGTTATATTATTATTCCTTATTAGGATTAAATCCAAAGCAGCAAGGTGAAGTTCAGCTTTTATAACTAAAAAACATGAACAACAGAAACACATAAGCAGAAATATATATGATCGAAAAATGAAAATCAGCTCAAACCCTGATACTGCTGTTTAGAATAGCTAAGGTTTGAAGGTAAAGAAGGGGACTCGGAGAAAGAGAGGGAGAATCATGCTTTACTGGCAGCATAAAAAAAAAAAAAAACACTGCTGATATGCTGAAGCGTACCCTTTTGGGTGACATGTTTTATTCAGTGCAGCGTGTACCTATAGAGCATGAACAGGACATGTAGATGGCAGTGCGACCCAGACGCAGCCAACACACTGATATGTAGTTTTGCTTGGGTCACTGCACAAATTGGGGTTGAGTATGATAGTAAATGCAAGTGCACTATGCTTTTTGCTGAGCTTGGAAAATTATGTCCAGCAGTGCTCTTCGATTATTAAAACCCACTAGACGCATGGAATTTTAAATGAAAAATTTCCAGTCTAGCTAACGCTGCCGTCGTACGTCACTGTTCGGGCTTTCCGTAGCTGTATCCCTGTAAGATGAGCTCCAGCCAAAGCGCAGATGAGCGACTACAAGACATGGCATTAGCTCAAAATAGATGAGATAGAGATAACAGGGTTGTCACTTTGTACAATTGCAGCGGAGTAAATGGATGGAGTGTGAAGACTCTTCAGTTGCAATGACATTTAAAATGGCTGCTCTGAGGTTGTAGATGAATGTCAGTGCACACGCAGGATACATGACTGATAGTGGGAGCCTTCTGTAGTTTGAAACCAAGGTAGTTGTAGTGTCCACGATTTGTATGTGTTTTGACGTTGAACATATCTTGAGCTACTGAGGCCCTCGGGTCCTCGATTAAATGCCATCTGTAATCTGCTCATGTCCTTGTCTGGCCCTGGGATTAGCCTACTCAGACGCCATATGGGCCCTTTTTCCTCCCAAATATCATCATTTAGGTATTTGCGTGTTTTAAATGTTGAGAAGTTTGCCTGCTATTTATTAGGATTGTGTGCAGTTTAAAGCATTTGGAGCAGTGTGTGTGACAAAGACACAAACCACCAGTACACCACCGCCATTCAGTCATGAAAATAACATGAACTAAACTCGATATTTTACTTTTGACGCTTGAGTCATGCCATTTGAATCCTCACTGTTGGCCTTGACGCCCCTGCAACCTTCAACACGAATACAAAGACAAGGAAGAGTTCAAGTATTCACACCAGAGATGGACAGTTCAGTACTACACCTTCATTTGTGCAGGCCTACATAAGAATAAAGTACATAAATATAAGAAATTAAAAATAAATAAATAGAAATCTCATACAGTTGCAACATGCTGAAAAGGCTTACTTGTCTACGGAAAACTTTTTTTTCCCTCCCACTTTGAGTTGATCTAGAGCCAGAAACACAAACACACAGATGCATTTTAAGGTGTCCTTAAAGCTGGAATAACATTCATCTGTTTACACTACTCAGTGGGCACACTAAAATCCAAATTGCATTGATGCCAACGGGCATGATGATCAAAAACAACTCAATGGGATGATTTCTTTTATTTATTCCAAGGATCTTCAGTTTTAGAAAGTCAGAGACTTCTGTGGGAGCTTTCAGGCATTTGTCCTTTTGTGTGATGTGATGTCAATGTGTGAATTGTGAGGCGCCGATGACTGCTGTGACTTTGCTGCTGGCAGAATGCAAAATCATACACTAAGAGCTTATTGATCATGGAAGGTCAAGTCCTGAACGTAATTCCTCAACCATTCGCCGAATAATGTCACTCAATCAATAGCCATGCAGCATGTAAAATTAAGTAAAAAGAAATGCATCTATCCTCAGCATTAGAGGTGAACGTTGGCCTCGCTTTCATCGTAGCGCTTGAGTGTTTTTGCGACTGCGATTTTCCGCACTGACTACCCCTCTGTTCTTAAAGCAATATGATTTCAAGCAGCTTCTTGCCATAACATGAATTACAGCAATGGTCAAACAGTACCAATCCGACTTCCGCACATGAAAAAACGTTATTGTCCCAACCACAATTGGAAGACAGAAGGTTCCAGAAATAAGCCCTTAAGACACACTAGTGAAAACCACTCCTGCTGACTAGATGTGAGGAATATTGAGAGGAGGACAAAAGCTAATAGTGTCACAGTAGAATAAAAGTGAATATCATCAGGACGGACAAGGTTATCCTCGTAATGAAGACGTGTGAAACGTTAATGAAAGATAGTTGTAATGTTTAACGTAGTCAACTGAATGAGCGAGCTGCTCTGCAACGCAGTTTATTCCATGTGACAGCTCACCAACCAAGGCAGACGACCGTGTCAGAGAACCTATGAGGACCACTCCATCTAATAAAAATAACAGGGATCCAGAGACTCAGAGTCGACCAGTGTCATTTTCAAAGCTCCCCTGTATTAAAAATAAGTTTAAAACCACACTCTCCACAACTGTCACACGCCGATGTCGGCTGTCAGAGCGCTGCATGCCATGTTCACATGTGCGAGTCCAATGCAGCGAGTGTGCCGCATGTTTATTGCATTTATCGTGAAATGCAGAATTGTCATCGAGGAGATTGTGTTTGGCGGTATATGGTGTACAGTAAGTTATTGCCCATCCGGATACTGTACAAAAGCGTTTTTATAAGCCGCCTTAGATACACTAGTGAAAACCACTTCTGCTGACTAGATGTGAGGAATATTGAGAGGAGGGCAAAAGCTAATAGTGTCACAGTAGAATAAAAGTGAATATCAAAAGGACAAACAAGGTTATTCTCGTAATGAAGACGTGTGCGAAACGTTAATAAGAGATGGTTGTAATGTTTAACTTAGTCAACGGGAGGAGCGAGCTGCTCGGCAATGCAGTTTATTCCATGTGACAGCTCACCAACCTGAAGTTATGGAAGTACAAAGTTGCTTTGCTTCAAGGTCCGCAGCACTCCTGTCCTGCTTGTGGGGAGTATTTATAAGTTATTAATGAAGTAATGCTGTTGTCCCACATTCGTTAATGGGTGGAAACTCACTGGCTTTGCCGACTCTCTGATGATCGCGTCGCTGTGTGATGAGGCTTCTATTTATTAAACTCATGGCAAACAGCTGGAAGCAACTGTAGCTCCTGGTTATGTTTTCATCAAAACCCAGATTGTGCTAATTATCGGCGAGTCGCTTTAATGTTGCTCATTACAGGCTGTTTTTTTATTTTTTTTATATTTATTTTTTTATGGAAATGAACTTCTGTAAATAACTTCTGAACATTTTACATCATTATCTAGTGAGAATCTGTCATTCAAGGTCCACATATCATTCATTCATTCTATGTTCATTTTGAAAGAAAAGAAACGGTTTCAAAAAGCCGGAAAAACACCATCAGGTTGCAGACTTCCCGCGGACAGATTCGAAGCAGAAGCGCTTACTCTCTAAGTGGTGAATTCAATGTATCTGTACTGGGGATGGGCGATATGGACAACAATAATTATCACGATAAATACATTTTCATGCTATTCCATGTGTTGGACACTACGGTCTGTCTTGAAGCTGTTTTCTGATGACACTTATTAGTGGAGTTTGTCGCCAACATCATCATTTGTTTATGTTTACAGTCAATATAATAGTTTCACGTCTCTGGTAGAAGCCGCTGGTGACTGACAGACTGCTCTGCCAGCTTTATTTAGGGGTTAAATTGAGCTGTCTGTCTGCTGTATCTCATGTCTCTTAACAGTTGGCTTGAACTATGGACCAGTCTGGACACATTTCCTAGATGCTATTGAAGAAACATTAGAAATCATGTGAAGAAATGATCATTCAGTCATATTCTATTCTCTAAATCATGATACAAACTGTCAGTCCTTTGTCTTGTGTGATGAAAAACCTTTTCACAATTCTCTCTCCTGAAATGATTGTTTTCCATTGCCTTATTGAGAAATTCACTAATACTTTGACCACTTTACAATTTGTTGATGGTCCCTAACTGATGTCGGGTTGTAGCATTAGCGCTGCCTGTGAGAGTGTATCCACTATCAGTGAATCCTAACGCTAAGAAGGACGCTGTCGCCTATACCGTAGCGGGGGTCCGTCCAATATGCAACTATTTTCACCAGGGTGTTTGGCCGAGGCGTCAGCGCAGCAGGAGACCTGCATGTGTTGATGTGAACCAAGGCAGATGACTGTGTCAGAGAACCTATGAGGACCACTCCATCTAATAAAATAAACAGGCATCCAGAGACTCAGAGTCGACCAGTGTCATTATCAAAGGTTCCCTGGATTTAAAATAAGTTTAAAACCACACTCTCCACAACTGTCACACGCCGGTGTCGGCTGACAGAGCGCTGCACGCCACGTTCACATGTGCGAGTCCAATGCAGCGAGTGTGCAGCATGTTCATCGAATTTATCGTGAGATGCAGGATTGTCATCGAGGAGATTGTGTTTGGCGGTATATGGTGTACAGTAAGTTATTGCCCATCCCTAAACTGTAGAAAAGCGTTTTTATGAGCCTCCTTATACACAAGACTTTCTCCAACAAAGAATTTGAGCCTTTTACATATAGAACAGTAATAACAATGGCAAAAGGAACTTGGACAATTTCATGGTATAATTTGTGACTACTCTTTATAAAAACTGTCGCTGATACCTTACACGTCTCTCTCCAACAAGCTCAACAGAGAACAAAAGTTCTATAATTTTACTTGAACATTAACTTAAATGCTCACCAATGACGTGCAGCGTTGGCTCCACACAGCACCAACTGGTGTTTGCTGTTCAGTAAAGGCAGCTGTTCCCAACCGAGGAACTCTGAGGACATTAACACCTGATTAATGCCACCGATGCAACCAAGGGTCGCGCTATGTTACACGCCCCGTAGCTCCGCTGTGAAAAGTCGTCATTCTCAGCTCCACTGCATCCTAAGTGGAGCCCAGTTGCTCTGATGCTGCAGAGTGCTGTGACTCACTCAAACAATTTAATCCCAAAACTTTACTGACCTCAGGTGTTGCACATTATTTGCTGTCTACTTTGTTACTGTGCAAAAGTTCTTAAGACTGTACACTTATAAAGAGTAAATAAATATAGAGGAATTACATCACATTCATGATTCATTGAAATGTATTTCTTTATTGAGTACATTTACACAATTGTATTTTATTATTCTTATTTTTTTTATTTTTATTACTTTAGAGTCCAAAGAGAAGCACTGGTAAAATGGCTTTGACTTTCTAGTGAGGAAGCAAACATGTACATACCTCCGCTTGAATGAAGTGTGAGCGCAACATAATGGGTGTAAGAAAATATCGATACACTCAAATACTGCAATATTGGATGGCACAATACAGAATCAATATTTTAAGTGTGCTATATTGATATTTCATAATACCTGGACACGTTTGTGTTTTGAGATCTATTAAAGTGTCCTAAGCTTGTCGTAACAGACAATGATCTTGCGAGTGTTCAAGCCTGGGGTGGAACGTCAATGTTAGCAAACCACTACGATGGATGAATCTGAAGACTGTGTGGAATTCAAAGAACACAAACCCGTGAGCTCAGTGCCGCACTACTTGGTATTCCTGTTAGTTTACAGTATTATACTATATTACCAAAAGGATTTGCTCACCTGCCTTGCCTCACATAGGAACTTTAGGGCCATTCCATTCCTAACCCATATGGTTCAATATGATGTCAGTCTTCAACCCTTCTGTCCACAATGTTGAGGAGTGCGTTCATGGGAATTTTTGACCATTCTTCCAAAAGAGCATTGGGGAGGTCGCAGCCTGATCTTGGTCGAGAAGGCCTGGCTCTCAGTCGCCGAGTTCATCTCAAAGTTGTTCTCTTGGGTTCAGGTCAGGACTCTGTGCAGGCCAGCGGAGTTCATCCACACCAGACTGTCATCCATGCCTTTGTGGACCATGTCATGTTGGAAGAGGAAGGCGCCCTCACCAACTATTCCCACAAGGTTGGGAGCATGGAATTGTTTTGGTATCCTGAAGCATTCAAAGTTCCTTTCACTGGAACTAAGGGGACAAGCCCAACTCCTGAAAAACAACCCCTCACCATAATTTCTCCACCACCAAATTTCTCACTTGGCACAATGCAGTGCGAAACGTAACCTTCTCCTGGCAACCTCCAAACCCAGACTGGTCCATCAGATCGCCAGATGGAAAAGCGGGATTCATCACTCCAGAGAAGGCGTTTCCACTGCTCTATAGTCCAGTGGCAGGTGCTTTACTCCACTGAATCCAGCGATTTGCGTTGCGCTTGGTGATGCATGGCTTGGATGCAGCTGCTCGGCCATGGAAACCCATTCCAAGAAGCTCTCTGTGTACTGTACTGGGGCTAATCTGAAGGCCACATGAAGTTTGGAGCTCTGTAGCAATTGACTGTGCAGAAAGTCAGTGACATCTTTGCACGACGCGCCACAGCATCTGCTGACTCCTCTCCCTCACTTTCCATGACCGACCACGTCATGGCTGAGTTGCTGTTGTTCCCAAACTCTTCCATGTTCTTATAGTAAAGCTCACAGTTGACTGTGGAATATTCTGGAGGGAGGAGATCTCACCACTGGATTTGTTGCGCAGGTGGCATCCTATGATCGTGGCATCCTGATCATTTGGATGAGTGAGCAAATACTTCTGTATCACCTGACTGCTTTGACAGTAGAATGAATTGGAAGCTATGTTGTGTTATACCATGCTTATTAACTTTTGCAGATGCAATGTGATTGACAGGAGAAATGTCAGGCTGCCAAAGTGTCAAACAAAGTGAAGGCAAAGTGAACACAATTCAAACGCAAGCCTCCATTTTGTTATAGTGTCATAGAAACAGAGAAACTGAAGGCCTTTTTGGTTTTTATTTTGGTGTTGGTTGCTATATATTATAAGGCGGATTTGTGTCATGATGATGACTCTGAGACAACAAGATTTTAGACTGATAATATGGCTTTTAATGTAGCAATATATTTAAATAATAATAATAATTCAAAAGTCAGTTTCAAAAGTATGTTTCATTATGCTTTATAGCCTGTGAGATTTATGATGTAATGCTGAAAGTGTGATGCATTTCTTTAAGCCATTATACACACGTTGCAATGAAGTCAAACAGATCCCATTAAAATGACAGATTTTCATAAAAGCAAGTGGGAAAACACAGTCATTTACCAGGAGTTTGTCACAGAACATGATGGGTCTGATTAGACTTCATGCTCCGATTGCGGAGCACATCAGCCGTGTGTTAATATTGGAGTGGCAGAATTGCCATTTCAGAAACTGCAGATATTAACCGGGATGATATATAAGCTGAATGATGGCCTCCCAAAGTACTTTCAATACATGGCCCATAAAAATATACTTTAAATGCAAACATTGCAATTTCACCATTTCTTGCTTGAGTTGGCAGCGACTCCATTGGGGTTATAAAACGCTGAAGATCTAACTGATGGTGCAGAAGCAGGGCATGTTTTTGTTTCCTTTGTTTTGTAAACCTCACCCGACATTACACCCCCGCATCACGATATCAACATCCGACGTGTACTTTGACTTGCAAAGACTCATAAATTGTCAGAGAAGGCTTTTGGCAGCTCCCTAGATCAGTTCTAGACCCACAGAAGGTGTAAGAGAATGCATATAAGGATTTTCTAAAACCTCAAATTTCCTCCTCTTCCACATTTTTAAATGCATGATGAATCACATGCCTCCAAGCAGAGTGACCCAGATATTTATTCTTGATATTTAAAGCCATAGTACACTGCAAAAAGAGTGTTATACCATTTGTTAGTGTGCGCCACATATTTTACTGATACCAGCTGTTAGTAGCAATTCATAATGCGAAAGATTTTAGCATTATTAGATTAGGTTAGATAGACCCTCGCAGGAGAGAAGTGCCCCTTCTGGAGCCCTTTTTTCCATTGTTAAATTTACTGCGTTGCATTCACTGTGACTTCCTGACGGCACCGTGAATAAGGTAGAGAGTCACATTCGGCAAGTAACATCCGATGTACGTCTGAACTTCTCCCCCACACTTTTTACTGCATTGAAAAGCCTATGCTTTTCAATACGATGCAAAAAGTCCCCTTCCTAACATAATGAAATTATGCCTTGGGATGGCATGGGTTGTTCTCTTCACCTGTCCTGACTTGGTTTGAGCACCAGCCAAAATATCTGCTCACGTGCCTGATGGCACGCGATGTGGAAGGCTGACTTCGGCGCCACTTCGGGATGCAAAAGTCCCACTTGAAAACAGTGGCTAGAAGACATTGGGAGTGCGACTGTGTTGGCAAGTAAGTTACGTGGATACCGACATGCATTAGAAATGACCTAGCATTAGGTGTTTAGTTTGAACCAAAATACCCTACATATTCAAAGCTCAAGTGGGACACATAAAATGCTTTGGTGGACTTGACTCGGTCCCTTGGCTTTGAGTTTGAAATGCCCATTACAAGGTGAGTGACAAAGACCTTTCAAATAATGTTCCGGTTATATTCACTTTTCCGTCATCCATTCATTGACCTCTGGAAAGTTTATCCAAAAAGTTGTGCTTGACTGAATAACCCCTTTTCATTGTTCTGTGAAACAAGCTTTTGATGTTGCCTCCGCATCATAATGAAAACTAATATATTGTCTCGGCACCAAATGTTTGTCATGACGAACAGAGAAATTTTAAGTGCGGCTCGTCTGCTTCCGCCGGTTTCAAAGCCTTCCTGTTCTCGGGAGAATCGCTCGCACTCCTTCACAAAACCAAACAGCTTCCAGGCCCATCAATTATGTAGAACCTGTTGCCTTCAGGGAACTCCTGAAAATGATGATGATGAATGTATTTAGGAAACAAGGAAGGGAAAAAAAGATCTAAATGCGTGTTCTTTCAGCACCTTGATGATATTTCATTAAGAGAGGTTCATCGAGTACACAATGTTTGAGCGACAGAAAAATGAAGTAGTCGTACTTGCAATTAAGAGTGTGTGTGGATTTAAATAGAGTTGCCCTAGATGCCACACTTTGAGAACCTAAATATTTATGTGATGCAATGTCTCATATCTGTCCCTGAATATTTTAAAACTGAAAACTTCCTCAACACAGAGACAAATTGATAGGCAGTAGGAAAACTGCGATGAGGAAAACTGATGTAAAATGTGTCCATCTTGTATGTCACCAGATAAATGCACAAATAAACAGTGGAGACTTTTGTTTGAAAAGAATCAGCATCATATATTTTAAATGTTTGGCTTAAATTCCAATAAATGTTTTGGACTTCAGCTGTAGTACCTGTTCCTACCTGTACCTTCCAACCTGCGATCGAAAGAACATGATTCGGTGCTTCTAATGCTCTGATCTCAAGGGTCAGAATCTTCTAAATCCTGTGAGTTGTTTTGGATGTATACCACTAGAAAGAGGCCCCGGAGTCCGATCCAGGACCCAGGGAAGTTAAAGTCTCCCAGTTGTCCTGGACATTTCTTGCTCATCCTCTCGAGGACTGTAGCAGATTTCTGTGCAGGGTTCTGATAAGGATGCTGTAGTGATTTATCAATGGGAGCCCTCTATATTAAGAGCCATTTTCACCCCAACAAGAAGTGAATCAGGTACAAAGCAAATTTGCCTCCCACTTTTTGGCTCTCATACTGCTTTTAAAAACAGGCCAAATGTGTCAGCATCATGTCTAAACAGACAAAAATAACGGGTGAAGGGAGGAAAATTTCTATCACTTCTGATCTAAGCAATAGTTTCACAAGTCAATCGAGGTGCATGTTGCAGCGGTTGTGTTGGACCTAGTGGTAAAATCTTCATATCATTCCAGTCTTTTCATTCCCAAACATGAACATGACACCAACATGAAGCATGATCTTAATTCACATGATGACTGTAGACATATATTAAGACATAAAGTATTCATCCAGTCCTTGCTTTGTTCAGAACACAGGCTCCCAAGGTAAAATTTGGCTGTGATCACTGCTTTTCTTTCCGTTTCCAGCCGACATGTTCAATGTGTATTCCTGTGCGCAATCCTGCCACACACTGTTGTGCTGCTTCTCTCAGCCATATTTGCCTGCATTCGCTTCCTTTTGTAGGAAGACATCAGTAATGCTATTGTGTTTATTTTATCCATCGTGAAAATCTGTCACGTGCAACAAAGAAGGGAAGGTTGTCTCCTAACTGCAGCAGCCATTTATCTATTATTATTTATTTATATATTTATGCTGAAACGAAAAGTGACGAAAAAGCACAGCTCACATTGGCAGCTGATGTCCTTCACTCATTTTTGTAACTGGCAAAGAACTTTGTGAATCGTGATTTTTAAGACAACGGTCAACTACACAGACTTTGTGTGGATCAGTTTTCTCTTTGTCAGCACATATTCTTTGTTTATTGTTATGAGGGACCACGCACGCTCACAAACATCAAAGTCCTATGTTTCAAAAGCTCACTTGACTATTATTTATTAATGAATATTAATGAGAACATATATGTGGCATGAATAATTCATGAATGCAAATTCACTGAAGCTTTTATTTACACTAGCTGACGTTACATATTCATGATATTTACTTTGTTTGAGATTGCAGATTGGCCTTTACCATCGACGTCTTGATTCCATTAGTTATATGTGGGTGGTTGGAGGCACAGCAGCCCACAGGAAGGAACCATGGCTTTCATTCTGTTCCAGACCTGTCTTTTTCATGAGGAGTTGGTATTTTTGGTTTGTGTGTTTGGGTGCATTTCCTCAGGCACTGAGGCAGCCAAAAAAATACAAAATAAGTTGACGTGAACATTTCCGTTGGTATGACTCTGTGTAAAAGCCTCACAACAAGAAAGTCACATGTTTGAATCTAACTCAAGGAAACTAAAATCTCAGAGCCAAATGTGGTGCTTTAAACTTTTTGTACATACCCAAGTTAAGTGTGTGTCAGGTCTCTGCAGTGGCTGGTACTAGCCACCACCTCCTTGTGGTTTGACTTGGCTCATAATGCTGCTGCTGCTGGAAAAAATCTCAAAGGGCCAAGCCCTAGTCATATTATACCATTATCTGCACAAGCAGATTTTATAGGCGTATTGTTATCGTGATGAAACAACCACAATACCACAGAGAAAAAATAACAATTTGCAACGTTAACTAACCTAAACAATAGCAACATGGTGCGTCTGCACAGACCGCTACTGACAAAACGCTTTAAAATAAAAATAAATGTTATTCAAGCAAAAAATGGGAGTAAACTAAGATAAGATTTGTGTTAATGTTTTTGTAATATGTACCACTCCATTAGCAAAAACAATGCTTAAATGTATAGTTTGCTTTCTTCGAGGCTTTGGGCGCCATATATTTTATGCACAAGCCATTCTGGACACTCAATTCTAAGGTAGGTGCTGACCAATCTCAAAATTGAGGAAGATACTTGAGGTTGAGGAGCAAGAATGAGGAAGATGCTTTCCTCAGTCTTCATACTTTCTTCAACTTAAATTCCTAGAATCGTGACAGCCTTTGCAGCGCTCATTTTTGAGGCTGAGCACTGAGATTGAGAATTAGAGAAGGAATTGGAATTCACCTGATGTCTGGCCCAATGTCAGTAAACACAGTAGCCAGAGTTTTCAGGCGCTGTCCGGAGTCTTCAGTCATCATCGGATCCATGATCGACATGTTTTAAAATGAATTTGTTCACGTTTTTGTGGCCTAAACTGAACTTGTTTTGTGTCTTAAGTCACTGAAGTCATTTTAATTCAGTGAAGCTGAGAGTCAACCTGAGATGTTCTAGTCTGCAGCTTAGCCTCAACATACGCGTGCACACAGCTGCGGTCACACTCTCAGATACCAGTGAGACCATAGTCAGTGACTGGATACTTTAAACAGACATATCGAGAGTCCATTCTAAATCAAAATATAGATAAAGAAAGAGTTTACTCCACAGTGATCAACCTGCTGACGTCCCATCATGAGAACTGGGAGCCTTTATCTAAGACATGGAATAAAATATCACTACATACTTATTACATATTATGATATATTTCTATACTGATGACAGTGTTTAACCTCATGAGGACTGCTTGTAGTGGATTCAAAACATTCATGCAGATTTTATTGAAAACAATTTTCAGATAGTTGTATGAACGTGAAACTATAATAATAGGTACTACTATTATTATTATAGAACTACTACTACTACTACAATAATAACAATAATAATAATAATAATAATAATAATAATAATAATAATAATAATGAAAAAGCCACATACATTCATTGCACCCCATAACATACAAGAGAGACAGAGTCAATAGATTCTTTGCCTGCAGGTGGTTAGACAGCATGTCCAGGTGTATTATGATTTGGTGAAGCATTTTTGTTCTAACATGGCCTTCACATATCCAGCTTCCTCAAAAAAGCCTAGGGCCTCTCTGACAGTTTGACGATCAAAGTTACCTGGGTCTGAGATGAGGTTGAAACGGTGCAGGAGGTCATCCTCGTGTTCATACCCAGTGGCTACAGCACGGCCGTGAAAATTCCACCTGGTGTTTGAAGGAGTTCCTTGTGCTACAACGTGATCACTTCAGTCAAGTTACGCAGTGATCCTGGGTGTCATGTGACGTGCTGCATGAATAGGTTGAGCACATTGTACTGGATGTAGTGTGTACCTAGATACACACCCTTCACCTTACACTGTGCTGCTGCGCTGACATTAGCCAGTTTGCTCTGTTGACAACCAGGGATTTTGTTCAGATGGAAAAAAAAACCCACAATGTTGTGTATTGTTTTGTGTGTCAGTATAAAGTAGCACAGATGATTCATGATGTGGCTTCATGGCACACTGTCCTTATTTCCAGAGCTCTTGGAATGAAAAATATGTTCAAATCAGAAGATGGTGCTATAACAATGACAACACTGTTTCATGATGCCTTATAAGCTCATCCTTACCGACAACAAAATTGACTCAATAACTTTTGTTATTCAACCCTTCTTCATGTGGCCCTCATACAGCTATGTTGCAATGATAGTGCCCCTAACTAGAGTCAGCTGGACAGTCTCCATATACGCCCGTGTACTTTTTTGTGTGTCTCTATCCCCTTTGATAAACATTCTTTCCTTCGTGCCCTTTGCTTCACAAACAGTACAGGCTGTAACTGTCCCGTACATTTTAGAAAGTAAACTTGGAAAGCGAAGCAAAACATTTGCATAGTTGCGTCCAGTTTGTCCAGCATTCCTTGGACATAATGTTCAGCTTTTTTTCGTGCGTGGTGGACTTATTTCAACATCAGGTTGTTCAGCTCAGAGTTTTTTTTTTTGTTTTTTTACCTCAAGCTTTTCCACCGAAGTTTGTTTTTGAAATGTGTACTGTAGAAGAGTCTTCACTGAGGTCAGAGTAAGTTTAAGGTCTGGGTCTCTGGCATCCATTTTCTAACTAACAGTATCTGAATGAACAAATCTGATGAATCTAAGCTGCTGTGTTGAATTAGCACTTATTTTTCTGTGCTCCAGAAGCCCTCAGATGTGCCATGAGTTCCCTTGAATCGCCTTCAAGTTAAACAGTTTTGCATGGAGGCACAGTCTACTGCCCGGTTTGAAGTCAGTTGGGTCTATTCATTGTTAAATCATAAAGTGTACTGTTTAGCTAAAATAGGCTTGTTGTGCAAATCCAGCAGGTTCTCTGGGGTTGTCCAGAATTAAGTGACATAAATCCATGGATATTCCATTGGACGAAGTGGCGGTAGTGATGCACTCATTAAATAACTTTCCTGAATCGACACCCTTGCTGTGTTTTCACTGGATTAGTGACATCTAGGGACATGTGTTAGCATCATTTTACAGTGATATGAATTGCACATTCACACAGGATGAGAATTGTCTATGAAACCCACAGAAGGAGGAAGTGCCAACACACTCATCAACTATACCATTCTACCTGTATTGTGTGAATGTTCCAAATCTGTCAAGAGACGCGTCTTATCTACGCACATAAAATGCTGCTACACTAGGGGTCATATCCGGTGACCATTTCACCAATGGTAAAGATCCCTGTAAGTTTTCCGGACACAAATTCCCACTCCTGAGGCATCAGATATTGAAAACCACGTTGCGTTGCAAGTAGATGTCCATTTATTCTTCCTTTACGTATGGAAATGTACCGGTCCTTTTCAAACAAACTTTCCGTCACCGATCACATACTTCGATTTGTTCTTTAAGTTGGTGTGACTGTTCGCCAATACATCCACCAGGGGGAGCTGCCTGGATTCTACCATATAAACTCCTAAACAAAGATGCAGACTGAGGGAGAAGTATGATGATGATGTACCTGTTGCGCTATAGACAAAAGTGTAGGTAGCATTGTCGGTGGCCGTGGTTGGTAAAGGTGTTAAATAATGTATATCAAAGCTGAGAATATCCACCATTGTGATGTCTTCTTCGTGTCTCATAAGAGCTATGGATCGGGTTGTAGCAGCAACACTGCCCCCACTGTTCCCAGTGGAGCAGCTCCGTTTGGCACGTATCCATAAGCTCTGTGTAAATGTGCAGAAACATGGACGAAGTGAACGCAGAGCACGAACAGAAGTCTCCGTCCATATTCAGATCCATATGTAACATTGAGGCTTCAGGCTTTCAAATGATTCATGTTTCCCCTCTTGTGGCATTTTCTTGCGAAGGAAGTGCTTCACTGGTTGGAGTAATGGTGAGACCATGGGCCAGCGCTCCTTGAGGTTGTCCTCTTGATATACAGTTCCAGGTTACATAGTCTATACCATGAGCTTGAGGCTTTTTTTTATCCTATTTTAAGCAATGCAATTTATTTGCAACCCATTGGCAATTTCTCTAATGCTGATCGACAAGCTGATCATCATTTCAACACATATTTTTCCACAAATGTACAGGTGGTGTCCACGTGTGAGACCTGCTCTCATGGCTCGACAGGATTTAACCTTACATCCACACGTGGTAGCATTGAACTTTTCCAAAGGAATTTAGCGAATGATCCAGGGTTTATGGGCGAGTGTAAATTAGCTGAGTGAATACAGAAAGACCGCCGTTGCTCAGCTCCCGTGGGCTTTGGGGCGTTGCAGAGAGGATGTAGTCTAATGTCGACTGCATCATTAACTTAACTGCTGGCGCAGTCGGACAACCTGCAGGGGGTCCATCATAGAATGTTTTTTCAGGTAGGTCAGCAACTGTCTCTTAAATGCTCTTCTTCAAGACACAGGGAAAACATCCCTGAAGTCATTCGATTGTTTTTTTTATAGAGAGATTTTCAAAGTGGAGAAGACTGCAAACACACACTCACTTCTGATCCGTTGGAGATCTTGTCGTAGATATGGGACAGCTGGTGTGCACAGACTCCCAGGCAGGAGGGCGGCATGCTGTCTGGGCCTGAAGCCTTCCTGGTTTTAAGTCTTTGAAAAACCTTCTGCGTATCTTCACAAACTGTGAGCAGTTGAGAAGGGGGGGTGAATGTTGAGGGATGGGGGGTGATGAAGTGTGCAGCTGAATGTGTGATGATTCGCAAGGTGCACATTGGGCTTTAGCCAGCGCCTTCCAACAAGAATTCCACAACAGGTGCAGGAGCATTTAGTGTTGCGACTGTGTATAGGTGGTGATAAATGTTTTTCGAAAGCAAGGCTATTGTTCTTTGTTCGCCCACTCATGCTTTACCCAGCAGTCAAGCAAACACAGTTCATGCTATGAATTACTTTCTCATAATTCATGTGTACCTAGTCAATGTTTTCATACGCTCTGCATTTGAACGCGCGGATGTGAGGCCACAGGTCAATCACAGAAACAATGGAACGGGTGTCTGGTTTGAGAGTTGACATGGTGAAAGATTTGTGAAATTATCAGCAGCATAATGTTGATCTCCTGAGAGCCTTTACTTATCATGAACCTGTTTTTACACCGCAAAAAGTTTGCAGTCTTTTACCATGAATTGCATTTCAAATTTATCAACATCAGAGATGTTGAAAGAAATAATTTGCTTACTCATCCCAAAAATTGCAAGTCACGCGGTACATTTAAGTGCAAAATAAGTTCATAATAAGTGGTAAATAGAAACACATCCCCCCGTATGGTCACATCATCTGTCACTGTCTGGTGCATTCAGACTGTGCTGAGAAGGTATGAGCAAAATCCTTCAGCAGAGGGAGGTGAAGTCGTGTTTGGTACGGGAGCATGCACAAAGAGGAACACGCAGGCTTGCTCACCGACCATAGCCAATCCACTGAAGAAGGTGGCACCACCCACCAGCCAACCGGATGCAGAACACATAAAATCTGTGTCTCGGAAAAGGCCGGCGTCATCATTTCTGTATTTAGCAAGTGAGAGGCAAGCTCAGTATTTCACAGCATTGTGGTGCACTAATCCTGCAAGTCATGAGCACAAATAACATTTAGAGATGACATCGCGGTCTGTCAGAGATAAACATTTTGTGTTTTACCCACACTGCTTCTTGCTATTACGTGATCTGACTTCATACTCCTTACATTCTGCACCATTGTATTTGGTTTTGCTTCTCAAGCTGACAAAACAATGAAGGCTGTGTTGTACACCCCAGACCAAAATTACGCCTTTTCCTGTTCAACATAAATACAGTCATAATGAGTCAGAGGTAGATTTTTATACATATGCATGTATGCACCAAAGTCCTGCAGCCGATTTATTTGCTATCTTTAGGGAAAAGCATCTGTATGATGCTGTGCCCAAGTGTGCTGTGTGTGTGTTTGAAAGCATTTTGTTTCATAGAGAGAGTTCTGCTGACCTTGGCTTAGTCAATATTTCATGTTGTTGGTGTCTCATCCATTTCCTCTCCTTCATCTCGTCCTCTGCCCATTAAGTCCTCTGCACACAGGAGACTGCAGAAATAAATAGCATTTAAAAACCTCACTAACTTGCCTTTATGCATTAAACATATACATTGGCAGCGTTGTTGACATTTTGACCAATGACTCGGATTGATGGCTGTCTGTTACTGTTTTAAAAGATGGAGGGGATCGATTAGTATCATATGAGAATTTATTTATTTAAATGAGGAATCCACTTTTAATACGGCTATATATATATATATATATATATATATATAGCCGTATTAAAAGTGGATTCCTCCGGCTATATATATATATATATATATATATATATATATATATATATATATATATATATATATATATATATATATATATATATATATATATATATATATATATATATATATATATATATATATATATAGCCGTATTAAAAGTGGATTCCTCATATATATATATAAGGAAATTAGTTTAAGTAAAACTGATAGACAGAAAAAAAAAAAAGGATTTTACTCTCAGAACTTTCCTGGAAAAACACAAGATGCAATGCGTTTTTTTAAGTACTCTGAAAACGTGTTTCACTGTTTGACATGCTCTCTTCTGCTAGCTCATGCATTTTTGGAGCGCCATGGCAGACCTAATTTCAGGAAGCAAAGATGCAGCGGACAGCAGATTTTAGCTTCTTTGCACTCCTTATTAGTTTCCTCCTGACTCTCGTGAAGAAATGTATTCATGAAATCTACATTTTAATTCAATATGGTTTCAAACAACAAGCACTCATTCCAGTCGCTATGTCTGGGTATATGAAAGAAAACAAGAACCAGTTTTGGTTTGGAATCTGTGCGACAAATATTGACTATGATGTGTAAAAAAGCAGGATTGTATAATAACAACACAGGCAAAAGAAAACTATTTTATGACCTCGGATCGAGATGAAAGCATTGACAATCCTCCACAAATTTAGGGCACTATTCCTGCAGGAATAGCATAGATTTTGGCAGAGTTCGATGCAGAGCACTCAGGACAAGTGATGGTCTGTTTGTGGCAACTGTTTGGCAAGAGGCTGATCGTTCAATGTGGTATCTGGGACAAGTATGTAGGCTCAATGAAGGCAGCATCTGGGACACATCAATTTCGCTATCAGGGATTGTTCGGCTGTGCACAGTGTCAGAGAGTCACTATTGAACTCGCCGGCCTCTGCCTAAATATGAGTGACTTGCCAATTGCATTAGTGAAAGTCTTGTAATTACAGTCAATCGCACAGAAATGGCTTGGTTGGAAATCTTGGCACTTCGTTCAGCAACACTGTAGCACGTCATTTTACATGATGAATCAAAAGGAAAATGAAAATTATACAGGCAATTTTTTGGGAGAGAGAAGTATGATGATGTACCTGTTGCGCTCTAGACGAAAGCGTAGGTAGCATCGCAGGAGGCCGTGGTTGGTAAAGGTGTTAAATAATGTATATCAAAGCTGAGAATATCCACCATTGTGATGTCTTCTTTGTGTCTCATAAGAGCTATGGATCGGGTTGTAGCAGCAACACTGCCCCCACTGTTCCCAGTGGAGCAGCTCCGTTTGGCACGTATCCATAAGCTCTGTGTAAATGTGCAGAAACATGGACGAAGTGAACGCAGAGCACGAACAGACGTCTCCGTCCATATTCAGATCCATATGTAACATTGAGGCTTCAGGCTTTCAAATGATTCATGTTTCCCCTCTTGTGGCATTTTCTTGCGAAGGAAGTGCTTCACTGGTTGGAGTAATGGTGAGACCGTGGGGCAGCGCTCCTTGAGGTTGTCCTCTTGATATACAGTTCCAGGTTACATAGTCTATACCATGAGCTTGAGGCTTTTTTTTATCCTATTTTCAGCAATGCAGTTTATTTGCAACCCATTTGCAATTTCTCTAATGCTGATTTCTGGCATATCACCTGGACGGGAATGCCGCTAAATGGTGCATGTGTGAGTAGCGTGCCTTCGTGCGGCAAGATGTTTGTAGCTTTGTGTTGGCTAATGAAAGGCATGTCGAAGGGAATATTTTCATTCCCATCAACTTCTGTTGTTCGTGTGAAGTCAAGGACCAGTTTTTTTTTTTTTTTATCTAAATACAAAATGCTACGGAAAACTTTCATCTCCAAAGGGTATTATGGAACTGAAACCCAAGATTCTCAAACCCCAGACAGGAGTCACCAGGGTCCCATCTTGGATCCAGCTTGGGCTTCATTCACGGTGCCCATTCAGACACAGATAACCTTGCAGCTGACTTCTCTTGATGTCACTGTTTGCGAGAGGACTCAAGACTCTGTGCTCTGGAGGTTAGACTCTAATGTAGGGCCAGACCAAGGGTGGGCAATTCTTCAACAAAGGGGCCGCCACCACAAGTGGGTGTAGGTTTTTGTTCAATGAAGAGGACACCTTTCCACCACTCAGGTCTCTTCAGAGTGTCAGCAGTTGATTTTCAATCAGGTGATGCTGGAGCATTTTTCACTTATTGGTCCACATTGTTATCAGCTTCTGTATTTGGACAATTGTGCCCGCTTGTGTTAAGAATATAGCCTGCCACTCATTCATGACTTTGGCATAGTGCAAGTGAAATCTACTGCTTTTTTTAAAAAGCTTTTGCTAATCTATATTCTTAATTTATTTCTACTTTCCTCCGTTAATCTGTAAGAAAGGCCACTGACTGCATTACATGGAGTTTATACAGTCTACATTTTTCTGTTCAACTTAAGCAACAATATAAGAATAGATTCTGTCTATTGTTTTTTCATGGAAAGTTTACAAAAAAACATTTCGATAATAGAATTTTCTTTCTAACATTGGTTATCAGCTTTTCCTACCCGCCAGATATCAATATTGGTATCAGCCCTTAAATTGTTGTGCATGAACCTATTTTATTGTAGCTAATGTTGCTTTTTATATTTATTCATTGTTTGCGTCATTGTTATTCACTTTGAATGTTAAGTCCTGAAAGTGATTTTATTCAAAATCTTACATAATGATTTACATAACAAGCAACAAGGAGACACACTAAGACAACCTTTCTTGCGCTGCGTAACGTATTAAAACAGCAGCAGTCAGTTTCATAACAAGATGGTAAATGTTTAAAAATGATGGACAAGAAATGTATCAACAACAGCAACAACAACAAGAAAAAAATGTTTTACCAATGCGTAATGTACCGATTTGTTACCAGGGCACCCAGTATGCGTGAAGTATAACCGACTGATCAAATGCTTTCCTCCAATTTTGGGCTTCAGGCTGATGTTCTTATCCAATGTCACATTGAAACGATAACGGGAGGGCGTCCCACGTTCCTCCAGTCTGGCATTCATTACACTGCTGAATGTTTTTTGATGTCTTCGGTTTAAAGAAGAACATAAATCATTCATATTTTGTGTCCTCATGGATGTCGTCTCTTTTTAACATTTCAGACTCTGAATCTGTGGAGGCCCGTCTCTCCCTCTCCCGGCTCAAAGCAGACATGTTCTTCTCCTTTGTTCCTGTATGGTAAGGAAACCTTTTATGTCTCTATCAGCATGAGTAAACGCGTTCCTCTGGGAAAAACACCAGCGCTTCATGCGCTACTTGATATAGATTTTCGGTACCCACGTGGTGGTTATGAATATTCTCAGTTCTATGAATAGACCTGGGTCAGAGTGGCTGCTTGGAAGGCAAACCGTAGGGAAATAGTGATTAGATAGCACTAAAGACTGCCTCTTTTTCAGTGTATTTGGAAGAAGGTGGAATACACAGTGATTTATCTGCACTCTTCTTGACTCATTGTGTATGTTGCACAAATGCTCGCAGGTGCAGAACCGGCCGGGAATGTGTGGGCTGAGCCTTCAATATAGGCTGACAGAACGATCCGTGCTCCTCACATCCAGCGTGGTGGGATCAGCCCACAGTCGGAGTTGATTAAAAATACCACTGCCTTTGAAATCACTTTGTCAACTCAGCAAGCGCACAAAGATTTTTCCATGAATTATTAATCAGACTCTGGGCGGCAATGCTCAATTTTACACCCATTTTCAAGATGAATCATATCACACGTTTTTATCAACAAGGATATTTAACAAAGGCAGATGATTAAGTTCTGTGCTTCTCTCACATGCTGATTCAGTGTCTGCAGCAGAATCTACTTTGGTGACTTTACCCAGCTTTGAACGCCGACAGAAGTCACATGCAAAGCAGTTTCTCAGTTCATCTGTACATTAACCAGTGGATGAAACACACGTAACAACATGCTATATATTTGATTCACGTCTTCTTTCCCCATTTCCCATTTGCATCTCTTCGAGAGAAAGGCAAAAGTCAGAATCAAGACATCAGACAGTATTCAGAGCGTCCATGAAACTTGAGTCAGTAAACAAGAGGCTACTTGAACTCACAGAATGACTGGGTTGCTCTGCAGTTCAAATTCAGTATCTGTCCACATATGAGCAGGTTTGAATTTCCATCAAAGTACACAGGAGTGCAAACACTTGGATCTTTCAATTCCCTCGCCCGCCGCATAAATAAGAAAAACACACTTCTTGCTAGGAACTACATGGCAGATCATGAATTGTTCACCTGGAACTCGCATTTTGAAATACTTGAATGTAGTGAGAAAATCTCAGCTAAGTCAACGTTGCATCCTGGAGAATTGTGAACTGAATACTTCACAGATTTTGGGTCAGACAAAACAAAATGCTGTGAAAGTTTTTTATCATTTACGTTATTGAACAACATAAGAGGAAATAAGGGCCGTTGCAAATTAACATTAAAATATATAGTGTAAATTTTTAGCTTAAAAAAATATCGAGGCTGCAATGACTGTAAAAAAGTAAGTAAGTTCAAGTACAAAGAACACACAAAATAAATAAATAGATATATAAACAAACACAAAAGTTAGAGTCTTGAGAGGTAAAGGTGGGCAGTGTGGTGTGTCCAGAGTTTTTATAAATAGTATGAATTTGGGCATTTATGAATTGATTCCGAATCGCTCATGTGCAATATGCCGGAATGTTTGTGGGCGAATGTGAGCGTTTGGTGTCGCACATGACTTTATCTCAACAAGGTGGGAGTGACTATCATGGGGCAAACGCCACACAGGGGGGTGAGCAAAAGGAGACTTTCATTTATGTATTTGTTTATATTTTTATTTTACATTATTAATTCCGATCAAATGAAGGAGTCTACTGGCCTATGCGAATGGGTGCTATTAAACCAGCCCGTCATAAAGCACCATCTGTAAGAACCTGTTCTTGTCCTCACTTGAAAACAAGTCGATTCCTTGGCCAATGTCACACCTCGCCATTTAATGGACTGGTATCATCTACAGTATATTGGCTGACTCTAATAAAGCATGTAATAAAGTAATGTGCTTCACATCGTTTTGTTTTTTTTTTAGCTCTTAATGCATTCACGGGGCTTTTATTACAACCACACAGAGCACACCAGCTCAATGATCGATGGATCAGCGAAGACAATAGATAGAATTTTTTCCAGATGTTGTCATAGTAAAAGCCAATAGTTTGTATGGAGTAATGAAAAGGAGCTGACGTTGCTGTTACTGGTCTGCAGTCACCAGTATTGAGGTGACAGTAGAAATGATGAATCACAACAGCAGCTTTTCAGGCGGCTTGTGGGTCTTTGAAGATGTATAAAGTGCTGACTTTGGCACAGAAAAGGTAAGTGCAAATATGATTTATCCACCAAAGAATGAAAACTTGGGCAGTGATTTGTGCTGCTATTTCTTTGTAAAAGTAAGATGCAGACAACTGAACACAGGTGAAGTGAAATTAAATGGATTATTTTTTTGTTACTCATGACAATAAAATGTGAGATGAAACACTGAATAGAATGTAGGAATTAAGAAGACTCATTCAAACTATTCTTAAAAGTAATAACTGTGTAGGAACTAGTAAATGCTGTGCATTGCATGAACCCCATTTTGCCTTTTGAATCCTTGCTTTCAGTTCTTGAGAGGATCAGAGATTTTGTCGCTACTGAGACAATACCATCATGCAGATGCTGCAGATTTGCCGACTGCGCATCTAGGATGCAAATCTTCCGTTCCACTACAACACAGCTCTATTGGATTGAGATCTGGTGACGGTGGAATCCATGCAAGCAAAGAGAGTCATGTTCAAGAAACCGATCTGACATGATTTGAGATTTGTCGTGGAGTACATAATCCTGCTGAAGTATCATTGAGGGATCGGACTCTGTCGTCATAAAGGAGTGGGTATGGTTGGCAGTACAAGGCTGGGAGGCCGTGGAATTAAAGCAATGTTTGACCGCTACCAAAGGGCCCAAAACATCCCTAGAAAACATCCACCACGTCAGTACTGATACCGCCTGGGTGTCATGGCGAGGCAAAAACTATGTCCTGACCATCTGTTGCGAAACAGAGAGAGCGTTTTGTCAGTCTTCTATTGTCCATTTTTAAGGGTCTATGGGAATTATATTCAACATTCCCTGTTCTTAACAGACAGGGGTGTCACCCACTGAGGTCTACTGCTGCTGTAGCACCTCTGCCTCCAGTGTTCCACATGTTGTTCGTACACAGATATTACTCTTCTTTCCTAAGTATTTATTTGAGAGTTGCATCATATTTAACAAGTCTGCCCGGATTAACAAAACATGTTGGTCCACACAAACCTTTCACCACCTTGAGATGGTTATGGTTTCTAAATGATGTGCGGTTTCACTGAATTTGGTTGGTTTATAAAAGAAAAATGAATCAACAAGGTATTTCAAGTCATATGATATGAATCAAACATGTCTGCATCTGGCAGCACCTCACCCTGGCCACAGACCTTCCTCCAATATCCAAGCGTGTCTCACATTTGCAGCCACCCACTCCATATGTGCTCATGCTATCACGCATTTGCATTAGCCTTCCTCTCTCCCTTCCTCTCACATCGCATCATCGTCACTTTCTAACCTCAGCCCCACCAGGAGGCCAACTTAAATTGCCAGCTCACAGACTTCCTGTGAACTGACAATCATACGCATCAAACCTTAGGGCGAGGAGGTGGTAAAGAGTGAGCGTGTTCACACGGGAAGATTTACATGCAAATTGCCACGGAAGGCAGCAGGAGCGCGAGGCGTGAGACGGAGACAGAGATGAACTTTGTCGCGAAAGACCAACAAACAGCAGGAAAAAAAAGCCAAAGGCCACATGACGTGAATGTCAAATATTATTCTTTTCAATGATTTACATCACTGACCATTAAAGATATAAGTTGAGTGTAACTCCGACATATTCGTCATTGGTTAGTGACCAATGCATCTATAACTGAGTCATGTCTTCTCCCTCACAGTTGGGCAGTCATTCATGATTGAGTTACGCGAGAGACGTAATAATGGTCATTTCTTCAAAACCTTTAAAGCAACAATGACTACAATTGTGGACTCTTCAGGGCTCCTGGGTTTGGTTTGATTGTTTGGTTATAGAGGTGTCCCAGTGTTTGAATGCTTTTGCTGGTTTCTTCCAAGATAAACTAAGGTAGTTTCACGTAAAGGAAAGATAAGAGTTCTGGGCTGTAATTGAAAGTTCAGTGAAAAAAAAAGCAGTAGTAAGTAACATTGTCACTCAAATATGATCTCCCCATATCGTCGATGAAGATAAGTTTCATATATCACAGAGTATTCTAGCTATTATTATCATCAACCTATGGAAACGCGAGTTTCTCCTGCCAGACCCACGTGACCACCAGGTCAGGTTTACAGCAGCATGAAGTTGTGTCACAATGAGGTCATGTTCCTCATGAGCAAATACCAACTCTCACCTATACGAGTGTTTGCAATTTCACTCTGTTCAGGGACGGTGCCAAAAACATTCTTTTTATTTTTACCTTTTGGCAAAAATATATAATGACTGAATCTTGAACTGTGAATCCTGAACTTGCACTGTGTAGCTTTGACTGTATAGTTGCAGTGAGACAAAAAAAGTGAAACATTTTTCAATTGAACTTTTGTATAATATAGAATAACATCACATCATCACAGCAAGAATAAACAGAACAACTCGTACTGTAACCCACCTCCAACACGTCATCTTGGGGCATTGCATCAGCGCTGTACTGAATTTTTTTGCATATATGTCTCACACAAGTGATTTGTGTGAATTTGACATTCTGTTGTAAAATCCATTCGACAGTGTCAGGTTTTGTGTGTTACAAGGTTTTAATGAGAACTTTGCATGTAATAACATCAGATTACCTGTGATAATAAAGTCACAGTTTCGTAAATTACTAAATAATGTTTTACTGAAAATAGACCTACTATGGTTATGGTATGTTTAAAGGGTTATCAACAGCAGAGTTTTTCAACGGTGTGCCGCGCCGGGATTTTGACAAAGACTTTTGAATAGGAACAGTTGCTCTTTGACCGAGGTTGCTTTGGTGGTGTGCTGTCGGATTTTTTTCAATGAACAAAGTGTGCCGCTGCTTAAAAAAAGGTTGAATAACACTGAGATACAGTGTTGGCAAGATGAAACGTCACCTCACATTACTCTATACGAACGCGTGAAAGGACCAACTCCATCCTTATGCGAGAAATTTTGTTTTGAAAGGAAGCCAGCATGATACATCTCTAAAGTCAAGACCCTTCACGACACAACACTTCCAAAACTTTGATGCCCCTCAGAATCAGTGTCTCCACCTTGCTTTGGAGCTGCTGTCACTGCAGTGGATACATGATTTTGCCTTGGACTAAACACATTTTGGATGCATAAAACTTTGAACTTCACGACGTCAACAAGGTCGGCGACAAACATCTGAAATGAGGGAGGAAAAAAAAAAAAACATCTCAACACATAAACAGTGACAGTGCTCCTGAAATCAGCGTCTCATCCTGGAGTTTGAGCAACGTTGCAATAATGCTTTTTTTTTTTTTTTTTTAGCAAATAGGTTTCTTTCAGCAGCTCTGAGTCTCTGACAGTCATCAATGTAAACAGGGAATTTATGTAAAGACAATCATTTTGCAAAGTTCAACTCGATATAACACTGAAATTACATACACTTGAAATTGTATTTTGAGAGGAAGCTACTACCTTGATATGTATGATTTCATTACTGAAGAAAAGAAGTGCGACCATATCCCCCCTTCAATTGCATGTGAGTACTGTTTCAGTACATTAAAAACATCTGTCAAAGTCAAGCACGTGTTTTTCATAGTCACATTCGTTTCAAAGAGTGTCACCTGTGGCCTAATGGTTTAACAGCTCCACAAACCCGGAGTTCGCAAGTACTGGTTATTTGATTATAGTGGTTTTAATAGTTGTTTTCAATATAAAAATATGTACTATTGTGCGTAACCTGAATAATGGGGTCTCTGTAGAGTTGCTGCCTGAGAAACAACGCCGTTGAAAAGCTGAGAATTCAATATCTGACACTTGATTGACAGCGCAGTGATCCTGGGAATAAGCAGGTAAAACCTGCAATACATTCATCAAGATTAATTCCATGTTCAGGTTCTCCATAATACTGGTGCCGTTCAATACAAGGTCAACGTTTGGACTCTGTAGTCAGGGGATTAAAAGGAAAACATGTCGACTGTGTTGGCCAGCAGAGTAATACCACATAAAATCCAAGGGGGAAGAGGAGGAATTCTGATGGACTGTAGCTCTGGGTGTTCAGCAATGTCAAGTCACTGAAGCACAAAGAACCTGCAGCTCAACTTAGATCTTCTCGCTCTGGTGACTTTCCTACTTGGAGTTACTACTGAATCAACAACAGGGGAGATACTCAGAACTGCCTACACATGTTGAAACCTATGAGATATTGTCCTAAACAGTCATTATACGACAATTTCTATTCTAACAATTTAGCAAATAATGATATATATATATATATATACTGATTTATCCCTCAATTTACAGCAGTAGACATGAAGCATGAAAACAAGTCTGAAGTTGTGAGCATTATTTTCTTTTTTACATTGATTTTTTTATTTTTATTTTTTTATTTTTTTCTCTCTCTCTTGAACTTATGGCCTACTTTTGTTGAACATTCCAAATATAGGTGATGTCTGATAGAGTTCACTCACTGCAGTGGGGATTTTTGGGTTCTTAAAACGGAATTTTGCAAAATAAATACAGAAATAAATAAGTAAATAAAATGCATACATACATGCAGGGTTGCAGGGAGTCGCTGGAGCCAATGTCAGCTGTCATTGTCCGAGAGACGGGAATACGCCCTGGACAGGCTATCACGGGCCGCACACACACTCAATAAATACATAAATTAAACATGAGATTTTTGTTCTTACAGGACAAAAAAAGAAAGAAAAAAAAACAGTAGAAAGACGTTTAAAGCCTACTGTGAATTGTGAACTGTGAACATCATTGACTTTATTTATAAATCCCTTTTAAAAGATACAGAGGGAAGCCAACATGGTTTAAATACATACAATAGAGAACAGCATGTAGCTATCTCTGAAATGTAGTGTTGAAGTCAAATATGTATAAAGATGAATTTAGATAAAGCAGTAAAATGTGACAATGATGTAAAGTATCACTGAAACTCTAAGTCAACTCTGGATGTCACGGATGAAAAATCTAACTCATAAATCAACTCCATAAATATTATTATATTAGATAAAGACACGGATTTGGCTTTGTAAAGATAATCTTCCTTTATACACAGTGAAGTTTGAATGAAACATTAAACATAATATCAACTCAAATCATTGGATTTCCACTGCAGTGTTTTGCTCTTAATTCAACAAAATATTTTTGTTTCAGTGGGTGTCGTCGAAAATGGCAGGTGTTGCACCTCAAGGATCATCTATATACCAGTAGTAGCTTTCACATTGTCCTACTGTAATACATCCTCTTACATAAATTTAGTCAAAATGTATTTAAATTATCATTATTTTGAGCATTCCTCTAGATGTTCTGGCATTTTGTGTAATAGAAAATCTGATCTCATGACAGCGCTAATGGTCAACAATGGCCATGTGAAACAAACATGCCTCACTCTGGTGATAAAAGTTCAGAGAAAGAAAGTCCCACTGTCCAGCATGAGGATTTGTGCAGTTTAATCTTCTCTCCATGACTAAACTTATTTCACAGTTTGACGCGCGGGAGAGACAGACAGAAGGTCACTCACTCCTCAGTACTACAATGCTGAAAAACAGCTTTAATGAAACGTGAGGGCTGTTCCAGGCAGTCTAACTTCTCAGGATCCATCGCTCTGTGTCTCATTTCCCCCGGTATCGATGTCTTTAAGTGAGCTTCCAAAGTGCCCGGAGAGAGTGGATACTCTATAGATTGCTTTCAAGGTGGGACACAGCCGAGTGGCATAGCTCAACAATACGCCCCGCGGTCCATCGATCATGGGTGTTTTATGGGAAATTCTGATTTTAAACTGACACATGGCTTCAGGTTAGTTGCTTGAGAGTAAGATGGAAGTAGCAGGAATGTATGTTTCCTTTTAGACACAAGAGATGTGAGCACATAAAAAAATATTTAATTTAATGCTACTCTCAAAATTCACGTGTAGGAGCTTGTGTAAATAATGTGGAATTCAGAGGGACAGAAATCTGTGAAGCCAAACTTGTGAAGTGAAGAGGCTTCGACTGTACCACAGCATATGTGGAGCCAGAGCTGCCAGCAGACTGGGCTGCAATGATAGCGTTTAACTAATGCCTGGTGTTGTCTCAAAATGAGAATTTCACAGCATTCAGCTCCTCCAGGATCTGGAGGATTCAATGAGGTATTTCCGCCTGAATGAGGCAATAAAGAGCTCGGTTGGTTTGAGCTGAACATGGTTCACAAATGCATGACAGGATCCTTGAAGGTGTTGGTCTTAATTCACCATATGATCGAATGTTCTCCTTACTGGATGCGTGATGGGCTTTTTCACTCAAACACCTAATCCATCCTATAATGCTTAATCCCAGCATTGCTTCAAGGAGGCGTATCTGTCATCTGATATAACAATCTGGCAGCAGCAGTTGGTCCGGAACTCTGTGGCTTGCTCAGACTCACACCAGGAAGCTCCACTGTATCACACAGATCCTCAAATCTCTCTGTAAGTCAAACAAGAGACACGGCAATCTTCAAATATCTGACTGTTCTTGTCAGATATATTGGTTTAAGGCTATCAGCTTGTTTAAATCTGGCCTGTTAAAAACATATTTTATATATTCTGAATTCAACATAATTTTGCTGTCTCATTGCTTTCTGGGTGATTCAATTCAAATCGATCTTGTATGTGATGTTGATTCCGTGTTCTGTCATTTTCTTCTTTTTCTTATTATCGTTGTTTTTTTTTGTTTTTTTTTCCTTCCATCTCTAAACCACTATGAATTAATAAACATGCTTTCGTGTGAGTCAACAGATCCTGGATACTGGCTTGGTATAATATATATTTTACAATGGAAATCCTATTATTACAGAGTTAAATGTGATTTACATATTTATTCTCTGTTGTAGAAGGACAGCCATTAGTGCAAGCTGCCATTTATATTTTTGTTAAGAGTGAAACCTGAGCAACAGTCACAGGGAGATCCAGACTGCAATTGTTTGACTCACTGTCGAACTATTACGTGTGACAATGACACTGCATTTCAGTCACATTTTAATGTACTATTGTAATGTGACTTGTACGAACCCCAATTTGAGATACACAACACTGGTTTTACAAAAACATTTCCACTTGCAATTGCAAGAAAAAAAAAACCCTGCTGCCTGCGCCTCTGTCAGACGCACTGATCGATGCACTTTTTCAGATTTAATAAGACAATTGTGAAAAGTGGATGTGTAGTTAGTTAATGAGTTGACTACGTCTTCCCTGAAGAAGGTTTCGAATCGAGGACTGAATAAGAGAAAATTGGCTCCCAGAATTGTGATTGTTCTCTGTCGAGCAAAGTGGAAGGATCGATACCGTTGCTCTGCAGCCACAGCATGGTCAAACAGATTGGCTTGGGAAGAAAGTGGGGATGGATTGGTGGGTGGGCACAAGCACTGGAAATGTGAACCTGAGTGATTTAGGAGTGGTTGATGGTTACTCTCCGATTTGCCTTCACTCTTTAGGTGTGTCGGTTTCTTTGTATGCTCTTTAACACGACCAGGCGGCAATTCCCAGGAGCAGCGCCGGAACGTTGGGAAGATGATGGCTTTTACTCACCTACTAAAAAAGTGCGTGGAGTACGTGCTGACCCTAACTAGCAAAGTTCAAAGGTCATCCCTACTCTTTTACTCTTTATCAAAACCTTTATAACCAGTCACAATCCTTCTTTACATTTATTGCATTTATTCATTTATGTATTTCAATTTTTTTAGATAGCAAATGTATAAAGTGGCCCATATACTACTGTTTTTTTTTTTTGTTTTTTCTTGGGTTCAGTGCATTCTGGTGAGATAGCCTCATCCTTTGCTGTCTTACTGAATTCTGACCAAGTGCAGCTGTGTTGAAAGACCCACCCAAAAGTCCCGTCCAAACAACACATTTGTGACCTTATCATGTGCTGCTTATGTTCATTGGGTCAGATGATCGCTCAACATCAAGCAACAATAAAGGAGTTACACATCTTTTATATACTAAAGTTTTTATTTTTTATTTTAGTAAGGTTGTAGTGACACTGCATTTTTAAACGGGATCATGTCGCCATCCAAGATAAACCTAGCAGTTTTAAATTCAATCTGAGTGTTAGATTTTGTTCCAAGTTTGATGTCCCGTTCACCTTGTCACATGGTAACACGACAATGCTCAAATTCTCTTCGGAAACTCATTTTAAAAAACAGGATGCGAACCGATGTCATGTGCAGGACACCTACTGAAGTCGTGGTGACAAACAGGGAATGTTTGTGCTGTTGGACAGCTGCACTGCGGTTCTTAATCTGCGCCACAGTGGCTGAAGAGACAGTTGACCGACAGACTGGATAGCTCCAATTATGACCCGCTGTCTTTCCCACAAACAACAAAAAAAAATAGTTTGATTATGATTGGCAATGCCAATTACAAACAGCTCAAACAAAAACAGACGTATTGCACTGGAGGAAATGGATTGTTGAACTGTGGGAAACCACTCCAGTCAGGTGGGCCACACTTTTGTAGTCAAGGGACGATGATCAATTCATTCCCAATCATTCCGCAAAAAGTGAAAATACAGTCCGAAACAAGAAATGACATCGACCAACACCAAATTTCTTGACACCTAAATCAATATTGGATTAGTTTAGATGGCCTTTGTGAGAGCCATAGTGGGGAAGTTCAACACATTTTCAGAAGTAAACGCTGTCAACGACAGGACGGCTTGCGTAAAGTGCACTAAAGTCCCTCTTCGTGAAGAAGCTCTGTTTTTGAAGTTGTTTGAATTTGTTTATATAGTTTTCCCAGTCTAAATCAAGTGGTTATGAGAGCGAAGTGCAATGACGTTACAGTGCGCTTGACTCCGCCTCCCGCACAGCTCTGAACCCGCCCACTTTGTTCATGCGGCGTCGGCTTGTCTATCAGATCAGTAAGTCGGGTCCACCATGACATTACAAAATTCATTTCTGTTTCTTTTAATCTCAAATAAATGTTAACATTTTCATGTTGTCTGTTTACTTTACAAAGATTGTTTCTCTCTCCTGAGCATTCGTACGGAGCTGGTGTCATAAATCCATTTACGAAACTCCATTCAACGGAAATTAGCCGAGGATTGAACGTGATCTATGGAGCCGTTGCGTCAACTCCAGTCTGAGGAAGTCAATGATATTTTCAAAGATGAATCAATTTTAACGCCTCTTTTGTACGAGGCATTTTGGCAGGTTGTTTGAGTCTGTGGTCTGAATGGCGGCGCATCTGTGATTGGTGCTGATGATGAGCTCTCTGGTCTTTAAAATGATGTCTGCTCCCATTTATGATGGCGCTAATGAGCTAAGCCCTCAACACTTTGTGAATTTGATCATGTTTACCTCATTAGAATGAGGACAGGTGGGGGAAGTGTGGCGATATGAACATTAATGAGCATGCCAAACCGAGAGCAACTAATTCTAATGACACATTCGGGAGCTCATTTCATGAAGGTGTCAGCAGTTACAGCCTCCTGGCAATGTGTGTCCTAGTGTCCATTTGCCTTACTGCAGAAAGACATCTGAATGATGAAGTAGAACCGAATACAAAAGTCAATGTTTATTTCAATATAAAAACACAGATGACAGCATTTTCATCCACAAAGCAAGAAGATATACTTCTCTTCTTCCTGCATGGGATAATGCATTACCCACTAAGGGATGACAGCAAACAAGCCGCCTCCGCCTTAACCATCTTCATGCATCTTGCACTCTGTCCCTGTTATTGGAGATTGTAAGATAATTTTAATAAAACCTACAAAATGCCATTAGTGTCAGGGTATAATCTACATTTCCTCATCTTCTCAGTGTCAAGTTCATTATGCTTATTAGGTTTTTTTTTTTTAGAGTTTTTGGAGGAGAACATGATCAGTACACGAAAAAAAATTGAAGTTTGTCAGTGTGGTGACGACTCAACGGATCGGATTCATTTCAGACAAGCAATCATGTTTGACACAATTTGCACCAATCCCTTGGAGTTTTCTTTTGTCACCGCTAAGATCCTGCAAGTTGGACCATTCACTTTAGTCTCCTTTGGCCCACCCCTCTCTGTGGCATGTGGGCCATCAGATCTGTTCGCATTTTGTTGAGACGAAGTCATTTTTGAGGCCAAACGCTCAGATTTGCCAACTAATATTGCGGCGAAGGGTCACCATTCAAACATGAACGATTCAGAATCGATTCATGAATGTCCAAATTATTCAATGGTATAATAGACAAAACTATAGATAGGAACCCCTCACCCGAACTCTACACATGTAAACAAACATGGCATAAGATCCATCTCTATACAACCCGACCCTGTTTAACATGCTGTATCACTGGTTACTGTTTTAATCCACTGTATTAATGGGCTGCTGAACCACGTCCATCATGCACATATACAGACATTCCTCACCTTTACCTCTTAGACACCGCCCATCCAAACATCCATCAGTCTCCGCCCTTGTGAGGAGCTGCATAACAAAACAACACTCTGTCACCCCAGAAACTACTCACGAAAGATCTACAGGTAAGTTTAAAAAAAAAAAAAAAAATCCTGTCATGTTGTTCCAGAACCATAAATGAGTAAAACTTCCACTGCAGTTTTTATAACTATCAGTGGCAATATCATATTTTTTTGACTGCAACAATAATAAAAAAAAAAAAATCCTGAAGCCACTGAAATGAGAATTTGGAACTCTTTCATTTAAAAGAAGCCAGGATCAATCAGTCAAGTCGGATAGACATTTTGCATTGCCACTGAATTAGGCGTATTTATCTCTGACAATACACACTATACTTCCTTTGTTGCTACAGTGTAACTTTTGGATATATCTATTTTCGGTCTATACTTCCTGTCTGAGTCATTTTGAAAATGCATGCAATTTTCCTTAAGGAACCTGTTGTGATGCACAAATGTAAAACAGAGGCTTACTTGGCACGCAACTTCTCATATGTTGGAAAAGTGTACAGTGTAGAACCAAGAAGACTAATCACATTAGAAGCGTGCCAGCGATGCGCATGACACATATGGAGGTTTAATTCAAATAAAATAAAATAAAATCTTAATTCAAATGGTTCATTATGTGGCAGTATTACAACAGGTGAAAAGGCTGCCTGTGTGAAGTGCGTGTCAAACCAGTCACTTATGGCAACTTTTTAGACAACTTTATATGACCACTTATAAGCCAGCCAGATATACATTTCTTTATACAGTGGTACCTTGGTTTCAAGAGTCGAAAACCCAGAACTCGAACGGCCGCGAAAAAAGCTGGAAAAAACATAACGTGCGCGGACCGATCAGCTGACCTACGACGCGCTTTGTTATTGAGTATAACTTAGCCTCTGTATGCAGAAGAGTCCCGTTAGCTACATTTACTGACTGTTTTTTCTTCATATTGAGGTGTAAAACCTTTCCTGTCTCCACACTGGACCGTGGTAGAGTGTCACAGGGGAGGTGCTCTCTCTCCACACCTCCGAGGCTGGAGCGCACACTCCAGGGTTTGATGTCCTGTTGTGGGCTGGAGCTGGGACAGGGATGAGGCGAGTCTGGGACAGAGCGTGACTTGGTTTATGACTTTGTCACAGCCAAACTGCACAGAAGCGCACATTCAGAGCTGGACACGCACCGGGCACCTCTTCACTTCTGGAGAGACGTCACTCACTCTGCAGCCCCTCTCACATGCAGCGGCCACACACATAGAGGAACAGCGCACCTGCAGCAGACACTCTACATTCACTCCTACAAAAGACTATTTTCAGGCTTGGAAGGCATTATTTCTTCTTCCATTCATTGTAATGGGAAAAATCGATTCAGATTTCGAACAATTCGCTTCTTGAACGTCCGTCTGGAACGGATTGTGGTCGAGAACCGAGGTACCACTGTATTTCTTGTGTATAAATGGAATTTGCTTTTGAGGTTTTGTCCAAATTTCTTATCTGTGAACATTCTAGTTGTGTCGACTAGTAATTTGTTTTATTGACCTTCTACACCTTTGAAAAAGAATTTCAGAGGTCGTTTAATAAACAATTTTACCCTGCAATGGAAATTAAAATTTAATCCAATTATTAATTCATGTAGAGTTCAGTGAGGCTTCTAAAGACCCTGGTTGTTGTTGAAGCATTGCTCATTAGTATAATGGCCAATTTCGCTGATAAACACGCATCACAAAAGTGCACAGCCAGGAATAATTTAGCTACTTGGCTGCAAAATGAGTTAAAATCCTTAATGGCAGTGGAAGTTGCCAAATGCATCACAAAGAAAAACTGTTCTTCTGACAGCATTTTACAGCAGACGTGCGGACACTGGCCATCCACACATGCAGCTGGGGACGAGAACAAGTGGCTTTTACATTTCATGATGACTGAGTGACAGACAAGGCAGTTCAGAAAAGGTAAAATATATTAAAATAATACTTCAATCACACGCTGAATTACACATATAAACAGTTGCATTGCTTTGGCAGAGCATTGGGTCTGATCAGTGCTCAATTTTTGATGTTTGTCATTCCGTGTTGGACACAATACACAGTCAAGTAAAACGCTCTGTTTCATACAAGAAGAGTTTAAGTGTTGGTAGTTCAATACCAAATAAATTCTGAAAGAATACAAGGTCTCAAAAGAAGCACTTGATGGAGCTAAGAAAACGACTCACATTTAGTAAAAGCTAAGCACAAAACAAAGTGCTGGAAGAGGCGAGAAAGGCAGAAAAGACATTTTGGTTTGGTTGTAGGCAAACATTAAGCACTGGACCATGATGACACAGTTATACATCCGACCACCCACCGCGACGGCTAGGTGGGTTCCAGGCCCAGTACGGGTATTCACTGCCCTCGTATGTGGGGATCAAGTCCCTGATACTGTTTACAGAAGCCAGTGTTTTTGAACTGCACTGATACAAATAAAAATATTTTTTTGTTTGTTTTCTATTTAATAGAAATGAATGTACTTTTCTTCCATGAAAAAAAATAAAAATAAAAATAAAAATCAGTCAAAAAACACAAGCATAACCTATTGGAGGGTGTGATGCATTCACTGACCACAAAGTCAAAACCCCAAAGAAAAATTAAACAAGTATGGGATAATATTTTGTTTTATTTTTGTTCGTAGCATTATTCAAAAAGATTTTTGGTTGCATCATTTTTTTCAATACAAGATGAATCAATTCTTTCTCCCTCACTTATTGTGACGGGCTGCAATAGCTCACGTTCAGCCTTCCTATTGATCGTCAGAGCAGTAATTTACTTTTGTCCGAGAGCGAGCTGCTTGCCTCATTACACCCGCTTATGGCTTTTTGGCCAAAGCCAATCTAGGTTTCTGTCATCATGAACACCTACCTGGTTATTACTGAGCACCCAAATACATGGAGAGCAAAAGCATTCAGCTCCAGTTCTCATCGTTGGCTCACGGGGACAAATCATTTTTGACACAGCTGAAGGCTGACAGGAGCCTTTATGTGAAACAATTGATTTGTTTTTATTACTTTCAACTGTGAATTACAACAAAGAATTGATATAGATAGTGATGCTTTCCGTATGGAACTATTCTTTGTTGACTGAGCCGTTTCAGATAGTGTCTGCAATTTGACATTTTGACGCACAAAAAGTCTCAAAATGAACAATTTTGAGATAACTTTTTTAGCTCAATGAATAGTTTTCAATGTTGTATAATCCAATTTACCGTAAATTTCAGAGTATAGAGCGCGCTGGTATATTTATATGCATACGCAAAATTTAAGAAGGAAAATCATTCATACATAAGCTGCACCGGTTTGTTGGTTGTGGGTGCAGTGGTGCTGTCTGCATCGTAGAAAGGTCAGTGGTGCACTTAAAAACAGTGTCCAGCATCGAGACTGACTCATGATACAAACTTGCCAATGTTCCGAACTTGAATCACAAACTCCTCACATTTTTTATTTTCATTAAAGTGCTTAAAATGCGCTGTTTTCTCTTGTGTGTTCGGAGTCCCGACACCACAGGCAGTCTGAGCGGCTGCTTCTCGTCTCTGGTCCTCCAGGAGATCGGCTCTGTTGGTGGAGCAGTGTTCATGCGGGCGAAAACAGTGCATTTTGAGCACCTTAAGGTCAATAAAACACCTGTGATTTCATTGGTTTGCAATGCCAAGCCTCAATATTTCGGCAGCATGACACTCCTTAGCCTGTAAAAATCCATATACTGTATTAGCCTTGTCAAATACGCTGCAAGGGTTCAGACCACCAGAAAGGAGTAGCAGCTTGTAGTCCGGAAGTCACGACAAGTGACATGCCTAGACATCACAATGGAATGATTGAAAATGAGCAAAACCAGAATATCAAATGATGTGAAACTAAAAATCTCTCCCTGCAACATTTTTTGTGACAAGGCACTTGATATAATTAAATGAGGTGTCAAACTCAGCGAAGAAAACCAAAAAAGAAAAGCTCCAAAACCCTCCAACTGTTCCGACTCACACATGTCTTTGGCACTAATAGACCAATCGGGATCTCTTTCACGACCATGGCTTTTAAATACACCGTATCAAACAAGATGTAATACCTGGTGCGCTTTCTTCGACAAGTGCCTGTTTGAATTCAGAAACAGCTCAGGCTCAGAGTCATGTGAGGTCTTAATCGATACGCGCCTGCATGAAAAGCATGGTTGCCAAAATGGAATGTGATCGCCTGAAGAGTGGAGCATGGACACACCAGGAAATAAATGATGCGCCTCATCTCTCAGGACTAGGCTTCTGTGAATCACTCAGCACCTGGATAAGATGTAGCTTGAGATCATCAAGAAGGAAAAGGTCACATTTGAGAGGTAGTGATTCCTTAGAGCCACAGCGTGTATCTTGTCAACCCAAACCAAGCTGCTTGATTTGTGACCCCGGCGTGATATATGGAGGAATGCATGTGCTGTATTTTGAAGCTATCAAAGCTGAAATATATCACTGCGGCTTGCAAAGTGCAATACACATTTAACTCGTGTTTTCACAGCTATTGCAGGGGTCACCAACCTTATTGCAACTGCAGGCTAGTCCAAGGCCACTGCACAACCCAGAGGTCAACCACTAGTTTGACATCAGAAAAAAAAAAAAATCACTTCTAAAATATGAATGATGCTGAATGATATTCATAATTGGTGGAGGTAGAGATTTTGAGCAATATTTGCATATTTGATCCACAGCTGGTCCACAGCTGGATCAGATTCCTGCTATGTTCCGACTAAAGGGACAGTTAGTCTTTTCTATTTGATAACTTGTCCCTGCTGAAATAAATCGATTGAGAACTGGTGTGGTTCGAGTTTGAGACATTTATATGACATGACTTTGTGTGTCGATAGGCCCGAGCTTTTATTTAAAAAAAAAAAAAAAAAAAAGTCTTCAGAGACTAGTACTTTGGATGGCACTCTATGCGATGTAGTCTTTGGCTTTCAACAGCCATTTCAAACAAACCTCATGTCATTTCCATGTTGAGGGTGCCACCTACTGAGCTGTCAAAAGGACGTGTCATGACACTGTTTCATGAAACCTCATCAGCTAAAATCCATTGCTCATACTGCGAAGTATCTTTCACAGACAGGTGGAAGCCGATCTGACTGTCTGAATTATTTGTCTCCACTGTCCTCATATTCCGCCACAAACTCCGATGCGGAAGCCATGAATGAACGTTGGCTCGTGTGCGTGCGTACAAGCGCATGCGTGAGTGCATTTGTCCCCCATAACCAATCCACTACTTGGTGTCGATAAAGCCTCTTGATTTCCACTGAGAATGAAGGAAATTGAAATAATGCAAATGTAACCTGCAGTCATTATACTCAAGTTGACAGAAGATGAAATTAACAGATGGATCCGTTTTGTCTTCTGAGGACTTGAGTCCCTGTGACAGGTGCCATTGATGGTAAAACATTAAAGATGGGCCGAGGGCAACAAAAGAAATACCTGTCAAGATTGAAGGTGCCGGGAAATCAATTAAAAAAGGAGGGAGATAAGATCCGACGTTTCAGCTAATACCAAAAAGATTGTATCGATCAGATGAATGAGGTGTGCTGGTGCAACCGTTCTCCTTCAGCTGCCCGGACCCGACCGCACTGCACCATCTTGTAGGCTGTTCTTTGACAGATGAGTGCAATTCTGATGGATCTCTGCATTGAAAACCCATATAGATAGATAGACAGATAGATAGATAGACAGATAGATAGATAGACAGATAGATAGATAGATAGATAGATAGATAGATAGATAGATAGATAGATAGATAGATAGATAGATAGATAGATAGATAGATAGATAGATAGATAGATAGATAGATAGATAGATAGATAGATAGATAGATAGATAGATAGATAGATAGATAGATAGATAGCATGGATCAATGAGGCCTTTGACACGTGCACGGCCACTATTGCTACTGTTCCCAAAAGTAATTCACGTGTTTCGTGGGGAGAAACAAAACTAGTTAGGAACCTGAAAAGTTGGTTCATGGCTGGAACCCTAAAATGTTGAACCATAATATCATAATGTCAGTTGGCGGATTGGACAGTAACATCTTCAAAGTACATTGGCCAAAGACGCACCTCTTCTCATTTATGTCTCTTTAATGTCAAATAAGAATGACTTAGAAGGAGTGATTCAAATTAAAACTTTGAAAATGCTGTTCAAGTCCTAACATGTTAGAGCCGACAGCGCCATCTGATGGCCGCTGGAAACCAGGCCACTGTGTCATGAAACCTCATCTACCCATGGCTAGTCTCTACATATGTCAACAGAGGGACCTTAGAGCTTTGAGTTGTTTCCCTGCACATTTTATCATAGGGACTGAAATAAAGTCAGTCTTCCTTGTCTGTTAAAAGAAACTAATATTTCAGTACCTCCGTGTGGAAAAATGGACAACAGGAAGCTGCTCCTTTGTATCTATTTCAAGCAAAGTCTTTGTCACTTATGGTGTGTATGTAGAAAAAGGTTGTTTTCTGCAGTGTTACCGCACTGCACTCATGTTTTTAATGTTTTAGCAAGTGGGATGTGGACTTTTTCACAGTTCAAGTTGTGTTGTTGCCTGCTCACAAGCGACTCTTTCTTAGTTTGAGACAAACTAAAAATGATTTCTCCAGCTAAAGAATGTGTACGTCTCTTCACCATCTGTGCTCGGTTTGTGGCCTCAGAAAAGACCGTGACGCAAGATACTCGTAAGGCCAAAAAAATAATGAAAAAATGCTCGCTATTAGCAGTTTGTGTGACAAAAACATGCATTCTTCCGTCAAATGATGTAACACTGTGGTAGAACATCATTACTTGACTTATAACTCGAGTCATGTTGCTCAACCAATGTCAGTATATGACGCCATGTGAGTGTGGATGTGTTGGTTTGGTCCCACATGAGGGTAGACCAGGGTTGTCCATTGTCTTGACAGTGTGTTGAGGGGTAGTGAGTCTACCTGTGTGCGTCCTGTGCTCCCTGAATATTCTTACATATGCTTGACAACCCAGTGCCACTGAGTGCTGCACTCTCGCAGAAACTCAGTTTGTCTGGGGAGAGTTGGCAACCCAGCCTTTTCCAGCTGCTAAACCCCCTCATGCACCGTGGCTCATGAAAACTGAGCGGCACGACACAGCGCAGCATTTCCATAAATCTTCTTTCTTTTCCTTCAGTCTGACTCAATGGAATCCTTTTGATCATATGCAATCCCTCCTCAGTACCTGGCTGTCGACCATTCGTGGCAAACAAATGTCCGCTTGGCTTGAAGAATACTGCAGATATGATTCCATTTATCATTTTGAAGTTGGAAGAATTAGGCTAAGACATCAGCTGCGTAGCTTTGCAACACTAATGAATTTAGCGGAATGTGAGGGATTATGCAGTCAGAGCAGAGTTGTCGCTCGACGTGGAACATATAGCTGAAAACAAGCAACATCTGCTGCTGCTTTCTGCTATCAGAGCTGTTTGTTCTTGTTCATTCCAGAGGCTTGTCTCTCTTTTTTTTTTTTTTTTTTTTTTGCTCACTGCTGTTTCAGCTGAGGAGGAAGTGGGCAATTAACTGGCTGGTGCTATCACATCAGCGGAGCTATGTGATCGAGTGTCCATAGTGCTGGCGCCTTGGGGCTTCAACTTCGAATCACCTCTCTCATTCAAAGCTGGTACATTATACATTCCTAAGGCGCTTGTTTGCCAGAAAATCAAAGTGTCTGCGAGGGGGAGCAATGTCTGAAGTGATTTATGAAACATCAGTCCGCTGTGATCGGACAGGTGCATCTTATAGTCCACCAACATTTGAATTGGATTTTCAGAGAACCATTCTGGATACATTGTTTAGCTCAGTGATATAAACTATACTACTGTCTTGTTAACGTATTCAGTGTACTATTCAGTATGTTTTTAATTCTTTCATACGAACTATCGCACGTTGATCGCGCAACGAAAAGAGCGAGCAGTTGTGAAAATGATTACGCGAATATCAGCTGTGGCACAGAATGTGTCACTAAGATTTTAAGTTGTCCAGCTCTAGCATCTGAGGATATTGCACTTGTTCAGTTAGTAGAGCCGCTTCCCACGTCACTTGACACTGCATGCCTTCTGGTGAGGATCGCTGTTGTTTTTCTGCACAACATTCAGCACTGGAGTCGTGGGTCAAAATCTCAAGGTCGAGACACTGCACATGACTGAGTCAGAAGTGAATGCTGGAAGCTGAGTTGCTATGAGATATGAGTTGTTGCTGGAACAGAGATCAGGATTTTGTGAAGATGATGTGCATGTTTTACATATTGAGTTTATTCTTTTACTTCAAACTTTTTCTTTTAAAAAAACAACAGAAAAAATAACTTACTTTATTCTGCTTTGTTGAAGAGAAGCTCTTGATGTTGGACAGCAATTACAAGTATAAACATAAAAATAAAAATGAAACACTAAAAATTATGAAGTCACATGACCATTGTAGTAGTTTTTTTTTTTTTTTTTTTTTTCATTTATTTCCATCCATCCATTCATCCATCCTCACCTGCTTATCCGTCGGTGGATTGCGGGGGCAGCAGCTAAACTCTGCATCTCCATCTGGTCCTGGATCAACTCCTCAGTCTGGTCCCTGCTGGTTATTCCTGAGACACCTGCAAAAGGAGGTCTCCTGAGATGTCTGAACCTCCTGGCTCCTTTCAACACATAAAGCATAAAGCAGTGACTCTCCTCCGAGTCTTTCCCTACTGACTGAACTCTTCACCCTAACATTAAGGGAGACGTCCGCCACCTATCGAAGGAAACTTATTTCAGCCGCTTGTATCCAAGATCTGGTTCTTTCCATCATGACCCAAAGATCATGACTATATGTGAGAGTTGCAATGAACATTGATCAGTAAATGGAGGATTTTGTCTTTTTGCTCAGCTTGCTTATATTATTTCTGTTTGCTTGTTAGCTCCGCCAACCAGCCAGTGGTCTGTCACTGTTACTCAAAAAGGGAAGTACATATGAATAAACATTTCAAGAAACGTTTTTCTGCACGCAGCCTGTCCTCAACAAGTTTAGAAAAGGTCTCTATTATAGTCCTAACCGTACCGATCATACACAATGTTATCACGAATGTTCCCTTTAAAGACAACAATGGAGTCAGGAGGAGTTCAACTGATGAAACAAAAAAGTTCAAATAAAGTCAGTGGCATACACATATTGACTATCATCATCTACACACAGAGTTGCGGTTCATATTTTGCATATTGTAACCTTTTAAAATTCATGTGTTTTGGGTCAGTTCAGTCAGGAATCAAAACAACACCACAGCACAAAGATCTTAACCTTCACTATGAATCGCTTCTTGGTAATTATTTTTTTTTACTGTTATACACCAAATCCACTTCTTTACATGATGAACAAGACATTTTGACTTTAGCGCAGATGCAAATGCAAACTCGTGGTGAAGCAAAAATAGGCTCAAAGCTTCTCTGCTGACATCTCCATGACCTATGGAATGAAAAATCCATATATACATTTACATAGTGTCTCCCAGATTTCCTTTTGTGCTGAAAAGCAAAGAGTGCTGAACCTGCTTTTTGTCTATTCTGTTTTATTCCCTTTGAAGAAGACATGAAAGGAAAGATGACGCTCTCATTACTTTTCTTTAAAAGTCTCGAGGCAAAATGTTCTGAAGGCTTCATCTCGCTGCACATATTCGAGTGTGTTGGAATCTTCATTCAACATTGTTTTCTGGCAAAACTTGATGTAGAGTATTCTCATGAATTTTGTATTTTTTTAACACATTCCTGCCTGTCATCTATGTGAAAAGCAGAACAAAGATATATATATATATATATATATATATATATATATATATATATATATATATATATATATATATATATATATATATATATATATATATATATATCCTCCTGGTGATAAACTCTTCTTCTTGTAGCTCTCCAAAATAATCATGCTGCAAACCTCAAAGCTCGTATCATCTGATATACATGTCTCCAACAATGGTGTATGGACACAGTATGTAGATGTAGTGAACTTGAAACTGAAATATACCTGTTCTAGTTAAGTCAAAAGAGTTCCACATCCCATCTCTTTTATGTAACGATGACAAAATGCAGCCAATAAGCCTTGACATGAGTTTAGTCTTGTTGACAGCATGGCCTTTTGTTTCTTGGTAAAGACAGTAACTGGACTGAATCGATCTGACTTTGGAGCAGAGCCATTTATCCAAGTCAGTCACAACAGATCTGCGGCTGTCAAAGCCAAAGTCCTCGGAGAAAAGGAACAAATGAATTCCTCCCAGCCTACTTTTGTTTTCTGTTGGGACGATGTCACTGTTTTATTTAAATGGCGTAACATTTTTAATACTGCAGGCGGGACTTAACGTTGAAAATAAATCTGTTTTTTTATAGCGTAAGAATATTACGGATGAACTCGAATGGATGGAATCTTGTTAAAGAATTTTTTAAAGAATTATTTCAGAGAAATAGTTCATGAAGTCTTTCGGACATGCTTATGGAACCACATCAACCCACCCCTAAAACATTGCTAAAGAATATTTATACAAATGTTATGTCAATGTAGTCAGAGTTATTTGGACCAATGCCATTAATCTATATATTAAAACGGGTGAACAAGCAAAGATGATGTCTACAGGGTACATCCAAATTAGACAGAAGGGTGTGACAGTCGAACATTTCCAAGTGACTCCCTGAGAGAGAGGGGGTTGAATAGGAAGGTGAAAATAAAATGGAATTTCTGGGCTCTAACACTTGATATGAAATGGTTTATCTCAGACTCCTCTTACTGCAAATTGAATTTATGCACCCCATCTGTGGTGGAGGTATGTCGCTGAGCAGTTCTGCCTTTGGTGGGATCGCCCATGGAAACCAGGTCGGAGGTCATGTACAAGAGAGAGATGTGAGTCTCTGCGGTCCCACACAAGCGCCAGGCCTTGGGGAGAAGATCGTAGGTGAACCTTGACCTGACTTCCATCAATCACTGCGTGGATTTACCTGCAATTGGATGGACATATGCACCGAAAAAAATCCTTGGAATTATCAGTTGTGTTTGATCGGCAATCCCTGCTAAAATGGTGAACAAAAAAAAAGGCACCAATAATAAGATTCATAGTGAATAACAAATCGACGCTGCTCATTTCACTCATTCGGTTTGTTGAATCAGCAGGCAGAATAGATGCAAGCCATTCTCTGACTTAAACACCTTCCTTCCAATTTAGAACGCCAGGCGTTGATCCTTTTGACCGTGTCTCTTGCTACCTGGGATGTTTCTAAGCCACAGTTGATAATCCTCATGGGGCCCTCATTAAGCCTTTGCTCCAATTAAGCCACACTCATTTTGCAGCGGAACAATTGCTCTGTACCACAGCACACAAATCCTCCCCAACAGTGGATTAGTCGAGATCAGTGGGTGGGATGAAAATAGCAGCAGTGGAAGAAAGCAAGCGCTTCTCTCAGGTGTCCGCAGTTACGGTTCACCAAAGAGGAAGCGCATCAAATGGTGGAGGTTGACAAAATCCCATTTTTGAAGTCAAATGGTTGTAAAACAATGGAGAGTCTTGAGTTGCATTTTTATTGCACAGGGGAATGTGTTTTGAATAAGAGGTCATTTCATGTTGAGGACACAGTTTAGCGCCTTTGGGACAACAAGGTTTGAGGAGACTCAAGGGTAAACCAAAGAACTGCTGAGTTCTCAACTGTCTTTCTATTGTAACCACTGTCTGATCCCACTAGCATTTGAAAGTGGGTCATGGTTCCATACCGAATTCTATATCATAAAAGAAAAGAAACATGTTTAAAAGACTTCATAACTACCTCTTCTCCTGTATTGAATTGTAAAATCCCTTTAAAACATTTAACTGTTGCAGCTACAACTGTTTTTAAAGCTTCCGATACATTTTCTTCCCAAACAAATTGTGCTGACATGTTTGTCTTGGTTGTTTATCGCTAAATTCTAAAACCCTTTTAAACCAACCCATCCTCATGCACATGACATAATATATTGATGTTAGGAAAGTCGACTTCTTTCGCATCCTATACTGAGGCCATACGCAGCCTTCCGCATTGCATAAAGACACGTCGGCATTTCAGTAGCGTGCAAAAGCCACTGTTTCATCAACCTTGCACTACTGTCTCATGGTACCTTATCGACGCATCTCTGGTGTCAAGGTGTTGTCTTTGTCCCTCTTCATTCCCTTTGTGGACAACAGAGTTCACAGTTTTATTCAGTAGAGGAGTTTGGTGTTTAAATATGTGGAAAAGGAAAATACATGTCTCTCCGCCTCTTACATTTCATCCATCGTGACAATAGGAGCCACAGTTAAATGTGCTCCACAAAGTTTGTTCCATTGATCCAGTGTGGTGCAGGTGACATGAAGAAGCTTCCAGGACAAACAACGTAGTGAGATCTGTAGGCAGGAAGAATCAAAGGAAAATGATTTTCAGATTTCCATCATGTTTCTATACTGTTTGACGGATGAGGTCCCACTGAAATTGGTTCACAGGAACTGTCCTGAAAGATATGAATGTTTAAAATGTGAACTTGTTACTCTCACTCGTGTTAAGGAATACATGGTGCAAAAGTTGCCAGGAGTTGAAGCATATTTTTTATTTATATTTTATTATGTGTGATAAATTATTCAGCCTCAAAAACGCTAAATTGAGTCATATACTTCCAAGCGAACTGGTTCACACTCATTAAAGTGGAGTGTAGCGGCTCAGATGTTTGTCACCCTTTTTGGCAGATTCAGTTTATCCCACCACACCAGAGTTTACAGTTTCTGTGCTGCATCTGCGGTTGGTGAGTCCTGTGTGGTTACAGGCAGAATACAGATTGCCACGAACAGTACATTCTTAAATCTCAAACGCTGCCACCACTTATGTTCATTAGCAGCAAACTGATGCATTCGGTTCCCAAATCGCCAAAAAAGGAGTCCTTCATTTGTGCAGAACACTGAACTGTGGGGGTTTGGGAATCAACAGTGGCTTTTTGTAGAACATGAGTTCAGGTCCCTGGTAGGATGTGGCAGTAACAAGCACACCATTGTTTTCATTGATGTAAATATTCAGCAATTTAGATTCTGTTATTCCGCTGTTGTGCAGTTGGCTGAGTGCGCTGTATTGACTCCTCTGCAAATACTGCTATTAGGATGAAAAGATCAAAACCACAGCAGGGGAGATGGATTTTTTTTGTTTTGTTTTGTTCTGTTTTTTTGGCAGGCGATATAAAATTTGATAATGTCAAGTAGATTTCTTTCAATATTGGTAATGACTTTTATGTATTCATATATCTATTTAAGCTATTATAATATAAATAAAATAATTGAACAGTTGGACTTTCGTTTAAGTTCCTTAAAATAAACTTGTTTTCATGCACATAATATTGCACTACATTCACTGAAACGATGGCTCTTGCAAACACATATTTCAATATAATGCAGAGTTTACAGTATCACATCACATATCATCATGTACACAGCTCTTGCAGCAGTGAATTAGGAGGGGTTGCATGAATTGTGTCTGTTATTAGTTAGTGTCAGTTATATTTTATTGAAATTGACAAATGTTACAAATGTTATGTACAAAGAATGTGAATGTGTAATTGCAGTATCTGTGGTGAGAAGAAATATTTAGTGAAGCGGATGATAACATAATTTCATCATAGCATTGATTCTTGAATTCACATTCCCTCAAAATTCTAGCTGGTGTAGTATTCACCATGTCATGCATCAAATGCTTTTTTTTTCTTTTCTCATTTTTTTCCCAATAAGTTTTGTCTTCTGATTTATGTGAGCTGAGATGTCAGACCGGCTGCCCTGTCAGGACAGTGAGGGTGAACTTGTGAACATTGTGAACTTGGTTGGTTGGCAGTGCTTGTGCTCTCCTATGTCGCCATGTCTGCTTACTGTTAATGCCAAGTTGTGGCGACTCTTGGGTGATTCTGTGTTCTTTCTATCTGGAGTTTGGAGGCAGGCCCATAAAGGTTGAAACAGTATATGTAACCAAAATGTCCTCCACAACTTATCACTGTCAGTGAAAGGTATATTAAGCAACTTATGTTACTCTCTTGTTTCCATTAAATCAAATGCACTTGCATGTACTTGAGTGACATCAGAGAAATTTGTTGGTTCATGGTTGGATCTGACAACACATGGAGCGCATGACGCATAATGTGCAGTGGGGAGAAAAAAATAAAGAAGTTTTGCTTACCTTCAGGTGTGATCTGAACTTGTGGGGAGCATCAGAGGGAGAAGTGCTGAAGCTCGCTTCAGTGAATGACACTGGATGTCAGTTATAAGTCCTAACGTGTCTCTCCTCCTTAGTGACAATACTGAGTCATTGTAACTAGTAATTTGACATGTTATTAAACATAGAGTGAATGGTGTGCCATCCCATAGTGTACCCTACCCCCAACCTCTGTCTTTTGTTCACATGTCGCGGTGCCAATGCGTCAACATGCGACGCTTGAAGGCTGCCTTTGTCAGTGTAGGAAGCAAAAGGCAACTTTCCCAACGTCAATATAAGACGCCATGGCAGTGAAGATGTGTTGCGAATGGCTCCTTTATTATGAACTATTTGCCGTTGCACAAAAAATCTTCGTTGACAAGCGACACAAAAGATTCATGTATTTAATTAGAGCGAAAATTGGGCTTCAAAGTACAAACTTTTCAGCCGTCTAACTATGTGTTGATCTGCAGACCAGACATTTTCCACATGCGGTAACACCATCGCCATCGGCTGGAAGCCAGCAGTCTAATTTTGCACCCCTGCGCTTATATTCCATTGACAGCATGATGATCCACTTCAAGCAGCACTTAGTGGTAATGTGACTTATTACAAAAAAAAAGAAAAGCTCATGTCGCTGTGCATTTAATGTTCTTTCTGGTTCAGCTGAGTCACTGTCTGGGAATGACATTTATCCTGGATCAGTGCACATTCATCTTAGCTCTGATGGTCAAGGTCCTGAACACAGTCCCCATGTCTTCTCTGATTTGTTTTCCATGTCTTTATCTTTCCAGATGCTGGAGTAAGTGAACTGTCATCAGCCATGTTGTGAAGTCTTCTGCCTTCTTTCTACACTGTTTGGATCAGTCAGATTAAAGAGACCATCGGGTAAGACTGTCCTTCTTCCATATTGCGCCATTTTTAGACATGACATACATTTGTGTGAGTCCTATTCTAAACTCTTGCCGTTTTTAAGATGGCATCTAATAACATAATTGACAGTGAGTCATGATGAGCCATGATGGGTATTTGAGTGTCGGTGTTAGCTTGTCGGTATGTTAGCAAAAATTAAAACAAAAAAGGAACTGCTAATCCAGTGTTGTCAGTTATATTTTCATTTACTTACTCTGACTCTTTGGGTGTGAATGTAGAGTAGATGGTTTTCTGTCGCTATTCAACCCAAACTTTCACTTCATGAAACAACGAAAGCCTAAAAAAAAAATGGGTGGTTTTGTGGATGAATGACTTACTTAAATGCATAAATCTTTTACAATATACAAAATATCGGAGACTTACGCCAAATTGGCTCAAGACATATCTTAGTTTTGTCCTTCATAAAAACAATAATAACATAACATAATAATAATCATAATAATAATAACTTACCACGGCTGTTATGATTTACTTAATACATAACATCTGAAATACTTACTTATTCATGCATTTGGCGGGGATTCTGCCATTGTGTATCACTGTCATGAAAGAACAGACTATCCTCAGAAACCGTTCACCAAGCAAATACACCCAGCAGAGTGGGAGCATGTTACACTATTTTCAGGTTTTGAATCTCTGAATAATTGATTCACTCATACAATGTTTTCAGTGTATAGACACGATTCCCCGACTGCGCCCTCGCTGTCTGAACTGCAGTGTAGCTTCTTTGTTGAGCATTTTTTTTTTTTTTTTTGTTAAAAAGTAATCTTTCTCAAAGAGCTTTGAGTCGCTTACTTTGGCAATTAGATTTGGGGCAGGTGACGGATGGGGACCTGAGGTTCTGTTGGAAAAGCTAGGATGAGATTACAAAAGAGAGAGTGCTTTGTATTGAGTATGGGTAAGTTGGATTGCGGCTATGGTACATGAGAATAAACTTTGAACTCGCTGTGAACTCCACCGTTGCCAGTGGGCTTGAGTTAAGTTTAGAGTGTCAAGTTTCCAACTGTAGGATTTCAAGACTTTTTCCAACCAAAATTTGATGTGGTTGCTTATCTGTACGAGACCTTGAATAGTTGACTATTCCATTTCTATATTCGACTTGACACGTTACATGCCAAATGTGGAGCAAATGCCCTCCAGATGAGCTTTGAAATGTGGCCTCCTCATTGGTCCAGCAACAGCCCAACTCCAGTTAGTCTGACTGAGCATCATTTTTGAAGCCATGCCACCATGTCTACCTTGGAACTGATATGTGTAATAGTTTGTGACAGTATAATTACTGTATAATAGCTATTTAACTTTATTAAATCAGTCCATAAACCTTCACATTTATTACCCATTTACTAGTCAACATGTCATTTCTCTCTCCTCTCTTTTGCGGATTCATCTTCCTCTCTGTCTGGGCCACGTTCAGCACGGTCTCAAATCGGCGCATCACACCGTCTCCCGCATATGTGACACATATTTTAACTACTTCTTTCTGTAAAAGTCGCCTGTGATGGTCAAAATGTGCGTATACATTGAGCCAATTCGGGTTAGAGGGGTGACACTTGTATACAGGGGTTGGACAAAAAAATGGAAACCTTAAACACCTTAAAGCTAAAAAAAACCTTTAAGGTGTTTTTCTCAAATATTAAAAAATAATTCTCAAATGCAGTGGAGGGTTCCTGACTCGAAATGTGCTTTGTGGCCCAAAACCTGTGACATGATAACTGCAAACTAACTCAACGGACATTGCAAATGAATGCTGCGTTTAGAAAATACAGAACTCAGCTTGCATTTTCTGCTGATATGAAACATGAAGTGACAGGCCACAACATGTATCTGACTGTACTGTACTTCTTTTTTTTGCTCTTATTTATAATGTTTTCATTGCCCAAATTTTCAAATATTCCTTACATTTAACTACATGAAGGTCGCCCCAAACTGTGATGTCAGTGTGCTGTAGAAAATGTAAACAAGCCATTGCTCTCCGACTTTTGATATCTGCCAAACTGTTATTACACTGAGGCTGTTTTCTTCTCAGTGTTTAGAGAAATCAAAGAAACAGTTCTGCTCTGCGGCAGCTACGGATGACACAGAATGGCGTCATATACGTACCTTTACCCCCCCTACTTTATGCCTGGCTTCAATTACCTATCCTACCAAACCCTTTCATGTCACCTTTTTCCATTACATGAGCAAAAATGTGGTGAGAGACCGGCTTGAAATGAGCGTGATCACATCAAGAAGGGACAGCGCGGAAGAAAATGTGTCTCTCTGAACTCACATGCTGCCGGAAGGCATAACACAATTAGAGTGGAGATTGTTTTTTTTTTTTTTTTTTCTTCTCCTTCCCCCTGCCCATCTGATTTCTGCTCTCACCAGGCTATTCTCTTTCATCAGCTTTACTCTCTTGTATTGTCATAATGTAGCGGACTCTGAGTGCTCTCACAAATCGCTGGTGCTGCTTATCAGTGAAGTGGCGCTGTTTCAAATTGGGTCCATTAATTTAGTTTCTCTACATTTATTCAGAGGATTACACTTTCAGGGGAAAGGGCTGTGCTAGTGGAGAACCCAGAGATAAACATGCGCTTGGTAGCATTTGCTAGAGAAGTATGTGGGACTATCTGACAGTAGCTGATGGAATTACGGGGGCTGAAGTCTACTGGCAACGACTGAATCTATTAAAGAAGAATACTCGAAAAGCTTTAACCAAAACAATTCTTGCTCATTAGCGATGACAAAAACACATCCTCACTCCCAATGCGTCAAATATTGATGTTGGGAAAGTTGACTTTTGCGTCCTATACTGACGACAAAGGCAGCCTTCAGTGTAGCATTGGGCACATTAGGTTTTCAAACCAAGCACCAGCTCCTGTGGGACTGCGACAAGGACGAATGTTGGAGTTAGACAAGCCATAAGCCAAGCCATGTAACAAATAATTCATTATTATTTACACATGCTATACATGGAGGAATAGAAATATCAACATACATAGGTTATTTTTTCAGAAACAAGACTTAGACTTTCTTTATTGTCATTGCACAAAAACATATCACTGTATTTTTCGGTGATGAAACTTTCGGTCTGAGGCCTCCGGTTTCCAAAAACAAAAACTATATGTTCAAAATAAATAAATATCAGATAAAAAAAAAAAAAAAATCGAGTCGAGAAGCTAGTTCTCCCAGTCACAAATCTAGCATGAATTGTCAATACTTCCCCTTTTGCTTCCTTGTTTCCCAGGTGCATTGCTTCTTAACTGACTACATTGCGTTCCACATCGCAGTTCCAGTCGGGAGTCGGCCTTCGCCACACAGCAAAAGATTGGTCAATACTAAACAAAACAGGAACGAACAAAGCCCAAATACAGAGTATGTTCACCGTTGTTTGGCTCATTCTGGAAGGGCAACATCCAAAAATAAAATCATTTGCCACGCACGTACCAAACGTTGGTGAATTTGGAAAATCTATATAGAGTACTACTATTGTTGTGTTGACAGCAAACTGGCTGGATACTTCTACAGCTAGCAGAGCAGAGAAGTTGTCATTCTCAAGCATGTTCACAGTCTCTCTGTGTGTCCGTGGCATGAAGGTTGATGATAGATAAAGTTGACTTGGGAATGGCGACATCCTTCAGCACCCATTGTTTTGTTTATGACCATTCAAAAGTTTTTCAGAAGTGCTTTCCCTGCCAACAAAAGGCTGTTTTGCCAGGTGGGGCATTCATTCAACTTCATCCACCTGTCTTACTCCAAACTGGTATCTTTCCTTTTTGTGCGTTTGAAGTTTGAACAAAACAAAGACGTTTTTTAGTTGACCGCATAAACAGAGGCAGGAAACCTTATTCTAAATATTTCACTGACAACCTGTGTCATGTTTACCAATATGTGTTCTACTTTTGTAATCTATTTATCAAAATAATGTTGCTTCTCATTCCTTCAAGCCCACTGTTCTGCTTTCATTCATTTCAGTTTGAGATTAATTCATTTAGTCATAAAAAAAAACCTAATTTTCTTTCAATTAATGACCTAATAACTACTGCCCCAATTTAAGCAGAGCAGATGTGTTACTTTATATGTCATAATAAAATGTTCAAGCATGACTCCTAAGTATGTAGCATGAAATCGTGTTCTTCTTGGGCTCCGTCAGGAAACATGTGAGAGCCGGATTAAGTGAAGCCTTAATTCCGTTTTTTAATTAAGCTGAGAACGTCAGTAGATATTTCAATTAAGTTGCTGCTGTTGCTCAGGAATTATGCTTTCAATTCTGTGGGAGCTAGAGAGAGGAGGGTAAAGATCAAGAGGCCAATACGAAACATGCTATTAATATATATACATCGGTACTTCGGTTCTCGACCACAGTCCGTTCCAGACGGCCGTTCAAGAAGCGAATTGTTGGAAATCTGAATTGATTTTTCCCATTACAATGAATGGAAAAAGAAATAATGCATTCCAAGCCTTAAAATAGGCTTTTGTAGGAGTGAATGTAGAGTGTGTGCTGCAGGTGCGCTGTTCCTCTATGTGTGTGGCCGCTGCATGTGGGAGGGGTTGCCGAGTGAGTGACGTCTCTCCAGAAGTGAAGAGGTGCCCGGTGCGTGTCCAGCTCTGAATGTGCGCTTCTGTGCAGTTTGGCTGTGACTAAGTCATAAACCAAGTAACGCTCTGTCCCAGACTCGCCTCATCCCTGTCCCAGCTCCAGCCCACAACAGGACATCAAACCCTGGAGTGTGCGCTCCAGCCTCGGAGGTGTGGAGAGCACCTCCCCTGTGACACTCGACCACGGTCCAGTGTGGAGACAGGAAAGGTTTTACACCTCAATATGAAGAAAAAACAGTCAGTAAATGTAGCCTACGGGACACGTCTGCATACAGAGGCTGCGTTATACACAATAACAAAGCGCGTCGTGGGTCAGCTGATCGGTCCACGCACGTCATGTTTTTTTCCGGCTTCTTTCGCGGCCGTTCGTGTTCAGGATTTTCGTTCAAAATCCGAAGCAAAAAAATCTCAAATTTTTTGTTCGATTTCCGATTTGTTCCAATTCCGAGACGTTCGAAAACCGAGGCAACACTGTATGTACTTTATTAAACTAGCTGTATTTATTATTTATATTTCTTTGTTTATCATCAAATGATATTTCACACATTACTGAGTTCGCAACTAAAACATTTAATGAAATTGCATTAGTAAAGGTGTGAAATGATCATTGTTATTATTATCATTAATAGTACTAGTAGTAGAAGAATACAATTACTTTCTGTTATGTCAATGTTGCCAATTGGAAAATCAAAGCAAGTTTTTATTAAAAGACAAAGTTTTGCTGTTTAGAGGGTTTTCTTTTCTGAAGCCAGCAGAGGTGGTTGAAGTGACTGGTCCTTTCATTATTATAAAATTCATAGTCTGCGCCCGTAACCAGTGAAGCTGACTCTCTCTGACAGGAAATGATAGAGCATTAGTCTTCATCAGGAAGTTGCTGGTTTGAATCTCCTGGAGTGTGGGTAATATATGAGCTGGCAAATGATGGCGTATGACTGCAGTGAAGCTTTTAAATAATACAGGGAGGAAGTATGTGGCCAAGGAGTCGGCGGTGGAATCAATAAAAAAAAAAAGACAGCTTTATTTTTGAAACTGTCACCGTCCAAGATGTGTTCATGAAAGAAAAAAGTGTGATGGTGTTCGACGTCAGGGTCACATCTGATAAGAATAATTGGCTGATGGTATCTGCATACCTGATGAGTCTTGAGTTGACATCTTCAAAAAAAAAAAAAATATCTTTTTATAGGCTTTGTGTGACAGCACAATATTTCATCTGGCTATGAAGTGCCTCATGTGGAGATGCCCATGTGGCATGTGCCTAATTATAAAAGAATGATATGCGCTACATGGGAAGAACAATCGTACTTGCATAAACAAAAGTAACTTTTTCTTTCTTCAAATAACCTTCAGTTATTACTGCTGCTGTCTATTTCTGCTATATTTCGAGTTAAGGCTTTCACTTGACAGGAGATATGTGTTGAGAGAATGTGAAGCGTGTATGCAGCGGTTCTTCTGAACGTTTTCTTTCACTACTTTGCCCCATTTTCTCCCACAAAACCTGCTTTTCTGTCAGTACTATGCTCAACTCCAGAGTCACGTTTTAAATCCCACACTTCTTACAGCCTCCAGAGGAGCACCACCACGGAACAAACATCCAGTCTGCCCAGAGACTTTTATGAATTCACCCAGTGGAACAAGCCGTTTCACTTTTCATTGTCTTGTAAAAAGTATCTTTGTGACTGCAGCAATATAAAGCTATCTCATTATAGATTGTGTTGCCTTGTTCATGCATTAATGACCCAAGACTTTAGAACATTACCGTTTGTTTCTTGGTACTTAACAGGCCAACGACCTGTAAAAGAGAAGGAGGATGCTGCAGACTCGGTGCTAACTGGACCCTAGTGCATGTAGAGGCTGGAAACGGGGACACTGACACAGCGAGGAGTTTTATCAGTGGTTACAATAATACACAACATAAAACCTGGCAGACGCGTAGGAGGAGCTAAGAGCATCACCGAGCCTAAATCAGACGCAAACTAGAAATCCGAAACAAACACGGAAGTAAGAAGAAAACAGAAGATGATGGAGTCATACACACTGGTAAAAAAAAAGACTGACAAACAGAAAGTCATGCTGTGGTTCGCATGACTGAAAATGTAGTGGATGAATTCGAAGGTACGGCAAGAATCAAAGGTGGATTACATTGGAGGATACCAAGTTACCAACGCTAGGGAGTCAACTTCACCATTGTATGAGCATGGACCATCTGGCATCACAGACTGGAGCCCGGATGCTTCATTTCAGTAGAGCTGACAGGTGCGCAGATGAATAGAACAAGGAAGTAATACACCGATATAAAAGCATGAACAAAATTGACAGTCTCTCTCTCTCTCTCTCTCTCTCTCTCTCTCTATATATATATATATATATATATATATATATGTATATGTATATGTATATATATATATACTGTGGTGTTGGAGGACATCTTCAAATCACATTTAAGAAACAGGAACAGGAGTTCCTTGACATTTTCGAAGCTCCTGAAGGCTTCAATGTTATCATAAAGCAAAAAACATTTTCCCATGGTCCTGCACGCGATGACTGCCTGTCTCCTTGAATTCATATTTGAAAGTCCTGAAGTCATTTTTTTTTTCATTGAGGCTTGACAGAGGAGTTGAAGAGGCGTTCAATCAATCGAAAGTCAGAGTCATGGACAGCGGACGCTCGATAGACGCAACACATTCAATGATGAGAATTGTATTGATCAAATCGAGAACATGTCATCATGGATTTGTGATTCAGAAAGTCTTTTTTGTTTTAAATCATAATAATTATATAATAGTAGTAGTAATAATAATATAATAACAATAACTACAACAACAGCAATAATAACAATAATAATAATAATAATAATAATGATGAAAAGCAGAGACTTTTGGATTGACGTTGCCATTTCTTTTTCTTCACTGTCCTTCACTCCGCAGGCGTGTAACAACTGACAGATGACTACATGGCGTCCTCACGTCTCCCACTGATTCTTACCCTTTGTAAGAGACAATCTCTGCTCATTAGAAATCACATAATGACTCACCTCTCAAGCAGCATTTGTAATTATGATCAAGTCAATCTAACATGACCAATCTAATGATGCGTTCACCGTTTACCATGCAGAGCTGTTTGTCTGCAACGTTCAAGAGACTGACATAAAAATATGTTTTTCACTTTATTTTCACAATGAAAAGCAGAGCTAATTCTAGTTTGATGTGTTGACAAAATAGTCCAGTTATTGGCAGCCTGTTGTCCTCTAGCCATGATGGCTGGAAAAAAACATTGATAAAATAAAAAAAAAAATTAAAAAGTTTGTACCGCACCATGATAGAGGAGCACAGACTGACATCCTCAAAAAAGAAGAAGTGAAGAAAGAAGAAGAAAAAAGTGCCGTAAAACCAAACCAGAATTATTTTTTTTCAACTGTCTGTCATAGTGGCGTCTGACGGACCCAAGTGCAGGAAGTGGTGGAGAGACGAGGTTAAACTATAAAGATTTATTGGTTGGAGCGAACAAATAAATACAGACAGACAAATGACTAGAAACTAAGGACGCCGGGAACCAAAACGCGGACCGGAAACAACACACAGGGAACGGGGTGAATCTGGAAAACAAGAGAGGCGGATTACAACGACCTACTATATAAATGGGAGAACAGAAAACACACACCTGGAGTTAAGCTCAACGTGGTGGTGCCACTAAACTGAAATCACACTCGCGCACACGAGGGGTAAACTGACGGAAGTATAACTGAAAAGTGAGGCTTAGATAAACAGCTCACACACGGACTGAATTGAGAGTAGGGAAGTAAACACAGGAGTAACAAGGAAGAACAAAAGGCAGCGACAGAATAGGAGTTCAGCGTGGAGGAAAAATCTGGAAAAGGTCAGGGAGTAAAGCGACCACACGGGAGTCTTGGAAGAGTTTTACCTTGATGAAGCGAGAAGCAACAATCTGACAAACAGGACTGACGTTGACAGGTTTATATCCAGGATGAGACTGATGAGGAGATTAATGCCAGCTGTGTTGCCAGTGAAGCTGGAGACAAAGCAGGAACAGGAAACAAAGGCAACCAGGGGTAACAAAATAAAAGCACGAGAGAAAAATACAAAAAGGAACAGACAATAAAGTGCAGACATGACACTGTCAAACCAATATGAAGACAATGGAGCCAAAAGGGCAGCATCTCAGAGCAATTTATGAGTGACAAGCTAAAGGGCACTGTCAGGAAGTTGCCCACTGCGTTTGCTGCGAATGCATTTTCAAGTCCTTATTTTAAATGATTAATTCTCTCCTTTATTTATTATTAACTGAAACATTCTGTTTTTTATTGAAACAAACCGTGCCACCCTTTGAAAAAAAAAAAAAAGTCTCAGTCCAACTTCACGACATAATTTATTTTGAGAGGAGCTTGTTTCAATATTCATCATCAACTCATGCAAGTGGCGAACGTCGTTCTTTTGTTTTCAGTCCATCCTCGCATTAAAGCAAAAAAAAAACAAAACAAAAAAAAACATTTGTTCTTGACATGAAAGCCTCTTTCTCCTCATTAAAAATGTTTGGTTTGACTCCACCAGTGGCCCTGGCCATTGATTACATTACACAATTGGGCTTTATTTTATGGAAATTGCCTTGTTAGATTGGAGGCATGAAACACATCTCTCTGATTATTCTTCTTACTGCAAGTGTCTTATTGTGCTATCAGATTTGAACACATACAATGTTCTACATCACCTTGCAGACCCAGCTTTCTTACTCTTGTTGCCATCTACATGTTGTAAATATATAATGTAATAGGAATACTACTGTTACTGCTACGACTACTACTGATAACAATAACAATAATACTTTAAATGTGTTTTTTTTTACTTTTGTTTTTGCTAAAAATGGTGTGTGCATGCATGTGTGTCTATGTTTAAGCATATCTAACCGAGTGCCATAGGCGTTTGTAGGGCCCTTTTGCTGGGACCCCACTAGCTTAAGCCTATATTTAAGGGTGAAGACTTCAAAATCATTATAATTCATTAGTTTGGTTCGGAGTGCTGGTTAAGGTTAGCCGTTTGTTTTGGATGGTTAGGTGTAGGATGAGAGGGTTGGGTGGCATTGAATGGTCCTCACAAAGATGGTGTGTCTTTCTTTCAGGCAAATTTGGGGATATTATGCTGCAGAGCTTTGAATATACGCTATATTCAAAAGTATTTGCTCACCCATCCAAATGATGAGAGTCAGATGTCCGAATCACTTGGCCTCGCCACAGGTGTATCAATTCAAGCACCGAGGCCTGCAGACTGTTTTGACAAGCATTTGTGAAAGAGTGGGTCGCTCTCAGGAGCTCAGTGAATTCCAGTGTGAACTGTCATAGGATGCCACCTGAGCAACAAATGCATTGGTGAGATTTCCTCGCCCCTAAATATTCCACAGTCAACTGTCAGCTTTACTATAAGAACGTGGAAGAGTTTGTGAACTACAGCAACTCAGCCATGACGTGGCTGGTCATGGAAAGTGACGGAGAGGGGTCAGCGGATGCTGAGGCGCATCGTGCGAAGAGGTCGGCAACTTTCTCTGCAGTCAATTGCTACAGAAGTTCAAACTTCATGTGGCCTTCAGATTAGCCCCAGTACAGTACGGAGAGAGCTTCACGGAATGGGTTTCCATGGAGCGAGCATGGCCGAGCATCACCAAGTGCAATGCAAAGCGCCGGATGCAGTGGTGTAAAGCACCTGCCACTGGACTATAGTGCAGTGGAAACCAATGTGCTTTTGGAAGAATGGTCAAAAATTCCTATAAACACACTCCTCAACCTTATGGACAGCCTTCTCAAAAGAGTTGTAATAGCTGCAAAAGGTGGACCGACATCATGTTGACCCCTATGGGTTAGGAATAGGATGCCATTTATATGTGAGTCAAAGCAGGTGAATACTTTTGGTAATATAGTGTGTCTTAGCAATCTCAGAAAATACACTTGTTTGAAAAGCAAAATCCTTAAATATCACTGCAGTGGCTTATAACAAGATACATTTTTTTTTGCTTTAAATCAAATTAATTTTTCCTTGAAGAAAAACATTTTAGAAATTATTAGAAGAAATTATTTTATTATTACTACTAATGATTATGCATATTAAAACAACGTATTTATTTGTCTGTCTCTCTATCTGCAGTTAGTACAATGGTACATTTTCTTTTTGAGAGGCTGTTTTATGAAGATAAAAAAAGACAAACTAAGACAAAAAAAACAAAACTCTGGTCCTAACAAATGGCAAAGATGAATAAGAAGAGACGATTTTGCCTCCTCTCATTGTGACTTGTTTGAAACCCCTTTAGCTTGAGCTTATATATTAAACTGTCTGCTCGATAAATCCAGCCTTATCTCCGACACATGGAGGAGATTTACAGTGAGGTGGGAGAGCTTTCTTTCATTCCGGCTAAGATGGATCCCTAAGGCCAGACAGTAGAGACATACAGGAGGTCCCTGTCGATGCTCTCTTTGAGAGATTTCCATGAAGAGGGGCATCAATTATGTCGCCCCATGTGAGGAAGATTTATTGATAGATTGTGCAGAAACATCTAGGCCTTTGAAAATATCTCTGTCTCAGCACTGGTTTGTATTGCATGACGGCAGACAGGACTATCAGGAGAGAGCGTCAGAGAGCCAGCATGCCAGATTTCAAACTACTTTGCCTGTCTCTTCATACTCTCTACTTACCATGGGGGTCTGGGAACATTGTCATTTGTGCCGTCTCCAACCCCCCTGAGTGGAAAAGCCGCGAGGGCTGGCAGTCACATTGCAGACTGTGCACATAGTCAACTCCTGTGTACCTCTGAAGCCCTTGTATACGTGCTGGGGGATTTTAATCACTGCCATCTGGAGACTGCACCACCATTGTCAGGATGTTACATCACTCGTAGACAAAGGAAAACACGTTATTACAGACACTCATATTCTGAGAGGGCATTGTCGTCCCGAGGAAAGAGGTGACCCGCAAGTCATGTGATCGGAATCGGACTGCTGTTGAACACGAATGAAACATTTACAAAGTTGGATGAAGAGTTGGATGAAATAAATGGTCAAACTCAACCTTGGAAACCATGATTCATCACGCATGATCTCAACAGACTCAACAAAGTGAATGATTTCTTTTGAAGATATGACTCATATAATTCAAACTGAAATCATCAGAAGAACAATCTGATGTTCATTGCTTTGAGTATGAGCAAGTCCCATCCATCTGACTGAACACATGTGTGCACTGGACAAATGAGTGGGCTTCAAGCTCACTGCCCACTGAGAGGAAACTTCAGAGCCGCGTTCAATATTATTACAATTGTTATTTATACTTGTTCATTTTGATCACTGTCCATATCTGGACCATTTCTAGAATCTGAGTTTCATTCTTATTGAAGTGAGGCCATTTTGTCTGGTGCTCACTTCTTCAATCTTCAATACTGGTCTTGTGAGGACCTTATGCCTCTGTGGGGACCATTTGGCTGGACCCCTCAAAATCCAAGCCTCAATTTGAGGATGAAGAAAAACAACAAGGTCATCATAAATAGGTTTAAGTTCAGTTAAGAGTCCTGGTTAAGGTTAGTCATTTGTTTTGGATGGTTAAGTTAAGGATGAGAGGCTGGAGAAAGCATTATGGCAACGTGTGGTGTGACAACTAACAAATCTGCACAACATTTATGCATTTATTTATTGAATTCTCTTTGAACACAGATCAAATAAGTGAACTACTGTGCATTTATTTTAGTCTCTGAGGAGATATGATGACGCATGATTTGTAGATGTCCCTACATAAAAGGATTTAAAAAGATTAATGTACAAATATATATGTGATCACAAAGTTGGTCTACATTCTATGATGCAGACTTTATTTTTATCTACTGAAAAATAAAGAAAACATTTACAATGAATTGTTTGTTTAACTCCCAACTTAATCCGGAGAGTAAACAAGTGAAAACAGCATTTGCAGCAGTAATCTGTTGCTGTGATTTACCAGGTTGAGGCAGGCTACAATCTGTGCTGCTGACTTGTTTACAATTCCGGCCGACGTTTCATACAAGCAGACCTTGAGCAAGACAAAGAATCCTGCTGTCGGTCTGCCAAAATATAATGGTCAAGTTAGAAATGTGTGACAGGAAAACATGAGCTACAACAATGAGCTGCACTTATATTTACTTAACTTCAGCACAGCAGGTTGTTGAAGGCTCCCTGAGAAGGCGCACACAGCAGGCAATATCACTGGGTTTGGCTGGGAATTGGAGCTGAGGGCTTGTCCTCCTGTGAACCACCGTGAGCTTTATATTTGCCGAGGAAACTTCTAATGGGATGTTGAATTAATTGCGCTCACATGCGGTTAGAAATGCCAGGCCTCTCCGGTAATTTAAAGAAAGATCAGGAGTGGACCAGCCTGACATGCACCACACTCTCCTGACCTTTGATTTTACGCTCGTCTCTCCATTCCTAAGCAAACGTTATCGAAGTCAAGGAAGAATAAATGTCAAACTTTGCTACATGAGAATAATTGTGGGCTGACAAATGGCAACGTGGTGTCGCCACCGTTTCCTATTCATGTCCCTCTCTTATGCATATTGCTTCTTCTTTTTTTGTCCACTCGCCTGTCCTGCGTCACAGAAGACTGGAGGTGTCTTCTTGTTTGTCGGAAGCGTTGTTGTAATCTTGCGTGGCAGTCGTTGGGTTCCACGGCCGCCGGCTGTTTTGTGATGTAATGATCCCTGCCATCACTTCTTGCTCGGCTGCCGTCAGTTCAGGGAAGGGAAGAATTAAAGGTAATTTGCTAAGTATAAACAAGCACTTGGAGATTGGTATCTGGAAGGATGCAGGACAGAGTCAATGAGCAGGAAAACAACCTGCTGGTTTGACATTCATTGTCCTGACTACACATATTGAAGTGGAGCACCAACCCATAAATAAAGAGGATTATTTGGTGAAAATGCATTAATGTTTTTCCCATTCAATAGTTTTGATGTGACGACTCAGAGGCACCACACTAATAAAAGTACAACCTCATATCGGTGTATTTAACTTGATGTGATTTATGTATCGACAAGTTTAGCACCATCTGTGGCTGAAGTTTTTGACCAGTAGGTTTGTCGTAGGTAACCAGTACATGTTAAAAATCCTTTTATCTGTCCTGAGCCACAGTCATATTTGAGGTAAACCGAAAACCAATATCAGCCTTGTGGAAAATACACCACAGGCTGCGCTTCCATATGTTATTTACATTATGCTCGGCATATGCTCATTTGAGAGACACTGAGCCGATGCGTTTGACTTTATTGAGATTTTCATTTGTAGTCATTAAATACAGATTTCAGCCGTTTTGCTCCCTATTATCCACCTATTTACGTGGGATGTTGCTGGTCTGAAAAAAAAAGATGAATAAATAAATAGATACATAAAAAGTCCAGTGCATCTGTACAGCATATCGCTACAATATTGTTAATTAAAGAGCACACAATGGAAGCAGCTACATGAATTGCAGAATGTCATTTGTTTAACCTTGATATCGAAATGTTTTTTTTATTCAGCCAGTGTACTGTCTGACCTACTCTCACTGTAATGCATCGGCTTCATACTTCTGTAATTAGAGGAAGAGCTGTAAACAAACTTCACTGCAGTTAAAGGCATAAATAAAAGTATGATAAAATACATCGATACAAATCAGGACAACACTGAAAAAAACAGAAATATCTGATCCATATACTTTCAATATACTATCCATATTTCCTGTCACACACTTTAGAAAGGCTGTTTCAGCTCAAAGTAATTTTCTCCTGAGGATGTCTGGACCCCAGCAGAGAGATTTTGGCTCAGGAGCTTGTTCATTCAATGATGGCTCGAGGTGGCATCGAGAGAGTCTTGTCATGATTCTCAGTACCTGGGATTCACACTGGAAAAAACTCATATTTGAGATGCAGTGTCTAAAAAGACATCCCTCCATTTTGCTGAAGTGTCATTTATAAGTCAATGTCTCTCAAACCAAGTGGGATAAGACGTTTTGTCTGACAATAAGGCAAACAAACTTGTTGTACTAGGTTGTGAGTTTTTGCAGTGCACTGAATGTGTCTCATTGTATTGAGTTGGCTACCATTGCATTTGCATGGGTGGACTTGGCTTTCGGTGAACTTGGAGACCCACAAACTACAGGGCCATTATCCTTTAGACGGCGCCGCTCTCCTCCCTTCTCATGTGATGGACCATTCCTTCTTCATGTGTCTGGGTTGAGAGGAAAAGCACTTGGTGAAAATGATGAGTTGAGATGAACATAAAATATTTGTCAGTGTAGTGCACTGATGTGATGTGAAACACCGACCTGTTGAATCCATGGTTCCAGTTTGCACCACCGTGCTGTCAGCTCTGGTTTTCTCTTGCTGAGTGAATATTTGTTATCTTTTGTCTTGGCCTACTTCAGTTCAGTTCTCAGGTAGAACCAGAACCAGGGATGGAGGAGTATCAGTCAAATGAACATGTTTACTTCACCTCGTGTCTCTTGAGAACAAGGAGTAAAATTATTTTTCTGTTGTTTGAGATTTAATTTAGTGCAAGTGTGTGTTCATGTGACAATATTTGAACTTGGAAAACTATTTTAATGAAATCTCACATCATGTTTAAACCAAGGTTGCCATCTAGTGGCATCTGACAGTTAGGACACTGTTTCATGAACCCTGCAATACTGTTTCATGATACCTCATCTACCAATTACGATTAAATAGTGACTGATTAATTGTTAGATTTCTGGTAAGAACACTTTATATATATATATATATATATATATATATATATATATATATATATATATATATATATATATATATATATATATATATATATATATATATAGTTATATAAGTTTTGTTTTTCTTTATACCCTGTTGGATAAAATATCCAGTAAGTTCTCACATTTTCAAATTCACAAAACTCTTTTGAATCATGATTCTATTACTTTTCCTTTTTCCTTTTCAGCCTATGCTGAAAGATTATTTACTATATGTCATTTTGCGGTACAATCTCTCCACACATGTGACTTTATTGTGCATCCTGTGGAAAGGTAACCCTCTCTTTTATATGATCCTGGCACCGATCTGGGATATGTTGGAGAACGTTCCTCCAGAGCGCGTTGAAGAGGTTTCTGGAGAGAGAGGTCCACTGATGTCCCATGACTGAGCCTCTCAGAAAATGGAAGTAAAATGATTGATGGAATGACTTCTGTTGTCACACTGAAGCACACATTGGAAGAGACACATAGTTTGGTCCCTTTAAGAGAATGGTCTTTGCATTAGAATGTTAGCAGTGTTGTTTATTATTTCAGTCTTGCGTTGTGAGGTATGGTTAGCCGAGATACCTACTGTAAGAGAAGTGAAAAAAAAAGATGGAAAATGTTCAGTTAGAGTGAATGCATTCTAGTGCATATATCATGCTACAGGCCAATTTCAACCTCTTCTTTTAAACTCTTTTAACTTGTAAAGAGACAAATTCACCTTCTCAAGTTTACATTAAAAAAAAAAAATGTTTGGTCTGCAGCATGTTTGAGCTATGTATTGTTCTTATTAAGATGGCTGCATGCTATTGTTTTAAAATGTGGGTCATTTAGGGCTGTTGTATTTTCGTTCTTTGGCTCCATTACATAAATGTTCAAAGGGGCGTCGTGTGTTCTCCATAGTGCAGATAAGGAGGTCAGACTGTCTCCTTCATCATCGAATTAGTGTCCTTTGTTTTGGGGCGTGAAGGTCGAAACAGAGCCTTCTCTCAGCCCAAATATGCTGCGTATTAAGTAGCATATTTGGACATATATGAGTATGCAACATGAATAGATTATTAGTCCATTATTTAGATGATATCTTACAGACCCGTACATCAATGGTTTTTTTACATCAAACATTTTTTAGTTTTTTGTTTGTTTGTTTTTTGTTTTTGTTTGTTTGTTTTTGTTAAATAAATGGCAAATAAAACAGCCTTCACTTTTTTTGGACTATAACTATGCCTTGTGATCTTTGGCCAAATGAAAGATTCGATGGGTGACTCAACAACAATCCGTTATTCAACCAAACAACTGTGTCTGAAACACATATAATGCGGAAACAGTCATCCTTGCCCAACCATCATCTTCCATTTTAGATTGATGATGTGTCTTCCTGCAACACAAATTACATGATCTTGACAAGTTTTATCACCATGCTTCATCTCATTATTCACCGTGGCAGGATTTAAAGACAAAGGAAAAACCTCATCCATCACCATGTCAGCGTCTTGCCGAGTCAAAGTTTGCACAGCGACTGGTTATTCTTCCGGTTTCTATTTCCTTCATGTGTCATTCGGAATCAGGCAGATGTGACTCGGAACACAGGAAACAGCTTTAACTCGGAGAAATCGCTGATCTGCTTACTTCTTCCACCCCACGTTAGTCTAAAAAAGAAAATGGAAATACAATGTATTCACCCAGCAGGTGAGCTTCGCGGTCCAAACTGGGAATACTATGTCAGTTTCTTGTTGTTGTTGCACCATGTACCTGTGTCATGACAGACTTTGTTATTATATTGGAGGGGGATTCCAGAGGCTTTGATGTAGGATTCAACCATCATAACCTCCAGATTTCCTGATATTAAAAAAGAAAGAATATGAATAAGAACAACATCGCCTGCTGCCTTCTAGCATACTGTACATGCTGAGAAGGGGGTGCGTTGCGTGGCTTTTTGCTAATGCTCAGGATATATTTCTGAATACTGGAGTTGAATTATAGTCCATAATGAATTCCGATTGCCACACTCCAGCATGAAATGCAGTCAAATTTCTCTTCTTGCAAGGTGGATGCTTCCGGCAACAAAAGCATGTTTGCTGTCTTTCATCTGGCCATCCCTTGTTGCGGAAAAGCTGCCCACACGTTACCTCTCCACGAGAGGATTCGATCACTGCTGGCAAACGCGTCTATACACAAGCGTGGAATTGTGCGGCAAGTGGGAGAGATCTTTTCAGGGTTGCTTAGCACGTGGTTTCTTCACGAGTGCTATGCAAATTGAGGCTTTGCTGTCCGTGCGGTGAGTGGGAAACATTTGTCTGGTGCTTCAGTCCTGTGAATCAGGACAAGCTTTCCTCTCACTGTTATTGACATTTACAGTAACTGTAAGAGTGCTTCATTTGGTGACTTTGGTTTGCTTTATACTGTAAGTGGGTTTTATTGGCGAGGGTTGGAGGCAAAGGCAAAAAAAGCGTTTCAAGAGAAATGATTCAAACAAAGAGAATATATATATATATATATATTTTTTTTTTTTTTCATCAAAATAATAATGGAATCCTTTAGGTGCACAGATCTGCTGGATAGTATCTATAGTATTTTTTCTCCTCATCTCCTTAATCTACTTTGCTTCATGCTAATCCATCTGAAATATTTATTAACAGCTGTCGTCTTGGCATTGACATTATTTGGCATTTTAACAAATGTTGGCACTCCTGCTTAAAGTTTAAAATGAAACATCAATATTCATGCCATTTTTTCTCCTCCATTTGAGGTAAATTAGGGTTATTTCTCCAGCTTGTCTTTGCTTTCACCTCATGACTTGACATGAGATGTTAAGATAAACAACACTTGCTTTTTCACTGAATAATGACTATTATGAATATATGTATGTGCTAAGAAAAAAATGTTTTTTGTTTTTTTTTTGCGTTGTCATTTATTCATAAGACATCCAAACACACCTTATTAGATGATGTTATGAATGTTCAGTCTCATGAATTTAAACATATGACTAGGTTTATGAAATAGACTTAACGTATTCTTGTTTGAATGTTTCAAAATGATATTACAAAAAACACTTTTCCATCTAATTTGACGTTACTTTGAAACTTGTTTTACGTTGTCATTTATAATTCTAAACATTAATTTTCTATATTGTCTTATAGACCTATCATAATAAAATAAAATACAATAAAATAAATGTGATTCAGCTGATACAAAACATCAAGTTATCGAACAGGATCTGCTCTTAACAATTTACAGTTTCATTTTTGGAGGCCATCATGTTCCTGGTGGTGCTGGTACTCCTGATGTGAAGTGATACAGGTTCACCTGTCCACTCTCAGACACTTAGCAGATGTTTTTAAAACAATTTAGGAAGTTTTACTCGCTCACTGGAGTAGAGCAAAAGTCTTGGAGAAAGAGGAAGATGATGTCACTTCAGCACCTGACTTAAGTTTGTATACTGACCCTTTCGTAGCTGAAGAGTGCTCATTGAAGCATTGAAGCGCCTTTCTTAAGTCTCCTAAAAGTGTTGAGACATCATGTGCTTTGTTTCATTTTCACAGAGCCAATTTTATTTGTGGTGTCAAAGCGAAAGTACATTATGTCCTGTTTTCTTGATTGATTGATTGTTCATATGTATAGTACCATACATTTGCATCTGTGGTCATTTGACTTTCTCTCTTGATCTACAGGTGCCACTTATGAATCCGTCTTAGAGCTTGTCTGTAAAATTGAAAGGGTTGTTATCATATATTTCATTCTAATGTTGGCAAAACATGGTTTCCTTTTTTTTTTTTTTTTTTTTGAAAACCGACAAAAAACAAAAATGTACATTTCAAGACAAGCCGAACAACAATATTGTGTTGTTGTTCTCGGTGCATTGATCATGTATTTTAAGGGAGTTCCATGTAGTCAACACTGATGTTGTGTTACAATGAGTCACATCACTGATGTAGGTGGCCTTTATGCAACCACAAGCCAAAAATAGACAGAACCTGGGTAACGACTGTCATTGCAGAGAAAACGATCTCACTTATACCATTGAGCCCGAGAAGTGGTTGTCTACTGCAGTCATTGTGCACATGTAGGTAGTGTAGTAGACAAATACTTCACCTTCACCTTCTTCTGCTGCTTATCCGGTGTCGGGTCGTGGAGGCAGCATTCGGAGCAAGGAAGCCCAAACTTCCTGATCCGCACCAACCTCCTCCAGCTCTTCCCGGTGGATCCCGAGGCATTCCCAGGCCAGACCGGAGACATCATCTCTCCAGCGAGTCCTGGGTCCTCCCCGGGGTCTCCTCCCGGTAGGACATGCCCGGAACACCTCCCCAGGGTGGCGTCCACGGGGCATCCGGATCAGATGCCCGAGCCACCTCAGCTGGTTCCTCTCGGTGTGGAGGAGCTCCTCCCGGATGACCGAACTCCTCACCCTATCTCTAAGGGTGCGCCCAGCCACCCAGCGGAGAAAACTCATCTCAGCCGCTTGTATCCGTGATCTCATCCTTTCGGTCATTACCCAAAGCTCAAGACCAGAGGTGACAGTGGGAACGTAGATCGATCGGTAAATCGAGAGCTTTGTCTTGTGACTCAGCTCCCTCTTCACCACGACGGTCCGATACAGCTGCCGTTGCACCAACCCGTCTATCAATCTCTATCAATATTTTGTTGTACAGTATAGTATTGAAGATTTCTGGAATAGTGACATGTGAGTGGAGGTATAAAGTGGTAGACAGGTCACTTTGGTGCTGCAAGGACTGGTGTGTTTTAAATTCATTTATTTATTTATGTTATGAAGAAAATTAAACTGCAGTAAAGAGAATGGCAACACTTTCATTCATTCCAAAAACAGTAGTTTCAGTCCATTTCTGGCTTCCTCCTTTTATCTCTTCAAATTATGTATTGAATTGTACAGAAGCTTCTGTACAACCCATTAAATTCATCACCTTTCTTCACAGAGTCACGGAAACTGCCGATTATCTCTGTTCCAAATGTTACCTTTTTAAGACCTTTAAAGTGCTGAAGGCGGATAAAAAAATGCAAAGTGGATTAAAATGCGGCCTTGCTAGCCAGGCCAATAGGTCATTATGCTGCTCACCTGGTGTGCTTTGTTAATTACCCTCATTGAATTTATCAAATAGTTTGCAGAAAATTCAACAGATACTGCTTAACCTTGCTGCCCTTCCCCCCAAAAAAATGATTTAGGAGGTGAGGATAGTCAGCAGAGACCTCCATCTGTTTAAAAACATGCATGCTTTGTCTTATGAAATAAAGGAGACTCTTCATTAAGAATACAAAATAATGCTGAAATGAACTTTGTAAGCAAAAGATCCAAATCGATATTTGAGCCTATGCATGAATAGAGCGTTGCACAATGTGTTGTGTGGATGGTGAAATCTTCAACTGCACTTAGACGGTCACTTTTTTTTTTTTTTTTGCTTTTATGTTGGTGTGACAGGATTGTCATGCAAGTTTCGCAAATGTCAAAACAACTCATTTCAGACACAAAAGACGAGATTGGACTTTTGCCCAAAGGAGAAAAAAAAAAGCATTAAGATTTAATGGTTGAATAACCCCTCTGTTCTGGCACCAGAGTAATGTCCCTTTCCTGTGGCAGATCCAACTGAAACGTCTATTTTGCTCTGTCACTTGCCTTGGAGGACCGATGTGTTTTATTTTTGCTGACATGTATTAATGAATAATTTTGCCTAAAACGTGCTGTAATGGTAGAAAAAAGATCCCGCTGTAAAGAGTTATGAGTTGCTGTGATGGGATCTAAGAGGCTTGCAAGCCCCTGAAGAAACAAGCTTTCATAAAGGTGCTTCTCTTTTCTGATGTTCTTTCCCAAACCTTTGTGTCAGACCTCTTTCTGTATTCCAAGTAGACCATGAGATCTTCATCTAATGGATTAGTTCTACCTGCGGATGTCGGGTAAAAATGATCTGTCTGAAGGTGGAGGATCTGGACAAACACATAGCAACATGGGGTGCACAGGAAAGCAGGAGAAAACGTGCTGCATGAATGGATTGATGCCCCCATTTAGTTGTCGATTTGCGTGCGTCTGCAGTTGCAATTCTTGTGGAGTGTCTGGACACGGAAACAAGGACGGACAAGTGGGGAACCAGGGATGGATTCATGGCTCACCAAACAAGCAACACTCGAGAACCAAGCAGGAGACATACTTCCAAATCTAAACCAAGAGGTTATGAATTATGAAGTGCCTGAAAAATCTGACGTCACATTCACTGTCACTCACCAACCCTGCTTTTAATGCTTGACTTTTCTATTTTTCATCCCTGAAAAAATGACTGCCTCCTCTCTGAGTGCTTATGCCCAATGGCTTTGCTCAGGAGGTAAAGTGTTCATTTCCTAATTGAACCTCTTTCAGATGAAATCTTGAAGTGTCATTGACGGATGTTGATCACTGTATCCCTAATTGCCACTTGTGCAAGAGCCGCCATCGTGCAATTATAAATGTATGTAAGTGGACCCTGATTACTCTCCTCTTTGCTGATTTCCCACAGTGCACTTACTTAAAACCTCGCAGTGATATCTCAAATGGGGAAAAAAAAAATACTTGTGTAGCTGAGCGTAACATATTAAATGCTATTTTTGTGTGAAACAAACCCACTATTGCAGGTTTGACTCATTCAATTCAACTGCAGTGTATTGTATGCGTGCAACATCTGAGAGTGCAGGATTGTGTCGATTCCTCTTCACTAGTCGACATAGATAGACTTCGACTTTCTTTATTGTCATTGCACAGAAACATATCACTATATTATGGCAACGAAATTTCAATCGGAGGCCTCCGGTTTCCAAAAACCAAAATATATGTCCAAATAAATAAATATCAGATGAATGCCAACAAAAAAAATAAATAAATAAAATATAATAAATAAATAAATATATACTAAATATAAACAAACAGTATTGCAGCTATTGTCCAACGTTCAGCAACCTGACAGCACCAGGAACAAAACTGTTCGGAAACCATGTGCCAGTTGGCAGGAGGGAGAACAGTGCATACATAGATGTCACAAATGTAAAACATTTGAAGGAAAACATTGAAGGGTTGTTCAGCTATCACATCTCAGCCAGGTGAGATGCGATTTGTAGCCGAGAGGTTGATGAACACATTCAGGTTGATGAGAGAATCTCTTATCACTACTCTCTGATGTTCATTGATTTTTCTTGAGCAGTTGGATTCCTTTGCCCCTATTTACTCATTGCCATTCAGCATGTATCTCTAGGTATGAATTCAAAAAATGCTGGAAAAAAAAAGGTTTTCTAACCTTAGATGATCTAAAATGACCAGATCTGGTATATATATATATATATATATATATATATATATATATATATTTGCTAACTGTTGGACCACGTTTCGTCAGATTATTTATTCATATTTATTCATGTTGGTACTGCGTCCTCTGTTGCGCTCAGTGAATGATTCATGAGATAATTCATTCAATAAATAACAAAAGGTGAAACCATCTATCTGTATATTGCAAGTCTCGGCAAATATTGCAAATCCAGCTCACCTCTCTCAGGCATTCTCATTAATGAAGTATTCACGAAGCATTTGAACACGTCTTTATGAAGCTGTGGTTTGCATTGCGTTTTTCAGAAGTTGTTATCCAGTGTGAAGGCAGTGGTGCTTTGCTCCTCTTTAAATGTTTCAAGGTGAATAAGCCTGATGTGATGCCCCTAAACAGACTCTTCCCCATTCCTTTACCTTTCATCACTGAAAACGTTTCTGCTCACATGTTTTGACTTTGTCAGATCAAACCGAATAGTGAAATTCCTTGTCGATGAGGGAAGCGTTTTCAAGTCCGGCATGCTCTATTTATCTAGGACGTCTTCAGCTGTTTGCTTTGTACTGTAGAATGTTTGTTACACTGGCAAACACCATGGTGACTGATGCAGTGTTTGTGATTCAACTCCGAGACACAGCTCGCTTTTTCACAGTGGTGCATTTAAAAATAGATATATTTTTAATAAAAAAATATCTGTAAAGTCCTATTAAACGGTATATAAATCAACTGAAACTTACCACAATATTAATAGCACATCTGGAACTCCCACTGCCTCCAATCTGCTGCTCTCACACCTGCAAGCTATTCTACAATCAAGCCAGCCTCTTCCAGTCAGTCACTCCTGCAGCCCCTCACTCACCCGTCTCTTCCTGTTTTTAAGCAATGAACACACACTCACATGCTGCTAGATCTTCTCTGCCCAGATGCACTCATTCTTTGCAATCCCTCCTTCTGATCTGTTCTGCCTTGTTCAGTCAACACATTCTCAGTCCCAGATATTTTTAAAGCAATCCAATTCAGCATATGCACATACTTGTCTAGAAGGAGAAGGCTTGGACGGTTTCCACCGATAGTGTACGTTTTTCACTCAGTAGCTTATGATACACAAAGCTTGTATCTCCTCCACGGAACGCTTGAGCTCTGTGTCAAGCTGGAGCACATCGGACCGTTCAGTCTGGTGAGATTCCAAATTATAAGCTACATGGAGGCTTAAATATCCGGACCTTACACTGAGCCGTCACCGTGGCAAGAGAGCTGCCGGACCAGCACCAGATGTACACAACATCAACGCAAACAAGCCATGACAGTGATCAAAGATACTGTACATGAGATTTTGGACTGATGCACATATCGCAGTGGCCTGCGTCACAATTGAAAAAAAACGAATGGAGGCGTTGAATCTGTCGGTGAAAGATCGGGTACAGGTGGCATAGCAGCAAAAAAAACCCAACAATGATTTGGGTCACTCACGGCTGCGGTCTGAACTTAGTCATATTGCTTATTTTCAAGAGACTTTTAGCGTCCGAGATTGTGATGATGAGGCCTCATACAACAGTGTCCTGCTTTTCAAAGCTCAATAATAATAATGGCAAAGATTTATGTAGCGTTTGTCTTCATACCCACAACGCTTCAAAGAAACCATTCACATCTCAGTCACACCAGAGGTGCATTGTTGCCACAGCTGTCCTCTGGCTACCAGCATTATTCATCCTCATTTCCACAAGTTAGGTGGCTTGTCTCTTCCAAGGATACCAGGACAGTAACTGGGATGAAGGGGGATCAGTACAAAGTGCGTTCGGCTTAAAAGTCCGACGTGAACACAAGTGAACCGGGTTTTGGCCTGGGGCATGTTCCCCTCTAGAGAGCTGCACCTCATCCTAGGGAGATGAGAGCACTGCTTCTTGCTTCACTTTGGTGCGCACTGGTTGGCACCATGAGTTTATTGCACAGCCATAATAAGAGCTATATATACATATATATATATATATCATTTAGCATCTCAAGTGAAGTAGCTATGAGAGTTCCACACCAGTCTCTCTTTTTGAAAGTCACTCAGGAAACATGCACTAAGGTCAACTGTCGATATATGACGCCTTTGGAAAGAGCTTGTGTTGGTGTAATTCTTCTCACATATTGAAAGCAAATTACCTTGTCGTCTGTCCCAGCCACTGAAACTGCCTCTTGGTCCATGTCCAAATCGCCCACCACAGCACCATTTCAAGCCTCTTCTCAGTTATTTCCAATATTTTCAGGACTCAACCTGTGTATCCAATTTTTGTGTGAGAATGACTAACCCCACGAGGAAGAAGCGGCCATGACAGCAGTCACAGTGACAAATGACTGTGTAAAAAAGAAATGAACAAATAAATAAATAAATCAAATCTCCATGAAAGGCTGAAATCCTCTGCATTGCACCGATCAGGTCATTTCCTGCAGCATCAACCAAGCGATGGAGGGTGATGCTTCACGCACCTAGACCTAGTGGCCTTTAATTTCACAATACAGGTTTAAAACCCTACCTTGCCCACCTTTCGCAAACAAAACCCTCCAGAAAACTGAACTTCTTCTCCAATTGTCGTTCTTCTCTTGGGTCCTTTCCGACCTGCCAGTCCGTGACAAGAGCAAAATAGTGGGATTTTTAAGAGAAAAGACCGATTTGTGGTTTGGTTTTCCTCCGGCAGTCTGTGAAAGAGATCTCATGCGGTGCGCAGCATGAGGTCTTGAACAATCAGGGCTTGTGACCTCACTTCACAGAAAAACAAGCAGCCGGCACATCCCTAACAACTGTTTGGCATTGGAAGACTGGAAGACATCAGCAGCTATCTGTGCACTGAATGGTCTTCAAACTGAAGAGAGCCTTCATCTCTCTTGCTATATCAATGACTTTTTTTTAATACAAGCTTCTACCTCGAATTAACTATGGCCTTCAACCATAAAGCGTAATACCACTGGTATGACCGACCACAAAAGACCAAAAACAAAGGCAAACTGATGAATGAATAATTTCTAGACCTACATTCACCATTATACTACAAGGTGAGTTTAAAGATTATGTGAGCACAAAAACACAAGTTCTACTCTGAAGATGTTTTGTACAGTACATGTAATTCTGCAGTGATCACTTATTGCTCAATACTCACATAGTAGCAGCAGTGTTGTGCGGTCTGTTTTCATACTTGCTTTTATGCTGACAAATGTTGCATATTCACTCAACTTGAATGAAGCATGCAGGGGTTTGTGGGTAATGCGCTGAAGGAAATGTTGGAAATGTGGAGAAATATTGAACAAAACTTGATAAAATAATATATTTGATTAAAATATATATATTTATTTTTTGTTTTTTTGTTTTTTGCAAGTGACTAGAGTGACAAGACGACTTTTTTTTGCCAAAGGTTCCATGTTGGTATTGTGATTTTTTTTTTTTTTAAGCATTAAAACTATGAAAATAAAAGTAAAATAGTCACACATTCTAATATTTCTGTATAGCAATCCAAATGAGTAATACAGGTTATTATCTGAGAGGCTGATGAAGTACTGTTATTATAGATTTGAAAGCTAAGACGTGCTGAAAATTGGAACAATACTATATGAAGAATCAAGACCATCACAAGCTGTGGAAATCTTGTTTGGTTTCACAAGCAAATGGAACACTAATGTCTGCTGAACATCACCCAAAACCAGGAGCAAGAGTAGTTTAACGTTCTCCTTCTCTGACATCAGTGAGCTACGACAATGGTTACGTTAGGACCCATGCAACTCTTAGGGCAGCAACGCAATAAAGTCATACAACCACATCGAGACCCATAAGATATTGGTGGTTGAGCATTCAACAAATGAAGAAACAATTTGTCAAAGAAACAAATGTTCCAATGGTGCAAGTTAGGTGCACTGATTTTTTTATTTGAAAACAGGGTCTAACCACAAAGTGGTCAAAAATAGCGTGGGAAAGAAAAAATAAACAAAAAAACAAACAAAAAAAACACTCTTTATTTATTCATTCAGTTATTCATTTGTGTCTGGATTAGTAAAATTGTTGCTTTAAACATTGTTTCTTCTCGATTCATGACCAAGCAACAGCTGATTTCAAGTTTTATCACACAACACAACCTCATAACTTTGCTTGAAAGTCGGAGCAGGTGATGGTTTTAGGATCTTTGTCTGTTTTACAGCACTTATAGTACAGATGTTTCAAGAACATTCTGCTAACTTCCTTCAACCCTCAAGAGACCTTGATGTTTCTTTTCCCATGCTGTTTCATTCATTACATTAGTACTGGGCTTGAAATATTCATTGTGATCCATATAATGTGTCTATTTGATTGGACACTTTTTTCAGTGATAGAACTGATATCTTGAATAATAAAATGCATGTGGTTCTGTTTATGTTTTCTTCAGAAGCACATGAGCTTCACACAGTAAAAATGTGTCTGAAGAAAAAAAAAAAAAGAAAGGGAAATATGCCCACAGGATGTCTATCATGCACTGCTGGCGAAGGTCAGAGGTCAACAAATGCATCTGTGTCAAAAACGTCGGAGCAATGACAGTTCAATTTGTTTTGACAACTCCGTGCTCAGGCTGTTATGTTCCTGCTCCTGTCTTTGGACTCACATTACTGTGTAAAATGTCCTTGCAAAGATTCAAATTCAAGTCAATATCACTGACAATAAGTCAATTTTTATTCTGTCAGTGTCTGTCCTGGTTTTCAGTCCAAAACACTGGTCAAAATCACAAAATAGCTTGACTCATTAGGTGCTTACGTACATCTGTTCTCTATTATTGATATTTCATTTTCAAGATAATTGAATGTTCCACATCAGTGTAAACTTTTAGCACTCCCTCCCTCATTAATCTCCTCTATTGAGCTTCTCACTGGCACAAACAGGTCACAGAGGAAGTTACAAAAAGTGATTTGACAAATGAAGTTACAGAAAATGGATAAGTAGACTGCAGATAATATTTGGTGACAAACAATTCACGATGCTGCTTGTAGTATATGACCTCCAGCAAACAGGTAGATGTCACTGTCGCCCTCAAGGGTTCACTCACCTCACTAAATGGAGTCCAAATATAAGGTCCAAACTACAACTTAGGTAAGCTTACGGAAGCACAGGTCCAAGTTAAAGTTGGGCAGATGGCTGATGACTGCAGAAACCCACTCCGGCAACATTCGAACAGAGCAATGGCAGAAGGTCCAATATAAATAGTTCACATGAGGCTGAAGTCGCGAGGAATGAGGGGAGACCAGACCAGATTTCCTGGTGATATATTCAGAGACACTCAGACAAGGTTACTCTTCAGGTGATGATGTTACTGACGGAATTGGCCGACAAAATTGTAGTAACACCTGCTCTTTTGTTTACGTGTATGTGCATTGCTTAGTGACTGTTTCCTGGCTACTTTGGTTTTTCCGTGTTGCATGTTGACGCGTTTGACTGACATGTTGCACCCCCCGCGGTACATTCAGTCGTTGTGGGCAGTGCATCACATAAAAGAAATGTCCATGTAAATAACCAGTGGCTGAAATTGAAACAGATCACATCTGGTAGTGGTCAATCCTTTGACTTCCATGTGCCTCCCTTGTTGAGGGCTGATCAGTTCTGTAACTTGCCAACAATGTCAAAAGGAGTCTCCTGAGGGGAACCAACTAGCAGTGGGTGGAGGAACTGTAGTCCTTTGATACCTTCCCCTCTCAAGGCATTCACCATGGCAGGCGGCTTAGAAGCCTTTGAGAGCATATTGTTGTCAGGTCAGGAGGTCTCACTGTGATATATGGCATGGACTTTAAGACGAATCCCTGGGTGCAACCTGAACTCAATGTCTGTCCTTTCACCCGTAATGTCATCAGGAAATCTTCTGCCACTATTCTTGTGCAAAACAAACAAAAAAAAGGACAAAAAATGTTGAGTTTTTTTTTTTTTGTACATTTTTTAATTCACCTATTGCAACATCACATATTACACACTTGACAGTATGTATTGCCAGATTGAGTCTTAGGATGCCGTTTTCTTTTCCACAAGTGAGCACATTTCCTTCAGTTTAAAAACACCGCTTTCTGTTCGCCGTGTAATGTGGAATATATTCATGCAGCCTGTAAAATGGGAGGAAATCAGAGTGGAGTGGAGAGGCAGACTCTTCTCAGGTGCGCTCTTGTATTCCTCTTTGTTCAATCGTCAAAGGCTTCCTTGGCTACGGTTTCCTGGAGCTACATCCTGGAGGTCAAATATAAGAGCGTGGTGGGGGGTCCTCTAATCTTAACCAGGCAGGCTGCGATTACACTCCAAGGGTGACGCAGAGGTTTTCATTTTCGATTGATGTCTTAAATTGCCATTTCTTTTTCATAGACTCCAGAGAGGATTCTATTCGCTTGAAGATGCTGTATGTTCATTCTAATTCCTGTTCAAGTCACTGTGCGACGATTTCTAGTTTAATTGTTATATCCTCTGAAGATGCTCTGTCTTTTTTAACAACGTATTTTTGAGGGGATTAAAAGCCCGACAATGCTCAAGAGAAGCTTCCACGCTCGGATGCTGGGTCTAGTCACAATCTGCAGAGGATTTGAGTGCAAATATCTGCATGACAATGAAGCGCAGCAGCAATGCAGATGTTGCACTCCAGCAGCTTGTCGGACATAAATGAATAAATATAGCTGGTGTCGTGAGTGATACTGAATCATTGTGGGACCACGTTGAGCGTAAGCGGGTAATTGCTAAAAACAAAAAGAGACGTGATCCAGACATTGAGAGCATATTTGTCTTTGAATGAAAGAAACAAAGTTCTTGTGTAAAATACTAGTAGATATGGCCCATTGCTTTTTAAAGCCATACACTTGGAGAAAAACTAAACAAATCTGGGAGATTCAGAACACAGGATCACACAGCAGTGTGGGGTACAAAAATTGCACGTGACGGTGACACTGGACCGGTTGAAAGTCCAGTAAAATACAACAGAAAGTAGCGTGGTGGTCAAAACTCACACGCGGGGAAAATGGACGAAAGTAGTACAAACAAAAAATAAGCATGTGGTGGAAACACGCACTGCTGAGAAAACAGGAAGCACGTGGCAGAACAGAGATGACCCATGGATGAATTTAACTATAAATCTCAAAGATCCGGAAGCAAACACGAAGGGGAAAACAGACCAAGAATAAGCAAGAACGACCCAAGTTACCTGCATGAGAGCAATGACGATCTGGCCCACGGCACTGGGAGAGCAGAGCATAACAGCTGGTGACGTTGATCACACAATAAGTCGTGAGTGCCTTTAATAGACCGAGCTCAAGTGGACAAGCAGACAAAATACAACTGGATCATGACAAATATTTGCTATATGTCCTACAATGGGTAAATGATGGAATCTAGTCTCAACTAAGTCCAAGTAAACACAACCCACGCACACATGTTAAAGAATGTTTACTGAACAAATAACATTCATCATTAAACTGACTAGAATATGTTTAATAGCTGTTTGAGAGGGAACTAAAACTCAAAGAACACACTGCTTCATTGGAATCATAAAGGAAAAAAACGATAGCGAAACATCTCTATGCAATATGGAACACATTTATTATACATTATTATTAGTTACTTACTTACTATAAAAATAATAATAATATTAATGAATCAACTGTTGTAAAAAAAAAAATATATATATATATATATATCTCTCACTTAATTCCATGTGCTCAGGAATTCATGAATGTGAGCTAAATCGATGAACTACTCATGTCTCTGATAAAATGTACTCGCCTTCTATTTACTCAAGTGTGTAAAACCTCTTCCTGATTAAATGCATCTCATTCTCTAAATGCCAAATAAACAGAAGGCATATTTTATTTTGGCTATTAAAGCATTCCCCTGTGTTGCGATAAAGAGCGGTTTTCTGTATTAGAGAGCATTCTAATAAGCGTAACCAATCACACATGACAGTCAGAGAGGCTATTTATTCCTGCACTTATAATGTTTTTTGTGTTTATTTCAGCACTTTTTGGCTGAGAATAATTGAAATTGTAAATCACTGTGAGCAGGTTTTCCCGGCTGCTTTCCCCAGGCAATTGTTTTTTTGTTTTTTTTTTTGTGATAAAGAAGGAATAATTAGGTTTTTCTATTTCCATAAGTGAGGCCATTATCACAGCAGATGTTGAGGGTGAATGTCGGAACTTCATTTGATGTCAGCTGTTACTAACATGATGGTTTATTTATTATTTGGGGTGTTATCTCCTGACATGCTTTTAATCTCTCTGACAGGCCCTCTGTTTGATGACGGTCTAGTCACATGACTGAGGAGGATTCCGACGTCGCCTTTTATTCGAACATTAAACACAGACCTCTGTTTTAGCTCTTCAGACTCAGCCATTTGAAACAACATACTAACCGTGCTATAATGGCTTGTGCTCATCCCGATGGAGATCTGTGCATATCAAGTGCTCATATAGCTGGTTTTTGAGTGCACCAGGAGTGATGATGCAATAAACAGTGGGAGGAGAGTCTCGAACCAATAAATGATTACAACCCGCTGAGCCAGTTACGGAGAAGAGAGAACGGTCGTGCTTGAATTCCAGCCCACGATGGCGACTTCGCTGCTCTTTGATGGGCTGAGCACACACAGGTGATTGAGAACCATCAGCAGATGTGGTGTCACACCATTATTAGAACATACGTTTTCAGTTTCATATTAGTCATGTTCCCTTCTATCACAAGTTCAATCCATTCAATGTTTCTAAAACGCTAACCCTTTTATTATAATGACATATAGTTGAAAAACTGTATCCTGTCACTCTGTGTAAAGAACGCTGCAATATTTTCTACTTTGTTGATAGCTTGTGTACTGTGCGAGCAAGTCCAGGAAAGTCACTGCCACCTCCAGTCCAATTTAACTCACTAGTATCAGTAATATTCTTGAAGCGTAAAATGGCCCTTTGGTCTTTTTTTTTTTTTTTTTTTTTTTTTGTCATTGAATTTCAATGCTTTACAATAAAAAAAAAATAGTCATAGATATGTGCTTGAGTTGTACATGCAGTAGTTTAACTTCACAAAGTGATGACTCTGCACCAGCTTTAACAAATGAAAAAAACACCATGCTTGGATTACTTCAAAAAAAAAAAATAAATAAACAAAGAAAAGAAAGTGACTCATGTGTCTGCAACATGAATGTAAACCTGTGAAATAAGCTACTTAGGAAAGACAAAAACATGTGCCACTCTCGAACAATCCAAAACACACTTCCTCTTCTCTCAGTGGAGGTATTTATACTGTGTGTTGTGTCATCATTCCCATGATCCTTTGCACAATCAATCCTATTGACTTAATGAAAACCAGTTGGTAAGAACCGGGCAGAATAATAACATATTGGAAAGCATTGTTTTTAATACTAAATCACTATATAAACAAAGCAAAAAAATAAATAAATGTGGGTAGAATAGAGCTTGGCAGAGGTCTGCACTCTGTGTGTGCTTTTCTAGTTTGCTTACCGATCTTTCTTCATGTCTAAATCAGGTTATTTCAGGTCCTTGGGGTATTTCAAAAACACAGCCGGTCTTTGACGTTTGAATCCTGTGTTGCTCTTCGGTGTCAGACAGTAACAATAGCAGATACCACACTAGACTTTTTCACCCGTCAGATTCACAATTTATCTTGTTATTAATTTGTATATGATTTTTTTTTTACCATTCTTCATCTACGACATCTGTGTAAAAGCAACACTTGTGAAGGTGTGTACATAGTTTACAAGGACAAAAGTGTAATAATCTTGCCACATGTAACTGGAGAAAGGGGGAAAACCCAGCAGACACCTGTCCTGTGCCGATCTGCTTGTCTTGGCAAGGACGGTAGCTCAGGTGTTCTCAGCATCTCTCCATCTCTCACCTCTTTGCAAGTGTGTGTGTGCATGTGGCTGTGTGCTTCCCGTCTCCCCGCGGCCTTTTGCGATGCTTTTCGCCTACAACTGTGCGACCTATTTTTCCTCAGCGCTGAATGAGATAGACGTCTCAACAAAGAGGCGGTGAGAGATGGGGAAGGTGGGATGCAGATCAGTTCCTCTGCCTTTATTCAGGCCTGTAGATTAATTACCCTGCACCTTAAACCTGATCCCACGCTGTGAGCAAGACACTTTGCCATGGTGCTAATCAATAATGTATTTTTCTGTCTCCCCATTTAATTTGCACACAGGCCCCACACGCTGGCATCAACATCTCTTCACAAAGTACAGGCGACACCTGATATGTGGAGTGCAACATTCCGCCCCCACCGTTATGCTGCGCTCAATGACAACCCCTCCCCTCCCGGTATCTGATGGACAAATTGATTCCCTCTTAATGTGCCGTATGGAAAAAAAAATCCTTCCGCGCGTAATTTTGGTGCTCATGACTTCCTTTTATGGTGGGACTCTCAATTTTCGGCGGCCAGCAAAGCAGGACAGGTTCAAGGAGTCGGGATGCGTGTCGAGAAGGGTACAAGTCCCGGGAGAGGTAGCACATTTAGCTCGCTGTTGTGTCCGCAGTCTCCGAACAAGAGTAGCCGTTAGCATCAAGGTCAAACGGCCAGCGTAGACAGGTAGGTCATCTGATCTTTGTGTGATTTATCGGGCTAAAGTCAGCCACTGTGTGCAAGTGGGCGTGTGTACATGCACAGAAAGGAGGGCCACGTGGACACTTTATAGCTCTTATGTGTTTGGGTTAGAGTTAAGTCCTGAAGGTTTGTGTCTCAGTCATTTTTGTTTGCTTGGATGACCATTATTTATTCAATGTATTTATTTTATTTTTTAAGTTTGTCTACATTTTCCCCACTTAGATTCATTTTTAACTTTTTAAATATTTTCCCCTTTTTTATGGTTTACTTTTGCTAACAAATTATTAGACTTTTGAAATAGAATGCCAACATGCCATTCACATATGGAAATATATTTTTTAAGCATCATCCATTTCTGGTAAATGAATGATGCTTAGGAGCATTTTGATAGATTCCAGCGTGGAATCATGGGTGAGACCTTTTGTATCATACATAACTCTTGAGTGCTTAGTCGTAGGCAGATTTTGTTTGGGGTTGAACAAGGCAGTAGGTGAGTTATGCTTACGGAGTCACTGAATCACCAATGTCGATGTGGCCACCTGTGAATCCCTTGCTGAGAGAACGCGCCCATCAATTCTGCGTCTGCATTTGTGAATCACTGACAGATATTGCAGCTACGTGACTGTACTGCAGCCAGGATAATATGTCCAGTGGGAGAAAAAAAATACAGTAAATTAATGAACTACACAGAAAACTATATGCAACTGACGTTCACTAATTTTCAAATGTGATCTGCTGGTAGTTGCTTGTGAACACTGAACAGTCCTGTCCTCCTCCTCTGCTTAGGAGCTTGTCATTTTCCTGAATTGTTGAGAGTGCCAGAAGCATCCCCTCCTTTGTAGAAGAAGGACAATAACCATGGTGGAGGGCCATTCAGTCCACACTAGTGTTGAATAAACTGAAGATTTGCAAGTGCTGGGTAAGGCTGCTGCCCCACATATCGTCCCAACAAACTGGGCTAATACTTTATGTGAACAGACCGAGGGAGGCTTTGGAAATTGTTGCTATAGAGAGCAGATTAAATAGCAGTTCATGGCAGTTAATACATTAGACATTTTCATGCTCCTATTTAGTCGTCGCCAAAGCATGTTGTATAATTTATGTAAGACGGGTTGAAACTGAAAATGAGCCTTGTTTTCTTTGATGTTTCAATAATCTCTGTCGCTTATTCTCACAGTTGTGTCTATGGCAAACACATATGGTTTCATCCACACACCAAATGTTGCTGTTTGTTGGTATATAACTGAACATTCTACAGGACGTATAAGGTTAAAATATAAGGTTGCAGTGAGATAACATACCTCCGCGTGAAACCACTTATGAGGAAAAACTCCTCTTTTAATGAGAAGAAACGTTTGGCAGAAACAGGCAGCGGGTGGTCCTCCACCCGTCCTGAGCGGTTGGGTTTAAAGAGAAACAGACAGGAGGGGGGCTTGCAATCACAACCTCCGGCTCCAAAGCTCCGTGAGTGAAAGAGGCGACAGTGAGCAGCAGCGGTCGGCGCAGAGGAGACAGCGGGAACTACACAAGAGATAAGATTTGCAGATTGTCGTGTGCATTATTGGAGCAGGATAGAAAGGTGGCTGCAGCCGCCTCTGATATTTATCGGTGATTCATTTATCAGACCCTGCATTGTGTCTGTGTAACCTCTGGTGTCAGATGGAAAGTCGCTCAATTGTTTGGAATATCAGGACTTGCTAGGTCGTCAAAAGCGTGTCACAAACCTTTAACGGAATGTTCGTCGTCGGGTTCAGCTGTAATAAACCTTCTGGTTTCCGTTGGGTGTCAGTTCAGCTCAGTTATCCTGACCACTTCTGAAATAGAGGGTTTGTAATGGCAGATAGACCAAGTGTTTCTCTACGAAAATGTTTCACTTGGAGACTTGGATTATGATGATGATATCATATTTTTATTGCCGCAGTAATTATGAAGGGTGGAACACGAATTGAACCATAAAATGAAATGTAACAGGATTGTTATTATATGAAAATGTTTTTTTGAATGGGCACAGAGGCCACTCCCTCGGTCTGGACAGGCACCACATCGGTGACCCCTGTGAAATCACAACAAAATACAGTCGCAATATTCTTGTCTGTATTCATGTTCTCATGGTGCATTTGGAACTTTCCATCTAAGAATGAATATTAAATGTATCTCAGTTGCTCACATTCAAATAGCAGTCAGACACTAAAACAGATGGTAAAGAAAACCAAAATGAACAAACATTAAAGGGAAGAAAGAGAAAGAGAAGGCAGCCAAGATTTAAACCCTCATCTATCTGTTTCGATGCAGGTGCTTTACCCAACAACAAGTGTTGATAATTGGACAAGATGATAACACATAATAACCGTCGATCGTGATGAACGTGAAAGTAGTCAAGGCAGTGTCAAAATAATCAATAGCAATTATTGCAGCCTGAATAGAGCTCTTACTGAATTTGGTGAGTTTCCGCCAGAAAACTGGGGCCATTTCAGAAAAACTCCCTCCAGGCAATAGTTTCTTAGCTTGGCGACCAGGTACATTTTGTGCTACGGGCAGAGTTGTTGAGCTAAAGGGACACTTTTTCCTGTGCCCACCCTCTGTATCTGACCAATATATGGTGATTCAGATTATATACATGTTATGTAGTGCAACCTGAACACACTTTTACTCATAATGATGAAGGATGAATCAAAGAATAAAACGCTCCTTTAAAATAACTAGATATATCGGTACAATGAGGTGTCCATGTGCTCCATATTGACCAGATGCCAATGTCCATGACTTTGTATAACAAGCAAAAACCTATGCATCAGGCAACTAAATAAATGAATAAGCTTTTGCAATATGATTGTGATGGAATTTTATTTCAGTTTTGATTTTTTTTTTGCTTGACAGACTTGAACTGACCTCCTCATGTTAAGAGTCAAATATCTCTCGGTGAATTTGATGCCAGTTTCTGTGCAAAATAAAGTGGCCACTTGTGTGACACCCTGCTTCTATGAACCGTTGAACAACATATTTAAATTCATATGCATGAGCATGGACATCGTGCAATTATACAAATTCTCAAATGTAAATGCCATTTCTTTTGACAGATATGTTGCTTTATGCCTTGAAAGTGATGGCTTTATTCGAAGCCTGCTAACAGTTTGACCTTCAAAAATAGCACCAGTTATCTGCGTGAATGTGCCTTCAGGTTGATTATTATACACATTGGATGGGTGACCTGAAATGGCTGATTCTCCTTCATGAGAAGTGATGGGATGTGTACTGAAAGTGTGTTTTGGTTAGCACAGTTTTAGTCCCTACCAACTTCTATTTGTCTACCAATACAAGACCTGAATCCCAAAAGGAAAATGCAATGGTTTAACTGAACTAGTTTAAGGTCACTGGTTGATTCACAGTATGGAAATACAACATCCCCTTTTGCTTCAGAGATGCGAACGCAAGAGACAGGACAGAGTGAGAGTCAGACTTGTACTTCCGCCTCTGCGTTTGTCTCCATTACTGACACACCTAGCCATAAAACCCAGACAGTTGTGTCGTCGCCAAAGCGTTGCACAATCCTGGTAAATCACATTTATGTGTGACTTTGCTTGTTGTGTCTTGGAGAGCCGGCATATTTTTCTTACACAAAAGAGCCATTTCCAACCAGATGCTGTGACATAAAGCTGAGCGACCATGGTAGCTGTGGGAGACAGTAATGTACCCTTGTAACTCAATCGGTGTGCAGGCCACTGAATAGAGAAATGTAGCGTCTTTGGCTCGAACCATTATCCCCCGTTCCCCTGTCATGACCTTTTTAGTTGCCTTCCGCTTAGGGACCTCGCAGATCCCAGAGCAGTCATTTGAGCAAGAGGGGGAGAGTAAAGATATGGCAGCATCATATTAAGCTTTCATTTGTGGTCATACAAGGCTAATGATCCAGACGACTATTCATATGGAGTAGTCGTACGGACCAACCACAAGCAACCAGCTTCAACTACTGTCTAAGAATTAATTCACATGATCATGTTTTCTGTTTTTTTTTTTTTTCTCTCTGTCATTTCTGCCATTTCCGATGGCGGCTGACTGACAGTGCAAGCAAGGTGTTTGTCGAGATTGTGTGAGGCATGACATTGCTGATAAGAGCTTTCCTGTGCACTTTTCATTTAGTGAAATAAGCCGTTGGTTGAGAGACAAACATCTGTCATCCACCATGTTCATCTTTTGACTGACACTGCAATTAAATAGAAATGAAATAGAAATAAATAGTACCACCTGAAATTGAGTATTTTTTTTAAATTGCAGATTCACACACACACACACACACACACACACACACACACATATATTAGGGGTGGGAATATATATATATATATATATATATATATATATATATATATATATATAGTGCTAAAGTCAAACTGTTTATTCTGTAACAGTTTGACTTTAGCACAATAAATCATGATGGTGGCTATATTCAAGTTTTTATATCACCTTATTTATACTAAAGCTCTTTTAAAGTCTTAAAATGTTTGTGTAAGAATTTCAATGTTGTAAGAATTCCAAGTCCATTCAGAGTAGTGGAAACCCTGGCCATTGTGAAAAAAAAACATCCCTGAACAAAAGCAAACAAAAGCATCTGTTTGCTTTTGTTCAGGGATTCCTCCATGTTTGTTGTTGTTGTCATCATCCTAGCTGCCACGTGTCTTGTGCATCACTGTGAACAGTGGACCAGGAACTCCTGCACTTACAAAGGTTCCGTGTCGTCTGGAGAGCAAACTGTTAAATGAAATTATATTAAAATGATTCAATGCCATTAAAATATTTCAACGCACACACACACACACACAGACACACACATCAGAGAGAGAGTTCATGCATTATTGAGTCTTTATTTTTCCCTATTTTCCTTCCTTCCTGGTGGTTGTGTGACATACAGTATATGACAAACATTTTAGACATAAAACTTTGTACAACAAAAATAACTGCCGACTGTAATGGAGTCACACAAAGGCGATCTGCTAAAAGAATCACCTTTTTTTTTTCCCCTCCAAGAACGTACATTTCAGATCACTCTCAACCCCAGCATGCCTCGACCTGCCACTGCCATGACAGATGCTCTAAAATTGAATATAGATTTCAGTGAGCCAGGAAGGTGTGCCTGATGAATCTCAATTTGCTGCTGTCCATATTTCATCGTCACCCGTATGGGAGGCTCATGTAGAGGCTGTGAAAGCACAGTGGCAGTGGATTGTGTCAACTGATGATCGACCTTTTCATAGACAGCCGATATTTACCTTCAAATAATTCATCCCTCTCCCCACAGATTATGGCAAAGACGTGAAGAAAAAAAAAACAAAAAACAAAAAGAAAAGCTCAATTTGCCAACTGCGGGGAGGTTAGAAAAGAAGCCCACATGACGGCAGGTGCTCAGTGGAAGAACATTGCAGGAAGCATAGTAGAGTTGCTGGAGGGTAGAACAAATGCTGAGCGCTTCCCCAGGGGGGGTGGAGGTGCTTGGCAGTTGTGTACCTGGCGGTCTATTTATGGCTCAGTTTGAAGTACTTTTAAAATGACACTCTTGCTATTGTGTTGCTGCAGACTGATCTGTGCAGGACTTCAGCTTCGCAGTGTGATGACTCCAAGCACTTGTGTAGGAGCAGGTGATGATTTGACTCATGTTGCTCCAGTTGTGATTTGGCTTGGTGTTACATACCACATTACACTTATATGTGGGCTGTTCATAATGATAGCTGACAAACGGCTTAAAAATCATGATCGACGTGTGTACAGAGCATGTTACATTGGAACCACTTGAATGTTCAGAATGAAACAAACCAGGTAGTGACAGCACTAAATCAGTTCAGAATGTAACACAGCATTAGAAAGATGTCAGTCTATCTTTAGAACGCCTTTCACTGAGGACAGGAACGGATCATTCGCCAGGATTGGCTCTTTACTGCCTGCAACATTACTGTATATCTGCCAATGGACATGTCAACCTCTATGCTAATCTCCCCCATTCATTGAGCTACGATCATTTGGAGTCGAAAGCTTGACGCCATCAAGGGGTGCAGGAACCGGCAGTTCTTCCCAGAATAATCGCACCAGCCGTGCTACATGTGTCTGGCGTGTTGAATTCCATTAACATGGGTTATGGCCCACTGATCCGGCTAAAATAAAACGCATGCGGACTTCGCCATGACTGCCTCTCATTTTGCCGCTCGGCAGAAATGATGAAACCCCCAGTGTCACCACCAGTCAAGGTGGTACCCCAAGTCATAGGAATGCACACGCCACATGTAGTATGGTCTACACGTGTGTACTGGAGAGCTCCACTGTTGTTTTTAGAGCCAATTGAAATTCCATGCAAAGAAACAGAAGCAGGGCACTTCAGCTGGAAGTAGAGATCATGAGGACGTCAGCATGTGCACTTATGGATCAATTGTGTGTTGTATTCATGATAAATATCTTGAGGGAAAAGCTACTCAGTTCTTTCTGCCATAACATTTCAGCAGCAACACAAGTGCCACTGTGATCCTTCAATCATGGAGGCACTGAATGGAAAGCCGAATAAAATGAAACAATGAATATTAGTGAGGGGAAGGTGAGGCATCATGAAACTGTATTGCAGTGTTGGCGACACAGTGTTTTGTTTTTCAGAGGACACTAGATGGTGATCTAGGTTCAGAAATGATGTGAGGTTTCAGCAAACTCGTTGTTGAAAGTGAAAACATTTTAGTGCCATCTGGTGGCTTCTAAAAATCAGGATACTGTTTCACTCATCAACTCTTGAATACTGTGTCATGAAACTTCATCTACCCATCATTGAAAGTGGTACATTTTCACTATTTTGTCAAAATATTGCATAAATTATACATTTCTGGACTTGCTTTACACAGAAAGTAAATGTTTATTCAATGTTGAAACTTTTTAAAACTCCAGTAGCCTTTGCTTAAAAAAATGCATGAACAAACATGGGAAAAGAACACATTTAGTTTGATCATGATTTTTTTCATAATACAATTTAATAATACAAGCAACACTAAATCTGATATGATCAACATAAACACTTCTTCCAAGGCCCATGATGAAATGAGATGAACTGATGCATGCTATTTCTACTTTATGAACAACATCAGTTACCTTAATGATGAACTGTAGCCATGGGTCTGAACTTCTTGGTTTTTATGAGAAGGTAAAGAGGTGCAGCAAACCAACTATTGAATATGACTTCTCTATCTACAAACGTATGGAGATTTTTTCCAGGTAGTGGGAACCAGCCGTATAGCTCCATAGGCCCTTCAAGCCGCTTGAAGAGGATTGTGGATACTTCAATTTCATTCTGACTGCAACATCCATCTTGCTCTCATATTTATCTATTTATTTCAACGGCGCCAAAGGCGTTTGTTACAATTGATCTGCAGGTGGTGTGACTTTCCAGAGAAGGGAAAGGTAGCAGTGGTTGCATGACGTGTGCATATGTGTGCGTCAGAAAGAAGACATGTTTTCTGACCTAGATTTTTTTCCTTTTCTTTTTTTTTTTTTTTTCTTGGACAACTGTCCAGATATCAACTTGATGCACCAGGGAAATCAGAATTCGACAGTGCTGTGGTAGCTACAGGCAATAGTGCAATGCTTTGCTTAAAAAAAAAAGTGTTTTTCTTTTGGCTTTGTGAGAGTCGATAATTCAATCTCGATGAATCACATGTAGCACATTTAAATATGCATGGTGCAGGTCGGTGGACAGATTGTGAGTAGGTGTGTTGGCATCCTCTATGTCCATTACATGACAACTTGTTGTTCTGTAAAGCATTGGGTTCACCACTGCACGGCACACATATCCAAGTGAAAATCTGAAACAAAGCGAACACTCAAAATGAAAAAGTATTGCACTGCAGAGTCATGCTTAAGTTGCACTTATCAGTGCCTTGAGACTTGAGCAGAACTCGAGAGAAAATGAGAAAACTATTGTGCACAATGTTCAGTTTGGTGAGTCTCCATCCCGATCTCCCGCCCGCCCAACACCGTTGCCCTGACTGTTGTTAGTAGCGCACACGTTCGCACTCCACGACCAGATGGCAGCCTGCTGCTGAGGTGCCCGTTGTTCGGTGACTATAAAGACCAACTATAGAAAGGACAGTTCACTGGAACATTAGCATCTGTGAACTCTCATCTAACAAAGATCTTGTCCACGCTACTCCTGTGGAGTCGGTTGCACCCACCAGGTTCTGTGTAGGATACACCTCTCACCCTGCTGCTGCACTCAAGGCTTGTGATCTCAGTGATGAGTGTTTGCACACACACAGTGCGAGTTACATGCTGAGATATACAAACCAACGTAATGTTGCTGTAACAATGATTTTGGGTGTGTTCCACCTAAACCAAGCACAGAAGGTTTCATAAATCATGACCCTAGAAAAACTTCCAACATAAAAAATAGAGTCCAACCTTTGCATTTTAACTGACAATGAAGCAGAAAACAGAGCATCTATGGAACTACTTTATGTCTTTCATCACTGAACAACAGAGAGGTTGCGAGGATGTAACTAATCAGCAGAGTGCGCCACCAGAGATTTCTCAGCTTACGCAACAAAAGACAAATCTGAGCCAAGTTTCGCTCATGGTGTTTCGAATCCTATACAACCCAATTATTATCATTATGAAATCTACTCTTTTAATGCCAGCTCTGCGATGACTGCTGTGTCCTTTAATGGGTTACTGGAATGATGCAAAGAAAGTTTTTTTTTGAAAGCGCCACTCTGTCAGCAATTCACCAGCTGTGTCTGGAAGCATTTGGTTAAAATAGATTGTGTTGCTTTCGCAAAACTTCCTTTCCCTTAGAACAAATCTCAAATGGTCAGAGATGCCCAAAGTTTGGTGCTTCGACCTCAATGATGAACTGGAGCCAAGGGTCTGAACTTCTTGGTTTTTATGAGAAGGTAAAGAGGTGCAGCAAACCAACTATTGAATATGACTTTACCACATAGAGTGGCTAAACCTACAAACGTATGGAGATTTTTTCCGGGTAGTGGGAACCAGCCATATAGCTACATAGGCCCTTCAAGCCGCCGGAAGAGGATTGTGGATACTTCAATTTCATTCTGACTGCAACATCCATCTTGCTCTCATATTTATCTATTTATTTCAACGAATCCAAAAGCGTTTGTTACAATTGATCTGCAGGTGGTGTGACTTTCCAGTGAAGGGAAAGGTAGCAATGGTTGCATGACGTGTGCATGTGTGTGCGTCAGAAAGAAGACATGTTCGCTTCCGCAAAACTTCCTTACCCTTGGAACAAATCTCAAATGGTCAAAGATGCCCAAACCTCTGTCCATTTATGGTTCCAGAACCAGCTTGTGTGACTACAGATTTCCACATCCAGGGCATTATACAACACAAGATTTATTTATTTATTTATTTATTATCTTTACCAGGAGCTGGTACATGCAACTGTTGGCTGTTGAGTCAAGATTTATTGTAACCATTGTCTATTCGAAATGTCACAAAAAAAAACATTCATAAATAAGACCCATCATGATCCATTGAGGTCAATGTACCTTTTGAATTTGCACCGCTGAAATGAAGAAGACCAAATTCATAGTTCACAGAATTGGTTAATACAAGCAATTTCCTCCCAGCCATATTTAGTTTATTCATCAGCAGCGGGAAATTCATTTTTCAGTCCGGAGCGTCAGAGACTGCCTAATACCAAGGGCAGACAAGAGGGCATTATGAATTCTGTAAAATGACCCATTCAGAGCTCATCAATATTCTGCAGTCATTGGGAGTGGACGGTTTGGTCCTAACAAGGGGATCCGACGCATAAATGATCAAAAATAAACTCCAGTGGCCATTGTCCTTGAACTCTTAATGGCGTACTAATAGTGCAGGGTGTCAGCAGTGATTTGAACAAGCGTGTCCTCATCCAAACACTTTCTTTCTCTCCCTCTGTTTGCCTTTGGACCGAGGAGGGGTTACTGTCTCCCTCTTTCCCTTCTTCCTCTCACTCTTATCATTAGATTACCAGCTCACGCACATGTTTTGCATAATCGCCAGCCTCTGTTTCCTCATGCGGGTGGAAGAAGGGGACTCATTATAGTGGAGAGAGCCGCAGATAGAGGACAGGTGCCTTGGTCACAGCATATGACCTAGATACAGAGAGAAGAAGAAGCATGTGTAAAGTGTTGTGGGTGTTGGTTAAATTGAAACAAACGGAGAAGCAGGAAGAGAATCACATTTAAAAAACAGTCATTAAAAGTCTTGTACTTCTCTATATAGCAATTTTGTCTATTCACAGCAATCGCCTACCCACAAAATGTAACCTATAACTGACAGCATTGGTCCTATGTTCTAACCAAATTGATCCTTCAGCTGAGACATTTTAAATGAACCATTTCGATCCCATGGTGGAGGCAGCCGACGTAAAATTTCAGTTCCTCAGTCCCATTGTCATGGCATTTTTCCAGCAACACACTGTCATATTCTATACCTCAGTGGGCCGGGTGTTCAAAGAGCTCACTCTTATTCACCCATTGCTTTTGTTTTCACCCTCTCTTTTCAGAACAAAAACAGAAAAAAAAACGCACAACAACCACAGCAGAGGAAGCAAGACGGAAACGGCCATGGCTGAGGGGATGATTGCTTCCCAAAGTGGTAAGAAAATAAAGTTTACGCTCAATTAGCCTCTTATTTCTGCGGGATTGGATGATTTCATTCCCGCTTGCATCACTTTCAGCATCCTTTCGTTTTTGACAGTGGAAAATTGGCCGCGTTCAAGTGTTGTTGAATACACCTGCAAACTTTTCACCGGTCCAATGCAGCCTCCTACTCCTTCATTTTGTTTATTACAGTCATTTAGAGTTGCTCATATCACTGTTTAAAGTGATTCAGCGAGATGGAATATATTTCATATTAATGGAACGGGTTCACTTTTACTCCCACACTGAAGAGACAGCTGAGTCAAAGCACAAAGCCTTTTGATTTACCTCGCAGTTTTAAATCTTTTTCTCCCATCCTTGTACATAATGTGGTTGTATGATACAGCAATTGATGTCGATCGACAACCACAAACTTGTATTTAAAAGTAAATTCACATCATCATCTTAATTCTAAATGTTTTTATTTTCGACATTGATAGCGTGACTTCGACTAGAAACATGGTCCAGATCTCACAGGTTTCCGTGAGATCGGGACCATGTTCGGACCTCATGATCCTTCGGCAAAACGTAGAATTTGTTAAGTTTGTCAAGTTTGTTATTCCAAAAAGAAAACGATCACTGAGATAAAAATGGCTGCATTGTGTCCATGTTTAGCAACAGAAGATGCGTCAGAGCTGCATGTGTCCCCATTTGTACTGAAAGTCTGTGGGAATTTAAAATTACCTTTTTGGAAGTTGTTTGTTTTTTACTTTAAATCCACACGCAACAATGTTTATTCTATAACTCTGTCATCATTGAAACTAGTGGTAGAGCACATGTGACTATTTTTGTTGATAGGCTTGACTTGGTGCAATACGTTGTTCCTTTTTCATGGTTGTGCTATTTGATTTTTCCCCCTTTCAACCAACACTTCATGGCCCATCGCCAGTGCCAATGAAAAGCATCATCATTCAGACGTGATATTTTAAATATATGAATTGTCTTCAGTCCATTAACTTACACCTTCCACATGAATCACTGTTTAAATGTGTGAAGACACAGGATGTATTTCCCCGCTGATAAGAGCCTAACTAAAAGTCATATCACGCTCGTGTTTATGTATAAATGAGTATAATGGGGAATCACTACAGCAGGTGGTGCATATGACTGCTCTTTCACTGTCAGACAGATTGTCCCCACTGGGAATTGTTTGTTTATTAAGTCGATATTTCAGGTGATTTTGAGCATTAAAGTGTATTTTATGAAGCACGCAAGAACACAGCTCTTCTAGTTCACATTGCATTTAACAGGAACTAAAGCCAGTATCTTCTTTCATACATCATCATCTCTTTTTCTACATCTTCCATAGAAGTGTACAGGAGGTGCACAGGACCTATACTGAACATGAATTCCAAACCATGTAGATATTTAAGTGATGAAGAAACCAAAATGTTTAACTATGGTTTGTTGCTGATGAATTTTAGAGGTCACTCTGAAATAAGATATAGTTCTCAACTCCTCACTGAGGCCATGAGGGGTCATGGAAATAGGTTTCACCAAGAAAATAAGGACTGTGTACTGCCAGTGACAGAATATAGAATATAATATTATAGTTTTCAACTTTTGGTGAAATATGTTAGAGATCACTAGAGCTGGTGAGGTCTCATGAAACTGTGTCCTAATTTTCAGAGCTCAGTAGGTGGCGCTGTGGGTTTAAAATGGTGTGAGATTTCATTGGAATTGTTGTTCGAGGCCAAAGAGTGAAAAGCAGATCGGGCCATCGGGGAGATGGATTAGACAGTCTGAGAAAAGAGTGCAGGCAGGGTAGAAATGGCAGGGATCAGGGTGATCCCTGACAAAAAACTGGAAATAGAGGGAGCGGGAAGTAGACAGTAGCTCTGACACAATGACTAAAATTCAGAGGTCAGTAGATCGCGCTCTTTGTTTAGAAATGATGTGAGGTTTGGTGTTGAATTAGTTGTGCATGTCCAAACGTTTTAGTGCCACCTGGTGGCCTTTGAAAATCAGGACACTGTTTCATGAAACCCATCAACCAAGAGTCGGAGTTGAAGATACATGATTTGGAATGAGAACATCAGAGGTGCAGCTCATGTAGAAAGGTTCAGAGACCAATTCAGGGAGGCAGGATGCAGATGGTCTGGACAAGTAGAGAGGAGAGGCAGTTTGGAAAAATGGAAGAAATGGAAGTACCAGGTAAAAGAGAAAGAGGTGGACAACCACTGAGCTTTATGGAGGGAGGACCTGTTGTCAATGACTAAGGAGGATCGACAAGTATACTAAGGTGATGGCAGCGGGTTGACTTGCAGTGGCAACACCAGATGAGAAAAGACAAAAATAGGAGTTGAAGAAAGCAAAGAATAATAATAAGAAGAGTCATGGTAAATCTTACTGAAAGCAAATCCGGTATCAGCTCTTAAAGGTGAAGCAACTAAAGTGTTTGTTTTCTGGGCGTTTGTTTACGAGAGAAAAGCTGCTTACAGGCAGTGTCATTCCTTCGGTATCACCATTAAATCTTAATCCTCCAGACCTTCATGAAGGGGGTGGGATCCAGTCGAGCATGGGATTGTATTTTGCATCTCAATCAAGAAGGCATGTCCCCTTGGAGGAGACTTTATTAAAACAAAGTTTGATGCGTTTCTTTTTAAATTCTCTAACACCGTGATCAGCCAGCTGCTGCTAGCTGCGCTAAAATTCTTTGTTACATGTAATTACCCTGTAAACCACAACAGCTCAAATCAATTATGAAGAAAGCAGGAGTTCGAAGGGATATAAATTATCAACCATTGGGTGGGTGTTTCACTAAGTTGCATCATGGTTTCAGAGCACTCCGTGAAAAGTGCAGCTTGCTGGTTAAAAACTTCTGTTTATTCATTTGCCTATTTTTTAACATCTTTTTATGACCCTCTTTAGTCACATTATCAAGATTTACTGTTCAATAAGCGTAATGAAGTAAGCATTGCTCCGTGGACAATTGTTATTCATGTCAATTTTTCCAAATAAAATTGCAACCCTGTTGAGTCACTGCTGCAGTTTATGACACCGGAACAGCAGTCAAATTAGGCAACGGAGATTTTATGTTGAATAAATAAATAAATAAATAAATAAATAAAAGGAGTGTGTCTTTTCAAAAACGCTGTCCGTCGATAGTACGTTTCCTGTATCATAAAACATGACATCTCAGGGCTGGAACCTCACCGCTCAGTTGTCTGTCTCGTCCAAGTTCATAAAGTGATGCTGTGAGATTTGTATTTTTCTGAGGCAATTCCACCAATTTAGTCCAACTCTGTTTGGCCCACTGTGATGTTATAGAGGCACTTTTGATGAACGGAGGCCTCGGGCAAAAACACAATTATGATTTGATTCGTTGTCGGACTCATCCAGGTGCCGAGTTTCACGATCCTCATTGACTCGCATTATGACAGCTGATTGACAAACCCTTCAGGGCAGTAAAAACAAGATAAAAACCCCACCAAACTGGAACAGTTTGTGTCCCACATAAAATAAATAAATGAAATAGTGATGGAGGGTGTCATTCAAAACTAAGGGCTGATGGGAGAAAAATATCAGTCCAAGTACCAAGGCAGAATTTGCTTCACTGCACCGTTACTATGGCAAAAAAACAACTGTTGTAGGACCATTTTTAACCTTCAACTACTGCACCAAATAAATGTCTATTATTATTTATTTATTTATTTAGCATGTTATTTGTTTTTTTATTATTGAGTTATCCATAGTAGCAGTTCGTATTTCAATAAAAAAAGATAAAAAAGCAGATAGCATGAACAGACATTCCACTGAGACGCCATGTGAGGAAAGTTGCCACCACCTTCGATTGCCGTGAACACAGACATCCTTTTCATTTAAATAGTGTGGGGTTAATATATATTGTTTTCCATTTAAGCACTGTTTATTGAGCACAATATGAAAATATACCATGCCGTGTAGAGTTGTCAATCACTTTAAGGTTAAGAGCGCTTGTAAAACTTCTGGATAGAAACACATGAACTCATACATTTTGATCTCACAGCATCACATATATCCATGTGTTTCTTTCAGTTACATTGATGTTCTGAATGCTCTTGTTTTAAATGAACATAACAGTAAAGAGTTCTGCAACAGACTGACCGTTTTATGCATAAAACTATTTATTTACGATGAAGGTTTCTGGCTGGACTGACTTCAAAGACGAATTTTCCTCAGCTTTGAAAAGTTAAAAAAAAAACATCTGGTGGCCGATTGTCTGATTTCTTGTTTCTTTGAAGTATTACAGAGAGAAAGTGGCGTTTAGTGTCCCAGGAAAACCTGGAATGAACAAGAGGACTATTGCACTTTCTGTGATCTGCTGGTTGTAATTGTACATAATAACATAATAATACATATATAATTGTGATACATCAAAAGCTACGTTTGATACTGCGTATGCTAACTGGAATCTTAGTAAATCTCAACTGTTAAAGTTCAATCAATGCACTAATGGTTCCAGACAAACAATGCAGACAGTGTCTAAGTGTGTTAATCTGAAGGTGTGAATGTGATACGAGGGATTTCAAAGTCTTGCTGTGTCCAGCGTGTCTGGAGTTGACACTTGGAGCTTCGGGACATGCTTAGCTAATGTGTTGTTTTCGCCCCTGCCCTTCCTGCACCATCAATTGAAAATCATATTTTTAGCCGTGGCTGCCCATTTTGGGGTATGAAAAGAAAAATAATCTTCCTGTAAGAAATGGGATTTGATAACGTGCTGAGACATGATGGGAATCCTGGCTGTTGCTTCAAAGCGAGAACACACTTGACATTGCAGTGTTTGGGCAGAGGAAAGAATAGAAATGTGGATGATGGATGTGTTGAAAAATAGGCTACTCTGTTGTAGTGCGGAGTACTTTTGAAAAAAAAAAAAAAAATTCCGCCTTGATGGTTCTTTTATCAGTCTCACGACGTGGCACTCCTGCGTGAATGTCTATGGGGGCAATATGGCAGAGGAGTTGAAAAACAGATGACGGTGTAAACAGAAATGCAGAAACTCAGAGACGATATTCAAGTTCATTTCTTCATAATGAGCGCAGCCGACTTGATGCTTGCCAGTTTAAAATTCTAAAAAAGACACGTGGATGATAATGAAAAGCATTCATCTTGTCCATTATGAGTCTTGTGCAGCCCCACATGCCTCATTATTCCTTGTAATAGACTCAAGCTTATTGATTTATCATTACAGCCTCACTTCCCTGTTCAAAACGTTGCGTTTCAATATTGAGAATTTCTGTTGTCAATGTTGGTTTTTATCTTAAAAATCAAATTTTGATCATAATAATTTTCTATAAAATATGTAATACTACTACTACTACAACACTGCTACTACAACTACTGCTAATAATACAATAATATTGAAATGAATGTTGCTGTATATGTGGAGCTTTGCAAATGAATTCTGTTTTCAACAAGGCCAGCTCCACAGCTCAAAGACGTCAATGCAAAATGACTGTGGAAATAAGTGTTTGCCACCGCATCGCATGTATAGTGCAGCCTCAACAACGCTACCTGTCGAGAGAAAGGGATATTTCCATTTTGCAGCACTCATCATACCTCATTGTTTCATTTCGAGAACCTTCATTATCCTCCGCCACGTTTCTGAAAAAGCTATTATGGGTTATTCAGATAGAGGCCTTGAAGGACTTAGAATTAGCCCTTTGCAGTTAGCCTTTTGTGACTGCTGTGAATGATGAAGACAGGACAAGGTGGACCATGTGAGTCAACATGATGGGGAGTGCCACGGTCTCTGTAATGCTGCAGCCCCTTCATCTCCGAAGGAACATATTGCTTTCTGGCGCGCTGTCATCCCTGGTGCCCTACATAGACCAGATGGGCTCCATTCAGGTTTTTCACCCAAAAAAATAATGTGGGCGTGAAGGATCGGAAATGTCAGCCTCCATAAAACTGAAGCCATAATTAAGACGGGGATAACAGTGGGACATGTACTTTGGTGCTGCAGTTTGAATAGCTAGTCCGTCCAAAGGGCCCAGCATGACATGATGTGCTGAGAGTCAGATTTGTATTTTTAGTAGCTCGACTCCGTGGCTTCAAGTCTCAACGCTGCTGCAGTCTTGGGATGGTTTCAGGAGAACAAGATCTCTTTGTGTATGTGGGCCCTGCATTATTCACCATCATTTGCTCCTGCTGCATGCAACTTTTTTTTGCGTCTAATAGTCATGTAGGAAAACATGTGGGAAAACACGAGGAGCGGTTAGCATGAATTCACTAGGCGGTAAACATGCGACAACATCTGGAGTGGACTGTTTGTTGTATTGTGAATCATTTAGGCCTGGATGAGCGCACTCATGCATTCAGTTCCCAGCTCTTAGCACGCTTTAGAACACATTGTCATTACGTAGCTTTGGATGTCATTTCATAATCTCCTTGTTGTAAAGTGCAGGACAGGAATTAGCACTTGGGCAATGTGTGCTTGTTAAATGTGAGGAATTTGTCTGGGTAGCAGTTTTAATTTCCACTGCAAAGTGATGACGATGGGTAATGTGGAGTGTTGTTTTGCCTCACTAAACTCCCGTTGCTTAATTTAGTGTCAGTTTATTGCCAAACGGACCAGAGTAGAAATGAGATTTTGTTGGGAGGTGAATTGTGACTCAGTGTAGAGCAGCTGCTCTCAGCAATAACAGTGTCAATGGGCAGTAAAATAAGTAGTAAAGGAAAGATGGAGGTCAGGGTTTGATCTTATTACAGGGGATGAAACTCCTTTTGCTCTGAATAAACTATGCTTGTGTCCTTACCCCAACCCTTACTGTTGAAACATTGCACAGGAGGAGAAATGTTTGACTGCGGCGATGGGTAGGTGAGGTTTCATGAAACAGTATTGCAGGGTTGATGAAACAGTGTACTCATTTTCAGAGGCAGTGGTAGTTTTCAGAGGAAGCGATGTGAGGTGTCATTGAGTCCAAACATTTTGCAGCAGACAGGGCCTCTGAAAATCGGGACAGTGTTTCATGAACCCTCATCTACCAGTCATTACTGTGTAATATAACTTCATCCACTAGGTAACTGAGAAGATTGAAACGCCCAGTGTTATGTAATGATATTTGTTGGTAAAAGGAATCTGTGAAACAGTGTTTTGTGTGGGTGCCAGGTAAGTAAATTTCTGTGACACTTCGGTATACGTCAAGATGAAGTTGCTTACACTATAGATAACATGAATAGGTTCCCTTTAACTGCTAAAACTAGAGTGACTGCATAGCTGGGTTAGTTTGGCTGACTTCACAAAAGTAATGCATTTTATTTGGAGTGGAATATTTTCATTTATTTATTTTTCCAATCCAATATGAAGTCAAAAAAGGGAAACAAACATCCTTCATTAGGAATCTGAACATATTTCTATAGACACAATTTGCTTTTGCTGTTATCTTTATTTGTAGTTTCAGTCTTCCGTCCAACAATAAGAACCAGAACTTTGTTTCTCACAAACAGCTGTGAAAAGAAGGGTTTGATTTGGGGAAATGTTTGGCATTGTTTCTCTGTAAAGATATCACACATTTTTATTCACGATCTTCACACAGCCCGCAGTTATTGCAATCTATGCTAACAGAGTGCATTGTGGGAAAATCAAAGGGTGAGCTCCCTGTGGCTTTTCCTTCCCTTGTGTTTGTTTGTGTTTTTGCCGTTGTTTTCCTTATAGGAAATACACAGCTCCTAATTAAGTCTTGGAGGGAGAGAATGAGGCGTCTTAGTCAGCCAATTGTGAGCTGCGATTCCAAAGTGCGCCGCGATGTTTATTCATGCACTTGCTATTATTTATGGATGCCGTGATCTCTGTGTTTGGGGCTTCACACAAGTTTTGGGGTCAACAGAATTCAGGCCAGGACAAAGGAGGAGGAGGGGTTTAGTACATATTGGATTCACTGCAGCACGTTGAGTGCGACAGACTCACCGTGACTCCTGAAAGTGATGTGTGTTCGTGTAGAGCGTCATCTTTTTAATTATGCATGTAACACATATTGCGGCTGGCACCTCCATTGGAAATGTGCATGCATGACTGTGTCGGTGTACACAGTGTTTAGATTGAACTGCAATTTGTTGACATGTTTATGCTCAAGAGAGCTGTCCTCCATTTAAACTTCAGTGCTTCACTCTAATGGAAGTTACTCAACGTCTCGCTTGTGCTTACGTCCGGATTAAAAAAAAAAAAAAAAAAAGTCTATAACAATTCTAAAGCCAGAGATATCTTATTTAATTTCCATAATTTTTAAAGTCTACTTTCTTAAATCCCTGCTACTTTTGCATCATGAATAGATTTGATCTCTATATCATTGCATCACTGTGTTCACTCGGTTACAAAACAAATGAGAAATAGAAGTGTGAGTTGGAGGACTAGCTGTGACTTCATTTTTAAATACTTCATTGTTTTTTCTTTTACCGTGATGAATCCATTTAAATAAATTATGATAAAGATGCTTTGAAATCAGGAAACAGTGATGCACTGATGAGGCTTCATGAAACATGTTCCTCATGTGCATCGCTCGGCTCTTGGTTTGACAATGATGGAAAAGTTCTTTAAAGGTTTCATGAAGCCTCATTAACCCATCCGTGGACACTGAGGCTGCATGTGCTCAGGGAAAAGAAAGAAAAAATAAAAGAATGGAGCAGAATGTAAACCAATAGAGGCGAACGCCTGTTGTTAAATATGCACAAACCTTGTTTAAATTTCACGGTCATTCTGTCTGCTCTAGCACCTTTGGATTGGAACAACCATTTCAATGAAACGTTTTCCTTTCATTTTTTTTTTCTTTTTCTTTTTTTAACTGAGGGCGCCACCTACTGAGTTCCATTTTATGAATCCCCATCTGCCCATCACCACTGGTCAGGTGACCTCCAACAATACATCAGCTCTGTGGTCTTACTGCCATCTGTTGTCCGCTTGAGCTCAATGTACGTGGATTTTCATGAAATATATTGGAAAAATATGCTTATTAAATTTAATCATAACTCACTGTGTGAATGCAAATGAGAGGCTAGGCAGAGGAAAATGTTTTTGTTTTGTGTTTTAGTAGATTTAATACTGATGTCGCATAGTTCCTGAATGAATGGTGTGAAATGTGACCAACAGCGTGAGACTCAAACTGCTCCTCAGAGGGCTGCGGTGGATACTTTTTTTCTTGTTTTCTGTCTCACAGTCAAGTGGATAATGGAGTTACACTCAGTAGGTAGTGCTTTAAAAAGAAAAAAAAATGATGTGAGGCCTTTGAATATTAGGACAGTGTTTTATGAAACACCAGATACTGTTGTTTTTCTTGATCTGAAAACAAGCGAATCATCATATTATTATTGTTGAATCAAAGTTGAACAGTGAAACCAGTGCATAGTGCAACTCTCTCACACAAGAACTACGTCATGGCCAGTGGGTGTTCATTCGAACGCTTTTTAAATGACGGGTAATTAAAAATATCAGCTCATAACATGCATCAGGCAGCTAAGGTTATAATATCCCTGGCTCTGGCGCCATTATTGACCAACAAAAAAACATTCATACGTCAAATTCAAGGCCCCAAATAGTCAATTCTGACTCATGGTATTATGCACCAGACTGAGTCAACTAAATCTATACTTTGAAAAATAGCTGGACTCAGCAGGTGTGGCTGAAAAGGACGGCCGGATTAAAAAAGCAATGGAGAAATGCAGGGAATATAAATATTTCATTCCGTTTCTTTTCACATAACACACTTAAAAAAGGAGTGAGGAAACAGATTAATAGTAATGAGAGTGCTGGCAATATGCAGATGCAGCAGCTGGGGGAGAGATAGAGGAGAGTTCAAATTGCAAGGGTGTTAGAAATATACTTAGAGGGTTAAAAAAGAAGAAGAAAAAAAAAATAAAACGGACTATATATATATATGTGTGTGTGTGTAGGAGAAAGGAAATGGGGTTGGTAAACATACCGCTGCTAGTGGGAAATGCTGATAGGTACGCAGCCAGCAGAGCAATGAAACAAACAAGTCTATGCCACGCAGGAAATTAGACCGAGAGGAGCAATACTGCACCTAACAAGCTCACACTGCTTTGAATAAGGTGATGGAGAGGGATGCCATTTCCTGGGAAGGAGTCTGGAGTATCAGCCTTAAGTCGCACATATCTGATGGCACTTGTCGGAGGCAAATGCAATCACACCCAGGGTGGGAGAGAGCTCTTGAATCGCATAATAATAATAATAATAATAATAATAATAATAATAATAATAATAATAATAATAATAACAATAATAAAAATAATAATAATGATGATATATATATATATATATATATATATATATATATATATATATATATATATATATATATATATATATATATATATATATATATATATATGTATACACACCTCGGTATAGGTACCTCGATTCTCGACCACAATCCGTTCCAGACGACCGTTCGAGAAGCGATTTGTTGAAAATCTGAATTGATTTTTCCCATGAATGTAGAGTGTGTGCTGCAGGTGCGCTGTTCCTCTATGTGTGTGGCCGCTGCATGTGGGAGGGGTTGCCGAGTGAGTGACGTCTCTCCAGAAGTGAAGAGGTGCCCGGTGCGTGTCCAGCTCTGAATGTGCACTTCTGTGCAGTTTGGCTGTGACAAAGTCATAAACCAAGTCACGCTCTGTCCCAGACTCGCCTCATCCCTGTCCCAGCTCCAGCCCACAACAGGACATCAAACCCTGGAGTGAGCGCTCCAGCCTCGGAGGTGTGGAGAGCGAGCACCTCCCCTGTGACACTCTACCACGGTCCAGTGCAGAGACAGGAAAGGTTTTACACCTCAATATGAAGAAAAAACTGTCAGTAAATGTAGCTAACGGGACACGTCTGCATACAGAGGCTAAGTTATACACAATAACAAAGCGCGTCGTGGGTCCGCGCACGTTATGGTTTTCTTCAGGCTTTTTTGGGGGGCGTTTTAGTTCTAGATTTTCGTTCGAAATACGAAGCAAAAAAAATCTCTACATTTTTGTTCGAACTCCGATTTGTCCGAATTCCGGGACGTTATTTCTATATATATATATATATATATATATATATATATATATCCCAATGATGTATTCACAACATACACACCAAACTCATACAGCCATATAATATTAAAGCCATTTGCAATATTTAGTGATTTGCTAAAGTATGACAGTATGCGTGCTTTTATTTATTTAGCAACATTGGTTATTAATCTGAAGAGTTAAAGATTAGAAGAGTTTGTTGTTGTGCACTGAATCTTTTTATTGTTATTATTCAGTATCCTCGTCATTGCAAGGGCACTATGTCATTCAGGTATGGGATTATTTCCTGTGTTTTCCGAGGGCCCCAGAGTCTCCTACTCCATTTTATATCCCAAAACCTCTCATCAGAGACACTTAGCACTCGTCCTTTTACTGTGAAATATGTGACACTGGTAGCTCATAAGAGCTTTTTATGTGTTCATCTGGAAGCTGAAATGGTCTTGAAAGATGAGTTCAGTGAGGGATTGGGCTTCTTTTCAAAACCTGACTCAAGGTGAGCCTGACCTTTTTTGTGTGTAGGAGGACAGTAAAAATCCCACCAAGTGTTGCATAAGCACACACAGCAAGTTCGCCGGGTGAGCGGGGTCATTACCCAAAAGAAATGAGCCAGAGATAGTGCCCAGTCAAGGCTATTATGAGTCATTGGTTCAAGTAATTATAGGTTGGTCCTCCGTAACTATTGTATTCCGCAGCCATTCCACGTTTACTACGGTGACCTTTTGTCATGTGTTTGTGTGTTTGTCTTTCTTTATTTCTGTACATAAAATATGAGATTAGCTTGGCAGACTTTAGGACTCTACAAATGGACAGGAACAAATGTGGCCTTTAGAAACGCCAGTAAATAAGAGAAGGCGAGGGATGCTTGGATGCATGAATTGACCATTTGTCAGCTCAGATAAGGTCACCATGTAAAATAGATTCCAGCAGTAGAGATGCGTCGTTCACGACCGGATCAAGTCTCGTCTGATCTTATGCGACCCATGATTGTTCCATTGAGAAAAAAAAAAAAATAATAATAATAATATGCATCAATAAAATCAAATTTTAATGACAGAAAGGATGAGATCGCGGATACAAGCCGCTGAGATGAGTTTCCTCCGCAGGGTGGCTGGGCGCACCCTTAGAGATATGGTGAGGAGTTCGGTCATCCGGGAGGAGCTCGAGGTGGAGCCGCTGCTCCTCCACATCGAGAGGAACCAGCTGAGGTGGCTCGGGCATCTGATCCGGATGAACCCTGGACGCCTCCCTGGGGAGGTGTTCTGGGCATGTCCTACCAGGAGGAGACCCCGGGGAAGACCCAGGACTCGCTGGAGAGATGATGTCTCCGGTCTGGCCTGGGAACGCCTCGGGATCCCCCGGGAAGAGCTGGAGGAGGTTTGTGCGGATCAGGAAGTTTGGGCTTCCTTGCTCCGAATGCTGCCTCCGTGACCCGACCCTGGATAAGCAGCAGAAGAAGGTGAAGGTGGATCAATTCAGGAATAAGTAATTTATTTCACAGAATATGAAAATGTGTCTTGTAGAAACCAAATTGAATGTTCAAGAATGACCCCTTAAACTGACCTAAAATGTTTTCTATTGCACTCTTTTGTTCATACACATCACAGGTAAATGCCGCATCAACATGACATTCAAAATATTTCATACAAGTTTGTGCCCCACCTCACCCTCACTTCCTCAGGGAATGAACGTTGTTCATTCATATTCTGTGTAGCATGTCCAGATAAAGTCCTAAGCAAAGATATTAGAGAGTAATTACTCAGTGTGGACTTTACATCAGCACCATGTCACGATTTATAGCTTGTCACACCATGTGTTTGTTCAGTAAACCTCAGCTAAAAGGTTAAATTCCGAGCATCACTCCGGCATGTGGCGTGGCACATCTGCATTCAGCCTCCTTAATGAAGTTTGCGATGCTTGGGTGAATGCACGGGAGATAGAGTGTAATTGCTTTTATATAGGAGAGCGCGGCGTTGCACTTGACCGTCACAAGAAAGAAAAAAGAAAAAGTTTGAGCAAGGATCGTCTCGGGAACTTATTATGCATTATAATCAGCGCACTGCAGTGCATGAGATCTTGTCTGAAGAGTTTTTACATTCATGAAAGGAAAGATAATGAGATCAATGTCAGGAAGCCAGATATACTTCTTCAAGGGGAAGCAAACACGGCCTGGGCTGTTTGATGGAGATTGCTATTACGAGAACGATGGGATTTTTTTTTTTTTTTTTTTTTGTTACCTGTTATGTGTGGGATGTCTGACAATGACGGGATGAAACACGTCAAAGGAGCAGATCTTCACTACTGCAGAAATAATAAGACAAATTCAGAAATGGTACGGTGAAATAGCAGTCCGTCATGTAAATTTATGGCACATTTTGTGTCATACTATTATATATTTTATACACCTCCCTGATGTTGAGCAATATGGTCTGATATTGTAGTAAACATTTTCGAGTTGGAATTGACAAAGTAAACTGATCTTCATTTGATTCCACACCAGTATTCACATACATTAAACATTTGACTAAATAAAAGTCTGGTCACACAAGGACTCACACATCTCGTCGTGGAAAATATGTGTGACCCATGGGTTAATGAAGAAATCAGAAACATGTTTTTCGTTTAGCAAGTGAGTTCAGATTTATGTTGCATATGGAGGGCTCTTTTGAAGAAGATGTCTTTCTGGTCTGCAAAGTCGGGCTTGCTATGAGGGTGTGGCTGGATTTAACTAGGTTATATCGCGAGCTATTTGTCATCACATTCACATTCATCCAAGAATGACACCCACCTGCTGTGTTTTCCTCAGTGGTATTGCATCTTTGTTTTTGATCACATAAAAGATGCTCTTTCTCCGTTGGTGTCAGTCACATTGTTGTTATTGGGATGTCAATCCTGACAAGATGGCAGCCGTCAAGTCCGGGCTTTAATGAAATATTGCCACTTGCTGAGCCGTAGCTGACTGCAACCTTGTCTCCCCCAAGGACTTCATAACTAGCTTCCACTACGGCGAAGGATGAATCGCAGCAATGGCACGCCGCACACTCTCTGTGGCAGCCTTATCTTTCAACTTGTCTTACCCCGGCTTCTTTTAATTAGATTAAAAGTTTCCTGTGTCTCTGGGGAGTCGCTGCAGGCCTGGGCCATTGTCTGCTGTTTGTGTGCAGTTCTGCTGCCAAAAAAAAACTCCGTTTCCCTGTAGGTATGCTTACGTTGCTCAAACTGCGCTCAGGTCAAAATCCTGCTGCTCGCCATTGGCGATACTTTGAGGTGACTCTGTGGCTTTACAGGGTTTATGAAGCAGCATGGTCACCCTTCATTGACTTTGTTTATCCAAAGTGCATCACCAAAGGAGAGTTTCACTGTCGAAAATATTATTATACATTACGGCCTCTACCATTATGTTCTTTATTCTACATGTGTGCCAATTCTCATACAGTAAGTTATCTCTATATCAACTTTAATTCCAGAAGCTTTTATGACCAGACATGAAACTTCCTGTTAGCGCCCATCCAATGACGATCATGACTTTTCTGTCACATATTTCCTCTGCAACGCAGCTCGAATACTTCCAATACCCCTTTACCAGATAGTTTGGTTCCACTGCCACATTATGATAAGAGGGAACTGTATGGAAATTTTTAAAAGAAGAACGACTCCCTTCTCTGGTTTTGTCACCTTAGTGTGGATACAGTATTTCCAGTGGGGTTTCAGTTTCTTTTGCCTTAACAATGCTCCTCACTGGTTGTCACTTGCATCCTGGTAGGTAAATTGTTATTGACTCTACTATTTTAAAAGCAACCAAAGCACTTTTAGTCCGGAGTCAGGACATAATGTCCACATTTTTTTCCTGTCAAAGTTTGCCTCAGCAAGTCAGTCTGCTGCACCTTCATTCTATTGCACATCAGTGCATCACACGTACCTGGTACGAATATTCTTCATCCAACATTTGCCTTTAACATTGAATCCTTATATGCCCACATCAGCTACTCCCTTCCTTTATTCCCTTGTAACTCAATAATTGCTCAAACTAAAAACGCTTCTTCAGTATTAATATCAAGAGAAGAGGGAGACAAACATGTACAATATTGGATTTTACTCTCTGCCCTGATCTCCCAGGGTACGGCCTATTGCCATCAAAAGACCAAATGGCAGCGCAATATGCCGAGATCTGCTTCAGACACTTAGCTCCCCAAAGGAAATCATGCAGTGTTTAGCAGATCTAACCTGAATCCAAGACGGACCATTTTGACTCCTGTCAAGTTCCCTTCATTCCAGATCAGCCCCAAAGGACATCAGTTCTGTGGACGTGCCTCAACTCGAATGCAGTTTTTATTCCCGCTGCTCCACCTGCGAAAGTTTATGGAAATAGGAATAATGTTCAAACTTCATTTCACATTGAGCTTGTGAGGCATAATTTTATGGGACATTGACATGATGAAGAGAGATAATGTCGTACACCAGGCAACTTAAACCTGCTCACATTTCATTTAATTGAATCCAAGAGGGAGATGAAGGAAACAGCGTGAAATATAAGGCAATAATAAAATAAACAGAATCGCTGTGGTGCCTCTGTTTATCTTAAAATCCTAACAGGCCAGCCGTGCTGAATGGAGATTAAAGGGCTCCTACGCGCTTTAACGTCTGACTTAATGATTAATATCCTGATAATGCAGCCAACCCGCTTCCTGGTTCAGATATTGTGCTGACAGGAGGAAGATGTGTGTGCCAGTTAAAGGAGTCTGAACGTGGCTGGTGACAAAGCAATATTTTATTTTATTTATCGTTCCCTCCTGCTGTTCATTGCCGCTATTCATTACCCAAGAGACAGCACAAGCTGCTGCACGTACATTGATATGTTGGAAAATGAGGAGTAAAGTGCAGGGGAATTTTCCAAGGCAAAGAAATTTCAATTCTATGATCAAGCTGTTTTTCAAGTAAAGATGTTTTACGCAGTTGTATTCATTCTAAAATAAATACTCACACATACATTGAGAGTACACATACTTGAAATCACTTCCCTACATTTTCTGTGTCACTAACTTTAAATCTTTTCCCTACATTTTCTGTGTCACTCACTAAAAAGTTTGGCTTCAAGCTGTGCATTAACGCAAATTCCATATCAGACTGTCACACTGTCGCGTCATTGACATGTTAAAGATGTTCAGTGCTTCTACTGGAGTCTTGTGTAGCTGGAGCTTATCCTCGCTGTTCGAGTGAGACACCCAGAGGTTGGCCACCTACGATCTTCTGCTGTGGCTGCAACACTAACCACTGCAACTCTGAAAAAAGAAGAAAGAAAAGAAAAGGAAGAAAATAAAAACTCCCTGTTTTGATCCCTGTCGGGTTCTCCCTGTAAGTCTCATGGTTTCAGGCACTGCTCTTTTCATTTGAAAGAGGGGAAGAAGTTCACAATGTCCCAAGTCCCAATGATGAGTTCTACCTGTGAAACATCTTTCTTGAGGGAACAGTGTTAATGGCTCTTTTAACATACCACCCCAGTTGTCTGCAAGAGCAAGCCAAGGAAGAACATGCAAATATAGTGTTAGGTATATATTTAACTACCTCAAAAATGTTCCCTCCTGGCCTGCTCTACGAAGAGAGATGGTTTCCTAGGCAATGTGTACAGGGTGTACAGGGTCTTCCATGAGTGCCTGCAGAGCCCTTGAATGGACTTCACTGAAAGGTTCATCTCTGGAGGCTACTCCCCGATTGGGGGTAAGGATCCGTCCCCGATATAAGCCCTCTGCTCCCGCGAATCCTCTTTGAAACACCACGACACAGCCTGATGGATATCAAGGTGGTGTAAGACGCCAAGTCAGTGGTTGAGTGGGCTCATAGTCTATCAGAAGATCCGGGAAGATCTGGAAGAACCGGCAGATGAGAGCCAGGAATGGACAAACTGTGTCTCACTGTTTGGCATTGTCATCCTGCTGGATATAAAATCCTGAAGCAGACCACCCTCAATTTGAAGGGCAAAAGGAGGAATTTGGGCACCGTGCCTCAAAATGACCTCCAGCTATCCCCAAAGTAAGAAACGTTCTGATAACTCCTGGCCAGATGCGACCAAACCCTTGGTGTCCAGCTGTGATCGCCAATGCTAAAAAGGCCAAGGTAGATACATTATGACCCTTGTGCATGAGAGTTTTCAATTGAAAATGATCTCAAGTTGACAGAGTGAAAAAGGGAGATGATTCGCTGGAGCAGAGGGCTTATATAGGAGTCAGAGCCTTCGCCTTTGATGGGCAGAGCGTAGGTCCAGTTCCATTCAGGTGCCGAGGCGGAAGGTCTCAACTAAACTATTGGTGAAGCCTGCTACATTACGCCGCATGCATTGTGGGGTTACTAAAGGCCATCTAATCTAATGTGTGAAACAGACTGTCAGATGTGTTCCCCTTAGTGGTTACAGTTAAAGTCCTATTGCACATCAGCGATGATAAAGATAGCGAAGATAGTAAGTCAGGCAATAACTGAATTCATTGGTTCGTATTTAGTTGTTATTGTAAGTGGGTTGTGTTCGAAATGAAGTGCATCAACACCAATTTAGGAGTCGAGGTCTGTGTTGGTTATGAACCTTTTAATGTTGTGTTTTGCTGTAAAGTCGTTCAATGCTAAAGAGACTTTATGGGCAACCTGTACCTGTTCAATGCCAAATCTGAGTTTAGCAACATCAAATATTTTGAATCCCGTCCGTCACATGGGCTCGTGCCGCGACAGATTTAGAATTAATGACCAATTTAAAACAGCATTTCAATCACTTTATGTGCTGTTAGTAATATTCGAGCAAGTTTCAAAAGAAGCCAAACAGCTTGAGATAAACGATCGCGCGTGGTTGTTTTGAAGGAAACACTCATTAATCTTGGCTGATGTTTGTTTTCTTATGCCGTGCAGTCGATTAAATCCTGACCCTCATCGCTCTGTCATTAAACAGTGATTCATTCCAAAATAATCAACGTTCCTGTTAGTCAACGTTTCGCCTCTGGCAGTAGCATGAAAGAACCATCGCTGACTTGTGGAGCTGATCATTACTCATTTGCATAAATCCAAAGCGGGCTTGCTGCCGACTATATGAGTGACCTGTTGGTAAAATCCGACCTTGCTCTTGAATAATGTGACAAAGAAGAGTTCTGGTGAGCACTTTTTTTTGCCACAATTGAGTGAAAGCTCTTCTGCTTAAAAAAATAAATAAATAAATAAAAAGCTTTTGGCCGCACATCTCATTGTCAGACCACATTTAGAGGGGAAGACAAATGGAATATGAATCCTGACTTGACCTCTTGCTGTGTCACTGTGACCACTTGTTTTTCATTGTGTTTGTGTGGCAGCACTGAGTGAATTGTTTACAGGATTATCCACATGGACCCACTGTGAATACAAGCGCTGATAATATTTCTGTCTGGCAAAATGGAAGTGTTAAGCCCGGACAGATTACCTCGACTGTGGCACTTGCCATACCACAGTCCTTGCCAAGTGGCAAATCGGTCTTCCACCATTAAATTAGATGCCTTTCCACACTGGTGCTTCTTATTCCTCATTTTTGCAAGGGATGTGCGGCCAAAGACAGTCTTTTCCAATCTGAATCCATATCTTTTTGCCTGGAAACAACAACTGTAAATGAAAAGAAACACGTTTGTCTGTGCTAGTCGTTGGGCAAAACCAGTGAGTGTGAGTGGTGCAAAACAATCTTCATTTTTGTCAACTTCAGCTGTCCAACTAGCACTTGGTAGTTCACAAACCAAATGTGGAACCGCTAATGAACATGGCTCACACTTGAGTTGTCTGTCTCTGAATCTTGTTTATGAACGACTGAAGAGTGAAGGATGTTACAATAGATAGTCATGAGCTGCTGAGGTTTCCTAAACCAGTGTCCACATTTTCAGAGGCAACTACATGACACTGACTGCTGTCCAATATTTTACTTTAAACAATAATTTCAGCGTCATCTCACATCATTTTTAATCCATTTCGACAACTGAGCACTGAAATGGAATATGCTATTTTATGTAGCGTCATCGCTTACTTTATCACCTCGACTAGGGTGAATGAAAGACATGTTTTAATTGTTAAAATTGTATAAATTGTTTCAGCGTTGCTTAACATTTTGGCCATGTGTGCTTGAATTTAAAAGTGGTCCGGTAAAAAGACAGAAGGGCAAGGTGAAACATCCATTAGTCCGCTGAACTGGTCCTCCAAATCCAAGGAGTCAACTGAGGCTTCCTGGACATCTCCTTGCTCACACCATCCACACACAATAGGGATGAGAAGACAGCTACTGGTGGTTGTGCCAAATGCAACATGACAGTACTCCAGGAACACTGCATAATGAAGTGAATACTTAACGTAATCGGGAGCAGCTTTTCTGTTCATTTTTTTACCCGCGTACCTCGGGAACCTTCTCGCTTCTAAGAATAAGAATAAGAATAAGAATAAGAATAAGAATACGAATAAGAATTTAGAACTTTTTATTGAACTACTTGTCATATTTCAGTCACAGGAAGCACATTTGTCGCTGTTAAATTGTTTCATTTAGTGATGGGTGGATAAGGTATCGTTCAACAGTGTCCCACTTCCACGATGATGTGACGTTGCATTGAAATAGTTTTTCAATTCTTATCCGTTTTTTAGTGTTCAGTGGCCGTCATGGGCTTGAATTTCTCCAGGAATCAGGATCAGCTTTATTTCCAAGTATGTTTAACATACAAGGAATTTGTTTCCAGCCGATGGTGATTCTATAGAAATTTTCGATAGGAAATCAAAGAATAATATATTAAGGTCAGTTCCCATACCGGGAGTCGAACCCGGGCCGCCTGGGTGAAAACCAGGAATCCTAACCGCTAGACCATATGGGAGACTGACTCCACAAGTGATGTAGCAAACACCACCTCAACAAAAAATGTAATAAATGTCACAGCAGCTCCCGTCTTGGTAGATGTAGAGTAAACGAAAAAAAGAAAGAAAATAAAAAGAAAAGCACATAAAAACCCAAGTGAATAAATGCACTGGATTCCGAGGCAAAAACTTGATGTGGCCTCAAACTGGTTTTGAGACTGGGACTAGCCTCGAGTACCTCAACATTACCCTCCAAACTCACCATGCTCTAAACTATGAACTCATTATTGTCACTCTGTTCAATCTGTTGTTCAAGTTCATTACTGTAAACCAGAATTAGCCCACACTTTATGGGATCATACTAAAGCAGCACATAGTGTACTAACCAGGAGGTCAGTAGACAAGCAGTCTGCATCCATCCATCTCAAGCATGGAGGTCGCTGCAAAATACAAATTACGTGAGAAGGAAACTTGGCTTTTGTGTTTCAGGTGTTTACTTTGATGAGGCGGTATTTGATCAAAACACTGATATAATGAGGTTAGACATATCTGGCATTTTTTGTTTTTTCACCAGTTATGTTCAGTCAAATCAATGATCAAAGTTGAGACAAGAATAGCAAGCGGGGAGGAGGGAATGGGAAAAACATGACTAGTCGGCAGAATTGCTGTTTGTCACATATCTCTGTGATGCCGTTGTGCAGTTTAAAGATGTGAGTGACTTTTAAGTGAGCATGGATGAGAAAAGGAGCGAAGATCCTGCCTCTCTTTGAAGGAGGATGATGCAGACGGCTTGTTAAAGCTGCCGTGCATGAGTCAAAGTGCAGTCCCCTAACAGGAGGCCTTGTTGTTGAGTCCAGTCTGGTTTCATCCTGTCAGGACTGCTCAGGTAACATAAAAGAGAGAGCGTGCGAGAGAGAGAGAGCGTGACACAGGACGTCACTGTTGTTCCTTGTCTTGACATTTTCCCCTCCATTAAATCATCTAGAGTCTCAAAAAAAAAAAAAAAAAACGTAAAAGTGTATTATAACACAAATGACACCATGCAGTACGCTGTCTTGAAGTTGCACCAATAAATGCTGTTGACTGCATGAGCGCACATATGAGGAGGTATGGACTGCCAGGCGAAATGAAGAGGAGACAGATGGCTGAAAGGGAAGTGATGTTCATAAAATGTCCTTATTTACTGTGAAATTGAAAGCACCGCAGTGATCAGATGAGAACAACAAATGAATCGTCGGTTTAGCCTAAAGCCCCAGCTGCCTGTGAAGCATGAAGAGGGTTAAAACGATGGAGATGGGCTGCTTCATTAATCTTGAATAACTACAGTATGAACTCAGCTGCTGGAATATTCTTACTGACCATCATTGCTTTTCATTTAGTTTGTAATAATTCCAATATGCTGCATTTCACCAGAGGGGTTTTCCCTTGTTTTTTCCTTTTCTTTTCTCCACTGAAGTGTTATAATTCCAGTCCTTCTAATATTTCATAGGAGGACTATGGGAGGAGTTGCTCAGTTTATTTTACTTATGAAGTGGATTTTTATAAACAGGCCAAACATTATGACATTTTTTCCCCCAACACACAGGACCAAGGTCATAAATTCTATCTAGCTGTAGGATGGTTTGATTTGGATTCATGTCGTAACATCACTATTTCATTTTGGAAGTGCCTCTCTTCAAACTAGTGCTCGCATGAACACATTGAACTGGTTGTGTTTTGAATGTGGACCATGAGACCACCAGCACTTCATGGCTCAGCCCAGCGCAAATATACAGTATACGCAAAATGGAACCTTGGGAACACTGCCATATATTTCATTTATTTTCCTGCAAATGTTTCTATTGTCATATACGTTAAGAACAAGATAAGTTCAGTCTCATGAGATCTTATGCCGAACTCCACTCAGGATGAGACGTCTACATTTCCACCACGCATACTGTAGATCATTGGCGGAGCTCTGATGCGGCCTCTCTGCACCGCTGACTGTCACAGATTCCAGCCGGTTAATATTTTAGTACAGTGCTGCTGCATTTGGCGACTGGCAAAGTCTCGGGTCAGGTTAACGGGTCTATTGCGTGCCACTGCCCCAGAGAGTCTTCAATATTTAATTTCCTTTTTCTTTCCCCACAAGTTCTTCTCTAATGCAGTTTAGACTATATCTCTATACTTCAGACATAAACCCACACAATCGTGACTTCCTTTGTTTTTTATTACTATATAAAATAAGCTGCTGAGACCTGAACACATTTAAGTTAATGCTGCAAAATAAAAAAGATAAATAAATGAGCCATTGAAAGTCACCAATATGAAACACTAACCATACTCATTTGGCCAAACTACAACAAGGTGTTGTCATGTGTCATGTGCTACCCATGTGGTCAGAAATGCGGGTGTCCTCCACAAAGGATATTGGTGCGAACAAGCTGGGTGATTTTCCATTCCCTCCATCTACCACACACCACAGGAGCCCATGTGAACAATAGTGGCTGCAGAATCCTATATTTACCAGGAAAATTGTAGGTTTGATACATCATGTTTTCTTTCCATCAGATGCCCACACTTGTTGACAGTTAGTTGTCGGGTCCCTCCCTTACCTTACTAAAACCAGTTGTAGTATTTGAGCACTGGAGGACAGCAAAAGCTATACTCAAGCACAGCTGAGACAAGCAATGAGAATACTGAAAATACTAAGTGTAATATTTGCACTCACGGATGGGACAGCAGTTTGAATCTGATTTACCACAGACCAAAACAAGTGAGGGCAGATGTGTTTTCTCAAAAAAAAAGTGTATTTTCAAAAAGAATGAACCAAAAAAAAAGAAAGATTAATAAATAAAATAACAATTGAGAGTTGGATCCCTTCAGCTGCTGAATGTTTCAGTTCGAGCGTGGGAGAAAACATCCACACAAATGTCAACACAAACGCGAGAAACACAAGAGTGTTTGTTGATCCTTTTTTTATTCATTACAACCACAGTTTAGCCATCCAGCTATCCAACCATGTTGATGCTGTACTGAAGCTGTACTGAGCTCTATAACCATTGAGCATAACAAACAAGGCATATCTTCCAAATTCTGGGATGATTTCTGCTCATTCCAATTCAGTTAAGAACAGAGTTGTGTGTCCAAGTGATGACACAGAGATAAAGGGATTAAAACCACATGCCACATAGTAATGTTGACAGAAAAACACAGTTTATTTATTTATTCATACAGCTGAGACAATATGTTCAACGTTGATTTTTTGTCATCACTTACAAGTCGTCTTACAAGCCTGGAGAAACTTGATTTCCAATGACATTTTTCAATATATTTCCTGTATCTTCCCATGTGCATTGTGTTTGTGTTGTTTTCCTCACTGGAAATTATGACCAGATCATGCCAGAAAAGCATGGTAAACCAGCCTGAATGTAGTTTGCAGTACAAAAACTGAGATGACATTCTTTACAACACAAATACAGTAATGGAAATGGATGTATTTTTGTGGAAACTGCAAATGTTGAAATGGATTAATTATATATTTTTTATTTATTCATGAGAAAAAACACCATTTGTCTTGCAATTTTTATTATCTGTCTAATTTTATAACTGTCTTTTGTCAGTTTTATTTGGGTCAGAGCTGAGACTACTATCGCTTGATGAAAAGACAAGACTAAAACAACACCACCAGTTGGCTACACTCATTTCACTGAGTGGAATTATACATTCAAAACTAAGGCAGACCATTGATCAGCTGAAATGGTAAAAAAATAAATTAATAAATAAATAAATCATGGAAGTGGCCAGACACCGCAGCTAAAAATACATGAGGAAAGTGCCCTTGTTTTCCTCTTTTATTTCAGAGGGACAGAATCTTCTAATGAGCTCTCAGAAGGCTTGTCTTCAGAAGCTGAAGCCACAATAAGAGAACGCACACCACACAGTCCAGTGCAGAAATGACCACAGGCTTGCTGGTCCACTTCTCCAAAGTAAGATGAAATAAAAGCTGCATCGTGAGGAAACACATTCATACTGCATGTACAGCAACAAAACAGAGCTATTGCATCACAAGTGCAGGGCATGACGACTGTAAGGAACCCATTTAGCAATACAACAAGATTTATATATATATATATATATATATATATATATATATATATATATATATATCTATATATATATATATATATATATATATATATATATATATATATATATATATATATATATATATATATATATATAAAAGTCAAAATGTGTGTTGACTGGAATTAATGTAGAGGGATTAACAAAAAAAAAAAATATATATATATTTTTGTATATATATATATATATATATATATATATATATATATATATATATATATATATATATATATATATATATATATATATATATATATATACACAGTCTGGCCCAAAAAAATAAGTAGCCACCAAAAATAAAAATACATACACTCATACACTCTAATATTTCGTTGGACCACCTTTAGCTTTGGTTGCGGCACACATTCGCTGTGGCATTGTTTCGATAAGCTTCTGCAACGTCACGAGATTTATTTCCATCCAGCGTTGTATTACTTTTTCTCCAAGATCTTGCAATGATGATGGGAGAGTCTGACCGCTGCGCAACCCCTTCTCCAGCACATCCCAAAGATTCTCAATGGGGTTAAGGTCTGGACTCTGAGGTGGCCAATCCATGTGTGAGAATGATGTCGCATGCTCCCTGAACCAGTCTGTCACAATTGGATTCCGATGAATCCTGGCATTGTCATCTTGGAATATTCAGGGAAGAAAAAATCCATTGATGGAATAACCTGGTCATTCAGTACTGTATATTCTGGTAGTCAGCTGACCTCATTCTTTGAGCACCTCATGTTGCTGAACCTACACCTACAACCTACACTATATATATATATATATATATATATATATATATATATATATATATATATATATATATATATATATATATATATATATATATATATATATATATATATATATATATATATATATATATATATATATATATGTGTGTGTGTGTGTGTGTAGAAGAACAGTAGAAGAACTAAAAAAAAAAAAACGTTTCAGTTGGAAGACGCTCAGTCTGGGTTGTATGAAGGGAAAATGCCGTTTGTCCAGGGACATCTTTGTTATCCTATCATACAGCAGTCGCAAAGCACCCCTCCCTAGATGCAGTGGGGGGTGGGCTTGAGACGAAGGAGGAAGTGGCACAAGTGTTGCCCTAAATTGCTATCGATCCAGACGTTTGAACCTCTTCTCAAGAAGGTTAAGAGTCTTGGAGAGGAGGATAAGAGGAAGAATTGTCACGTCTTTATTTAAAGTGGAGTCTGAGGCTCCCGTTTCCCAGTAGGTGCGAAATTGTTGTCTGAAAGCTGTAACTCAATTTACCATTTTCATGATAAAGCCGAGAAGACGTACGCAGGTCAGCAGCGTGGGAGTAATGGGAGTGAGCTCGCGTGAGATAAAAGTTTAAAGCCATCGATTTTTATATGCACTACTCTGGAACATTTTCAACACATATTGACAGAAATACAACTTGAATCTTACTACCTGTTATAAAAGTTATCGATTTAAATAAGTGAAGCTTTGCACCGCTTGCACAAGGCAGACAAGTAGCGTGAGATGGGTAATGGCCTGTGATCAATAAAGAGGCCACATAACTTTCTCACAAGAGGAACAGGAGAAAGAAGTTGGACTTTGATTGATATTTGGTGTGACACCTAAGCAGAGCCAGTGACTTAAACTAGGGAGGTAGGTGTCTATTATTAAAAAAAAAAGAAAAGAAAATTGATCTGCATGAGGTTTGTGAGCTGCCAAGTATTGAGTAGTTTCCCTGTTTATGGGGAGCAGGCTCCTAGTGTTGCTAAGTTCACTGTTTTGTTTAGGCTTAGCTTTTCATCGAGTCATTCGAAAATGTCTCATGACTCTACTCTACAGCATAAGCAAAAGGGCGACAAAGGATGAGGCATAAAAAACACAGGGGCCTCTGCTGCACTTTGAACTAAAACACATGAAGACATGAAAACTGTTTTTGTCACGACAAACTTAATTTTTTTTTGAACAGGTCCAAGACATCTTCAAAATACAAATATAATTTTGCAGATGCAGTGAAAACGGATGGCTGGTCATTGGTTTTGTTCTAACCAGTTAGGATTGCAATTTACATCACCATCAGTAGCACAACTTTTGAACGACGTTTGATGTGTTTCGAAAATTGACATTTTGCATGTGGAGTGTTTTGTTATTATGACTGCTAGTAGACCACAAGTTTTTAATATTTGATGACTGAACAAGAGGGTCCTGGCGAGAGTTTGTGTGCCGGACATGTCTGACCTAAAGATGCAGAATCTTCAAACCAGCAGTTCGACTATTTCGACTCAAGTCCTCTTGTCCTTGTACCTCACCTCATTTCTCAACCATTGTTCCATCAACGCTGCAATGCTGTTTCACGATACCTCATCTAGCCATCACGAGTGATATCATCGACGCTCATCCTTGGAATTTCCAAGTCAGCAGTATCACAAATTTTCTCTATTTAACTGCAGCAAAGTTAGAAACACTGAAAAAGCAACATCTTCATTATAACCTATGAAAAAAAAAAAGTTTTGCCTTATAAAATGTTGCTAGACAAACAAGGCTGCGCATTAAGATGAGTCCCACATCTTTCATACCTAGTTTAATAACAGCATCAGACCAAGTCCCTAAGAGCCTGAGTCTTTCATGAATCCATCTCGCTCTTTCCCTCCACCTGCATCTCTCTCTCTTCCGCTTCTCACTACGTCAGTTGCATTTGAGGAATCGCTAATATTTCATTGGCATGCCTCGGGAAGGTCCCATCAACTTGAATGGATTTCATCAACTGAAAGTGATTTGCATTTCTTGAACTGGAAAACGCGATGCATTATTCAGCATGGCTGATGCCCTGCACATGAATCCCGGACTTGAATCTTCCTTCTGTTGATGACTTCTGTCCAAGTTGAGTTTGTCCGTGGCATCATTTCAACAAGAGTTGGAGAGTTGGGAAAATAATTCCAGTCAATGAGAAATATATATAATTGAACAGCTTGCTCTCCAGACAACAGGGAACCTTTGTAAGTGCAGGAGTTCATGGTCCACTGATGACACACTGATGCACAAGACACGTGGCAGCTCGGATGATAACAACAACAACAAACATGGAGGAATCCCTGAACAAAAGCAAACAAAAGCATCTGTTTGCTTTTGTTAGGGGATGTTTTTCACTACACAATAGCCAGAGTTTTCACTACTCTGAATGTACTGGAAATGTTTATGAAATTGAAATTCTTACACAAATATTTTCAAGACATTAAAAGAGCTTTAGTTTAAATAAGGTCATATAAAAACTTGAATATAGCCACCATCATGATTTATTGTGCCATTGTCAAACTGAAAATAAACAATATTTTGTTGCTGTTGTGTATATATATATATATATATATATATATATATATATATATATATATATATATATAGGGTTTTTTTTCCACTTCAGTCACAATGGTGCTGCCCAAAGAGTTTTACCTTACAAACAGAAACAAACTGCAGTTTTTGCTTCCGTTCTTCCATGTGTTTAATGCCAATTTCCTCCTAAATGGATGATGATTGGATTTCATCTTTTTTGTGAACCACCAGCCCATGGAATTGTTCCTCAACGTAAGGCTCAGCGACACAGTGACTTTCCTAATCATATCTCTTTTTTGTGGGCATGGACAGATTTCATGCTTGGATATAAACAATATGTCAGGTTTATTTCTGAACGAAATATGTTTTCCTCTGATTATCTATGAAACAACCATCGATGGCTATAAAATTGTTCAATAAGAAAAGACATCTTAATGTTGACTATGTGGAAGCGAATGCCCTTTCCAGTCTTATACTCTGTGGTAACATTGGGATTCTTCTTTCGTGATTCGTGAACACGTGAAGTCGATTTTATGGGTCCCTGTGGGTAGACTTCCCGCAGCTCTGTGTTCAGGAACCATCTGGTGACTCTGTATGGTACAGATTCACTTGTCATTTAAGTGGGAGGCACCGGGCTGAGATCGGCGATGAAGTCGGGCTGCAGAGTTTGCTGATCAAGACATGCTCTTTTTGCCAGAGATGATAAAGCCAAGCAAGTAACGCTAACCTCCCTTGTCACAGAGGAAATCCCGCTCAGAGGGAAGATCTTTAAAGATGTTGCTGAGGCAGTTTTACAGTTAAATGCATCGGCACTGAGATCTTGAAATTATCTTGTTGTAGCTTATTCCCATGAAGGAGGTGAAGCACAGAACAGTTGGACATGCCACAGTGCAACCGGTGCAAAGAATTATAATCTGATCTCACTGTGCATTTTCACGCGCGCAAACCTCAAACTGAAATAATACAAATCTGTTCACCAAATGAGCATTCAACGGTTTGATTCATGGCAAATAAACAAAAGCATGAGTGAATTCATTGATCAAAGTAACTATCATGCACCATTTGATTTTTCAACAGTACTGAATGCTCATGTTTGACAAGGTTTATTCACCAATTGCTGGCAACTATCTAAACATATAAACATCTGGCGATGTTTTGTTGCTGCTGTTTAAGTGACTAGACTCTTTGGGGTTTCTCTTCAGTGAAATATTCCACTTTGAAATTACAGTTTTCAGAGGACGTGGCTTGAAAATGGTTAGCGATGAAGGCAACCATTTCTTTTTTCTTACATTCCAGCTACACATTAAAGCATCGTCTTTGGTATGAGCTGTCTGTGGACTCATTGTGGACCGACGCACTGTCACTATGCGCAGAACCAGTGTCACTTCCTGGCGTACTTACTGGCCTAGTTTGTAATTACTTCAAATGCAAAACTGCACTGTCGTCATCGGTGGGCTTTCAAAGCAGCACTTGTTGGTAGTGATGTGAAGATGAGGTTTCATGACACAATATTGAAGTGTTTATGAGGTTTCGTGAAACAGTGTCCTGATTTCCAGAGCCCAGCAGATGGCGCTGTCTGCTGTGAAATCTTTGGACTTGAACAAGTAACTCAATGAAACCTCCCATCATTTCTAATTTAAGAGCGCCATCTAGTGACCTCTGAAAATTAGAACACTGTTTCATTGACCTTGAAATAGAACATTGATTTATTATATAAACAGGATAAATCCTATAAATACAGTCAAGGTTAACTTTCCAATCACATTTTCATGGTGTGATTTTGTTTATGCCGCTGTTTTGTCAGGATTATTATGTAGATTTCAAACATTTATATTCAGTGTTGCCTGCTCACACATATTTATACAATAAACAGTGACTTCTCCTTTGTAAATCACAGCCATACAAAGGCACTGGCGCAAGTGCCACCTTGACCATGGTGTGAAAAGACTGGGTAAACAGTGGAATTTTCAGACATATAATTCAATTTACTAGATTTTATTTCCTTTTAACAGCAACAACAGAGGAGGCTTTTCAGTTTTCAGTTGACAGTTTTAGTCTTGCTTAGAAGAAATAAAATTCTCTGGGGCTATCAGTGACTCTTTGAAGATAGATGGAGATGCATCATAGTCTACAATAAATTTTGACATGAACACACGTCTTATGAACTCGAGCGCATGGTGACATAATGGTTGCTGCTGCGGTTTCACATATTTTCATCATTCATTTTTCTTCAATTTTGTTTTATACAGAACGGCTACATTCAGATTAATATCTGTCCATTTTGTTAATTTCTAATCCAGCTACTTTGTCACGTTTTCAATCACATTTAGCAAATCACAGCTCTCAGCCCAAACATCAAAGCTCATAAAGCCGTGTTGAACTGATCATTTGTCTCCAGCTTTTGGACAAAATAGCAGCAAATTTGTGCTAGGTTTGCTCTAATTGGTGGCTGTGTGCCTGCAGCAAACGGCAGTGAGAAAAGCTCAGTGTTTCGGATGTTTTCAATGGCATTGTCAAGAGGAACAGAACATCCTGCACCCAGGAAAGATTTTTGTCTTCCAGAGATGAATTTTTCTCAACGTGATGCACAAGCCATCAGGGTTCCAGTTTCGTCTGGTGGTGATATGATCGTTCATCACATGCCCCTCCGAGGAGGGATACAGTTCTGGTGAAATTTGGATCATTGGTGCCAAACAAGCTGCGATAATGGAGATGATCTTTAACACAGTTGTTGCCATCCACCGTCTCTGTTTCGCTGCCTGCTTGACTCGAGATATGGATATATCTGTTAAGTTTCATACTGAGAAAGGCATTGCGTGTGTGTGCTCTGTGGAACAAGGTTGCCAGTTCTCTCACAGCTGCTGCCTGAATTTTTTTGTAAAAATAAAAAAAAGAAGCATGTTTTTTGCATTCAAGTATGTATGTAGTTCCAGTGTTTATTGGGGGTTTCAACAATGAAGTAAAAAATGTATTGCAGATTTAGCACAATACAATAATAATGTGTTCATGGTAGTTTTTTATTTCTTTATTTACTGTTGAAGTATAGCCGACTCATTTGACTGGCTGAACCTCTGCAGTCTCGCAGCCATTCAAGTTGGTAATAACAATATCAAATACGATCTTTGAGGTTCGATGAAACAGTGTCCTTATTCTTAGAGGCCTCTACATGGCATGCTCTGCTCTCTGATGCTCACATCATTTCCAACCAAGATCGCAAACCATCTGAGTCCCGAAAATGTGTTGATCAATATTTAGAGGGCCTGTACCTTACAATGTTAAAATGTGGTGCCTGCGACTCAGTTTTGTCTGATCAAAAATACAAGTCATCAAAGACAAGACTCTGTTTGAACAGGAAAGTTGAATGTTGAAACTTTTTTGTCATTCTTGTTGTGGGTACTGTGAAGCTCAGAGTTTTCTTTTTTCTTTATTTTTTTCACCCCAATGGAGTTTATTGATATATTAGGAAATGGCAAAAACATAGTATTCTTATCCAGAGAAAATGATTCAAGGATTTTGATGGACATAAGAATCTTCATCCAGAACAAGTCTTTCAAAAACTCCTTGTTTGAGCATGAGTGGTTTTCTGCAAAACATTCAATCTAGGTCATGTCTGAAGTGGAGGACTCTGGCGTTAAGTCCTGCAGCTGCTGCCTTGAAAGACCAGCTCGGTCCATGGAGCCTTCGTAGCACACTCCATAGGAAGGGCAAATGGAAGTTCCTCTCCATCACAGCCCAAACCAGCCAAAACAGTGAAAAAGCCCCTCCACAAAGTCAAACATTATGTCATATATAAATGTATGCAGTTCACTGTGGCTTCTACCGCTAACCATTTTGAGCTTTGGAAGGAGTGGTATCAAAGTTGAATGTATGTTTCATTGAAAAAACTCTGACACCTAAAGGGTTAAGTTGCTTCACCCATGTCTCATGGCACATCATTTACATGCTCACTGGCACAATTCACATCCAGGCACCATCGCTTCTTTGAAGAGATGCGTCTACAGGAACTGACTGTTGTGATGTCATTGAAGCATGTTTCCGGTCCTCGCTCTGCAAGTTTCACATTTATTGACCGTTGCAGTTCAGTAGAACCAACGTTGCACTCAATATATGATCATGTCACGCTGCATATTTAGGCCAAGTTCCAGAGCTTGTCCTTGTACTTCAAAGTTTTCCAATCAATTTCTCCTCTTACCAGAGTGTAGAAACCGCTGTGGGGGGATCATTACGCAGAAGATGCCCGCCATATGAGGTAGACACTCGCAGTACTGACTCTGTTACAAAGCCCTGTAATGCGGAATCAGGGGAAGAACCAATCGCAGTTCATTTCCACTAGGACAGACATGTTCGTGATACTCAAGCATCAAGCATTTCTTGGAAATAAGGAGTGAAATTTTGAGAGTTTGTCCAATGAGAATAGTGAAATAAGCTCATAGTTAATGAAGTGCCAATCCATCCTCTATCGAGGTATAAATACAGTGGCGTTGGCACTACTTCATCACCAGCATGATGAATTACTCTGGAAAATTATGAAGACAGAGCTACTGAGTGACATCCTCTCTGATATATAATGTAGATAGTGTGGGATTAGAGGAAGGAAGGAAAAAAGTCTCATTTTAATTATTCATACGTGTGAAATTATTCCATTCAAAATGTTGTCCCTCCCCAGATGACCATCATTCAAATTTAATAACCAAGGAAGTTCTTTCACTCCAACTTATTTGAAGTCATTTAATATTTTGTTGCCCCGCATGAATCTTTTTTGTTTTGTTTTGTTGTTTTTTTTTTGCCATTTGGTTTGCTGTCTCACGTAGTTTGGAGCTGGATGAAATGAGCAATTTCAGGTTACTATTGAATGCAGAGAATAAAGAAGGAAAACAAAGACAAGTGAAAAAATGCCATGCAATATATTCAGCGGACGGACAGTGGTGTTGGTGAGGGTGGTCTGGCATTAAGATGCAGGGGAAATGACAAGAGAGGAAGAAAAGGCCTCACCTTCACCTTCGTCTGCCGCTTATCCGGGGTGGGGTCGCGGGGGCAGCATTCGGAGCAAGGAAGCCCAAACTTCCCGATCCGCACAAACCTCCTCCAGCTCTTCCTGGGGGATCCCGAGGCGTTCCCAGGCCAGACCGGAGACATCATCTCTCCAGCGAGTCCTGGGTCTTCCCCGGGGTCTCCTCCCGGTAGGACATGCCCGGAACACCTCCCCAGGGAGGCGTCCAGGGGGCATCCGGATCAGATGCCCGAGCCACCTCAGCTGGTTCCTCTTGATGTGGAGGAGCAGCGGCTCCACCCCGAGCTCCTCCCAGATGACTGAACTCCTCACCATATCTCTAAGGGTGCGCCCAGCCACCCTGCGGAGGAAACTCATCTCAGCCGCTTGTATCCGCGATCTCATCCTTTCGGTCATTACCCAAAGCTCGTGACCATAGGTGAGGGTTGGAACGTAGATCGATCTGTAAATCGAGAGCTTCGTCTTGTGACTCAGCTCCCGCTAGTGGTGGAAAAAAAGGCAAAAAAAAAAAAAAACAATTCAAAGTCCTAAAGAGTTTACAGAGATCCAAAACAGGGAGAAAGCACAGTTTCTGGCACTCAACAGTGGAAAACTAAACAAGAGGCAGGATTACAAGAAACAGCAGGGCAACCAGCTAAAGATAGAATAAATAAATAACTATCTGCAGGTAAACCAGTAATAGAGTGTGAGATGCAGACAGAGGAATTAATACCAAATTACACAGTACAAAGAAAAGTTCATGGAGATATTCAACAAAGCTGGCAAGTATGTGCTCCTGCCGTTATGTCGCGTCACCCCAGATTGGAGAGCACAGTGGGCTTTAATACTATGCATTCTATCAAAGACAGTTACAAAGACAGTAACCTGCAATTTTTTTACACAAATGCAACAGGTTTTGGCCCAGGACTGAGTTGGCATGGAGAGGTGGATTCTGTACGGGACCTATGAGCGGGGAGGTTTGGAATCTCTGCCGAACTGAAGGTACAGGAAATGGCGTAATAGGTGGAAACAGTTCGCTGCAACTAAATAAGCTGTTTTATTGCTCTTTGTGGGGAAAACACCCCAACACAAGACACTGTAAAGCTGAGGCTTTCAAGAAAATATGATTAAAATATTGTTTTTACTCTGCCTTCTTTGCTAAATATCTGGTAAAGAAGGTTTTCTTGAAATTCTGGTGTTTCAGTAATCTCAGAAATAGCTTGTATATCAGGTAGTGCTACACAGAGAGGTGCGTTTTCATCTGGTCGCTATTTAAGCTAGAGTAAAAGTGCCAAATATTTTACGCTACTGCTTTCTGTTCAGTAGGCTGTGCATGCCGTATGAGAGACACAGCCACATATGTGCTTGTCAAACTAGACGGCAAACAACAAAAAGTCCAGGCAACGTTTTTTCCACAAAACACAGTGATTGTTGAACAGACTCACGAAGACAGGACATGAAAATCTTTTTTGACAGATCATTTGTTGGAAGTAACTTTGAAGACCAGAGTCAGCGCTTGTTTTGAAATCCGAGGTATACCCTGCATTTAAGTCAACCTCTTCCTTTTCCCTGAGCTTCATTTGATCAGATTCTGACTTCGACATTTACTGGACTGCCTGAGTCTCCAGAAAAGACTCTCTATCGTGCCGTCTTTCTTTGAGGACAAAAGGGACTTTTTTCTGCCTCCCCCGGGCCGCGGCGTACTCCCCTGCCAATCAAGAGACTGTGATTGAATTAGTGCCAGGTCCTGCTTGCTGGGCTTCCGCTGAACGACAGATAGCGAGTAGAGATTAGGCGAGTGTGAAGTTCACCCTTCTTCAGAACTCCTCACATGCATCGTTCTCTCCCGAGCTCTCAAAGGCACCTCAGAGGAAAGGAGTTTGCCTGACAGGACTTGAATCGTCCAGCCTGAACGGCATGTAAATGAGGTGGAAGCTGGTTTCCTCCACTCAGGATCCAAAAGAAAAATACATGGCTGATAGATTCAGGCAGCAGTTGCGTTTCTTTTAGAACGTGTCACTGGGTAAACACCATTTTTCAAACAGCTCGGTTTGGAATTCTGTCCATCACTGAACTGTAACTGAAACTGAGACAACTGATGGGCTTTGTTTACGCCATACCTCTTGCTTTCTAGTCAAAAACATCAGGAGTTAAATATTTAACAGGATGCAGCTTAGTTCTTCAGTCGCACGCAGAATGGAATGTATATTTAAGGCCATAATGTCCGCAATTGATTTTAAAGCCTGAATGAAAACAGCATGATTTGCTATTAACAAGTTCATTTAAATATCTCCGTTCCTCAATCTAGTCTGGGGCAGAAATCCTTCACATGTGATTGTCCGCGTCATTCTCCTTCTCAGCGTGAACGAAGCGTTGCAGATGTTCAGTCCAGCAGTTTCCTGCCGCAGACTGTGGCAGTGCAGATATCATGCTGAGAGAGCACAAGCGGAATGATTTACAGAGCACAGCCAAAAAAAAAAAAAAAAAAAATACGCCAAGGCCCGACAAACAATTTAGGCAGCCAGTCTTCAATAATCCGCAATGCTATTCCGGCTCGTCGCCATTCTTCAAAACAAAAAGAGAGGCTGACTTAAATGTCCTGTGGCTCGTCTATGATTAAGAACAACATAGAAGGTACCGGGCCAACATCACTTCATATTTTCAGCGGGTCGAAACATTTCATGGTCAGCACCTGTATGAATGTACAGTTTGCTCATTTCATTTCATGGCAACACAACTGAGGTGAATCAGATCAAGGTTTCAGGGAGCGGAAATCCTTTTCTTCTGGTTCTGATACTCTCAGTGAACAAAAAATAAAAATGGAGTCAGCACGACAACCATGGTGATCAGACAACCTCTTCTTTCATGTCATGTCCTCCTCGTGAGAGATCCAGGATATTGATCTTCTTAGTCTTGAACATGTTAACGTTTTGCAATGCGTGACAAAGTATTGTAACCTGTGATCAGTCAAGGTACTTTCCTTTAGACAACAGCCAATGAAACATTTTTTCAGTTGAAAATGTCAAAAAGTAGATGGTGTAATGGTTTGAAAAAATAATTTGAGGTTTCATTGGAATATTTGTTCATAACCAATGAGTCTGAATAGTAGGACACTGTTTCATGAAGCTGCATCGAACCACCACTACTGAAAAGCAAATGTGAATTTGCAGAACTCCAGAAATATTTTCCAAACCTTCAGAACAGAAGCAGTTGTTATTGGTGTAATAAATTAACACATTCTCAGTTATTTATTTTCATGATTGATTTATTAGGTTTGTCTCTGAAATCCTCCCCATTTGTTACTTATATTATATGGGACAGTATTCCAGTGTATTGTTGCATCGATGATTCACACACTGGAGCTGGTGTCATGTGACCAGCATGGTGTGATGTCGTGATGTTGTGTAAGTGGACTTTTGCGTCCTATACCGACAACACAGGCAGCGTTCTGTTGATGCATAGAAAAGCGTAGAAGCTCTCATCACTGACTGCCCCCGATGACAGTTGCTATTTATAAGCCTGTATATATTACATATATATTAGCCACCGCTGTTTGAGGATCTTTAAATAGAAACTGACACATTGTTTCATGTAGGATGAAAGCAGGACCATCCCATGGCTTACCTAACCCCAACCTCAGTTAGACACAGCCACAGCGTCAGGATACGCTGCGTGAGGCTTCAAATGAAAGCGTAATGTTTCAACATGTGACTGCCATTGATTCTTGTTGAGTTGTCTCTTGAGCAGTAACCTTCAACACAAGTGAGGATTCTTGCTACGCAATAACCCAGATGTGGATATTAGACTCGGACGTGAAATGCAGCTATCAGTGTCATGACTCAAAGGATCCCAATAGCTAGTGAATGACTAAAACATTACCATCATATGAATACAATGATTTTCCAGCTATTTCATTGAAGCGCATTTTGTTTATATTTTAGCTTCTTATTGGATTCATGAAGACTTATGACTGTAAAACTTATTTATACATCAGTATGTATATTAAAACTCTTTATTGCATTGGCGCACTGGGTGTATAATCAGTTCCCATTGAAAGCAATGGAAAATGATAATCACATTTTCTGCCATCAGCTGTGATGTGATACTAGCCAGAATCCTATTATCGTCATCATTATTATCGACCACTACTGTGGGAGCACTACAAACACAGTCGGAGTGACTGCTGAAGGGCTGTCCTCTGATGGAGGAGGATCAAATCAAGTCTCACGTGGAAGCCTTTCTCAACTACTTTTCAATGTTCCAGCTACATGGGACACTGCTCCAATGACTAGGTTTAATTCTCCAAGAAAAAAAATAATAAAAAAATATATATATATATAAATATATAAATAATTTTGGTATATATTATATATTATTAATATATATATTAGTTTTTTTCCTCATGGATTATGATGTGTTTATGTGGAAAAAAAAAAAAAAATATATATATATATATATATATATATATAACTTTGGTGTAGTTAAAGGAATACTCATTGTACTGAATCGCATGAGGAGGCACGAGACTCTTACTCTCCAACCGGAGAAGAGCATCAGTGCATCAGTGTCAAACAGTCGGGATGTAAAGCAATAGATGTTGTGAAGAAGATCACTGGATTTAATCTTGCAGTCGGATTGGACATGTAGTTGAAGTGTTTCCACTCCGGCAGGAGAATGAGCGTTGCAGTTTGATCTGAACACAAAGTTCTTGCTCATGAACATGTTATCATGTGGGCCACGGCATCAGTATGAGTTGTGAGGTCAGATAGTTCCTGCAATATGTGTCATATGAGAGTCATGAGTCATTGATGTAAGTGTATTATCTAGAGTCCCGCAGAATCAATGTTATTAACGAAACAATGATGTGGGTTGGGTATCGAGCGCTGTCCATCGATTGGAACCCGGGCAAACCAAAGCTCCCGGAATCACTCTAAATTTTGACCCTGAGTTTCCATGCCCAGGCCTCCAAGTCAAAGTTCAAGCGTCATCTATACCCAGCGAACGTGTTCTCCACTGTCCGCCACTGCAGGAGACACTATCATGATGGAGGAGGCAGCAGCATTTATTTACTGGAATCTGTCTTGAAAATCAATGAAAAATTAGTTTATGTTTAAATGCTGCTTATATAACATGCAGAGAACATTCAGTTTTGTGTGTGATGTCAGTAGGCAGGTCGCTCTAAACCAAAGCTGTGATCTATGTGTATGTTTGAGTGAGAGTTGACTGAGAAAACATTGAGTGAATTAGTATTTACAGTTCATGGAGGAGCTGTGACGGGACGCTAAATCTAATGACACCAACACTTTGAGTCTCGGTAACTATTAATGACATTAGTAAAGGTTTATTGGCAAAAAAATATATATGTTTCACACCTCAATCATTGGCAAACGTTCTCCTCAGTCTCTCCATGCTGCTTTGTTTAGGTGTCTGCAATGCATAGCAGTGGTAAGAACGGCTCCCACAGGAACCATCGAAAAGCTGCTCCTCAGTTGGAGTTGGTGTTCGCTGTATAAACACAGCTGTTCCCAGCACTAAGAAGTTCTAGCATACTGCCTGAGAGTGCAGATGAGACCAACCAGAATTTTGTCTGAGTTGTTCAGTATTGTAAATTGATACTCCGCAACAGATAATCCAACTGTTGTGAAAAGTGTACTCGCAGTGAAAAGAAAATAATATCATTTTGAAATTCATAGATTCTAAACTTCTGTACTAATGGAAATCATCCTTGTTTCGAATTTTACAGAAACATTTATGAAAAGCAAAGAGGTTGGGGAAGAAAATTCACATGAAGGACATCCAGAAAAACATCTGGTCAGCCATTGTGTTTAAAACTGTTACTTACTTACTTTTAAATATTTTACATAGGTATGAAGAATCATGATGGACCGGAGTCTAAAAAAAGGAATCAGAATCGCTCAAATTCAAACAATGTTCAACTCAAGAGACTGATATCCTAAACATATTTGAATTGTTGTCATGCAAGATATTAAATCTAACCTGTTCTGTCAATAATACATCTTTAAAATAGGTGTAGAAACTCCCCCCGGATCAAAACCGCACATGTGCTGCCTCCTCTTGAAAGTTTCTCCAGCCTGCTGTCTGTTGTTGGATCGCCACTGAGAGGTGCAGAATTTCCATGATGTGGTAGAAGTTAATTCTACATGCAAGTTAATGTTGTAAATGACCGTCAAATAAATGTAGAGGATTAAATATTTTTACTTTAAATAAACACCCAAATGATGACGACACTTTCAGGGATGAATCACCGACTATTTTGCTCTGATCAGAGAAGCTGTTATATTCATCACCGCATGTCCACTTTTGTATGTACACTATTCCGGGCTGATCTTCTAACAATCCATTTCTTGGAGTGCTGGGTGCACTTGAGTGATGGCAGCGCAAAAGTGGTGACACTCAGCCATCTCGAAATGAGAGGATCAAATGAATGCCTCTGAGAAATTGTTATATCTTCAAATGTCTTTGAGAATATCTTCCGTTCCCCGCTTCCGTTTCCCCCCACGCGTTACACACCGACACTTGAAGAGTTTCCTTTTAAACTTGTTTTATCAGCTTGTGGTGGAGTGCGGTGCACAGTCATGTGTAATGGCTGTGTGGTCTTGCTGAAAACCCAAAGCGGAAATTCCATTACCTTGCTTGAAGATCGAAACACCAGATTCAAAGTTATCAGACAGCTCTGTGGACGGAACAACACTAGCTCAACTCAAGTATTACCATAAGTTTTCAACAAAATGTGTCGACCTAAAGCACAGCAATGACCTCAGGAATTCTAGCTCTTCATCCAAAACAATATTTGTTATTCATATTTTCATTTATATGGTATAAATAATCATTGTTATAGCATGGTGTCATGCAGTCAAGCGGCAGGAGCAACACTGATGTGCTGATGACGCCAGAGCACATAGTGGCATTTGTTGGACTCTGAAAATGAATGACAAAGCTTCAAGAACTATTGTTTTCATTTTCAGTGCTCACTAGATGGCACTCTGTATTCTTTGACTTAAATAATATTTTTTTACAATAAACTTTGTATCATCTTAAAACCGATAGTGCCACCTACCGAGATAGAAAAAGGAGTTCCATGTGTTTGAAGTTTCGTCAGCTGAAGACGAGGGTGGACTTCAGGGAACATGTTGGTCTTGACTATATAATGTGTCAACACGAGGGAAAAAGTAAAGGGGCAGTTTGGAGGCTGCATCATTAAAAGTGTGGGCTGTGAATGTGGCCATTTGAATTCATTTTCCATTAAACTACGAACGTATTATGTTTCATTCAAATGTGCTCTCTCTCCGATATCTTTATCGAGACATTTTGAATTAATGGAAGTATTTTTTTTTTCATACTCTCATGCAAAGGCCGTAGAGAGAAACAAGTTAATTAAAAGTAATGTGGACAAGCTAATGATAGAGGTGATAATAAGAAAGAACACCTTGAAACGCGCGCCTAATTCAAATGTGTCTTTGACCCTGGGACAATAGAACTTCATCATCTTTGTGCTGTTTTAATCTAAGTGGCTCTCACAAGACATCTACTCTTCACAGGACGCACTGATCCCACTTTCACAGACTCAGATCTTAAAGATAATGGAAAGAAATACATGCTGTGTAAGTCATTTGTCTCCGCCTTCCCCGCTCGCTTTCTCCTCCCCAGGTCAGATGCAAACTTTTGCTTTGGTCAGAGATCCAACTGACCTTTAGTGTGTGATCCTGAGTAGCTCTTTGAATTTTATGGCTACTAATATATCAACATGAGATGCACAATGGGCTCACAGAATTACATTGTTTAGAGGGGAAACACATCATCGTTCCTTGTCATATTGTGATTCGCAATCCTCTGAAGTGATCCTATTTTCAGCGATTCCCTACCAATATACAAATATAACTATAGTGCTATAATGCTGTTTTTCTTTCTGTCCTCTGCTTTCCATGATGCAGGTAAGTATTAAATTCATGCTCTTGTCTCAGTGTGAGTGTGTGCCTGTTCTGTCAGTGAAGGAAAAAACATGAGGATTTTAAGGAAAAGTCTCTTTTTTTCTTTTTTCTCCTGAGTCTCCTGAGTATACCTTCTCTGGGAGCCATGAGATGGTGTATTTGATTTTGATAGTATTGGGAAAACACTGCAGTTTTTGCAACATAACGTTTTGCAGAGACAGATTTGTCAAATGAAATGTTCTGTGAGTTTGCTCCTCAAATTAACTATTTTACTGGTCCACTGACTGTGTCAGATGTACTCTTGTAATATGAGGAAGCTTTTTTTATTGTTTTATTAAATCCTCTCTGTGGTTGTGAATCCCACAATCCTACATTTGCAAGTGGTGAAATACAGACTTTCAGTGAGACTAGTGCTGGATGCTTGTCCTTAAACATAGACTGTATCGATGTTTAACCCCAAAAATGAACCAACACACATAAAACAATCAAAATGAGAACATGATTTTAACACTCATTCTACAGTTCGGTAGTGAGGTCTAAAGCAGGGGTAGTCAACGGATCCACAAAGGGGCCGCAGTGGGTGCAGGTTTTTGTTCCAACCAAACAAGCAGACACAGTTTAACCAATCAGGTGTCAACTAAAACAAGCCGCGCCAGTCTGACAAGCAAGTGATTCCAGTTTTCTGATACCGCACTGGCAAAAAGGTGGATGGATGGAACATAAACCTGCACCCATTGTGGCCCTTTGTGGACTGGCGTGAAACCCCTGGTCTAAAGTAATGGATAAGTGAAGCTAAATGTTAATAATAATACAATCACCCGCTATTTATTTATTTGTACCGAAATGGAGTCATAAATATTGTCTGTCATTGTTGTCGGAGATTGTCCATCATGCAGTATTTAAACTTCATTCCTCTAAGTCTTGTTTTCAACAAGGTGAAGATGCCACAGTTTTTGTTACCACCTTTACACGTCCCTGAATATATTATGCTGTTTGGTGAACTGTGTGTTGAAGCCCAATTTCTTGGTCTTTTTCTTGTAGCGTGTGCTACAGTAAGGCATGTTATATTTTGCTCCTCTGTTTCTATGGAGATCTGTATATGTTCCAACTGCAGTCACACATTGCCTTTACAACCCAAAAAAAAACTCTCAGAGACTTTTTTTCTTCCTGTTTTCCTCTCGCAATGAGGTTAAGGAAGAATAACAAAATGAACTTCTCTCAGGCAAATGCTACGGCTTCAGCTTTGCATGACTGTTTTAGTCACGGTCACAATGGCGACGTTAATATCTTGGCATGAATCACTATTGCAAGCATCAAGAATACATGAGACTGTCTGTACTCTTGTCCACATGCAAAAAAAAACTTTTCGGCATGCGAGTTAAACCGCACGATCGCACAGCGATGTTATAAATTAACTATTGGTGGATGACGATTTAAGGGCAACTACTGAAGGAAATGCAGAAAAAGACTGTGAATGATGCGGAGAAGTCATTAAGATTCCTCTCGGTTTTGATGAGCGGAGCAGCAATGTGTAACCGAGAGAAAGGTGTAGTTGTAAAAGTTGTTCTCGTGTCGTTATATAAGCCCTGGGTTCAGATCTGACTTCAGAGGAATCCTCAGTGTTACAACTGCATCGTTTCCCTCCCTTTATTGTTTGCAATCATAGAGTTATCTTGTCTGTGTCAAGGAATTGTAGAGAGAAATGCAATGTACTGTAGGCATCTGTGTCACTTTTGTTGTCTGAAACAGGAAATGCTTGGATTATGTGTTGTGGCTATATAAGTCAAATTACCTATGTAAGAAGGACAAAATGTCATAGGATTCGATCAGATAACTTTCACTGCTCCACTGCAAGTTTCACTTCAGTGTGAGTTACCGAGTCTCAGATCAGATGAAACCAGTTCATGCTGGCCAGACAGAAATCTATCAGAACATCTGTGTTTAACTGTGAATTCTTGTGCATAGTGCTACTGTAGAATGCATGTCAGTATCAGCACTTGGACACGAAAAGGCATTGGCCCGGTCGTGACTATGATGTCTCTTGGGCCAGTTTCTGACCCCATCTTAGATGGCATCACCTTAGTTTTGCCCGTGTTACCTTTCAAAAAATGGTTGACGCTTTTTGGTTATTTGTTTCTACATTCACATGAACTCATCTCGAATCCTGCGCAGGATGTGTGTTTTGAAGTTGGTCACTGCTAAGTTCAACATGTTGAGTGGAGTTTCTCCATGTAATGGCATATTTACTCAGAGAAAAAAAAAAAAATTGAACTCAAGTGCTTCATTCTTTCTGTTTGTGTTGCTGTACGTCCTCGTACATCCCTTGATATGAGGCCCTCAGGGCCTGAAAGCAAAAATACGGCAGTGTGGGGCAAGACGAAGACCGAGACTCAGGTCTCGACTCATTCGTGGCGCCTCCTAGAGGGCCACACCAGTTTGTTTATTTGTTTTTTCTTCACCACTGGGCAGCGAGGGTGGCGTCAGTTTTAATACACTTGCCACATATGGTGGCAGTAGTGTGTCATTGACTTGACTTGAGTTGACTCATTTGTTCTGGAAAAGGTGGGCGCAGAGATCACAAAGGTTAAGAATCCCTTCTCAAGAGTCCAGTCACCCAAGGGGCCGCTTGTGACATAGGAAATCCTGACATACTGGAAGGAAAAAACTACGAGATGAAATACTGTTCCATACAGAAAAGCATCTCCACCTCCTTTATTTGACCTTAAAGTGGGATTGGTCAACAATAACAGGTAGGACGCTGTACATGAACAAGTAGAATAAGAGTTGCTAACAGCTCCTTCTAGTGTAAAATAGCAATATCAGCAGTAGTATTAGCGGATCCCATGAATACAGTGGTTAACTATGTAGCATTCACATCGCTGGATTGGATTTGCTTTATTTATGGAATAACGCTGTTGGTCAAATTGGGCTGGAAACGGAGTTAACTCTTGAAAGTGCTTACACTCAGTGTGAATAACAGCAGCAGGAAGCATCTGTTAGCTGATAATGAATTCAGACCCTTGCTCCATAGCTGTCTATGTAGGCCAAGTAACTGCTAAAGGGACTTATTTGCTGCACCTGAAATTCGCAGGATTTATCTGGTGCAACGTCTCCCTAAAGCGGACCTAATCTGGAACGGTGACCCATCCTGCCCCGGGCTAGATCAAACTCGGGGCTTGAGCCGTGGCTCCCCCACAATCCCAGCTATGTCACCCTTTGATTGTCGGAGGCTGAAATCCTTTAAATGTCGGAGCGACTTTGAAAGACACTGCAGCTCAGGAAGAGCAGCAGACACGGCTGGGAGCTTACGTTCTCGCGGGAGAAGCGATGTCCTACTTACGGGAGAGGAGAGAGAGCACGTTCTCATCACTTTGGGCACCACTCAACGGTTGTGGCAGCAGGTTTTGGGCATTCATAGTCCCTCGTGGGTTTGCGGTTTCACAGAAGTAGCCACCATTTTACTTTGCATGCATCACACATAATGTGTTGGGGCTGGTACCGGAGAGAATTCAACTGTCAGCGCAACACGTCAACACTGTTAAATTGGATGTGTCTGACAAAAGAACAAATTACACGTAGTTTGCCTTACAGTTATGACTCACTCTTAACAGTGACAAGAGAATTTTTCTGTCGAGGGTTCAGAGTGTTGTCTCGTTTGAATGAAGTATTTCTCAAACCTCGTAATCTCAGGAAAACTTGCAAAACAGAAATAGAAGAAAGCTCTATACTGGATAATGCATTTTGATAAACCTCCTTAAATATTTACAGAGAAAAGTCAGAAAGTGCTAACTTTTTGCAGACAAGGATTGAACCGACACTTCTCACTATGCTTTCCAATATTACAGCTGTGGTGCTGAATCTTAAAGCTGCAGGTGCTGTGGGTTGACATTCTATGTAAAAATTGCTCCTGAGGAGGGAAGTAATGAACTGGAGAAGTATCACTGTCACACTGAGATAAAGTCTGGCTGGATAGTACGACTCCAACCGAAGAGCTTTTGTAGTGTTGATGGTGGTCATGTTTGCCATGTTTTTTTGTTTGTTTGTTTGTTTTTTTGCTGCACACCAGCTTTTAGAGTCACTCGCTTCACCTGTGACTTTTCAACATTTGACGAGACTCAGCAAAGAACACGAATGCTGTGGTAGTGGCAGTGTCATCCATCCATCCATCGCACATCACAGGTCGCGTCAGTGGGCAGCAGCTGCAGGAATGAGACCCATACTTCCCTTACCCCAGAGACCTCAATATATAAAGTCAACCTCAAGACTAGACCTCAAGATCAACTCAACTGAGACCGAAATCCAGAGTGTGCAGAGACCAAGTCTAAGGCCAAGACTTTGAGGTTCTGAGAGTTGAGATTAAGACCGATGTCAGGCGAGACTAAGACCAAGACTAAGGTCTCGACTCATTCGTGGGTCAGGTGGTTCTCGACTGCAACATTACTCTAGAGCAGTGATTCTTAAGTATAGGGCCGCCAGCGCCTCCTAGAGGGCCGCTAGACTTTTTTTGGATTGTTATTCACCGCTGGGCCGCGAGGGTCACAAGACGCTCAGTTTTGATACACCTGCCACATATGGTGGCAGTAGTGTGTCATTGACTTGACTTCAGTTGACTCCGGACCCATTTGTTTTGGAAAAAGCGGGCGCAGAGATCACAATGGTTAAGAATCCCTTCTCAAGAGTCCAGACACCCGAGGGGCCGCTAGTGACATAGGACAGGTCTTTCGGACGCTACCTGACATATATATATATATATATATATATATATATATATATATATATATATATATATATATATAAAAGCAAAGTTTATCTTAAATGCTGCATGTACTGAGACGCCTTAAAGAGATTTAACGGACAGATACGTCAGGCCAATTGTGAATGATCAAAACAAAGAGGTTCCCTCAGTAGCTTTTCCTCCATCTAAAGTCAGTCAAATACAGTCCATGTTTCAGAGTGCTTCACCACAACATCATCTACTGGCATAAAATTCTCTTTGAATCTTCATTTCCGCACCTTAGGGAAAGTGGAAGCAGGACTGAACGGAGACCCCCACACTTCCCTTCCGCTGCCCTAGCTAGTCTTTCTGTTTCTTACTTCATCTGAGAGAAAGTCAGAAGTAGGTTAGCACACTGTGCGCTCGCACATGGGAGGAAATTGAAATGCTGATATAAGGAGCAGCTCAGGAGAAGACGGAGGAGCTGAAACAGGGACCAAATTGCTCTGCTATGATGAGAGGGAGAGTCACATCTGCTTGGACACAAAGGGATTTCCTTTTCTCCAGCTACAGAAAGAAGACTGTAGCCATTCAACGCGTTATGACATTTTGCATAACTATATATCATGACTTCTTAATTGTTACATTGCATACAACTCACACTTTAAAAAAAAAAATCTATATATATATTTTTTAAGCAATATATATATATATATATATATATATATATATATATATATACAATTTATAGTACATATAAGGAATATTAAATACTAAATATATTCCTTCAAATTCATGTCACATATGTTGATTTTCTAGGTTAGAGCTTTTATCCAATCGGAAGTTTGGCAACAGCAACGGCTTCTAACTAACCTCATGAACGTGATGTGTACGCGTCCTGTCATTGAATGCTTGTACAGTACTTTTTTGGAGTAACCGCTGACTTTTTTCTCGCTCTCTGAAGCCTGTGGTTTAAAAATATATGGATCAAACAAGCTTCAGACCAATGAAATCACAGATGCTTTGTGATATTCCATCACTTATTGCGTTGTTCCCAGCTCCCTGCATCTATCCGCACCAGCTAGATCACACGTATTTTTAAAATACTTTTACCTCTGATGTCAACAAATAAGGGGATGACGCATTTAGACCAGAGAAGCAGATATGTTCTGGACACATCCTAGCGATTTATGGGGTATTTAATTAAAAGAGACAGTCTACAGTTTCCCGCTGGGCTCCAACATCATTTTAAGCCCCTGAAAGGGGCAGGATCAGGTCACTCTTGGGCATTTCATGTTGATGCTCCTCAAAAATCCATGCACACATTTAAAATTTAACAAGCTTCTTCAAATGACTAACTTTTGGAGATTCTCCAGTGTTTTGTCAATATACTTGTCCATTTGAAGTTAAGCCTTCAGCTTGTTTGATGGTAGACAGGGGACCAAGAAAGTCTATCCAGCTGAAGGTTTGGAACCTCTTTTGACTGAGAGAGCCGAAAAACCCATCACACCAGTCTATTGGCATCTGGTGATACTTGAACGGTTCTGTGAAACTGTGACAATAAATCTGTGTCTTCCACAACTACAGTACAACAATGTGACACAGAGTACAGCAGCATTGGTGACATCAATCTGAATAACAAACTCAGTTATGGTGACCTTAACATTTCCCTCGGTGCTTTGCAGTCCATTCAACCAATAGTTGAGTGCAACAACATGGTTCTGCCTGTAGAGCTGGTCATCTGCGCAACACACCCCCTGGGGACAGAAGAGAAGTGGGAAGAATAAGCAAAATTCCATAATTCAGTGATCAACGACTGTGACTGGGCTGCAAAGCATCATGGAAAGTCACCGTTAGTGAGCTTGCTGTTTAGGGTGATGGCAGCTCCCAGGCTAAATTGAAACTAAATAAGAGCAAACACCTTGTTGAAAGAGCCATATGTGACCCGCGAGCCATAGTTTCCCGACCCCTGCTACACAGTATATTAAATATAAACTGAACAGTTACACTTGTTTCAGAAAATTTACCTCATGGGAAAGAATGTGATTTCCTCCTGTTAACTGTGACAAACCCATTGTATTTGTGTTCACAATCCTGATGAAATTGCACAGTGGAGATACTGTAATTTTTATTGAAATCTTTATTCTGTGTCTGTTTCTTCAATTTTGTTCTTCATCTGCCAACAAACCCACCGTGCCCCGTGGCGTAATGCATTTATGTTTGCATCCTATGTCAACCGTGCATGTTGCCACACAGATTTTTGAAAGGAGTAGAAGAGATTTTTTTTTTTTCCGTGTAGCACTACAGGATGTGGATGGTGGATAGCACATGGCACAGGGGAGACACTGTGAATCAAATTACATCGGATGCCAGTTGCAATATAAAGCCCCTCACATGGCTGCCCTCTTTATTGACGGCAGCTAAATAGCAATTGACACGCTATTAAGTGCAGAATGAAAGGTGTGCCATCCTGTGGCCTACCTAACCACATCCTCCATCTTTCTTTTACAGTGATGCGTCAACATACAATGCTGAAGGCTGTCTTTGTCGTCGATATTGGACGCAAAAATCCACTTCCCAACGTGAATTTATTTTGCCATAAGAGTGGGGAAGTGTTCGGAGTCCTATGCTTTTATTTCCTAACTTTGTCAACCAACTCACACAGTCACCAAGAGCTCCTTAGCGAGAAGAAAACGCTTTGTTGTTTTGCTTTTCTTCTTCTTTTTTTTACTGCTATTGATTATACAGAGGAACAAACTCCACCAGAAGCCACAGTTCAACAGTCTTTCACTCCAGGTGCTTGATCAATGGAGAAAAAAGGCTTGCTAGGAGACAGTTTGTCAGTAAATCTAGAATGTTTGGCTCGCTTTACTTCTGTGAAGGTGCAACGTATAAGGGAGAGCTTCTTTTCAGCAGATGTGATTGTTCAGGTGAATTCAGGAAGAGCTCACCTGTTTGCTGACAAACAACATGCCACTATTATGAGCCACCGACGGCGTGTGCCATGAATTTGAGTCACAACAATGACAGCAGATGAACTATTTCTCTTTTCTAACATGTTGCGACCATATCATTTTAAGTTGAACAGAGTCGGAAAAGGTTAAGGTGAACTTCAGTGCTGCTTTATTTGGAAGAATTTGACCCAGTGAGAAGATCAGAGTTACATGCCATGTAGGCTCAGAGTGTCTCTCAAGCTAATTCTTTTCATCTTGTCGTGTTTGGTAAACTGGGCTTACAGCAGCAGTCTTCCACTGAATTATATTTTCTGTGTGCACTAATTCTTGCCTCAGGCCATAATATACAATAACTGCATTTCACTGTATCTGTCAGATGCATGATACAAATAAAACAGCAGGGAAATCACATGCAAGAACGGTACATTTCATGAGGAATGCAGGGCAGCTTTTTCGGGATGTCAACATGTATTCAGCGGCAGCTTGTATTTGCTGCCTTTACTGCAGCGCTTCTGTGCATTCTGATGCATTCCCATCAAATTCTAGACACAATACACGTGTGCCAAAAGAGAAAAGTCACAATGGCTTAGGCTGGAAGACTGCATGCAGGCCTTAGATTGAGGTCCAATATATACAGTAAACGCCATTGGAGCGTGAGTTGGGGAAGACAGCTGCCCTGATTAAAACGGAAGCACGTTAGCTCTGTCAAACAGATGGTGGATGGGTGGCAGATGATGAGGAGCAGAGGCGTCAGACCTTGGTGATGTGTAAATGATCATATCTGCAAGTCTGGGCCTCAAAACTAGAATTAGGGCTGCAACATCATGGTTATGAAATGGCATACATGAGTGTTGCAGCTACAGTAGATCCAACCGTACCAGTATATGCACTTATCTTCTCTGGCAGATCAAGGTTTTGAATCCTGGGCAGCTCCTCACAAATGAAGACACTGGACCAAATGGGAAGACGTCGTGGTAGTACAATCCGACTTTCTTCTTTTTTGTAACTTTAAATATGATTGTGCGTCTCGTGGGTTTCCGGGCTACAGTAAAACAAGTTGAACAGCTTGCCATCTACCGTTGCTCATTCATTCGTTGGCTAGTGGAGTCTGATGTTGGCAGTGTAGTCAGGCTTCTATGTTGCATGTTGACATGCTACGCTTTCAAATGAACTGTTTCATGAAACCTTGTGAGCCCTCCAGTACAGTATACCACCCAGCGTGTGCTCATTTCCATCCACATTCTATTTACGAGTGGTAGGCTGATGAGGCTTCACGAAACAGTGTCCCGATAGAATAGGTCAGTGGGCGGCAGCCTCTGTTTAAGTATGTTGTTTATTGAAATAGTTTAAAAACTGTGAGAAGAGAGAGCCATCTTGTGGGCTCTGAAAGTGGTGACATTGTTTCATGAAGCCTCATGAGTTCATCGCTACTATAGAGCTATACGATGGACTTTATGCAAAGAGGCACACGGGGGGAAAAAAGGATGTGCTACAGAAGGGCGATCATGAAAACAATCGTGTCAACGCATGGTATTCAAAAGTCCACTTTCCCAAATTCAATGAATGACGACATGGGAGTGAGGATGTGTTGCCCATTACACACATCTAAGTGGTTATCATTCTTCTCCTCTGTTAGTAATGTTCAAGCAGAATGGCATTTCATGCTACAAGTCTGGTTCTTGTCTGCACAATAGAAACACTATAGAAACAATATCGTCAGGATACTCAATCTGCAATGCTAAAATGTGTGTGTAAAATGTGAATAACACCCCCCTAATAATAATATGTTCACAAATAAAGTTCTGCAAACCTTCACAAAGCAAGTTTCACTATGAAACCTTGCTGTGACTGGTAAGCAGAGCAAGACCGTACACTGACTCTCCTTCACCCGTCATCGCTGTGCAACCATTGGCCATAAGGACGGCAGAAATGGATAGTTCAGCCCTCCAAAACTGGAGAGGCATTCTCACATCACCAGCCCTGGACGAGACGCGCTAGAGAAACACACAGCCAGCAAACAAAGAGGAGCGGAGTGTGTCCATTAAAGCTGTCACTTTTGCAAGAGCTGTGATTAATTGCACGGCGCGTAGAGGCAAATTAAGGCAGGTCTCCAGCCCACCCCCCCGAAACCATTAGGTAAGAATAGATTGCCAAAGAGAGGCTGGCGAACACTGGGTGCCTGGCATTAGTCAGTCATACAAGTCATAAAAGGTCTCACACCGTGTCTGCAGGGGCAATAATTGCATGTGCTTATTTGCATGCAACGCTTCGCTGTGTAATAATGATGATGTTGATGATAAATACATTCATGTTCGCCCTCCATTATGCATCCGGTAACGCTTGAATGCGCACGGGAGCCACCATATGCATGCTAAATGGAAAAAACTGTATCGTACAATGTATTGCTTTCACACATAAGTGTTGAGTTAAAACCCAACAGGACATTATTTTATTTATTTTTTTATCTAGCTCAGCAGCAAACGCAGCTTTGTTCTCGACCAGCTGCCATTTATGCAACATGCCTGCAGCTGTGTTTTCACCTGCCTGTTCACTGACTATTGTACGATCACAGCACGCCGGCACGTGTTAAAGAGCTGATGGAATTCATTTTTGGCCTTGTGGGACTTAGTTCAAAAGCCAAAACACTGTGAAGCCTCTGCCCACACTAAGTTTTATACAGTCTCACCACTCACTGTGGAGAATAATACTTACACTTCAAAATGTGTGTCTCTGAACTATTATTATTATTATTATTATTATTATTATTATTATTATTATTGGAGGTGGTGTTTTTTGTTGCTTTTCATGTATTTATTTATTTATATTATAATTGACTAGCATTGCTTGACATGTAACATTTTAGAATTTAATTTATATATATATATATATATATATATATATATATATATATATATATATATATATATATATATATATATATATATATATATATATATATATATATATATATATATATATATATATATATTTAAGAATTTAATTTTAGGCTGATGATGCTTCATGAAACAGTGGACTCTTTCAGAGCCCAGTAGATGGCACATTCTCCTCTATAAATATGAAATATATTCTAATGAAACCTCACATCACTTTTGCCACTGACTGACCTCTGAAAAGTTCCTGTCCAACCACACTGTGTTACTCCAGAAAAAATGAACCCACTACTGTTTATAGCCCTTTGATTTTCCACAGCTGGAGTCTTCCAGCACTGTCAATGGCATGTCTCTATATTGTATTATATTTTTGCTGCAGGGTATGAATACTTACTTCAGTGACTCGTGTCATTTTTAATGAACTTGTTTTTCCATAAATCTCTGTAAATGTTAAATCCATTGTTTTTTCATCAAAGGCTGTTATTCAGCAGCAGAATCTTTTCCCATCACATAAACAAGTGTGTCTGTGAATAAAGTTCCAAATACCATATACTAATAAAAAAACAACATTGGTTGAAGCAAGCAATGACCAGAAAATTGCAGAAAGCACCGCAGTCATCCATGCGTGTCGCGACCTTTGTGGGCTTCTGACAGATTGAAAGTGTACATGGCTGGAAAAACCCCAGGGTTATGGTGATATAAATGGCCCAATGATGACCTTTGACTCTTTGGCGCTTTACCCCTGACTGTGAATAAATGATTCTAAAAGGCTCTATCCTGGAGGGTTAATGTGCTCAGCAAGGCTTCGAGCTGCTGGACCACAGCAGACAGGGTGAAAAATGTGTTTGAGACTGGATCTTACACTGACAGTAGATATGGGAATAACTCTATATTTATCACTCTGTTGACTGCCGTATGTTTTCTCCTATGTAAATCAGACAAATGACACCAAATTTTAGTTTATTAATTTAGTTTATTAAAATGTTTCATTTCAAGTTCAAGTCCTGAGTACTCCATTTCTGTTTTGGTGCTGCTTTAATCTACATTTCTCACAAGAAACAGCTCCTTCCTTGAGGAGTGATGGGCAGATGAGGTTTAATGATACAGTATTGAACCTTTATGAGGCTTCATGAAACAGTGTGCTGACTTTTAGAGGCCACGAGTGCCACTGTCTCCAGTAAAATGTTTAGACTTGAACAACTAATAAAATAAAAATAAAAAAAAATAAAAAACTCATTTCTAAACCAAGAGCGCCATCTAGTGGCCTCTGAAAATTAGGATGCTGTTTCATGAACCCTGCAATGATACCTCATCTACCCATCACAACTATTTTATTCATCTGTTTTATTTTTATTTTTTATATGGATGGCCAAGAATAAATAATTGCAATCTTAGCACCCAGTAACGTTATGCTAACCAAACCTCTTACAGATTTGTGTGTGAGTCAGTGTTTGAGAGATAAAATGAAAAAAAAATGAGTTTATTGAATTTTGAAAATTGTATTTGTATTGTCTAAGATTAATATATATATATATATATATATATATATATATATATATATATATATATATATATATATATATATATATATATATATATATATATATATATATATATATATATATATAATAAGGTTTAGTTTTTGACTTTGTACTTTGTACCAACTTTTCTGTGAACATTAGTGAGCCGAGTCTTCAGCCCCCAAAAAAACACATCTGTCAATCGCTAGTATAGTTTTGGAAAGATAGTAATGGAAATAAAATCCAAAGAAAAGTTTGAAGTCCAGCTGCTTCTGCGCAGGCATAATCGCAGGAGTGAAAAGAAACCCAGCCAAATATCAAACGTAATCTCGCTGTGAAATTGCTGTTTTCAGCTCTCTCACTTTCCTTTTCATCTACATGTCGCCATCCGTCATCTGCGGCGTGAATGTCTGCTATTGTCAGAGTTGATTTGAAACCAAGTTGATTGGTTGATGTGCCTTCATATTCTGATATATCTCATAGGGGTAAAGATAAATTGTCTAGATATGTTTATGCTGGTACAAGCGTTTCGCTGGCCGGTCACATTTGTCAAGAGCTGCTGACATAGTTGTAGAGTCTCCACGGAACATCAGTGAAGAAAAGGATTGTGAGATCTACAGTAGATGTTACTCAGTCCTAAGCATCCCATGCAATTTCCATGTACTTTTCCATGCTGGGTAAATGTTTTTTAGCCTTTATTTTAAATGCTTTGAATATAAATCTCTGACTTTTTAGTTCCTCTACTGTAAAACTGTGCATCACTACAGGGTATATTTAAATACAGATGTGAAAATTCTACTGGAAGCCCAATGTTGTTTATATGAATCTGTTCTATTGGTACTCTTTTGTTTTGTATTTTGGTGTCCCAACAGGATGTCCTTTGCTGTAGTCACTCCAGGGGTAAGGCTGGTTGGACTGAATTAAATCTGAGTTAAATGAAGCGTCAGCCTTGGGTTGGAGGTAACGCTCACCCGTTTCACCCCGGCCTGTGGATTGTCTGCTCCGATGAGGGAGAAGAAGTGATGCACCGCCGCAGAACTGTACCGGCAAATAGTTAAAAAGAATGGAGGGCAACATGCCGTTAAATTGAATGGAAAAGATCTGTGCGACTGGCCGCGGGTTTGAGGCGGCAAGCTGAGATGTCAGAGTCCAATAATCACAGCAAATGTCACTGAGCGCTAACAGAGAATCGTGTCTTCATTTTTCTTCTGTTTAATTGTATTTGCTCTTCGGTGTTATGTCCAAGTTCAGTCACGTTTTATTGTCAGTGCTTCTCTTCAATTATCATGAGTGATAGCTGGTTGTAAAACTATAGCGATAGGAGTGATGACTAACATTGATCCGACGTACTGTCGCTCAATTGCAGTTACAACGTCTTGTCGTTTATTTGAGCATTACAGATAAAGAAAACGTGAAGAATACAGCTTTGATTTCTGGCGGTATTTGATTTTCAAGTCTTCAGTGTCTTGGTGAATTTACAGCCAGTCATTTAGCCCTCTAACTTCATGTATCTTTCATTGGACTGAAGAACATTGTGCAGAGGAGTATCCTGCACTGCGGCTGAGAGATCACATAAAATCCCATTATCATAACAAAGGAATATGAAAATACAATGAATTGGTTTGCGTTTGAATAGAATCTTATTGCACAAAAAGGGAAAAACGGCTGCTATTTCGTTTGAGGGAGGCAATGGTGCCTCAATTATACGTGCAATAATGAAGTGAAATGATACACTTTTGTGTTTTGGCATGTCACTCCAGGGGTCGCCACAGCGTGACAGCCTTCTGTTGCTCGTAGCCAATACTAAAACAAATACTGAGTCATGTCGTACTGCTTCACCTGTGGTTATTGTCCTCCTTTCCATCTACCTCAGCAACTCCAACAATTTTCATCCCACATATCCACTGTATTTCCACTTCTCTTCACGTGTCCAAACGGTTGGTGATTCTGCCGAAGATAGCCTTCCGCATTGCATATATTTACCTTCACCTTCACCTTCCTCTGCCGCTTATCTGGGGTCGGGTCGCGGAGGCAGCATTCGGAGCAAGGAAGCCCAAACTTCCCGATCCGCACAAACCTCCTCCAGCTCTTCCCGGGGGATCCCGAGGCGTTCCCAGGCCAGAGCGGAGACATAATCTCTCCTGCCCTCCCATGAAATGTTCCAAAAGGACGGGTGGAGGTTGGGACCCATGGGGTGGTGACAAGATTGTAAAACAGCACAACCCCATGACGTAGCTCCAATCCCAACCTCTGTCTATTGTGTGTGACACGCCACCACATTGGCAAACGGTGTGGAAGGTGCAACATTTTATAAATTGAAAACTTAAAGTGCAAATATGCAACAATTCCACTCCAATCGTCGGGCACACACACACACCCATCGCTGTTACTTTATCCCTCACTATATATTTCTGCCATACGTATTACAAGTGTGTGTTTACGTTCTTTTGGAAATCTTTCTTTACACTGTTCACCCCAGTTAACTTTTGCCTTCTGTTGTACAAAAGCAGTGGAACAGCATCTCGGCGCAACATCAGCACCAGTGAGGTTTTTCGAGTTCCCCTCCTGTTGTAGTGACACATTGAAAAGGGTCACGCAGGGATGGAGACATCTTTCACTGCTGACTTAATCTCATCTCCAGCAGTGAATAAGGCTCAGTGTACGCAGCCTCAGCCGATGAAATCACATTCAGCCGTGGCCACATAGACGAGCACATTGAGGTCCATTTGATCTTGGTTTGCATTACAATAACTTATAATCCACAAGATGGAGAAGCGAGAATCTAGTTTTTTTTTTTTTGTTTTTTTTTAAGCTGTACTTTGTGAAGTTATTTTCTGCAATAGATTCAGTCTGAAATAATTTTAAGGCTGCACTTTTTTAACGATATTTGAGGGTGCGACGTGAAGCCTTTTTGGAGACAGATTTCATTTCATATTAGTCAGTCAGTTTTGCTAGGCATTTGGATTGTAAAAGAAAAGTTAGATCTCCATTGGTTGGGTGCAGTCTCGCTGATAAGCCTTCCATTTTGTCAGGTGCTATATTTCAGATTTCACTTCAATGATCATACAAGATGTGCAATGAATAAATGTGATTCACCATGGCCATAGTGCAGCTAGTTTTGGACTGACCGTCTCACCCAGAAGGCCATTGTTTGGGACCTGCAGGACACTCTCCTGTCTCCCTGCCTACTGACTTCCAACACTGCAAAGGCTGCAGTGGTTCGGTTACAGGTATCAGTGAGGGCGATGAGGTCGAGCACTGCTGTAAACAACCTCATCACATGGTGTGAGCAGAATTATCTGCAGTTCGATGTGATGGAAAAGAAAGAAACAGAGAAGCCATTGTAGATCGAAAGAGGAACAAAAATCATCTGACCCCAGTTTCCATCCATGGTGTTGGTGTGGTCACTGAGGATCAATACAAGTTCCTGGCTCCATAGAGCTGGGCTCCTCAGGTGGTGTGTGAGAGGAGGATGCTGTCCAGGATACAGGCTCATTCCTCCATACGGCTGATGCAACAACTCTTTGTGGCATTATTGGCGCTTTGGGCCAATTCCTCTCTTAACCCTGAAGCTCAATCCTCAATATCAGTAGCCCTCAAAACCAAGTGTCAGGGCTTTTCTGACACTTTGACATTCTTTAAATGCAGATATGTCTTCAGACTTTGGCGCTCAAACTTCCCTGCCAAGTAACAAAAAAATGTATGCATTATCTTATTATTATGAACAGTGAACAAGCCACAAATTACTTGCTTCCAGAGCTTCTTCGTTGCCTGCTTGCTCTTTTAAACGCCCTGTTTTGTCTCTGCAGTCCTTGAATTGAAACACAACGTTTTTTTAATTACATAATTAATTTGATTATTTTTAAAATATGTGCACTGTTAAGCATGTTGTTTTAACCATAAGCCAGACACAAAGTTACCATTGATGGGTCCATGTGTTGTTGTTGCCTATTTGTCAGTTTTTTCTTTGGTCAAAATGATCAAACAAATACTGTGTATGTAAAAGACAACTACAGAGATATTCAGCTGTCACCGCAAACCACGTCTTATTGAAAAGTAAACACCAGCGCTAACTATTGTTAGATAAGTCTATGTCTACAGGAGATGACATTAGCTCAGTTGTCGTATACCATTATCGGCACAAACATGTTATATAGGCTGTTATCTTAATAAAACAACTGCATGATTATTAAACAATAGCAAGATGGCTTGTCCACACCAACCGCGATTGAAAAAATATAAAAAAAACATAAATAAAAATAGGTGTTATGCAACAATGAGGTACATAATCCGAAAGTGTGTCCGGCCTTCTTTGTAGCTTTGGACACCATGTTTATTTCCTGAAAACACGATAATAATAATAATCAGCTCAACATTCTGAGAATGAGGGACTTGCACCTCATGTTTTTGACATTGAGGGATGAGATTGAGGGTTTGGACGGCAAAGGAATTCAGCTTTCATGTCTAAAATAGACAGGAAAGTACACCTTACATTCTCCACAGTATATTGTCATATTATACATTTTAATCGTACTTCATTATGTTTGGAACTGAGGCTTTCAATGGCGGCTCTTAAAATCGTCATTGTTACACTAGTGTGTTATACTGTACATTACCTCACTGTGCTTGTCCAAGGCGCAAAACTCTGAGGACACTAAAGTTTTAAACACAGACGTGGGAGGCAAATGTGCTAACACAGACGGCAAAGCCCATGAGTGCTTACGTCTGTCACTAGCACGTCTCAAGGTGAGAGAGTGAGCTGGGTTCTGAACTGAGAGGGCTGACGGATCGGCTGAGTCATCAAGGACATGTTGACTGTAGGTTCCAATTTTCGAATCTTTGAAATAACTAGTTACATTGAAGAATTTATGACTTAAACTCATGGATCTGAAAAACTCATTGTCAAACACTGAAGTAAGTAGTGTTGTGTATAGTTCATGCCTCTCTGGAAAACTCGCTGGTGGAGCAACGTTCACATAGTTGTCACTGAAGAAGGCTGAGGAAAGGGGATTTGGGCAGAGTTTGGACTCTGTACACAGAAAAGCAGCTGCTGTTTAATTAAGAATAGACGGCTAATAACAGCAGAGCTTCACAGGTGCAATGTGAGCAGGTTGTTACACCTGCAATGCCCAAGTGAGCAATGCAAGCAGCAACAACAATGACTTGGACAGTTTAAAATGTACAATTTAGTTACCTTAAACATGAGGGGAAACTATATATATATATATATATATATATATATATATATATATATATATATATATATATATATATATATATATATATATATATATATATATATATATATATATATATATATATATATATATATATATATATATATATATATATATATATATATATTTATTATTATTATTATTATTATTATTATTTTGGTTTGTTTTTGTTTTTTTTGTTTTTTTTTGTTTTTTATGTCCCATTTCCCATTAAAAAAAAGGAGTACACGTTAGATAATATTTCAAAGTGACAGTATAAACCATAATATGACCATTTTGTGGAGGGATTTATTATACTTGGACATCATAGAAACCAAAGTTTAATTGCTATGTAAGCAATTGTAGCTTGCTTAATTCAATATCCCGGTTTTGTTTGTGATACCTAACTTAATGACACTACCATTTTAATGTGACTGTTTTGTGAGCTTTTTTTTTTAAGTTTTTTGATTTTTTGGTTTTTTGTTTAGAAATACATTACTAATCTTTATATTTAAAGCAATTTACCAAAATAGTTTCTATTCTATTGCATCATACGCAACATTCTCATATTTCACTACACTATAATACTACATAATATATAACACTATAGTAATATTATATTAATTGTTGAGCAACATAAAAAAGTTGATTTGAAATAATATGTTGTTACGCATATACGCACAGCAACTGTGACAGCAGAGACATTATTTTATTGATATTTCCCCTTTTCCTAAGAGAAAACAGATGACAATAACCAATATGCAGGTAAGTGTATTACACTAAAAAAAAGAATTATGTCATCATCATCCCCAGACCATGTTTCTGATGAAAAGTGTTGCAGCAGCATTAACTCCATGTCAGAGTTGAGTTCAGTGACTCTGTTTCAATTCCTCTCAACACGATCTACCCTCATCTCTCTGGCCTTTCCTTCACCTCCTGCCACAGTGTGCTGAGGAACCAGGGGACCTTGGGCGCGCCATCATTCATCATTCAAAAACTTCATCTCATAAAATGGGCTTTTAATTATTTATTTCCTGTCTGCGTCCTCTTATAATTTGGGGGCAAGACCTTGCGGTGATTTACAAGTGAGTCTCGGGGGATGATAAATGTTCGCCGTGACTAATATGACTGCAGACTCTCCCGTTTAAGGCCACTGTGTTCCAGCACTTATGATGGTTTCTCTACTGCAGATTCATTTCACGAATATTTATACTTTAACACTGTTAGCTGGCGGTTCTGTTATTACAAGTCTAATCTCATTGAAGTGTTTTCATCTTTGCTGAGTCAAGAGAAACTGCTAGTGTAACTGAGATTCCAGTTTCACTGTTCAAGTCATAAAGGTAATGTTGATGTAATGCAATGGTAATATAAGGGCGGGGGTGTGGGGCTGTTAAGGAGGGCCAATCTGACTGATCCAACTTTCCTGACTCGCTCATCTATGTCAAATGTTGACGTCCTCCTCTCCATGGTGCAGTAAGTCCATCATCATGATGATGATCCGTTTATGAAGTTCTCCCCCGCCTGGAATCTTGCCAAGGAGCCATTACACGGGCGAAGCTCAATGTGTCGTCACGCTCATCCTCTAGTGCAGCTGTGAAGGCGCCCACCTCCTTATTAGATGGAGACGTGTCTGGATTGGATCAGATTAGCAACACATGAGTTAAGATAGTGAGTTCAGCATTTCAGATTGTGATGCCCGTAAGTAATATGTGCGCATGAACAACACACATACAGCGCGAGACATCACAGGCAGACGCACCAGAGCCATGTCTCAGTCACTTAACCAGTATTAAAAAAAAATAATAATAATTTTTCAGATGCATTCCAGTGACAGAGCACACAATTCTGTTGCCTCCTCGCTCACAAAAACCAGTTTGCTTTTTGAGTCACGGCTTTCCTGTAGTGTTTAGGTGAGGTCATCATCCCCTTTTCTCCTGCTCTGTTTTTCCGTTCGAGTTTTCATTTCAGAAGCATTCCTGATACCAGCTGTTTGTAAAGGAGGGATGAAGGTTTAAACATGTGTGATGGGTCGATGAAACAGTGTGCTAATATTGAGAGGCCACCAGATGGCACTCTTGGCTTAGAAATTACTTGTTGAAGCTCAAACATTTTACAGCAAATAGTAGGACTGGGACAAAATATCGATATGGCTACCTATCGCAAAGTCTCGCCTTAAGATATATTATCGATATGCTCTTGTCGCGTATCGATTATTTATTACAGTACAGCCGGTAACACGCTTTCATCGTTCTGTAGTCACTGAGGACTGTGTGTCACCGTCTTAGATCCATCCAGTATCCAGGGGGCGCTCCAAAGCACAAGTTGCTGAAAATTGGGGTGACGACGAAACAAATAGCGGCGCTATGGCGGACTTGATTTGTACTCTTGTTAAATTGGAAATTGTACGGCAAAATACAAATGGTATGTTGAATCACTTACACAACTTCTTGTTTGTTTTTGTTTCACCTCCATAAACACACAGATAAACTGTAGGTTATTGAGAGCAATGTATTGTAATTGCCATATTGAGATATTATCGTTATCATGAGCTGTTTATCGCATATCGTATCGTATCGTGAGGCACCCTAAGATTCCCATCCTTAGCAGAATAGTGCCATCTGGTGAAAATCAGGCCACTGTGTCATGAAACTTCATCCACCCTATTAGAAGTCGGCGCTGCTGAAACAGTATTTCAACTCCCTCAAAATGAAGTGTTTTCGATGGGCAGCGCTTATGTATATGTTCTATGTGTTCAGTAAATATTTAAAAGAGAGTTTTCTGCAAAAAAAAAATCACTGTCGTGTCCAAGATAACTTTAAAATACATTTAAATCAACAGGATAGGTCCTATATAAAGTTGGATTCGTTGAAAAACATTGAAAAACAATGAAAAATCCCTCCCAACAGTTCGTATCCACAGGGGCTGGGTGTCCAGTTCTGAGGCCTTCCAGATGCACGTGGAATACATATGAAACTCATTCAATGACACCAATATAACTTCGAAGAAACAAAGCTTTCCAAGTTGCACACTTGGAACTGCAGCTGTGGTCTGTAGCTACGGTTAGCAGAAGGCTATACATAACTATCAGGCAACAAAGGCGTAGCCGCTTGTCATAATGTATGTAAACACACAAGAAATTGAACAAATGTGGCAGAATTGCTTTCCTATGCTGGAGGAGAGCTGCCAGCTTCAAATCCAGTTTCAGACATAGACAATACCAATTCTCTCCATTTCAGTGAGACGTGGATTTTGGCTCGTATCTGATCCAGTACTGGTTTGGCTTTTCTCTGTTCAGCTTCAGTCTTTCTCTTCCTCTCTGGTTGCTTTGCCATGTACTCATAAGCTAGCCAACGCTGAAATCTCTATCTCATGGCTCGCAATTGGTTAAACAAGTTGGAGTGATGGGAGAACTGTAAACCAATTCCTCTCACTGAACAAGCGTGTGATCAGTTAAAAATTTCCCGGGAGCTGGGCAGACATCTGTTTTTGACAGCTCACTTAAAGCACCACATAATTGACTATTATGAGTGAATTGTTCATCAAAAATGCCAAAGAATTCCATATATATATACCCCATTTATATCTATCTATATATATATATATACAGTGGTGCCTCGGTTTTCGAATGCCCCGGACTTTGAACAAATCGGAGTTTGAACAAAGATTTCAAGATTTTTTTTTTGCTTCGGATTTCAAACGAAAATCCAGGACTCAAACGCCCCCCAAAAAACCCGGAAAAAACATAACGTGTGGGGATCGATCAGCTGACCCACGACGCGCTTTGTTATTGTGTATAGCGCAGCGTCTGTATGCAGACGTGTCCCATTAGCTACATTTACTGTAGCTAACAGTAAAGTGTTTTTTCTTCATATTGAGGTGTAAAACCTTTCCTGTCTCCGCACTGGACCGTGGTAGAGTGTCACAGGGGAGGTGCTCGCTCTCCACACCTCCGAGGCTGGAGCACACACTCCAGGGTTTGATGTCCTGTTGTGGGCTGGAGCTGGGACAGGGATGAGGCGAGTCTGGGACAGAGCGTTACTTGGTTTATGACTTTGTCACAGCCAAACTGCACAGAAGCGCACATTCAGAGCTGGACACGCACCGGGCACCTCTTCACTTCTGGAGAGACGTCACTCACTCGGCAACCCCTCCCACATGCAGCGGCCACACACATAGAGGAACAGCGCACCTGCAGCAGACACTCTACATTCACTCCTACAAAAGACTATTTTAAGGCTTGGAACGCATTATTTCTTTTTCCATTCATTGTAATGGGTAAAATCAATTCAGATTTCGAACAATTCGCTTCTCGAAGGGCTGTCTGGAATGGATTGTGGTCGAGAACCAAGGTACCATTCTATATATATACAAAGACAACGATGGGTAGCTCACATGACAGTAAATATGCAGCCACATACCTATCACCACTATAAGATTTGCTACAGAGGCAAAAACACCCTTGGACCCTGAAAGTTCTCTTCTTTTTAAATCTCTCACACCTTGTGAAAGTTCTACTCAGGATGGTGTATAATTAAATTAACTTGCATCAACGATAAAATAAACACGCTGTTGATAACAAGCTACTTTGAAACAAGGACAAAAGCTTTCTTGATCTCTCCTCTTCATAATCGCTGCATTCATGTGTGACAATAACACGTACACACTGTTTGCGTTGACATTCTAAACATGCAAAAAGGACACAATTTCTACCCCCTAAAATGCTCTCAGCTTTCATGACTCACATTGAGTGCACTAATACATTTATTTACATTTTCTCCTAATCGAATATACATCACAGCACACTTACTTACCATGTTGTACCGACAATTTGGAACCTGTGAACTGCCGTGGACATTGTCTGGTCTCTTGACCAATCGTCTTTTATATTACATTGGCAACTGGTCTTGTTCTAGTTTGTTATCCGAGTTATAGGTTTAACTTGAGTTCATATTTAAAACAAAACAGAAAAAGTTGGTCGTGTTTTGCAATGATTTAAAGCACATTATTTTTATTTTCTGTCACAAAAAAGGCTCTATTCAATATATAACTTCCCAATGACGGCTCTGCTGTCCACAGAGCTATTAACAGAGTTACAGTAGCTGCACTCACTTCACTCAGTTATTGCTTTCCATGTCCAACCATTCCACTTCTCCATGTCACATCCTGGGAGCCAAAATTGCAGACTATCTCTCCTCACCAGCATAAATACCACCATCAAGCGTGAAGTGCATAATGAAACAGAAGAAGCAGGTCTCAGAAAGAGTTGTGATTCCCTCCCATCGTCTCATGTCCTCACATTCTCCCAGTGGAAAGCTGCGGTGCTGAAATGTCACGAAGGAGTTCAAATAAAAGGCCAAAGGCTGGCAGGTTCGCACACTTGTCTCTGTTTTCTCTGCAATCTTTTCTTCATTTTGTGCCGAGGCAGAGTCGTGTGCGTGCTGCGGTTTGATTAAGAGCCCCCATGGGCCTGGCCGAGAGAAGTGAATGTGTTTACGACAACACTTTTATGCCATATAGTGTGTTCGGTCTGTGGTCTTGATTGTGCCCAGTAGCGCAGTGGAGATGCAGCCTTTGCTCTCCTCAACCCTCCGGGGGTTAATTAACCAGACTAGGTAACTAGCTAGCAGGCTCTCACTGTGTTAGCAGACAAACACTTTGAATCCTCATAGTCTGTTTGCCGCAGCGCCGATCTGTCTGATTAGAGGGAGATGACAAACACGCAACCTTTGACTGCGTGTAGAAGAAAGGGAGGGAACTGTCCTGGTCCTGATCTGCTCTTTGGATCATCAGTTGGCGAAGATTTTTGAGATTTTCCCCACAGGTCAATGCAGAATGTCACTGGGAAGTTTGCTTTGGAATCGACAGCATTTCTGGTTTGGTGTTCTTTGCCTGAAAGCATCTGGTAAGACACTTTTATTTCCATTAGCACATAGACATCATGGCCAGTTTATTTCCCGTCAGCAGCATCCATGTAAGCAGGTTGTCTGCTGGTGGCTTAACTAGCAGAGAAATAATGTGCAACTGGTCGGCGAGAGCAGGGGCTCTTAACCTTTTTGATCCCGGGCCCCACCTTTCCCATTCAAGTAATAAAACCTTGTGAAATGGAATGGATTATTGGAAAGATATTTGTCCAGAATAAGGTGCAAGTCATGTTCATCAAATTTACTAAAGAAAAAAAAAATTGGAAAAAATGAATAAAATTCTCAATAAAATAAATCTAATAAAACCATGTCTGGATATCACAAAATAAAAATAATATATTTTATTGAAACTCCAAAGAAGCTATAATAATAATAATTTTCATAATAAACTTTCAACAGTTTAGTGCGTTCATGAACAGTTTTTACTGTTAGCGGCAGCATCACTTTCTTTATCCTTTTTATTTATTTGCGAGAACCTTTGTATTGTTGGTAACTATAACAGATTTGCAGCTGTCAAGTCAATTCACACTACCGCCACTGTACGTGGCTAATGTATTAAAACTGAGCACCTAGCGCTCCTTACGGCCCAAAGGTGTAAAACAAAAAAGTTTTAGTGGCACTTAAGGAGGCACTCGTGGCCCTATGGTTAAGAATCACTGGGCGAGAGGAAGTCACTCCACTGTATTTCTGAGAGTCTGATTTTGAATGGATTTAGAAATTTTTTTCAGACACATATACCGTTGTATATGAGAAAATTGCAGCTCCCACTATTGCTATGTTCGCACTTTCTCAAGTTCAGGGCCAGATTTTCCCAAACCTGCTTACGTCGTTTTACGTCGCACCAGATGCCCTCTTAGGAATGTCTGTTCCCAGTTCATTAAGTTATTGTTTTTTGTTTTTTTTTAACATAACTCATCATAACATTGTTCTTCTGAGCCACATGAGTAATACAAATCTGCCTCCGAAGAGAAGAGAAACTCTTCAAGCGTGTGCAGTAACCTACAGTTCTCACCTATTATTATTTTGTCTGACTACCTCCTACTTACTTATTTAGGGTCCTTTGCATTATTTAAAACATATAAAATAGTTAGGAAGGATCGCAATCTGTAAGATTCTAGCAAGAAAAAAAAAGTTGGCTTAAAGTAACATCTGTGGGAATTATTTACAATGCAGGGTATTATTGTCTTCGGCAGTGAGTTGCACATATAATGAGCATGGGATGCGACGATGAGAGGTTTCAACAAAACGCTGAGGCGTTTGGAAAAGAGGAGCATGATACACCTTGTTTGTAACAGGAGCCCCGTTATTAGACACGGAGAAAGAAGCAGAAGGCCTTCACACTGAGGCCCTGTACTTGCTTTCAGCAACACCTTGAGAATTTGATGAGTCAAACCATGAGTTTTGTTTAAATGACTTGGCAAAAAAAAGAAGCTCTTTAAAGGAAAATAAAAGACATTTATGCCCAGCATTCCACTTCTGCTCCGAAATAATGAGTTTTGCAAAGTACACAGCTCAGGAACAAACCAGTCCTTGATTCTTTCAGGAAGCAAAGTTTACGACGCCGACTTTCTGCTGCACAGTTGCCGAAGTTATTTTAGCTGCGTGAGTACGAGTCGACAAGGATGCCTTGAGACATTAGCCAGTGTTTTATGGCTTCTGAATTTTGATTTCTAAAGTAGTGCACAGCAGTATTGTCACATCATCTACGTTAATATTGTTGCTCTGGTATTACACAAATACTTTCTTTTTATTATTATCAGTAACACAAGCTTCTTGGTGATAACTATCAGCTTTACTAAAGTGATACTGGAATATTCAATTGGCATCTGTTGTTTTTGTATGTTCATTCATCTCTTGTCTCTTATCTCATCTCATAGTATGACAGTGCTTCATATTTATTACATACCGTGTAGTCAGCATTTCATTTCACATTTTCAAGCTGTTGAAAAGAAGCCGAGTGAAGAACAGTTCTCATCATTTCTGATCCATATTCCGATTTGTTTTCTCCATTTTGAGACACACATAAATCCAGACGATCTGGAGACGGAATCATTGTTGAAGTTCTCCAAGCGTTATACTTTATCTTTTGTCTCATATTTGTCACCCCACTCACTCCAAAGATGGGTCAGCTATGCATCAGCTCCTTATCGACAGGTAAACACAACTCCAGTAAACACTTCAGCGCTTGCTAAGTTGTGCTCATGTCGAGATTTTACGACTCTGTTGTCAAACAAAGAAAGCGTGAATTATTCGTTCGACAATCCATGCAGATAGTGCGTCCGAGACGTTATTTATATAGACACAAACTGAGTATAAATCAGTTGGATTGAGCATGCTCCGGTGAAATACTAAATGTTGTGTTTGTTTGGATCCTGAGGCTTTCTATTTCATATATTAACACCTTTATTATTCTTATGATTATTTGTTATATTATTATTATTATTATTATTATTATTATTATTATTATTATTATTATTATTATTATTAGTAGTAGTAGTAGTAGTAGTAGTAGTAGTAGTAGTAGTAGTATTAGTAGTAGTAGTAGTATTATGTTCAGTTTCTCTATGGTGTTTGGATGCCTCTTGACAAATCATCCATGTGGCTAATTCAGTTTGATACATCATGGCTAAAGGGTTGAACTCATTTAATCTCAATTAAGTTTACATGCAACTGCTTTGATATAATTTTTAAATTGACATTTAACATTTGCGTAAAGCACGAAAGTCGGGTCTTTCCCTTTTGACGAATACACCATCTGCCATTGCCTGCGAAGGAGTTGTCGTCCAAAGAAATGAAATCATTTGCATCTCGCCGCACGCAAATATTAATGTGTACATGTACACAGGCTATTTAAAGGGCTTCTGAAAGAAGCATTTTCATATCCAAGAGACAAAGAAAACAATCCCAGTGCATATTCTTAAGGAGCAGCGAACATCACTTTAGCTTTTATATACATTAATACATTAAAATGAAATCTTTGCCGCTGAGCTGCACAGTCCAGGTCCCGGTTTATGAAGTATGCCACAGCACATTTGAAGCAACAGCCCACAATGTCGTTCTATTTTTTCCCATGTTAATATTTTATTCATGTCCCATGAATTTTTAAAGAGGATCCTCTTGACATAGAGCAGTAACCTGATACTGTGACTGCTGATGTGTGTTGTCATAGAAGAGAAGCCGCTGATGAGATTTCGCTTGTAAAGCTGTTGTCATCTAACATGGCATGGACACATTTTACATACAAACCACCCATAGATGTTAACATGAAGCATGGTTGGAAGCATCTGTTCATCTTCCATGCTGTCACTTCCTGATCATGGTTTTTCATGAGGTAGGCCGGCCATTATCTCAGTCATGGTTAGGTTGTGGCTGTGCTGAATGATAAATGTGATATGCATCACATGGACAAATCTAATACCATGCATGCCCGATAAGACAAGGGTGTTTCTTTGGAAAATGTTGAGACTAAGACAAATCTGAAAATTTGAAAAAGACTAATAAGCCAAAGATAATGAATTAGCAACATTTTTTTTTCACTATTTTAGAATTTTCACAACTGATCATATACTGTACATAGTAGAGACCGCTGTCATTGATAGTGTTCATTTTTTTTGTTTTTTTTTTGTTTTGTTTTATTTTTAACAGCAACCCTGTTGATACCAACATTACACAATGATCAAGAAACTACTTGTTAAAACGTTTTTTTTTTCCATATCATATGCCACCATATAACCATCGAGGAAAAATGAGATATCTGTTCATAACTAAAACTGAAAACACAATAGAGTTTTCTAACATTGCACATAATTTTGTCCAGTTCAGCTGTTTCTCCTGGAAAATATATTTCAGAGACTTTTTTTTTCTAAACATCATATGCAGCTACAACACACCAAATCTAGCTTGTTGCTATCAAGATTGTTTCAAGCACTTTGCACGTCTACTTCAAAGCGATTTCCCTCGCTGCTGAACTAAACATTTCCGATGCAAGTTATATTTCTTAGATGAGTCATTATCCTACGTCTCGCACGCCTCCTGCATTTAATGTTGCACATCAAAACGTGTTACGCTCAACCCCAAACAGTGAAAACTAATCTTCATTACATCCAGAGATGCTTGTCTTATCTCACATTCTTGAGGATCACACAAACATGGCGATTGTGACAAGTTATGTCGTGTCCCTTTCAGTTACATCTCATTTGCTTTATACATTTGCCCCTCTTGCTTAACTCGGCTCACGCGGTCCATTCGAAAAATAAAAAAAAACTTCTCTTGAGGTCACACTGTGAGACTCGAACAAATGCATTTCAAGTCTTTTAAATTGCCAGCTCTCTACACTGTCTGTTTGTTTAAGTTCATTTTGTTTAACAAATGAAAAGCATTGGGTTTTTTTTTCCTGTTTCAAAAGTGGAAGAAGTTCCAAAGACTCGGAAGAAGCAAAGATGTGCTGAATAGCCTGGATAGCAGCTGGAAGACGCCCAAACATTACATTCAATGCAATGACTCGACACATGCCGGTGTGTTCACTGCATTTTTAGACCGGAGAGTTGAATAACCAAGCTCTGAATCTAAGCATGTGTGTCATAAGTAGCTAACTAGCTGAGGGCAACAAGAAAAGACAAATCATCCCTTTTCAACCATCAGAGATGAATTTGGCATTTGTTGAATGTTTATTTATGTGTTCTGTGCTCTGCTGTACATCATAGCACTCCTCTTACGGACTCATCCTGCCAGTTTCTCAAAGGTTTCTTGGTGTAATGTAAACAAAGTCTGTTGATCTCAAATGTGGTGATGCCCACAAAGCATCGTGAAACCATGTAATGCAGTCATCTGTGGTTCAGGTATTGCTCGAAAGGTGACGACAAAATGTTGTCACTCACTCCAATTGTGTTGTATTTTGTCATGCTGGATTCAAACATCTGTATAAGTCTCACTCCAGACGGAACATGGATTAAAGCTGCCACCCAGTCTGAGCACCAGTTTTCAAGGGGGACACTTTCTATTACTAAAGCCGACTACTGAAAAGAACAAAGTCTTCTAAGCCATAAACCTTGAGGCTGCCAAATTGTGACCATCCTTTTTTTTTTCCATTTTTTGAAGCAATCCAAATGCCAGGTTCCTTAAATAATCCAGCTGTGTGGAGAGTCATTCTGGCACAGAGCAAACAAGTTTGAGATTAGAACATATTGAAAGATACAGAGGGAATGAACCAAACAACTGTTGCTCTTTTATACACCCATAATGCTACAGCACACTCTTTTTACATGACCTGTGGGTTTCACACAGAGATTCCTTAGTTAACTGCTGCAGGTTCTATCTATTCAGACCATCTGGACTATCATTCGCCATCAGAGTCGTACACTAACATCCAATGACTGTGCTTATCTCCTCCACCCCCTGCCAGAACCAACCTATCTTTCCTTCCCAATGAATAGGGATGTGAATTTCTCATGCGTTAAATGAGCCGATCTTTACCTCAACAGGCGCTGCTTGATACAATGCAAGAAAGGAAATTCCATAATTAAAAACAACCTGTCGTAAAGGTATGAAAAGGTATGCAGTATAAGTAGTCATACACATACTACCACTACATAGTTGCTTTTGACTAAAATTCTCTCAGCAAAAGCCTGTCTGTCTGTGCTCCATCGTGCCCTTTCCCACCCGATTACAGCCATTTATCAAGCCATTATAATTCAGTTGCGGGTTCTTTTCCTACAGTACCATGCAGCTGTGGGTGGCAGATGTTGTGCAGCTGGTATTAGTCTCCAAATCATCTGGCGGGAGATTACAGATGGGGATCCATATTTTACCGCTAAACTAGTCTTTGGTGAAAGACAGGTAGGTGGCCGTTATGTGGTGATGTCATCGTCACATAGCCACACATTTCACTGTTAACATCGGTGGAATATGTGCGCTCATCATCACACGTTTTATTATTCATTATTTACTAGAAATAAGTTGCATTTTACTGATTTACTGCCGGTAAACAAAATCAGACTTGTTCCCGGTGCATGTTGGCCATCGCCAGGGCTGCCCTTTGTCACCGGTTCTGTTCATTACTTTTATGGACAGAATTTCTAGGCGCAGCCAGGGGTCGTTTTGGGAACCACAGAATTTCATCCCTACTATTTGTGGACGATGTTCTTCTGCTGGCCTCATTGGACCGGGACCTTCAGCATGCACTGGGGCAGTTTGCAGCCGAGTGTGAAGCGGCCGGGATGAGGATCAGAATAAGGTGGTTTGCTCTCTCCGGGTCGGTGGAGAGTTCTTGCCCCAAGTGGTGGAGTTTAAGTATCTCGGGGTCTTGTCCTCGACTGAGGGAAAAGGGGAGCGTGAGATTGATAGACGGGTTGGTGCAGCGGCAGCAGTCATGCGGTCGCTGTATCGGACCGTCGTGGTGAAGAGGGAGCCGAGTCACAAGACGAAGCTCTCGATTTACCGATCGATCTACGTTCCCTCCTTCACCTATGGTCACAAGCTTTGGGTAATGACCGAAAGGATGAGATCGCGGATACAGCGGCTGAGATGAGTTTCCTCCGCAGGGTGGCTGGGCGCACCCTTAGAGATAGGGTGAGGAGTTCGGTCATCCGGGAGGAACTCGGGGTGGAGCTGCTGCTCCTCCACGTCAAGAGGAACTAGCTCAGGTGGCTCGGGCAGCTGATCCGGATGCCCCCTGGACGCCTCCCTGGGGAGGTGTTCTGGGCATGTCCTACTGGGAGGAGACCCCGGGGAAGACCCAGGACTCGCTGGAGGGGTTATGTCTCTGGTTTGGCCTGGTTTTTGCGGATTGGGAAGTTTGGGCTTCCTTGCTCCGAATGCTTCCTCCGCGACCCCGGATAAGCGGCAGAAGAAGGTGAACGTGAAGTTGCATTTTTTTAATCACCATTTTAAAAAGTGCATTTAAGGACAAAATAGCATCGCATTTCAATGTTGATTCAAAGCATGACTAAAATGTAATGTATTGTGTCCATCCAATAGTCACTGCTCTGTTATGACCTTTTGTGTTTACATTTTGATGGATAACTTTAAGAATAGGGACTGTTCTCCTGCCTGCTGTTACAACACTGTGATTAATACTCAGCCTGAAGATATATAGAATAGAAGCGTATATCAGTGTTCGCGCTCACTGATTTCACCTCCACTGCGGGGTTGTTATTTTTTAAAAGGTGTGTCTGTTTGTCTCTGGAGAGTGAGACTACATGATGTCACCAATAGAGATCACTACAAATAGTGTATTTTCAAAGGTTCTCACTGTGTTTCCGCAGTGTTCCTACTAATTCTGTTTTGAACAGAAGACATGTCATTGTATTTTATTTCATTTTATGAGCAGGATTGCTAGTGATGTGTCACAATTTGTATTTTTCCCACCACTATTTATCCATCATTTATCCGTTCATAGCAAATGTTCGTAGCAGACGGCCCCAATTTGAGTCTTGCCTAACAACCTTGGGAATTATTGGGGCTCAGTTTCGGCTGTAACTGCGCCCTGAGGGCAGTTTTTGTAGTCGTTTAGTCTTAAGAAGCATGTTGGATACTTCACTCCACAGAGTTATTAGACCTACCATTAAACATTAGCATTCCCTAATTACAACGAATCACACAAGTGTATTATTAGCTAAATCACAGTCTTAGTGAGCGAGCCGGTCCCTGGGCCCAAATGCCTTACACTGCTCCTCCTCTTCCATTCCATTCAAGGACGTCAGGCGAAGACTTTTCATGGATCATGAGGAGTTGAAACTGTCATTCAGCGTTAACAGGAACTTTAGCTTGAGGTTCATGTTCATAGTCTCTCTGCCATTTCCTTACCTCTTGTCATATCTTCTGGAGGACACAATGGATTAAGTCAGAAATAGACTCAGAATCAGAATAGAATTTATTGCCATGGTCAGTGGGGGGTTCCACCAACTAGGTAAGTGCTTCGAAATAAAGTGCTGTTCATAAAATAAAATAAAATAAAATAAAATAAAATAAAATAAAATAAAATAAAATAAAATAAAATAAAATAAAATAAAATAAAATGTAACAGTGTGATGGCTGAGGGGAAGAAGCCGTTCTTGTGACGGGAGGTTCTGGTCTGGATGGACCGTAGCCTCCTGCCAGAGGGAAGAGGAAGAAACGTAAAAGTACTCACCACTCTAGCCTTTCATGAGCTGAGTACCGTATCAGTCCAGAATGTGGCACAACTCGACAGAAAAACTCGACAACTATACATTATGCCAAGCAGCCAAACAGTAGCAGGAGAGTCTTCTAGATGGACAGAATCACAAGCAGATCTCGCGTCGGGGTTTTCAATTCAAGGGAAACTTTGAAAGTCATTGTCATTCCAGAAGTGAGGCAGAATTTTGAATGCTTTGGAAACACTGCAGAAATATATTTCCAATAAAACTATTGCTCCCTCCAGTCTGAAAACAATCAATGCTTCTCAGAATAAGGGTGAAGAAGAGTTCCAGTCTGAATATTCCAAAATTTTCATCCATTGTGTCTCATAATTGTATTGCTGTGTTTGTCTCAGAGGCATTCTGGGAGGGAGAGAACAATTTAATTAAACTTGAACATGTTTATTTTGATTAAATTCAAGCAACATTGTTTTGCCCTGTTTTTCACAAGTCAACAATGTTCAGGCGATGACATTACCTTAGCAACTGCAGGCATGGCGAGCACAAATCATACTCCTTTTTTTTTCCACAAGGCCCTTGGCAACCTTCTGTCTTCAAAGATTATTTTCAAACACGCAGATGCCTATTTGTACTAATCATTTTATTTCCACCACTTGCCTCCCTAATATTTCGTGTGGAGAGCGCCAGAGTGCTGTGTTGCTATAGAATGTCCTTTTCAAGGAGTTTTTATCGATGGATGTTTATGTGTATAAAGAAAACAACTTAGAACTAACTTGTACAGCCATTATCATCAAAAAAAGAAATGTTTTAGGGTGGATGATTGTCCATGTTTTATCACAGGAATAGGCTTCATGGCATTTTATGTCATGGAATGGTTTATTGCTTTTGGATGCACCTTGTCTCTGTTTTCCGCGAGGCACTCCTCAAACAGTTGAAAATAATCTTGGAGCCAATTGATGACTCTAAATTGTCCATGAGTGTAAGTTGTCGTCTGCCTGTCAGTGCCCATTGGTTGACTGTCCAGTGTGTTCCGCTAGTGTTCCGCTAGTGATGAGGTATCATGAAGTGTCGAGGAAACAGTGTCCAAATTTTCATAGGCCACTAGATGACACTCTTGGTTTAGAAACTATGTGAGTTTTCGTTGAGTTGTTCAAGTGCAAACATTTTACAGCAGACAGTGCCGCCTGGTGGACTCTGAAACTCAGGACATTGTTTCATGAAACCTCATGAAACCTTCAGTATTTTGTCATGAAACTCCATCTCCCTGTCACTAGCAACTGCCAATCCCTAGCAACTCAAGCAATTTCTTTTTTTTTATTTATTTATTTTTTTATTAGATATTAATGTTATATTTCAAACTAGACCACAGACTGCATTTAAAAAATATATTGATCATGAAATAGAACAACTATTTCTATGCTTGTTGGCGACACTGTCAAGGATATCGTCTGTAAAAACATTTATGCACATGTTTTTACAGTTATTATTGAGTTGCTACTGTAATAATAAAAGTGGTTAGCTTGCAATTGTGAAACAGTGTCATCGTGTAAAGGTATTTTGCCGGTTCAGGCAGCATAAATAGAACTCCAACTGCAATGATGAATGACTCGGTCTGGTATACAGCCAATTGCGAATGAATCAATAAATGGTCAATTAAAGGGAAACGTTGGGAATTGAACTCATTAAAAATGGATGGAAGCATTTTTGGGAACTTTAAAAGGTGGAAGAGAAAGCATACAGTCAGTTTGGACATTATCTTGGGCCACCGGCTTCACGCCGTGTTTTATGGCATTTTTTTTTTTAAGCTCAACCAACGTGACGTACAAGCTGATCAATAAGCAATAAGGTTTTGTGATGTTTGCATTGGCCATAATCCCACGGGGAAGCGTATTGAATGGCAGATAACAGCGAGCTATTAAACCGTCAAATCATTCAAACATATCCCTTTTGATTCGTCCCCTGGGAGTCCATTAACCCTTTATAAGCACTGTGTCTGCATTCACAACTAGAGACAGATGTGCTACGTGTTACTCTTTTTTTTCAAAGGAGAATGTGACACCTGAGCTGCGGGGGAATAATCGGGAAATTGTCTGAGTCATATCAAAAGAGACATACCTAGAAAGTCAGGGGTCATAGTGGCGGCTGCTGGTTGGTTGACAGAGGACTCGGAGACGAGATTAAATTATACAATTTAATCGATGGATTTTTACTAAATAATATACACAGACAGACAAATAACTATAACTAAGGGCGCCGGGAACCAAAACGCGGACTGGGAACAACACACAGGGAACGGGGGAAAATCTGGAAAACAAAGAGAGGCGGATTAGCGATCAACGACCTACTATAAATGGGAGAACAGAAAAACACGCCTGGAGTTAAGCTCAACGCGGTGGCAACAAACTGAAAGCGCTTGGTGGTGGTGACTACGCACACAAGGGATAAACTAACTAAAAAGTGAGACTAATAAAAGTGCTCACAACGCGGACTGAATCGAAATAGGAAGGAGGCGTGAGTGAAATGAGGAAGAGCAAGGGAGAAGAGTTACGGCTGAATGGTGATTTCTGCGCGCAAGGAATTTGGAAAATAACAGGATTAGAAGCAAGATCACGGAAGTCTTAAAAAAAGGTACCGTCGAGAAGAATATGTCCGTGGAACGAGAATTAGCAGAATGACCGCCAGCTGCCTGTCAAGGTGGAGGAAAACAGGAAACGGAAACGAGGGAAAATAACAAAGTAAAAGCACAAGTAAAGTACGGAGGAAATGCAATAAAAACAGACGGGGTTCAAGTACGGATATGACATCAGGATTGGGATTCAACCACTCGAATCTGAAACAGTGGCCTGAAGCAGAGTGAAGACGTGGATTTGGTTGTCTCTCCTTTTTACAGGAGACATTGCTGTCAACAAAACCTATTATCGGCCGTCATTTTCAGAGCCGATCAGATGGCTCACACTGCTCTATATTAATTGACTTTCAACGGCTGTTTCAATGAAACCTTCCTCTGATTAAATCAGAGGAATTTGGAAGCTTCACGTTTCAAGACTGAGTCAATTGAAGCTACATGTGATATGATATCACTGATGGTATATGAGATTACAGTTCATCCTGAGGGATTTAATTCTCTGCATATTGAGACTCAGAAGTTTCATGACCATGAATCTGTAATGAGCCATTCAACACAACAAAATACGAGCATTCGCCGAGAGAGAAAGTGAGGCTTTAATATGTATTAATCCCTCTAATGATTCCCACTGAATTTAAAACATTGCTGCGTAGAGGTCTCAGATCAGTTGTTGAAATCCTTGAAAATCCTCCCCGAATCTCATGTTGCGCATTTCACGTAATTAGTTTAAATGCATGCACTTCCTTTTTTATTGATGTTTGACTCCAGACTGGGTCCCAGAAATGATGAATTGTGGAGGTGATGCTCCATTTGAACGCGTGAGGAGGAGTCTGTGATCAACAGGATGGTCTGTCGTCCCACTGTGTGTAGGTACAAACGATTGATCAATGACGCTTTATAGTGGATCAATGCGCTGTTCCCATTATTTCAGCTCTCTTTGAAGCTCATTTTTAATACCTGTATCTTTAAATCTTCAACACAATCCAATACCTGGAAGACTGTTGCAGCAGATGGCAGGGGTGAGAGAGATAATGACGCGCAAGGTGTGAGGATGATATTCACCGAATTAGGCTCCGCTGTCTTTCCCAAGAGCCTACAAGCAGCAGAATTGAAGGACTTTAATGGCATGGAGCCAGGAGGTCAGAGTTCACATCTCTTGATGGGGTGAGGAGCGAGAAACCCACAGAGGAGTCATAGACTGGAAAGCTGGTGGAAGGAGCGCATGTTGTGAGGACGGCGGCGTTGGAGAATGTGATTTAGGAATTAAATCTATTTGGATTCTGAGGGAGAGATGGAGACATGTCTCGCAGATATTTGCACAAGATTTCCTGCCAAGTGTACAGAAACACTGCCGGGACAGCACAGAGAAGCAATGGTATGTTAAAGCTTTGGATATTCCTTTCAGCAATTGCTATAAATAATTCCTCTTTACACCGGGGAATCGTTTAAAAATTGAATCCCAGTGTTTATTTGCTTGACTGGAAGATGCAGAAGATAATGGTAAATACTTACTTATAGGTTGTGTTCATCTTACATTTATTTGATTCTGGAAAAAAAATGTTGGTCAGTCAAGTGCACATTTTTAACTACTATGCTGAGCTCACGGATGCTGTCATGCAGATAGTTTTTTCTGTTCATGTCATGTTCTAGATGATGTATGATGTATGCTCCTCACTGACTGTAGTTATTGAATGCAAAGCTATGTTGACTGACCATTCAGAAATGTTGCATTTTTTTTTCAACAGCGAAACAAACAAAGCAAGTTGTCAAACTGAAATAAGAACTCGACAAAGACGCAGTTGTCCTCTTAGACTTCACAGGGTAACTGTGTGATCTCTATTACATATCTCTATTACACTGATATTATATGATATTATAGCCACTCCCTTTGCATTATAGCAGTGTTACTTTTTGTCAACATTATCACTCCCAGGTTGTCAAAAACCCACTGTCTTCAAGTTCAACTATTGCAACCAGTGTTAATGGCAAACTGGCTAATGCAAATGTTTTGTGTGACGTGATACCAAAAGAGGGATTGGAGTCAGGACGCATGGCGCCTTTGAGATCACTGCTGTATCTTGAAAAAGGCTAAAGACAAAGGCATAATGTAAATGAGAAACAGCTTCAAACATTGTGACCAAATGTTTGGGATGGGAGTAAATTCACTCCTCAAATGTGTATATTATGACGTCACCAGGCACCGGCCATCGTGAATTACATGACTTATGCAGACGTTTATCTGATCAACTGGTGAAACTCTTCCTCAGCATCAGTCTCTTTCTCACTGTACGACTGATCGCCTTCTTCTCCTGAATCAGTCAAATTTGAACTCTAACTAACTACAGCCAGCCTTGCAGTCCTCAAACTCCAAAACTTTAGAGACATGCCCTCAAACGTTGCTTGGCTTGTTTAAATTCTGCTGTTGCCTGCCGCAGTTTTCCGATGAATTTTCCGTGTGTAAAGGAACATTCTGACCACAGCATTCTTCTGTGACGTAAAAATTTAAAATAGTCACTATTTTGCAGTTGGAGTGAAAATCTGTCCTTTTTTGTCCTTGCAAAATACTACTAAAAAATACACATTGTCTTTCTTTCTATTGCTAAACTTGAATTCATAAATAATCGACAGATGACTTAAAAACATACAGGCAGATAGCAGGAAATAATTGTTTCAAAACTTAACTTTTAACTTTAAAGCAAGGAACATTCACAATGAAAACATTTTCCTTTCATTTGAATTGTGAAAATATTCCTTGCTTCAAGTGTTTTTTTTCTGCTGTTCAGGGATATTGGAGTTCATTTGTTAAACCTGTTAAAGTCTTTGTATCATCCTTCACTGCATACTTGAACAGAATGCTGAGTGAAGAAGACCAACACACAACTGCAAGGTTCCTGCACAGAATCCAGCTTGTCTCATCTCACAGCAGTTTCCTGCGACGACACAAGCCAAAGAGAGGGTTAATTTATGACACCAAATTCTGCCTAGTCTAATGCAGATGAGGCAGACTCCAGCTCCCACTTCTTGATAGGAAACACACACTGGCGATGGTGTTAGCATTATGGAGTGTTGAGTGACGCCTTGAACATATAAAACACTGCTGACTAAAGGATTCTGAAAGTCAAATATTCTTTCACCACATGAAAAGTATTAGCTGAATTTGACCTCTTTCCTGGAATGCAAATGTTGACTGTCAAATACTTTCAATTCGTGCTTTCGAAATCTCCCACATTCTTTATATTCCTGGATTGTAAAACCACTGAAAGACACAGTCTCATCGGCAGACACGTTTTAGCCTTCAATGATTCTGTTTTTATTGAAGACTGACAAGGTTTCATGAAGGAGTGTCCTCCTGTTCAGAGCTCAGTTGGTGGCATTTAAAAATGAAGTCATGAGAACATATTAACTCCACACATAAAGGACCCAGAGTTGCTGGATTACTTGAAATGCATTCACTGAAGCCAGATGCAGTTTGTTCCCATGAGCTTCAGTTGATATGTTTCCTCTCAATCATGCATTTGCAGTTGAATATCGACATAGCAAAGATTCATTCTGTCTTTTTTGAATCAGTGTGATGTTCTTACATTGTAGCGACGACAATTCTGATGTTGATGCTATTTTGGCAGTGATGAGGATGAGGCTTGCAGCTCAAATGGTGGATGTTGTTTTCAGAATTTTAAGCTGCAGGGTGTAAAAGAATCATGTCTTTTTTTCCCCTTCATTTGCAGTGTGTTGTGTTAAGCTGAGATAACAAGTTGCCGCTACAGCGTCTGGCTTCAGTTGGTGCACATGGTTATGTCATTTTTCTATTGAAAACGTTTAGATTTAAATTTAGGCCAGCGAGATGTTTGTGGGTGGCAGGGCGAGTGGGGTTTAACTACCCACTCCTGCTGTTGAGTCACACGGCTGATGAAACACCCCCTGACTCAGACCTGATGTAGACTGTCGAGACATGGAGCCGGATGAAAGTGGGGAGACTGCGAGGAACAATTCCGCCAAGGCCCTCAGGAGCCCACACACTGTGTTCATGTCTGCTGCATCGCATCACTCGCATCACTTCAAACAATTTAATATCTCAAATGTTGGATCCGAAGAGTTCACTTTCAATTTTCCTCGACTTCATCAAATAGTCAAAAGTGGGCAGGTCAATTGAAATGTTGATGCAGCAACATTTGTATATATATGTAGATATATATGGGTGGTAAAATAAGGGCATAAATTTGGAATAAATAAGGAAATAAATGTGGAAATATAAATACATTTTATCATGCCTGCTATTACATGTAATTGTCAATTTTTATTTTGAGATTATCTTCAAAGTTTCCATGTTTAAAGCATCTGTAATGACGCAAAAATTGTTGTTTAAATTTTCAAACAAGCAATAAAGCAAATTAAATTGTATGTCAAAATATAGAACCATCTTGACGCAAAAAATACATAAATAAATAGTAATTAAAAAAAAAAATATATATATATATATATATTACTATTTATTTATGTATTTTTTGCGTCAAGATGGTTATATATATATATATATATATATATATATATATATATATATATATATATATATATATATATATATATATATATATATATATATAAAACCATAAAAAAGCAAGTTAAGCTGAAATATATATATATATATATATATATATATATATATATATATATATATATATATATTTATTCATCATGATGCTATGTTGAAACACCACCCATTGAAGTTAGGAACAGAAATCCCACATCCTGCTTCCAGGTAATTGTAGCGGGATACATCTACATGACCGTTGACTATCTTTCATGAGTGCTTTGGCATTTTAAGGAATCGATCATGCTGGCACTTATTCCCATGAATACCCATCCTGCTTTTATGACGGGGACTGTGGTCTGTGGTGCCGCTATTGATTCCCTTCGAGTCGCTGACAGAGCTACATGTTATATTTGGTGTTTGCCTGACAGACTGAATATATTGTTTTTAGAGGTGGTCAGCGCTGGTCAGCTTGGAGATTTCAAGTGATCCGTGGAGTCTGATATATTCCTTGTCACGATGATTAATGAGTCTTGGGTCGTAATGTATTCTTGTTGTGGTTAAGTCTGGAGATGTTGATCTATCTGTCAGGTAATGGAGGCGTCTGTGAGGAGGAATCAATGTCATCTATTCTTGGATGCAGTTGCGCACAGGTCATTTGCTTCATGGCTGTTTTTATGATGATCACAAAGCAGAGTTTAAATGACGGTCTTTAGAATTTATTTTTACACTCTACACCTTATGGTTGCCCATTTTATATGTCATAGCATTTAACACCTTTGTGTGGATGGAACAAAAACATCTGTTTTGTTCAGAAGGGTTTTTAGTTTCAAGTTAATAATAGTGTTTTCATTCGTCTCCATATTTTGATGTCAATTGTTATGGCTCACCTCAAGCAATGTTCAAGTGTCTGGTGGCTAGGACAAAGACTGAGAACACCAAGGTTCTTAGTTGGGAAAGGCAGGGGATCTAAGCTGTTCCTTAAGTGGTCTAACATCGCAGGTTTTAGTGCAGCGTGGCTAAATCATGCAGGATGCTTCCTTTTCCAGTTGTAATGAAAAAGCAGCTGAGCTCAAAGTTGATTTATGAGGAACCTTCCTAGCCTCAGCGCTGATCAGCTGAGCCTGGTCACTGAAAGAATCGTGAGAATTTGTTTCCTCTTTATCATATGTTAGCGGGAGAACTGGGCTCAAATTCAGCCATCTTCGAGAATCACAGCGTCGAGATATCAATTCAAATTGAAACAGCCGATCAAGATGCCTCTGAGCCATCTCCTTGGTGGACAAGGAGCACCTTAACACTGGAAGTGAAGGGCGATATTGAGGCCAGCAGCTCCACATACCTCCACATTTGACCTCAGAATAGCAGATGATGGATGGACTAGTATAGAATTCAATAGATTTATTGTCTGAGTTCATTGGATTGCATGACAAAATACATGGATTCTCACATGGATGCTGTGAAGCTAATGTGCTGAAGAGAAGCTCAAGATGTAGATGTATGAATGATGGGCTGAAGAAGCTTCACCCTCCTTGCCATAGCTCATTCACTCATTAAAACTGTTGTCCGAAGCTGAAGACTATTGAGCAGAGAGTGGCATCTAGTGTGGGTTATAAAGTGACTACATATAGAAAAAAAGTACTTCTGAATCTGAATGTTTGACTGGTTATTTATGCGAAGGTATTTTTGTTTTGTCGCATGTCTCGCTTTCCCACTTTGCCTTCAAAGTTCTAATGACTGAATAACTAAGCAGCAAAAATCAGCTCTCCGTCCTCAGATGGTTCTCGTCGCATCTTCAGCCAAGTTGCGCAGCTTTTTTGTCCACAAACAGACAAGAGAGGCTTGTTAGTGCTTCAGCAAAATTTGCCCGATATTAAACACTAAAGCCGCCGACTGTTTGGTTTGATTTGCGTTTACCAAAAAGAAAAGGGAAAAATAAATAAAAAGGCTTTGAGGTGTCAGAGCGAGTGAGCTGTGTCGTAGATGTAGTGAAGAGGAAGATGATGAAAAATGAAAGCTTTGGCTTGACTGTGACTGTGTTGTTACAACGGCGCATGTAGTAAATATTGAGCTTTAACTGAGCAGTGCGGCCACTGACAGGGTCCTAATATGTTGTTACATGTCTAGATGATTCTTTTGTCACAAGTATTCAGGGGAACAATGTGACCAGACTCAAAGGATTAAAAAACAACCAAGTTCTCCTGTAAACTCACCTGTATTTAATTCATTTATTCAATTCTTTGCTTTTTCGCACATATATGTAACAGCTATTTCACATCAGGCCGGCGGGTCGAATCAAATGCAGTTCATTTCCAATAGTCAAGAAGTAATCAGACGCTGGAAAGAGCGACTGACTCAATCTTCCAAGTTTATCTCTCATTAACAGAGATTAATTGCGCTTTGACTCGGCTCTGTTAAACCGAGCAGAAGGCTAGTTTGTGCTTGAGCAGCCCATTACTGCCTCAAGGCTCTTGAGCTTCACTGTTCAGGTCGCGGACTGAAAACCCTCGATCATGTGATTTTTATTTTTTATTTTTATTGACTATCAAACCAGTTTGCACATTCTTCACATCCACTTTCTTCAACAAATGTCATTTTTTTACCTGCGACTCCTTTGTAATCGTCACCAAAAACTGAACAAGATCATTAAATGAAAATTGAAGTGCTTCATCACGTCCACGTCAGATTGTCTCCGAGCTGGAACTGGGATCGATATTGCATTATTAAAAGACAACAATATCAATTTCCCGGTCGTCAGGTTCGCCCCCAAGCCGGGATGCCAGAGTGGGTCAGGTAAAGAGCGTCGCCATCTCATCCTGCTCATTGTGATCCAGGACTCCTTTGAAAAGGTGGGCTAATTATACACTCTCTGATGTAACTGGCAAGTTAATAACTTGGTTCCTTCGAGGGAAGCAAAATATAAAGCTCATAAAAAATGAAAAGATGATTTAATAACTTCCTCACAATGACCCCTACATGGCAGAGCTGTTTTTTTTCCCGAGATATATAAGGGATATAGGGGACATTTATATGTCAAACACTCACATATATCTCTTTACTGGCTGCTATATATGTCACGCTGCAAACCGAGGTTTTTCAAATATATAGCACAATATATAGCAGTCAATTGCTATGCGCTTGAAAGCAGGAACTTTTAGAACTATTCTGTAAATGCAACCCTTTGGTGCCTGATTTTTATTTTGTATTATTTTTAGACAAAATAATATAAAAGTCTATAATAAATAAAGCCTTTACCAAAAGTATAAAGTATACATTTAATAGACTCATATATTTGTTGTATTATTGTATACCATCATGGCGTATGGAAACGATCGGCAATGTGTTCAAGTGACATTAAAATCAATACAGGTTATCAATCCATCATTTATATGTTCAACCAACTCTACTTTTGCAGCACTTCTTCTTGTTCTACTGCCACAGCTGCTTGATAGTTCTAGCTTGCTACCATCATTCAAGTCACCAACAAGGCGATGGAACGGTGCCTAAACATGCGGTATGAATGTATGAAATGATCCTATACATTGCTCAAAGTTGTTTCTGTTCAATCGGCATGCGAAATAAGTGAAAAACCTCATTCAAAGTCATCACAGTGCTGCTCTAAGTGAGAACCGGAAACGTGCCTGGATGACATCACAAGCGGGAGCTCCTCTCGACGCATCCATCAGGTGCAGGTCAACAAGCTCTTCTCCTTCAGTATCACAGAAGAGAACCGTTGCGTGGCATCTATATGTTATAATCCTACCACAGAGCATCTAACCCTGGCCTCCTCAAGAGATGTGGAGTTTTATAAGAAATGGGTGACAAGTGGCCACCATCAGCATCTTCAGTACTCAGCACGAACTTTTAGGTCAGTAGGTTCGCCTCAAATGGCTTCTCAAACCAACTCTAATGCCCTCTGTTTTCAAATGTAAACTAAGATTAAAGTGGTGGGCGGAAGCAAAACTAGCTTGCAAAGGTGTCCCTTTGTTGACCATCTGATATGCGCGAGCGACTGCTGCCAGTACGACATGGTTTGAAGAAAGATAAGTGAATCGTTCACATGAACCTGCTGTTGACAAATCGACTTCCTCTGGGTTAGTGACCTCACGTGCTCAAATACTGTTAGTTTTGAGGGACTCATCTGCATTGCAGTATTATTACTATAATAAAAGGCAGTTTATGAAAACAGAGCTTTTGTGAAATAGTTTGTCTTCACCAATGATCAATACACACAGCATTTCTTCTTATGTCTTGGCTGACCTCATGTCAGGGACTCACACCACTCATTCTGTTACCAGCAATACTGCCTTTAATGTCAGTACTGTACTCGGACCATTATCAGCACTGTCTCTGAATACTGAGTACTTTCACTGCTTTCATGAAAATACCATGAAGGTTCATGCTTTTAAGATGGCTCACTCCAAACAGTTAATATAAAAGGTTCTGTTCAGCCTTGAATTCAAGCTGTATTGATGGAAAACGGAGGGTTTCCACTAAAAGAAATACTTCGGCCTGGTCATTAACATCCACCTTTCTATTTTATTTCTCATTTTGTCCAATTATATGACGTCAAAATGGAACCCTCGATGTGAGGGCGGCAGTGTCAGATGATAATGTACTGGAGAGCTCTCTGTGCAGCTGCTGCGCCCAAGACTGAGCACATTTTATCCCTGCATGATTACACATAATGCTACTTTCATTTCTTGCTCGCACACAAGCCTCCTTTCTCCTTCGTCGGAAGTTTATTTTTCCACCTCTTCTATCATTTGATGGCTCTTCTGCCGGCGATGTCCTGCGAGTGAGAATATCAAAACATGACGCTTTTGATGAGATTCTGTTTTTTTTTTTTTTCTTGAGGGGCTGATAATTGCTGTGTAAAGACAGCAACTCTCTTCCACCATCCTCTGCGGAAGTGACAAGGCTCCTCTGTGAGGAGGGGAATCGCATTCACAATGATCAGTGCCTGGGGGGGACATCAAACGCAGTCTTAAAACCTTTCCAGAGGAGATAGAGGCAGGCCAATTTCCCAAGTGGCTGTTTATTGGTCGATTGCACAGGGGCCAAGTTCTTATCTAAATCCTCAAACTACTTGGGCAAACCCCTAACAGCGCCTGAACATGGTGTAGCCTCCGTCGAAAGCAGGGGTGGAAATGTTTACCAGCTATAGTTGGCCAGGATTACAGCTCAGCGTGTGAACAGCACGTAGTTTGCGCAGTCGACTGCTGAGACGGGGCGTCAGTTCCCCTGCATGGGATTCATACAAGTATGTGCTGCTCCGACTCCCACACATACTTGTAAAATGGGAAATGCAAACTCTTTCAGGAGGTTTCGCACTTGAACTGAAACATTTTCAGATCTTTGTTGGGTGCGTAACATCCACATACGTGACAGACCTTCTATGCACCGAGAAGGAAATCCACTGTTGTGGAAGGTCATGTGGGTTTTTGCTAATTGCTTTTGCGCCACATTGGCGCTGCGGGGCAAATGAGTTGGTAAATAATGTGAAGTCAGATGTGGACAGTGGGTGTCCGCTCTGCCTGGCAGGAGGTGATGCAGTGATGAGCACGCTGACCCGTGATCGCTTCATTCAATTGGATCCAATTAGGAGAAAATGAACCACCTCGGTTCAATCGGGAATCCAAGCACTTCCACCACCAGGCCTCCAAAACTGAACCTAGGCTCCACCAGCCTTCATTTCTTTTGTTGTGGATGTTTGAGGGTTTTTTTTTTATTTAAATACAGCAGTATGTATTTATTGTCAGCTATTGTTTTGGTCTTTTAGTGATAATATATCAACAAAAGCTTCATTTCTATAGCACTTTTTAGAACATTGTGGACAAAGTGCTTAGTGTATATTGCCTGCGGGTGGAAAGGAAACAGTTATAATGTAGAATCATTCGATAGAACTTGTGAAATACAACCAGGAATAAGTATATGTCATTTTGTTTTTATGCTTATGTATGTAAGCATCAGAACTCTTTGGTGGTGTTCAGTACTTCCATGTGTGTTGTGTATGAAGGAAAGATGAGGCGTCATGAAACAGCGTTTTCATTTTTGGAGTCCACTAGATGGCACTCTCTACTTGTGTATGGTTTTGAACAACCATTTCAGTGACACATCACATCAACCAGCAGCGCCATCTGCTGAGCTCTGAAAATCAAAACACTTTTTCATGAAGCCTCACTAGCTTATCGCTGCTTTGGAGTATACATCATTATCTTGAATAGCCTCTCACTGCTTCTGCTCAGGTGTGCAACTCCAGTCAAAACTGCAAAAATAAATACTGAAATAAAATAAACCGACTATCATGCAACTTCAAAATATGTTGCTATTGGTCAATAAACACTTCAGATTTTGCTTTGAGGACTTTGGTTGCTTGGTGGTTGGTGGTGGTTATGTTTTATTAACACAAGTCATGAGTATTCACATAAATGCTAAGTGTAAGAGGCAAAATGAATAAATAAAAAGTCTTCATATGAAAAATAAAAACAGCTCAGAATGGGCTGTTAAAAGTACAGTACATATTAAAGATAAAACATTCTGAGTAAATATTCAAATGGTACCTTTTTTCAAGCTCAGAATAGTATTCACCAAAACAAAGTTCCATCTCATTCTTCCTATGTTTTGAGATACAACCATCATCCGTCAAGACAGCAGAAAAAAAATATGCTTGAATGAAGCATACATCATAAAACTGAGCTGCTCTTATTTCCAAGGAGAAGCACCTAATGTTTAAATCATTCTGACATCAAGTGTCCCAGATTCTCCTTTAAAATAAAAACATCAATGTAGGTCACCGTGTTCCAGGCGCGTCTTGTAAATGATGACTAAAAGTCTGGCTAGCACCATCAAAAACACTAATTATGAACTGAACATACAATGGGGAGCCGGATCTGATAGAAAGGTGCGGAGGACAGAGAGTGCGAGAGCTCATCTTCATTCTCTTGCTCACCTTTAGATTTGTGACTTATTTGTGACGCGAGCTCATGTGGACCAAAGGGCTCAGTCCAGCTCTGTACAAACATAAAAGTGGCAAAGTGTCTTCCGTGACCATAGAGGGGATATTTTTAAAATGAATTGTAGAATAAGTCCTTTTTTTTTTTTTTTTTTTTTTGCTCAGGGAGCAATGTGGATGACGCGTGAGACGGGAGACATGACTAACAATGCATGCAGGGCTTTGTTTTGCCACTCTGGAAAAGGGAGATGTCACTGCAACTCATCCTCTGCAGCCTGATGGCCTCAGGCTCTGTTGAGGGAAATGACATCGCACGATGGGAACAAAAGCAATTTCAGAGGGAGCCATGTTTAGCTACTTTCTTAATTTTTCAATTGACAAAATATTACAAACGTGGGTCTTCCCCTGCTGTGACAGTGGTGGAAATGTTGAGCCTCGCGTGTGGACGGAATGATGGCAGGTGACCTCAGTGACACTGTGAAATGGCGGCAGCCGGATTTATGCTGAGTCAGCCACCATTAGCTGTTATCATCTCCCTCTCAGGATCCAACCCAGCACTAATGTGGGTCAGGGGCCATTTTGGAGAAACGCCTCGACAGTGCAAGCTTATCTCTCTGCGCATTTCTCAATCTCTGTAGGCAGGCGACCACTGGCCCCCGACTCTTAGATTTTTCATTCATATGGAACCGAAATGTCATATGAGTGGGTCCATTTTTATCTAGATTTCTTCGGCCAGTTTCATCTGTTCTTTTTGCGATCCCACACAAGGGAGTGAGAGGAATGAGGCTCGACAGACTTGCTGTCCGCATATCTGTAAAGTAATGTGACATCGGAAAGTCAACCAAGTCAACAACATGAAGTCACTGGAGTGACTTTAAACAGGACCAATCCTAGGGATATATTGGACCCCCTCTAGAAAATACATTGCACCCCTATTGAACAGATCAGTATGTTTCTGTTCACACAGTACTCTTTCTATATTATTACATTCGGAAATGTGCATAAGCCCCGCCCATTAAAAGGCTTTGTTTTGCAGCAGCTGTAATGTTATTCTCCAAATTCACCCCCCGCTCAGAATCTTCGACATGAAAACCCTGTAGGAAAAACATGATGATTTGATGCCTGGAATATGAACATGTTGCCATGCTATTCTACACAACTCCACACTTGTATATGTTAAAATCACTCACAGCCAAAGCCCCACTTCTTCAACAATTCATGCAAGCTGACGTTTACTGTTGTGTCACAAACAAAGGTTGCGTGCTGGCATCCATCATCTATCTATCTATCTATCTATCTATCTATCTATCTATCTATCTATCTATCTATCCATCCATCCATCCATCCATCTATCTATCTATCTATCTATCTATCTATCTATCTATCTATCTATCTATCTATCTATCTATCTATCTATCTATCTATCTATCTATCTATCTATCTATCTATCTATCTATCTATCTATTTCACCTACATACATTAAACCATGTCCAGGTTTTCCTTTGAGGATCCAGCCTTCACCAAATATGCGAAGCAGTAAACAAGATTAAAAATCACACGCTGTTCTTCACTAAGAAGATTCAGAAAACAGAAGCACTTTCTCATCAGAGAATTACAATATTACCCAGCGTAAGGATTTTATTTTCCGAGCGGTGACCCAGGGCACCTATTTAGATTTGATGCAGCACGTCCACTTGTGCGAGACTCTGATAAAGTTCTTTCATTATTCCGAGTCTTGAGTCCAGCACCGTCCAGGTCAGGGGGTTGGAGATTCCGTGCTCACATAATGGAGTGCGCTGAATGTTTGCTGCTCAAGCCTTCCAATAATTGTAATGCTCTCTGCACTAGTTAAGGATAACTACCACACGCCATAAGTGCAGATCCTTTCATTAAGTGAAGTGCTCTCTGTTTACCCTTGAGTCTGCTTTCCCCCAGACTCAGGTGCACCACTGCTTAATCCTTCACTTCCTGGCAATTCAGTCTTTTTCTTTCATTTTGTTGTTGTCTTTTATGTGTTAACACTGTGACCATTAAACGTTTTGACTATAGATGGCAGTGTAATCGTTGACTTTGAACAAAAAAATTTGAATGAAACCTCAAATGGCTTTTAATAAAAATAGGGACACACCCATCACTTCCAAGGATGAACTTGTATAAAAGGGAAAGAAAGTGCTCACAAACACACAGAAATATATTTTTTTAAGTGGAAAATAACTGAATGAATTTTCTTTCACGCTTGAAAATGATGAACAAAAGTCTCTTGACGTCTAAATGGAGTAGTGCAAAGCAACCATTTCATGTGACTATGAAAATGTGCATTGACGCACAAAGTTATTTTCCTCATGCTTTTCACGCTCTTCTGTTTAAAATTAGCCATTTTTATCACTGCGCCATCATCTATGAGCATCCACAGAGCCCGAGGACAAATTCCAACGATTTCTCTCAGCGTTTAAATTTAGAACAGCCCATGACACACCAAATGAGGCAGAGATTGTTTGCAATCTACGCAACCTGTCACCCCGTCTGTTTGTGGCGAGCCTTGCAGTCTCCGAATGCATCTGGTCTTCCTCATACAAGTGTGGATGTTAGAACGCATGTTAAATTCAGAGGTCAGACGGATGCAGCTCGAGCCACGGATGATTTCGAGTGGGAGACTTTGAGATGAATATTTAGATGTAACATTTAGACCACACAAGACTTTCATCTGTGCAGTCAAAACACTGTGCATGTCGGATTTCTGCTGAGGGTCTGCTACGATATTAACTTCCATCACAGTGCAGCAGCGTAACAAAAGGTGACCCCAGTCTAAGAATTGTACTCTTCTTTCAGTTGATTTTCTGCTGGGCATGACATATTTCATGGTCCCACTGAACCAAAGAAGGCTTCATTACCTTTTGCCATGGAAAAATAATGATTTCAGGATTTTCATTGTGATTTTTGGTGGTATTTATTGGTGTTGTTTGTGTGGGTTTGAATTGTGCTATTGAATTGTGGACCTCAAAGTAGGTTAAAGCACAGCCATGCCCCACCTAGCCTGTCAACAACTATGCCTGTGTGTTCATTCGCCAGATATTTATGCGTCTGAATGTCACTTTCTAACTATGCGCCATTTTCATTAGCAGGCTTCTTCACTTGTCCAGTGATGCTTAATTGTGAACAAGCAACAGATCTCATTTGCTCTAAAACAATGTCAGTGAACCAGACATGTTTCCAACTGTATGAGACATGGATTCATTGATAAATAAATGACTCATCACAAGATGGTTCAAAGCTACTATCTGGGGTCTGAAGCTGCTCCACAGTTCCAACTAAACCAGCACACATTGGTTGATCAATCAGGTGTCAGCTGAAACAAGCAGCACCAGAAACACAGTCCACACCAATATGACCACTACAAGTACTGAGCACACAGCTAAATACTGTATGGCTGGATGACATTGAGATTGTTGTGTGTGACGTGGTACCTCACAGATTATCCGTGGTTACTGGCAACCGGCACCGTCAAAGCACCACAGGCTCAAATTGAACATGAACATGTGTCTGAGGCTGGAAAGGAAAAAAAGATGTGTATTATAATCTCATGAGCAATAATAGGGAACACAATCTAACCTGTACTTTTTTGAACATGGTTATTTATATTGTGCTGCTACTGAATTTTCATAACTTTCACACGTTATGAAATTCATGAAGGTGAAGCTGTGATGAGCTGCTGATAATGAAGCTTCGGGAAACAATGGACTCCATGTCTTACCCCATTATCTAGAACTCTCTATAATATGTGGCTTTGAAAAGTAAAATGGGATTTTAATAAAATGTTGTGTCAAGTTTGTGATCTATTTTTTATTTTTAAAAAGTTGTGGTAGGCTAGTGAGGTTTCATGAAACAGTGTCACAATTTTCTGAAGCTATGAGATGACAACAACTATTTCAATGAAACCTCACAAAGTGTCCAACTAACTCGTGATGGGTAAATTATGCTTTATGGCTGTTTCATGACACACCATTGAAGGGTTGATAAAGTTTCATGAAACAATGTCCTGATTTTCAGAAGGCAGCCAATGGCACTGTCTACTGTAAAATGAATGTTCAATGTTTCAATGAAATCTCCGGCATTTCCAAAGCCAAGAGCGCTATCTAGTGGCCTCTGAAAGTTAGGACACTGTTTCATCAACCCTTCAGTACTGTTTTGCGATATCTCATCTATCCATCACAACAGCTTACTTAGCTGTGAATTGGTGGACACTGCTTCATGTAACCTCATTCTACCACCAGTATGTTGTCCAAAATATTTATTGTTTTTCTCCTAGAAAACTTTGAAAAAATGTTTTAAATAGATTAAATGAAAAAGTGGAGGGAAATGTACTTCTCAGGCGCAGAGCAAATCCTCACTGTATTTGCTTCACAAACATGGAGCGTTTTTTGGCCTTGGATAACTGAGCCTGTGAATGTCATTCAAACACTGGTTGGATAATGCCACATTTCTGCAGTTGGTCAGAGAGCAATTACATGCCACAGTGTGTTGTCTAACCTTGCACAACTGTCAAAGAAGTTTGCGTGGGGCGAAGTGTCAATATGAACAGCATCACAGCTCATCCAAACACTCTGCGCCACTTCAGCTCCTACACCACCAGTTTGTTTTGTGTTTCAAGTAGTCAAGTAGGTTAGTCATCATGTTCTCAACATTGTGGATGATTTTTTTCATTTCATATATATACATATATATATATATATATATATATATATATATATATATAGAGAGAGAGAGAGAGAGAGAGAGAGAGAGAGAGAGAGAGTAAATAAATAGTAAATAAATGAATGCATGTACTTTCATTTCATCTCTAGAAATGTAAAATGAATATATAATAAATAATAAATTGCAAGAGACTGAAGGTAGCTTCAATCACCTACTTTTTTTTTCTTTCAGGAACAACAAATAAAACTGTATGTATTCTCACTCCTCTTGAAATGCAATAGGTGCCTTAGACCTTCTGGTTGCACCATTTTTGTCCGTGTTACTGGACGTATCTTGTTTGTCCAGACATGTTTTTCAAACTTGGTTGGAGACCAATATCTGCAGTGAAGTGTGAGGGAAGCATCTCTTGTGAGATCATTACAGAACTATAGCTGCGCAGGACCAGATCCCGAGTGTGTGCTCTATATTGTAGCCACCTGGTGAATGTGCACACAGCCGTCTCGAGGTGGTTCATAGAAGAGAGTACAGTTTTGCCTTTCTCCTCACTGGACTGAAATAAAACACATTCATGAAAAAACAATACTGTAGGAATCCATAACGGAATATTATCATTATCATCAAGATGATACTAAGACGACAAAGTTGGATTATTTTACTCAATAATGATTTACGAACACAACCTTGAAATGATGTGCTGTCTTTTTTTCTTTTTCGGTGTCTTGCAGAACCGTGACAGAATGGTCGACTGTTCAAGCAAAGTCATGCTGCACACGGTCGTCTCGTGCTGGCAACCTTTCCTGGGACTGGCCCTCGTGGCTGTCTTTGTGGGGTCCACCTTAGGTTGTCCATCCCGCTGTGAGTGCTCAGCGCAAACAAAAGCGGTCGTCTGTCATCGGAAACGTATGCCCAGCATCCCAGATGGCATTCCTGGCGAGACCAGAATCCTGGACCTGAGTAAGAACAAGCTGACAATGATCAACCCTGATGACTTCTTTGCTTTTCCTGGTCTTGAGGAACTCGACCTGAGTGGAAATATAATAAGTTACGTGGAACCCGGAGCATTCAATGCCCTGTTTAACATGCACTTTCTCAGTTTGAAGAGCAATCGCATCAAGCTGATTCCTCTTGGGGTCTTCACTGGATTAACAAACCTCACTCGGCTGGATATTAGCGACAACAAAATCGTCATTCTTTTGGATTATATGTTCCAGGACTTGCACAATCTGAAATTTCTCGAAGTGGGTGACAATGACCTGGTTTACATTTCTCACCGTGCATTCAGTGGACTTTTGAGTTTGGAGATACTTACTTTAGAGCGGTGCAACCTCACTGTGGTACCCACAGAGGCTCTTTCACACCTGCACAACCTGGTCAGCCTTCACCTACGATACCTCAGCATCGGTACCTTGCATCCTTACTCATTCAAGAAGTTGTTCCGGCTGCGCACTTTAGAGATAGACCACTGGCCTTCACTTGACCACGTTCCTGCCAACACCCTCCATGGCCTAAATCTCACCAGTCTGTTCATCACCAATACCAATTTGTCCTCATTTCCATACCAGGCCCTCAAGCATCTTCCCTACCTGACACACCTGAACCTGTCTTTTAACCGCATTCGCCACATCGAAGGCGGCATGCTAATGGAACTGATCCGGCTTCGTGAGCTTCATCTCGTGGGAGCTCAACTGACTGCGATAGAACCTTTCGCCTTCCAGGGTCTACGTGGTCTCAAGGTTCTCAATGTCTCTCACAACCGCCTGGACACGTTGGAAAAGGGAGTTTTCCAGTCGCCTGAAGCTTTGGAAGTTCTTTTGATTGACAACAACCCGCTAGTTTGCGACTGTCGACTGATGTGGATTTTACAGAAAAGGCACTCAATCTTCTTTGGTGATTCCCAGCCAGAGTGCAGCACCCCGGAGGGAATTCATGGCCGGCCGTTTAAGGAGTTTAAGGAAGCCCTACTATCCTACTACGTGACGTGCACAAAGCCAAAAATTCGGGAGAATAAAACGCAGACAATCACTGTGGATGAGGGCCAGCAAGCGCTACTGCGTTGCAGTGCTGAGGGGACGCCGAGGCCTATTGTGTCCTGGGTGTCGCCTCGTAGACGTGTCCTCACAGTCAGAAGTCATGGCCGAGTCAACGTCCATCTTAACGGCACACTTGAAATCAAGTCCGCAGAGGTGCAAGACAGCGGTGTGTATCTTTGTCTTGCTTCCAACACGGCTGGAAACGACACGCTGATGACTTCTTTGGCAGTAAAAAGTCTTGGATCACTTTACGCGAACAGGACCCAGTACTACACCGATCCCAATAATACTACTGCCAACAGCACCATCGGTGGGACCCTTGGCTGGGACCTTAAGACTATTTTAGTGTCAACAGCGATGGGATGTTTCACATTCCTGGGAGTGGTCTTGTTTTGTTTCCTGCTTCTTTTCGTTTGGAGCAGAGGGAAAGGAAAGCATAAAAACAACATCGACGTTGAATATGTGCCTCGCTCGAAGTCTAATGGCACCAATGTGGACTCGGCAGATGTGCAAGATGGAGGTCGCCGTTTTAACATGAAAATGATGTGACTTGTTTTGTATTTCCAAGAATTTTCTTCGGGAAGAACTCAAGTATATTATATGTTTTTGTTTGGGTTTTTCCAACTTGGACTACAGAACTTCCCGATGCAGTGGGAAGAGCAGTGGTGGAGCATTTGTGGCTTTGTGTATCCAAAAGATCTCGGGATTGAGATTTGCAGGACATTCACCGACATAATTGCCAGAACTTCTTCAATGTGGATGCAGAATGGTACAGTTACAGGGGAACAATTTATTGTAATTTATCTGCTTTTTGAAATTTATATTCCCCTAAAAAATAACCATTCAGCTTCTCTGTGGATCTGAAGACTCTAAACCATGTACAGAAGAAATTTGTATCTAAGCTATTAACCTTCTTTGTTTTGTCTTGCGCCATGCTTATTCACAAAGCAAAACAATGATGCCGACCATGATTTCTTACGTTCAATATTTTGCATATGTATACAGCGTGTTCTTTAAGTACACATGGGTACATAGTCATAACCCCCGAAAAACACCATAGCAATATTCATGGGATGTATTAGCCGGGTTTTTCAGACTTCTCAAGTTCCCATTGATTTGGGAAGGGCTCCTGCGGGTGATTATTGTTCCTGCTCCTCCAGTTGACTCTTTAATATGAAATTAAGAAAAATATTTATTATATATATATATAAAATAAAGGGAAAAGAGATTTTATTTAAAAAACCTTTTCAAAATGTTGTCCTTGAAAGGATAAATACTGGAGTCAGTATTGGTGCCACCATTCTGTCCCCCTTTTTTTGTCTCTTTTCATTTCTTTGACGGCAAAAAAACATGTCAATTTTACGACTGTGACTTTTGCATCTTTTTTTTTCCCCTTGTAGAACATTTGTTGTGGTAGTTCCTCATTTGGTTGTTGAATCATTTAGATTGTGAAAAGTAAAAGTAAAAAAAAAAATATGTATGTGAAATAAATGAAGATGTATTTGTACCGATGCGTCTGTGTGAATTGATGTCTGGGAAACGGCAAGTATGAGCATCCGCGCCTCCATGTAAGTTTCTCATCCGAAAATATAATACTGTCACCCAACTGGAAACCGTTGGGGCAAATCCAGTAAATGTAGACTATAGAAATGATTTATTTGTGTATTATTCTCATCACTTAAAAATAATAGCTCAGAATCATGGGATTGGTTTTCCTCCAATGATGGCTTACATGAGTTGCAGCCAGCTGACATGACATAGGGTACACTAGATGACTGTTCATTGCCTATGTATATTGCGACGGTGGTTTAATCATTTCATGCATGTCAACAGGTTTTAAACTCGACTGAGGATGTTCACACCGACAAGGTTCTTGGTCTGGGTTAAGATAAGAATCAGAATCAAATTTATTGTCATGGTCAGTGAGGATCCCCACCAACTAGGAAACAGTTTTGGAATAAAGTGCTGTCAGAATAAAATAAAATGAAATAAATTAAAATAAACAACAAAGGCTGTTCATCAGTCTGACGGCCCAGGGGAAGAAGCTGCTCCTGTGACGGGAGGTTCTGGTCTGGATGGACCGTAGCTTCCTGCCAGAGGGAAGAGGAAGAAACAGTCCATGTCCAGGATGAGGAGGGTCGGCTCTGATCCCACCTGCACGTCTCTGGGTCCTAGAGGCATACAGGTTCTGAAGAGGTGGCAGGCTGCAACCCATCACCTTCTCAGCAGAACGTACGATGCGCTGCAGTCTGCTCTGGTTCCTGGAGGTGGCGCTGTTGTACCAGACGGTGATAGAGGAGGTGAGGATGGACTGGATGATGGCTGCCTCGAGAAGACAGAACATTCTCTGCTGGGCCTTCCTGATGAGGGACCTGATGGTATATATATATATATATATCTGTGCTTCCAGCCAGTTTACACTCAGCTTTGCAGTACTGTGCATGTCAGAGAGGTTTGCTTTGGATCACTGCATGAGTAGGTGGTGGTGTTGTTTCATGAAAACAGGGAAGACTTAATCTACAATCACAATACATTCATTCACATTGAGGAAAAAGGCCCATGTATTAGGCCTGCACGATAAATCGTTTCGATTTCGATTCACCCTTGTGTTTGATTTAATTTTCAGTTAATTTTGATTCAAACCAGTTGAAAGCAGATGACGAGCGTCAGTCTCAAGTGAAGCAAGAGATATTTTCACCGCAAAGTAACACCACAAATTAGGGATCATGATTGGCCGATTTCAATGTGACCGGTGAACGCCGATCACTGCCGAGCTGGCGCTCTGATGAAGCTCTGCTGGTTGTGATGCGTCCGCTCCTCCCTGCTCGCTGCTCACTTGGCAACGGCATGTCTGCTGTGGAGCTTCTTTCAATCTGTCGTGTAAAGTTTGCATCCTGCAGCACATGCACAGGAAAATGTTGTGCAGGGAAGCGCCTTCAAATTAAACACGCCATTTAAAGCGTTTACAGAGTTTTCCAGGCTCATGAAAGTGAGACAGCTGACACGTAGCAACACCCGCTGGTACGAGCGTGACAATTGGAATGATAAGAAATAATTATTAATTTCACCAAGCTAGATGAGCAGTATTTCTCAGGTGTCGTTTATGCGGAGAAGAAAACGAACGAATCCATTGTCGTTTTTGAGTCGCATGCAACGTTCGTCAGCCACCTGAGTCTGAAACTTTTGAAAACGTCCGGAGTGGAAACTTTCATAAATGCATTGCTCTACAAGCGGCCAGTATGGAAATATTTCACGGACACTGCAAAGTCTCTGGAGATTCACCAAACTGCCACGTCTTGCATCGAATTAAATGTTTTTCACTTGTCCTTTTGTCATAATAGTATATTTTTGCCTTCTTGAACAGGTATATTAAAACATGTCTCAATTAAAATGACTTAATGGTTCATTCAATCATTCGTTTTCACATCATGTACACAGTAGGTCTCATCGTTTTGATGACAAATTCATTGTCGATCCATGTGATCGGTATCAGTGATCGGCGTCAAAAACCCTGATCGGACCAGCCCCGACCACAAATCTTTATCAGCACCACCTTATGTGGGCGATAAACTTCAAATTTCATGAGGAAAAAAAATCTTGGCTGGGGATGGTGATGTCAATCCTTCGCTAAACAATCCTGATTCATATTTTCCTCCGAATCGTTCAGGCCTTCTTTGTATGTGCAGCTACTCAGAAGGGTTGTGGAAGCATAGTCACTGCTTCAATTGAACAAGCAGACACAGCTTCATCGCCAAATTCTCAGGACCGATTGAGCTCTTAAAAGCAGACGTGCCGGCTTTCCTGAAGGTGTTATTAACCCTCTGACCCGACGGCCAATAAGCAGGTAAGAATGCATGTACTCATGTTACATTAAAGAAGAACATCATGATTAAAGCAAGAGAAATGCTCATGCTGCCAACAGAAAGGGGATTAGCTCAATCCAAGAAACAGTTGTGAAGTTGTTGACGCACAGCAAATGCTATAGAAAGAACAACAAAATGGCGTTAAGTGCAGTTAGACTGAGTCATAAAGAAGAGAGTATTTTCCGAAGTAGAAATCAAGTAGATTGTTAACAAGAAAAAGGGGATTAACAGGGATTTTCTGCATTTTCTCATTCACTCAATGTGTTTTTCTTGGCTGAGACCTTCTTATCCTGACATTGTCCCGTTATATTTCATGGACGTTTCCTTCTGATTGACAGTTTCATGTATTGGAATTTCAAGTATATTCATTTTTTTTTTCAATGTCCTGCCGATCACGGATTCTCCCTGAACGAGATGTGCACTGGCTTCTCAGTCGGTGATGTGAACTCAACTAAGGCATCGTCGGAAATATATTCTGGACTTCTGTGAGATGGTGCAGTGTGCAGACTCGCGGCTGCAAGAGCATTAGTCACTGTCAGCAGAAAAAGAAAAAAGCAGTTGCCATAAAAAGGCCAGGTTCCGCTTTAAATGACACATTTCAACATCCATTCCCGATGCCTTTCATTAGAAAATGCAGTGGTTCACCTGTACTTTTTAATTGTTCGGGTCATCGGTGATGAGGTTATGAGGCTTCCTGAAACATCACAAAGTAATTACTATTTAAATGAAAAAAAAAAAAAAAAGACTAGATTCAAACAATCGATTTTGACAGAGCGTTACTTGGTTTATGACTTTGTCACAGCCAAACTGCACAGAAGCGCACATTCAGAGCTGGACACGCACCGGGCACCTCTTCACTTCTGGTGAGACGTCACTCACTCGGCAACCCCTCCCACATGCAGCGGCCACACACATAGAGGAACAGCGCACCTGCAGCACACACTCTACATTCACTCCTACAAAAGACTGTTTTAAGGCTTGGAACGCATTAGTTCTTTTTCCATTCATTGTAATGGGAAAAATCGATTCAGATTTCGAACAATTCGCTTCTCGAACGGCCGTCTGGAACCGATTGTGGTCGAGAACCACTGTATTCCCATATCACGCCGCTACCGAGCTACACTTAATATCCAATTTTACTGTTAATTTAGTCATTTATTAGGGCAAAGGATTGTCATTGCTGTCTTTAAATAAATGTTGACGGCCGAGGAGAAGAATCTGTTCCTGTCTTCTGGGCGTTGTTATAATTTAAGGTCTATCTTTGTTTTACTTGTTTAGTTGTTTTTATTATTTTGTTTTATTCATTGGTTCATTGCAGTAGCATGTCATACACTTTATTTTATTTACAGTCCTCAAATAGTTTGAACAAGAGAGAGAAAAGAAGACAGAGACATAGCAACAGAGAGATAGCTTTTCAGAGCTAAGTCAAGTTAACACTCATCAAATCAATCTTTAGAAGGAGGTGAGTCATTTCATTTTCTGTTTCTATGCAACAGTGGTTTCCCAACCTCCCAAATCCCTCTTAAACCCTTCAGTTCATTCAGAATCATAAAGAGGCTCTTGCTGATGCTAACTTTACAGATTTGGCTGCCAAGTGAAACACACCCGGAGATGAACTTTATCGACGTATTTTCCCCAATAATGAAAAAGTGTTTCATTTCCTGGTAACAATTTCAAGAAAATTGTCTTGTTTTGTTTGAGTTAGTTATACAGATCAATTCCTGCTAAAGCTCCAATAACTTAAATGGAAAAAGGGGATCTGGGCATGGAGTTTCTAATTATTCAGCCCCAAAATCCATCTCAGCCTTTTAATGTTGTGTTTCAAGTAGTCAAGGCTACTAGGTTAGAGTCGAAGATTTCTCAAGCCAGGTTCACCATCACCAGCGTGAGAATGTTGGTCTTGTACTGAGGCCATGAAATCCTCCCTTTAAGATGTCTCACTGACATATTCTGATGCACATTGATCAGTCCACTGATCTGGTCAGAGATTGCGGCTGCGCCAAGGTTAATATAGACGGTGTCCTGAGATGAGGTGATGTTTAGGGGATATGCCAATTATGTCAAGCCACAACAGAATAACTCACTCTGAAAAAACGTATTGGTTTTTCTGAACCTTAGCGGGGGAGATGTCATATCAATATGAACCTCTCTGGAAGAAAAAAAAAAGACATTATAATAATTAAAAGAGATCCACCTGGATGGACAGTTATGCAGTGTCCACTTTGTATTTGATGGGACATAGAGACAATAATTTTGTGTGTTGTGCAAAAGGATTCATTTTAAGGTATAGGATCATGGGTGGTTGTGAATAGGTAGGAAGGGTAGCTGGCAGCACCTCAATTCATGGGCTGAAGACACTGTCTCTTGGACAAGATGTGGCACACCTGCTCACCCTTTCTGTGAACAAGTCTCAGAATAAAGAGCCCTGCATGCTCTGCTGTCCATGCAAACCCATGGAATGCATTCAAAGACGTTGTAGTACATATGCCTGGACTGCAGTGGTGCTGTAATGCCCTAACAGCAAGAAGACAAGCTTTTGTGCTAATATTAGCATGCCGATCTATCACGCCGTGTTCCCTCTCCTCATTATCCGAGTCAGTCTCATTGTGTGGCGTAACTCGCCTGACGCCGCCTCCCAGTCTTAGTATAACTGTGTTGGCCATCGGTCATCCATCGCTCTCACGCCGTTTGCAACTTCACCTTCAACGCCCTGTTTACACCGATGTCCAGCGGTCAGAGCTCCTTTGTCAAACTCCCAGAATAACGGCAAGCTCTGCGTTCATCTGACGGACTTGGCTTTTCACAACAGTGGTGAGATGGGCGCGCATGGAGTCACATAACAACAGGGAGATGCTGCCGTTTCATAATACGAAAGCACCACGACGGACCTCCTTGAAAATGTTCCACTTTCATTTCTTTTGCAAGCGTCATTGCCCTCAGTGGAATGGAGACGGTAGCACTGCCCCTACTGGGGGCGTGGCTTTAGCATCTTCTTACACACCCACACTTCATCCTTTCACATTCTCATGCTGCCCTCAAACACGTCAGTGTTTCCACTATGTAAACAGCGTGTCGGCTGGAACCGCTCCCAGTCAGTCAAGCGGAGCACTCAGGGCACACATAAGGCGCACCGCATGATAAGTCCGCTTTGGCGAAGATTTAAGACTTTTAAGTGCGCCTTATCGTCGTGAAAATACAGTAAATGAAAAGTGAGACTCTAAAATGGCTCACAAGCGGACTGAACGGCGTAATGGATAAACAAAAGCGGAGCAAGGAAGGATACTCCTGAATAGGACACAAGCGCACAGGAAAGTCTAGATAAGGTCAGGGATGGAGAATGAGAGCATGGAAGTCTTGTAGGAACTTTACCATCTGGCAAACGGAGCTGGAGTGGAAGGGAATGTATCCATGGAAGGACTGACGAGGAGATGAGTGCCAGCTGTGTTGCCTGTGAAGCTGGAGACAGAGCAGGAACAGGAAACGAAGGACAACAGCGGACAAGACAATAAAAGCACGAGAGAAAAATAAAGGAAGGAACGGAACAATAAAAGTGCGGACGTGACAATTTCAGTCCATAAATAATAAATAAAATACAAATAAAACGACAATCCAATTTTTTGATTAAAATAAATAAATAACTTAACTTAATCGGTGAAGTCAAATCTGTTGGACAGATCATCAAAAGCAGCCATTCATCTTTAATTATGGACATACTCCAGAGGAAAAATGGATCTGCATGGCTTCAATTTGAATATGATGTTCTTCAAAGGGATCCTTGAGAAAGAAAGAATGCAAGGGTGCAAAATCAGCAGAATGTGGATCTAAACCAGAAATAAATAAATGAAAAAAAGAAACACCCACACAGCCACTTCATGGTGACACAGGCTGTGAATGAATGAATGCAATTCCCTCTTTTCCTCTTCAGACATAATGGTCAACTAAGAAGCTGTTTATCACCATGTAAACACACATCTGCAGCCCAAAGGGAAACCTGCAGTCGATCATTGAGCTTCTTCTCGCTCTGAAAAAGCACATCATGTTTTAGATATTCGTCCAAGCCCCACGGGTCCAAAAGTCCATGAAACAAATATGTGAAAGACCTGCAACTGGAGAAATAAAAACAGCTTTGAAAGTGGGAGCCGCTTGCTTCTGCTTTGACATGAGAGAGTATCTGGTCATAGCTGGAGTCCGGGGCAGATGTTAGCTTTGGCTGTATGTGATTCCATTAGGTTTGGCTTTCATACCGAGCTCCCCAGTGACACGCTGCTCTGCCAAATGAGCTCCCAAGTGAGTCGACTACAGCTCCAGCCTGACTTCCAAAAAAAATAGTCATAATAAAGGAGGCAGGCTTTGAGAGAGGAAGACATCAGTGTGTTGCTATGTGTCTCTTGCAGATACTTAAGAGCACAGTGGAACTTTTAATGAGAGGACATCACAAACATTGATATTGATCTGTAAGTGGTCGCCCTCTAGTGTCAGGTTTCTGAATGAATAGAAGGGGGGGGAGGGGGGTATAATACATCACCTTTATTATAACATTTTGAAGTGGATAACATTCACATTCATTTCAAAGGTAAATTGCTTTGAGCTATACTATAACAAACCCCTAGCCAATGCATCTCTCTCCATGTGACCCAACTGACCCACATGACCATCGAGTCTTGGCAGTGTGGACAGAGGACATAGGTGACGCTTCAGCGCTAAGTGTGATCCACTGACTTGAATCTGGCAACACAATCCTCCACCTTCAGCAGCGAACAGTAGCGGTTCAACACAAGTCGAAAAGATTTTGACTTTCCGACCCATATATCACACATACTGTTTCATATTTATTTAATCATTTCTTTGTTGTCTACAGCAGCAAAGTATCTTCATGGTGATGCTTCAGCGCTAAGTGTGATCCAAAGTCTCCTTCCTCAATAGTTTAAACAAGACAGAGAAAAGAAGAATCTGTGAAACAGAGAGACGGCTTTTCAGAGCTTAGTCAAGTTAACACTGATCAAATCAATCTTTAGAAGGGGGTGAGTCATTTCATAGGACTTACATTCTCAACCTGAACAGAACCGAGGACAACAAAACGGCTCGGAGAATGAAATGAAAAATGACTTGAACGTCATTCATTGTGTGCGCCATGGGTTCTTGATGAGTTCTGTGTTAGCAAGATGTAACGTCACCATAACAATGGTGTCAGTGGTTCAGAACATTTTAAGGATGTTCGGAAATTTGGTAGCCCAATCCATTCGGCCCAATAGTGAATAAAAGCAACATAGTGGCACAGCATGAACCATGTTTTTTTCTTTTTTGCTTCTCATCGACAATACGATGTAATATATATATTTTTAATATAATAAATAAAAAAAAATGTGCCGTGGAAGTGAAATGAACTCTGCAAGTCCGTTGATATTCTTGAAGCACAGAGAAAGATCTGGCAACACAATCCTCCACTTTCCCCAGCGAACAGTAGCGGTTCAACACAAGTCGAATTGATTTTGACTTTCCGACCCACGTATCACACATACATTTCATCTTTATTTGTGTGTGTGAGTCGCATGTCGACTCTTCTCTCCACTGAATTAAACAGACTTCATGGCGATCAACGATGAATAATACGCAAAACACATTCCATACGTTTGGTTTAGGTCATTACAAAGTGAAACGCGGAACTAAGTCATGTTAAATCGTGGATCAGATGGCGGTCCAAGTCTGAGGACTGCGACTTTCATCGCCATTGAATGGGGGGGCTTGGCACACGTGCAGCGAGGTGCATTGGTTACATTTCTAAGTTAGATGCGATTGAAAGTCTTCAACCAATATCTTGAAATTTCGCTGGAATAGCTCTTACTTTTTTATGTGGTGAAGAGCCACATGAAACTGAGCAAAGAGCCGCGGGTTGGCCATGCCTGTTTATAAAGTGTTGGAGAGTGAGAATAGAACTGCAGTTTGCAATAAGTGTTCAACCAAACTATCTAGAGCCTTCTGTTTATATTATCAGCCTATAATATAATGGGAAATTTTTCATTTTTATTAGTTGAAAAGCCAAGTTAAAAAAAAGGAAAAAAATATTCATCTAAACATTAACTTTCTTTGACAAACTGAGGCAAATATGTTCTTTTTATATATATTTAAAAAATAAATAAAATAAAATAAACTTCAGTAATCCGCCAAGTAATCGGCAAGTATCAAAAATTTTATTCGGCTTTGGCTTCAGCAACAAATATTCAATTCGGTGGTTCCTTTAAAAAATAAGTCTACGTGATTGATCTCTTTGGTTCGTGTCGGTTAATGTCACAACGTCCTTGAAACTACAAACGTTTAAAATTGTTGTTTGATATGACGCTACTACATCAGTGCGAGATTTGATTATTGTAGAAGAAAAACTGAAAAATGTTTTTTGTAACACCAGCAAACGTGTCAATGCCTGCAAGCCATTTTATTGTGTTTATATAATGAAGTGTAGTTGTTGCAAGCCAAACAAGTTAGTTTCGAGGTTTGCCGCTAATGGCTAGCATTTATCAGATAGAAAAGAGAGTCCAGCTGATTCAATTATGTGCACACGAAATGATGAACTACCTGTCTTAGTGTCTCTGCAGATACTCCATGGTTCTGCCTGGAGCTGGTCACTCGTTGATCACAGTTTGTATATTCCTGATTGAAAAACGCTGAGTCAGAATGTAATAGAGTTTAAACAGAGGAGAAGTTACATCTACTTCATTGTTCTTGTTCTATTTTAACGTTATCATCTATGGTTAAAGCTTATTGTGAACAGCATTCCGAAAAGTGCAGTATAAATTGAGTTCTATTTTATCTGTGTCTATATTGCCACTGTGGCCCTCCCTCCTGAACAAAAACGTGTGGGCTTATTATTATTATTATTATTATTATTATTATTGTTACAGTAGCAGTAGTACTGGAAATAGTATTTTAAATGAGTTGCATAATTCTACAGTGTTTGTTTTATTGTTCTAATGTGTCTATGTTTACGGCGTTCCATGGTAAAGCTACACTGCCTTCGTAAACCTGAGCACATTTAGGACAATGAAGGATAAATTCAATATACGTAACTGAGATACATAGCTATTTCCTGTGAGAGACGCTCACCCAGGACCAAAAATCCATCGAGCCACGAATAGTCACGTCTCTGCTCAAACTGCCAGCGACAGATTTCATTTGAGTGCCACGATGGCCCGATGTCCAAAAGCGGGGCCTGTGCTCACAGCATAGCTCAATTGGTGTTCACCAAAAAAAAAAAGCCGAATTGGCCGATTCATCTTTGAGACCCTGAGCTCTTCAGTGATGAAAGCCGTTTCACACTGAGCACATGTGACAGACATGCGAGAGTCTGGAGACTCTGTGGGGAACACTCTGCTGCCAGCCTGAAGAGTCTGAGGAAGCACATCCCCAGACGCCCCACACAGACCTCCATGTGTTCAATCATGCAGGAGGTACTCGTACTAGACACCAGATTGACTTCCGCAGACCCGTTTTCAGACCACGTCCAGGTGCTCGACATCATATGGAGTGTGTTAGACTCATGTTCTTTGGTCATGATCGCTGAAAGTATTTAATGGTGGTCACATGCAAGAAGGCTGGCATGGCCCCCCAACTTTAACTTGACCACATGGATAAAGCGGACCAGATAACACAAAGCAAATACTATGTATATTACGGTATAACCTGAGTAAAGCAAAATTCCTATTGGCTCTCCTTTTCGATGATGTCACTTCCTCCTCCTTTCTAGGGTGGGACTGTATCTCAGGCTACATTCTACTTTTTTCTAATATGTGAATTGTAGCTTTTACGACTCAACATTACTTACTCACTTACTACAGTTATACAAATCGTAAAAGCTGACTAACATGTAATAAAACAGTAAAATATACAACAAAAAACTGTAACTTTACAAGTGAAAAAGATTGTGGATTAGACTATATACAAGCCCCAAACTGACGGCCGGGTGTTTATTAGAAGATGTGTTCAGTTGCTTGGAATGATTGTTCACCCAATGAAGCGGATGATGACTCACTTTGACGTTGGCATTTTTTTCTTTTTCTTTTTTTTTTTTAGATGAAATTAATTGTCTTGTAGCCTACATTATGTGTGTTTGAGGACAGAGAGTGCTGACGCCATTGTTTTTGAACCGGTGACCAGAGAAAGAGCACTGTCTATCGTTCATGACACAAAAAGTATGTACGATTTATGTGGTCATCTATAGGCAAAGGATGGACATGAACTGGCATTATGTGAATGTCATTGACTGGGGGTCCAATTCAAACACCCTGGGAGGCAAACAAAATCCACTGAAGCTCAAGGATGAGGGACCTGTACTGGTGAAATGATGATCGTGGTGCGTGATGTGTGCTTTATTGGGTGAAACAAAAGGCTTTGCCTCTGGACAAATGTGAAATAGCGCCGTCATTTTGTCACTGACACCCGCACCAATGAAAAGCCAGTTCTTTGCAGCTCGTGCAAAAGTCACTTACTCTCCGCTCATCATGACACTTTCTATCAGTGTTCAGTTATAAACAACCTTCTCAAAGGTTTTGATGAAATCATTTGATTTTAAGAGTCAAAGTTGAGTCAGTGTTTGGTTTATAATGTTACACAACTACTCACGTAGTTCAATTCTGCGCGGCTGATTTTGTTGATTCTTCTGTAATTATCTTTTCTTTTGTTGAAGATATTGTTAAATGCTGTGTGTCTGCGGAGAATGTTTAAAAGAATAAGGAGGATAAACATTAGTCGAGGAAAAGAAAAAAGATTCACATGGTTCCTCTGCAAGCAGTTGGTTCGATACTTCTTTGTGAGAGTGTCGGCCTGCTTTATAATTGTGTTTCTGCCCTTTGTGGGAAACAAAAAAAAGAAAGAAAAAAATGAGCGGGGGGAAATTGAATTGTTTTGCTTTGTAATTGTTTAATGATAAAAGGACTCATAAATCGAAGGGAATGTATGGAAAGATTCACATTCTTGAAGTCGTGTTTTATTCTGCTTGTTCTGCTCCAGTGACACCACGGTGCTCAGGTATTGTACCCATTATGAATCTTTCCTCTGACACAAATATGTTTCAGTCATTTATTAAAAGGTCATGGTCACACACAGGAGTTATGCATGCAATGAAAAAAAAAAAAAAAAAACACCATCGATGGCCTACAAGCTTGGCAGACAGTTTATTTTTTTTTTAGGCTTGTTAGCTCAGGATGAACCTTCCAGCAGATTTCGGCAGCGTCTGCATCACCCTGCGAGCGCTTCATCCACAGATCAGATTGTGTTTCCAGCGGGACTGGCGGGCAGACTCTAAATGTTCCTGCTAAAAAGCACAGAGCAAAGCAAAACTGTCTGACATGGTTATCCTTGAGGATTAACTGAATGTTTTCGGTGGGAAATATATGGTGAATAATTACAGGGGTTTAAAGCACTTTTTAAAAAATCAACTCAACTGAAGTAGCAGTACGAGTCAACTCTCATAACAGTCAGCTGTCATGAGCAAGTCGTTGATAATTGATATGAACAGTTGGCATGGCAACAGAAGGAGCAGCAGGTTTCCCCTTCACGATCTTTACTCTTCCTTAGTGTTCTTGCTGCCGTCTATTCACCATTAAAATGAACTTTTTTGTGGACATACTTCTGCCCTGCTTTGTTGCCCACACCCCAACCGGGTACTCAGAACATATCCCATAACACATTGTGTTTCCCTTATCCCTTTCACTCAAACTTCCTCAAGTATTGGTGGAAAAAATCTCAAAAATGGATGGACACCAAACACAGAAAACCAAGCGAGAGACACTTATAAATGAGCAGTAACTGTGATAATGTTTTCCTGGCTGACGGGGGACAGAAAATAGGTGAGAAGCAAGTGCCCTAAAGTCATAAGATTTTCTTAGAATGTTCTCATGAAACACTGTAAAATCCATTAGCTACCCGTAATGTGAACACGTAGGTTTACTCAGACTTTGACAATTTGTTCTTATGACTCATGTTTATGGAGTGTTACTTGCCCTGTGGAAACTATGTTTTTTTCAAATCATGCTCACTCGTACCACAAGAGTAAATGGTGAACACAGCCATACTGGTGTCTGTATATTCAATTACAGTGAAGTTCAACTGAAACGATAGCACCCCACGATGTCACCCAGGAAGTTTGATCTCTTTCAAAATAAAAGACTGCTCAAAGTGATGCTCATTGAGGATTTCTTAGATGTGACTCAGTCTCCCAGTCAGGAAGGGTCCACTGGCAGACGACAGAGGGCCTGCGGACTCTTACCTAACCTAACCTAACCTTTTACTTCCCTGAATAAACCGATGGAAAAATAATACGTTATTAGCCACTTTCTAACAACTTTATTTAATTGAGAATGAATTGATGTACATGTATTTGTTGGAAGTAAGGAGAGATGCGCGGTAAGCAATAGCTGTTCCTGAGTTGGCTCAGATGTCCAACTCACCTCCTCTGCTGAACTGAGATGGATTGTCCCAAAAACTACACAGTACGTGATACAGTGTGAGTAGAAGTTTGCTGCTCGCTGTTACAGCTATGTATTGTTTCTCAAAAACAAAAAGTTAGTTACTAGACACAGAGGAGATGTTGGAATGGAAATGGAAATTATAACTCACACCAGATCTGCGCCACCTAAAGCCAGTGCCATCTTTGTTGACAAAGGTACTTAAATGTTTGATCTCCAGACATTCCCTGAGGCACTTTGCCTCTTGTTTGGGCTGTCATATGCTTTACATTTAGACTACCCTAAAGCCTCAGAAAGCACGCTCAGCTTCAGTCAAAGTGTCATGGCAGAAACTCCCATCAAAACTGCAAACTCTCCAACAATTTCTTTTTTCAAAAATCAGTTCTTTATTTGTCACCAAATGCAGACACTTATGATATAGCTTTCATTTTCAGCACCATTCAGGGATACAACAGGGACATATATAATATGAAGTCGGAAGAAATAGAAAACATTTGTTACAGTTGGACTTTCGACAGTATTATTGTCTTCATATATTGTGTTTCATTATCATTTATTTTATGATTGTGAAGCCTCACACATTTTTTTTTAATAAACAGCACCACCTACCGAGCTCTGAATATAATGACACTGCTTCATGAAGCCTCATCACCTTATTACTTGTATTTATTATCATTTTCAAATAGGTCTTAAATAACTATCCCAAAATGCTGTCAACAATTCACCCTTTCCCATAATCCCTTGCTACCTGTCTCTGGCCAACCATATCATCACCTGCCTGTTTCGGACAGTAGTGATGATTTTATAAATCTTCATGAAGTAGTGTCCTATTTTATTAGTTATCACTCATTGTTCAATAATCTTTGGAACAGAACAAATACTCCCCTGTCACCTCACATCACAAGAGCCCCATCTACCAAGCATTAAAGTATCATCAGCCCATCACTACTATCTGGTACAGATGAGACTACAAACCCCAGAATGCATTGCTAGTGGATTTCTTGGCCAGTCAGCAATTGCTAGCTTGCCCTCCTCTGTTGACCTTTGTTGACATTAGTGACAATAATACAATCATCTGGAGATAAGAAAAAAACAACGGTAAATTGAAATAGTTCCAGTGTGTTTTTCATTGCGCAGTAAAATTGTGAGATGTTGGAACAGTTATTCAACAATGTCATCTGTTTCCTGTGTATCAGCCAGCAATATTGCACTCCTCACATGCTTACAATAATTCTGCTGAATACTGGAGTCAGTGTCCTCACCTCTTGGAACATAATCCACTTTGACCACATTTATGGCCACCATGAACCAGTGCAACTGAGTTACACCTCCGTTCAGCACTCTCACCACATGCCCCAGGATGTGTTCCCATCGCTGTTCTGAGCCAGGAGCCCTGTCGAAAAGTCGATTTCCGCCGTTCACAAGTCTATTATTACTTCCCAAACTTAATTTCAGTTCCTCTCACTTCCTTTTTTATGAGGAGTTTTAGTCATCACAAAATAAAGTTGCCTCATTTTATGAGATCATTTTCACCATGAGTTGAGCTTTAGATGTAGTACAATGAATTGCCCAGCTGTAATGTAATGCGATGTTGAATTTTCATGTGTACATTCATTTTGCTTGAGGCTATTAATTTACATTCAGCCGAACAATGTAATAATATTAAATAATAAGGTTAAAATCAGGGGTGAAAAATGCATGCATAATGATCTGCAGATCTGCATATATACAGTACATTTTTTTTCCCCCCCAGTTTGATTCAAAGCATGAATGGCTCATTACAATAAAAGCTTTTAGTCAAACCAGGCAGTGGCGTAGCTGCAGCAGCTTTCAGCAGCTTTCAGCAGCTGGTGGTTTTTCTCTACTTGCCTAGGTCTCAGAGGACATCTCAATATTCCCCCTCAACATCTTCAACTTTGCTCACGGGAGAAGTCATGCTGTTTGTTTGATCAGTTTCTACATGTGCCGTGGATATAACAATTCTTCTCAAGTGAAGGATCACTTATTCAATGACTTCAAATTCATCCCGACTGCTGGCCTGGCTTTTTGAGGCTCAGTTAAAACTGAATATTTGGTGGTGGTGTGTGTCCCATTGTTTTGTGAAAAGGGACAATGCAATATACAAATCAATAGTGAGTGCAAAAAAAAAAAGAGAAGCATTATCTTCAATATGATCTTTGATAATATTGCAGTAATTCCAAATGCATTTTCAAAAATGGTATGCAAATAAATGGCCCAGCAACCCTAAAGATGTGTGCCACTGCTACACTCCAGATGATTCTGCATTACTCTGAATGGATGTTCCAGCTTCCTTTGTCATTCAAGTGCGACAACAAAGTGAGCTCCAATTTTGTATCGCTAAATTGATCGGAAGGTTTTTTAGAAAAGTAGTAAGTAAAAATGGCAGCGCAGGTAAACCACCGATCTGGCTCTAACAGCACATTGCAATCTCTGTCTCAGCCTGCTGTCGTGTTCAGAGTGACACACGTCCCTGTTTCTCCAGTATATGGTGTAATTTGGAGCCTTTCTGAGAGTGAAACTCTGGCCACGACAGGTGAAGAATCAGGCGAGCTGACAAAAGAATGCGCCACAGGAAAAAGGACTAATGCAGTTTGAAGTGTCACTGGAATCCTGCCTCAAGATTTATTCGACCTGCTGACAAATAAATGAGATTGTAGTGTTCCAACAGCAATGAAATAAACTGGAATTTCTTCTGACACCTTGAATTGATTGTGCCGAAATTGAGCTGACCACACCTGTGCAGGAAAGAGACAAGATATTTACTGTGCAAGTAGGTTGCAGTCAACACCACTCTGCATCTTTCCAGTGTAAAATGAATACAACCACAGGGAGGGATAATACAATTTGATCCGGTTGTTTCATCTTTCTTTTTTCCACCTTCTAGAGGGACTTCAAGAGCTCCTTATTTATCCTTTGAAATGAAGTTATTTTGTTGCGCTATTGTGTGAGGAGCCACCTGAGTTCATATAGCGACAGTCACAACTTGTGCAGGGAGAAGATCAAAGCTCATACCTCCGGGCTTTGTTATATATTAAACTAACTTCCAGCATTCGCGATACGTCCCTCTTGCTCCACACCGGCCCTTTTGGCGGAGACCAAATTAAACCCAACTTGTCTCTTCATTTGCAAATGCACTAGTTGCAACATCCGCCTGTGCTAAAACCAAGCAATAAGTCTTGAGACACATTCACACCAATGCTGGATGTGATATATCCATTGCAGCCTCTGACTCATGTGAAGTCATTGAGCAGGCATTATTACATGCACACTCTGGAATATAGGGCAAGAGGGTGGCAGTTTCCAAATTAGCACACGTTTCTTTTTCTGGTGCCAGCAGCACAACATACAGTACACCTCCACTGTAACTTTAGGCCCTATATACAGCATGTTAGCGATAATTCTGAGAGATGCTGCGCTTTAACTCAACAAACAGACTTAGTATCCAATTGTCGTTTTGCCATTAAAGCAACAATGCGTGACATTTAAACGTAAATGCGTTGTTTTCGTATTGTTCTGAGAGTGGCATCACTGCTCCAACTCCACATCCACGCGACACACTACGGCAGAAGTGACTTCTGCAGCAAGCTGAGTTCATTTACATCATGGCAGAAGCAAGAGTGCGTCGTGAGGAATCCAAGAAGAGAAATCGTGAAACTGATCCAGGACAATAGGAGATGCATTTACTGAGAGCTATGAAAGGCTTTTCTTCTGATCCTGAAGTGCCAATGTTTCTACTCGACTGGCAAGTAAGTTTTGTGTAGACTGTTGTCTCTGTTGTCTTACCAAATTTTTAAGGGAAACAAATGTGTATTTGCTTGTTGTTTGTATATATATATATATATATATATATATATATATATATATATATATATATATATATATATATATGGGTGCTAGTTATACTTTGTGTGTAGCCTGCTAAACGAACACCGTTTTTCATTGAATTTATTGTCCACAAAAATGACTTGCTCATCTTCTAACACAGTTATAGATGTCTGCTGTTGGTCGTATTGCACTGTCGAAGCGTACAGTGAACATATAGCTGGCGAAACCGATTAGCCACAATGCTAATAATTGCACTAGTCATGTTACTCAATATATTTGTACCGGGTTTGTAAGTCATTGTTTGTGTTTACCGCGGGTCTTGGGAATGCTAATAAATGTGGAAAACTTATTTGATGATAACGAATGTGTAAGTGTCCGTTACTCATTTTATTGTGTTTCTCACAGTATTGCGTAGATATAGCCAGCAAAAAGGATTAGCTCGCATTTAGCTAACATTTATCAGACGGAAAAAATAGTTTAGCCGATTCACTGTCATGAGCAGTGTTGATGGTCCATCTGTTTTGGACAAGTGTGACATGCTCATGTTTTATCTGCAGATGCTGCAGCTGAGTCCTCTGTTGTGCAGACCTGCTGGGAGCTGCTGAGAGATGCGACCGGTGGCACATTCCATCATTCCTGGCGATTGTTCTGGAACCGATTGAAGAAGAAGAGTTTTTAACTCTGACGTCTGTGTCCACCGTCAACTCAAAATGAAAGTGTGAACAGACGTTTTGATTCTCATGCTCTGATCGCTGTATGCTCCTTGTTGAAACACGCTGACCTAATAAAGCTAGACAGGAAAAAGGTGCACCTTCATCTTTATTATTCAGCAGCGTTGTAAACAATGGTGGCGTCCCGCCACAGCTTAAATGAGACCCTCCAGGCCATAAGAGAAATGATCTGTTTTTGGAGATGTACGCTCACGTGATCAAACATGTTTAAGCAGAGTGGGAACATCGAAACAAACGCATAGCGCATAACACATCATGTAGGTGGAGATGAACATTACTGTTTTCAACATGTTTTTCACAGAAGAATCCCGTAAGAAACACACAATGACTGATGTCCGTTGCTCACAGGACTCAAGCAGTGCACGCCAGCTGGACATGTGAAGGGACAGACCCGTGATGACGCCGCATTACTAGAAGACAGGGGTTTGTTGTCACCAATTCAGTAAATGTCAAAACTTTCCCATTTTCTTTATTCTGAAAAGTGCAGTCAAAATAAAGTTTTATCATCTGGGTCCGTCCGGTCTTGCAGCTGCTTCAGCCTCTCGCTGGATCCTGCCTCTCCTCATTGGATAAATGACGGAGTTTGATTCCTGATGTCGAATGATAGATGTTTCTAGAGTCCCTTTTCAAGTATAAGCTTGACAGTGTTGTGTATATTGCCATCTGTGATTCCATTTTTTGCTGTTTCACCATGGTCTTTGTGCATAAACAAATAAACATGCGACGGGGGGGGCGGGACCGGAGACCCAGTTTTACGTCAGCTTACGCTCATTTAGCCAAAAGCAACTATTCTTAAACTACCTAATGCTGCTTTAACAATTGTAAAGAAAATCTGAAATGCAGTTTCTATCATTATTCAATATATTTTAACGTTAAGGTTACTCTAAATGGGGGTGTCGAGTCATCATCAAACATTTGGGTTTTACTCATTGCCAGGTGAGCTGAGAGAGAAGAGCAGCATCAGATCAGTCCAAGAGCAAATGGGCTCTTCAGCAGGTATTTTGTTCAAAGCAAAGCGCTTCCTCTGATCTCATGTTGTCGGTACAGCAGGTAAAGCTGGGGTTATCTAATTGTATCCCTGGTTCAACGAAGCATGCAGTGCCCTGTGAGCAGACTTGTCTTCCAATTGACTCAACCATGGAGTGCGACCACTTGGCAGTCCGGCCTGGGAGCATCAAGCACTTCGCTGAACTGAGCTTACGTTTAGGTAACCTTAGGTTCAGTGTGTTGATATACTCAAGACCAAGGCTTGCGGATGAATGACATGCTGGATAACTGTGGCGAAAGAGACTGGGGTGGGCTATTTCCTTAAAACTGAGGCTGTCTAATAAATAATCACTTGGCATGCTAAAATAGATTTTCATTGTGAGTCCAATGAATATATGACTCATTCTGACCTTCAGTATTACGGATGAGTTTGAAACTTTGTCCTTTCAGGGAGCAGCGTGGTGGACTTAAAAACTCTTTCGTTTGCATGAGACAATTCATGCTCATCTAATGTCATTGGTTATTTATGTTGAAAGAAAGAAAATGCTTCCCGGCAATATCACCTTTTTGGATTTGCAGGTTTTTGCTGTGAGGAAGTTTGCTCAGTCTCCAGCTAGTGAAGAATGGTCTCCAGTGTCAGCCAACCTTTTACTTAAATACATTTTCACCTCTACCCATATATCAGTCCAACTGCATATCAGGATTGGCTGAAAGTCAGATTTCAATTGCAATTTTATATATATATGTTACATTTGAAGCTATTTGGACCATCCTGACTCAGGGGGTTGGAGTCCGGCCCGGTTGTCGGGCTATGCTCCTCAGTGTCAGAAACTGGATGATCGCAATCTTGTATATTAGGAACTATGTAGGACCGCACAATTCCTGAGTTTCAAACTATGCTACGAAACATCTCGTCGGACGTAGGAGGTCACCGCCAGGTTATTCAAGGTGTTGGTCACCAGGGTTCATTTGGTGACATTCACTAAAGGTGGCATTAATTCCCAGAGTAAGGAAAACTGTAAAGACACTGACAGTCGCAGTTGATGCGACACAACCATTTTACAATTCATTAGCACTGCACTTTATTTAACTGTTGCAGAGTGATTTTGTTTTAAAGAGTTCAGTAGCAGACAACAATTAAATAGATTTTCCCACCACACAAATCCTGAATATTTGTGTTTGTTTTTTTTCCCCCCTCATCTTCCCTTGACGCTCTTTTCTCAGCGTGCAATGCAGAGGCTTATGAAAGAAGTTCAATCATTTTAAATTGCAATTTTAAAAATAACACAAACCCAGATCCCTCTGCCTTCATTTGTTTTCTCCATGGTTTCTGGTAAAATGTTTTGGATAATGAGCATCAGTCAAAACCGCTTCTTTGTAGTCTTCACAGAGTATTCATTCAGGTGAAATAAACTGGATGGATATTTGGAATAGAGGGATAGATGGCAAGGAATGAATCCTCCATATGGTGAAAATGAGAGAAGAGGGAGTTGACCGTTTAAACATTCTTGTATTATTTTTCATGCGAGCAGAAAATCACTCCATGAAAAAAGCAATATGCACCAGAAGAATTAGAAGATTTTATCAGGGATAACAGTATGACCACCAGAGAAATGGTGTCAGCTTTTGTCTTGAGTTGACATTAAAACTGCAGCTCTTGTCAGGTTGAAAGCGGCGGACCACAAGTAACGCTATTTTAGCTCCTCTGACCTTTTCGGGACATAAATTGTTCTAAGGTGTGTACACACAGCAGCAACTATTCTCTTTAATAACTGCCGATGAATCTGAGACACTTCAGTTCATTGTCTTTTTTTGAGCATTTTGAAGATGAGCAATTGAACTGTCAATATTTTCAGCTACTTAAAGAGGACTTTGGTGTTTGTCATCCTCACCTTGATGCAGTAAACCCCTCATCATGGTGCAGCGACGTCACCTCTCATGCAATTGGTGTGAGAAGCTCGGAAGTCACACATTTCAATAACAGTGACTTCAGATGTGAAAAATGCAAGGTGCGCAGGGAGACCTGGAACCTCTCTTCACTGAAGCACATTGATGTCAGTTATATTTGCAACCCCTTGCATGGCGTTACCATGTTGCCACAGCGTTTGTGGGGCTTTAAAAAGCATCAGGAGCTTCAGGCATGTTGACATGTAAACAAAGGTGAAGAAAAAGATAACACACATCAGCGCATTTGAATTGATGTGGAAGTGGGGCTTTGGCTGTGTGTGCTTTTAAAAGTTTGGAGTTACATTGGGTCCCCCTATGCAGCGACAAGCTCCGGTTTCATACGGGAGGCATTTGTGATGACAGCTGTCCGCAGAGGCGGGCTGAAGATTTCCTTCTGACCTGTCACAGCAGAGTGGACAAGGCTGGACAGAAGGAGATTTCAGCTCCCAAAAAATGGGCGGGACTCATGTCCATATTCAAAAGTGAATACATAAAATCAGAGGTGGAAAGAGTACTGAACATCATACCATTTACATTGCTTAAAATGTACCCAATTCAAAGTAAAAGTACTTCTGTAAGTCATAAAGTACTAAAGTTGAAGTTCAAATTACAACTAAAAAAAAAGTACGCACTGTACTAATCTCTTAATGAATGACTGAATCATTAGATTCATTTTTCAGATGAAGTTACACCGAGGCATTGGGTTTTGTCAACAATAGTAAAGAAGAGATTTAACAACAACATCATAGTAAACCTCTTCCTACACAGTCGGAACACGGGTAAGAACAGGCGTAATAAATGCCAGTCTAAACTTGGAGCACTTCCTTAGCAACAAGATAATATGACAGTTCATGTTCAGGTGTTGCTATTTGCGTTTTGACATTGTTTTGTTTATTTGACTGCATTAATTCGACATTAATTTGAAAACACATACTATGTAGCATTATAACCCCTATATCAGGGCACCTGGACACATACTGGGCTCACATGGAGACGTCACGCAGATACGTCAACAGTGAGTCACAGTCCTAACACATGCAGACAGTGAAACACATTACCCTCCTACAGGCAATTTGTTTGTCACCGTTGCACTTAAACCTCATGTGTTTGGTCGGTGGGAGGAGACAGACACAGAGGGAGCGTGAAACCTTGAGGCGAGACACAGGTGGTGCAACCTGCACAAACTGACATTTAACCTGCAGTTATTGGTAATTGTTCCTTTCACTGTGAACACACCCGCCTCCTAAGGAACCACAATAATATCACACCGCTGACATCTTACTCAGATCAAAGGACATTTGGCAAGATAAAAAAATGTGTTTGGATTGTGACACAATGTGTCAAACTTTGGATCATAGAGACTGCGTTTGTTTCTGCACCTGTGATAAGTGTCCCATTTATCATGATGTCTTCCAGCTGCAGCACCTGGTGCCTGCCTGATGCATGGAGAATGGGGCAACAATGAGGGATTATTGACAGGAAGGCTTCTTTTAATGGTCACATCAATCCTTCCCAACACATGAGCATGATTGTATCCACGGCACTAGATTTTTCCCAAATAGCAGGTGAGCATCTCAATATAGCTCACTGCCTGATACATAAAAATGATGAATATTCCGATGCATGTGCCAACAGTTTATTTTCTTTCGTACTTTTTGGTTTTTATCCTTGCATCCCAAGCTCTTCATCAATAATGCACTGTAAGAGGCTCATCCTGTTTGACTTACCGTTTCCCTCCTTCTTCTTCTGTCTGCACGAGAATTAAGAAAATGTCTTAAAAGGAACAACAACATCCAAATTAATTCATATTCATTCACATATTAGGGGTTAGGGAAAAAAAACAAAAAACAATAGTCGGTCACCCTCCATCTTGAAATACAGTCGTACCTCGGTTCTCGACCACAATCCGTTCCAGACGGCCGTTCGAGAAGCGAATTGTTCGAAATCTGAATCGATTTTTCCCATTACAATGAATGGAAAAAGAAATAATGCGTTCCAAGCCTTAAAATAGGCTTTTGTAGGAGTGAATGTAGAGTGTCTGCTGCAGGTGCGCTGTTCCTCTATGTGTGTGGCCGCTGCATGTGGGAGGGGTTGCCGAGTGAGTGACGTCTCTCCAGAAGTGAAGAGGTGCCCGGTGCGTGTCCAGCTCTGAATGTGCGCTTCTGTGCAGTTTGGCTGTGACAAAGTCATAAACCAAGTCACGCTCTGTCCCAGACTCGCCTCATCCCTGTCCCAGCTCCAGCCCACAACAGGACATCAAACCCTGGAGTGAGCGCTCCAGCCTCGGAGGTGTGGAGAGCGAGCACCTCCCCTGTGACACTCTACCACGGTCCAGTGCGGAGACAGGAAAGGTTTTACACCTCAATATGAAGAAACAACAGTCAGTAAATGTAGCTAACGGGACACGTCTGCATACAGAGGCTGCGTTATACACAATTGGGTCAGACTCCTTTCACGATTATGACAAAATCGAGTGGCATTACTTCTACTTCTACCACACGTGCTTTCATTCAGAGCTTGTTTATTCAAACGTTCCAGTCAAAACTGCTGAGAACACACCGTGTTGAGTGTTTATTCCTACAGGTAGCAAAATCATCTGTCATTATGAGTTTGGGATCATTGTTGTGTGTGTTACCTCCATTAGCCACCAGCTTCAGTCAGGCTGGCCGAAATGTTTTTGATACACCATCATTATTGCAAAAATGCTTGCCATGCTTTTTCTGTATCTTCCTCGGTTCACTTACCTCCGCTGTGTGAGTTGCCCCACCAAGTGCTCATTTGTCTTATTGTTATTGTGCATTGTACATTGAAAGTGTTCTGACCTTCACATAATGCGTTCTGTTTTCATACCAATGAAAGCGAAACGACGAATTCTTCATTAAAAGCATGAGTGTATTTCGAGTCACAGACCATTAATCACACCAACCATCACGAATGACATTGACAAGTTTATTACAGCAGCTACAAGACAAAGCAGTCAGAAGAACAACTGAAATACAAACTGTTGATGACAGGAAACTAAATACTGTTAATCTCTTTCAGCATGACTCGCTGGTAGTGATGGGTGGAGGAGGTATCATAAAACAGTCTCTTCATTTTCAGAAGCCACTAGATAGTGTTCTGGGTTCAGAAATGATGTGAGGTTTCATTGAATTTGTTGTTACAAATTGACAAAAACCCATTGTCAATACTAAGGAAACCTCGTCTATCCATAACTACTTACTGGCACAGAGTTGGGGTCATCACATGCTGTTTTTGTCAAAACATAGCACGAGCCAAAGCAGACCAATGTGGATGATGTGCACATGTGCGTCCTCACTCACTTCCAAATTCCTCAAGGGAATAGGAATGTGAGGGCCAGCCTGCTAGCAAGGGCACACACCTGGGAAGCCTGGTGACGCAGTTTCGCCCTCTGGAGGTGTTGTGACTCAAAACCTATGAACTGGGGTTCCCACCTGAAGAGCCCAATAAAGATCTCGCTCCCCATCCAACTTGACACTGTGCTGTTTAATAGGTGCGGGATAGCACCGAGAAGTCATAAGACAAGCCTATACTTAAAAAAAAAAAGTTTTAAATGAGTAGGAAATGTATAAATATACATAAATTCCTTCTGATTGTCAGTATAGATTTAGAGCAAACAACTTAACATCACTGGCATCCAGTGCACTTCAGTTCATGAAAATTCATTGAAGCTTGAATTCCAAAAAAAAAAAAAAAAAGCTTTTGACATAAACAATTGTGTCATAATTTCCACACAGTTGAAAGGTATGGGCACAGGGACTTAGTAATGCTCCTGGTGACAAGTTATTCAAGCTACAGAAAACAATTTGCGCAGGGAAAAGTTGAGGGGATATTCATCATTGTGTTTTGACATTGTTTATTGTGTCCCCCAGGTGTCAGTATTTGGTCCAAATCTATTTGTGCTTTCAATGCCTGAAAAATGGAAAGGTTAAAACACAATGTATCAAATGTGTCGATTATTTCTTTTATTTTTTTAATCTGGGGAGGATTTACATGGACCACTGGGGAGGGTCAGCATTGAAATATACGTACAGAAAATGAGATTTGACGGAAACAAAATAAATATGACCTGAGAGACAGAAAGCGAGAGAGAGAGAGAACATGTGTTTGTATGTGATTACATTTTACAACTATAGTTGTGGGGACCAATTCTTGGAAAAACACCTCCTTTCAGACCTTTCACCAGACCCCATTGGTTCAAATCTCAATTTGAGTGTTAAACATTTTCAGGTGAGAGATTGACAACAGCATTATGTCAATGAATGATCCCCACAAAAGAGGAATGTAACGTGTGTGTGTGTGTGTGTTTGTGAACGAAGGAAAAGAAATGACAGACCTGAGAATCGAGAACAGGATGACATCCACATTATGCTGAAGAGGTACAACTGTCCCGGAAACAATGACAGATAAGGACAGGGTGATGGCAACAATGTCGACCAGGAAGTTCATGAGCCAAACGACTGAGGTGGAGAAAAAAATAAATAAATAAAGATGGATGAAAGAAAAGTGACAACCCTCCCATGAAATGAAAAGAGGGGAGAATTTGCATAAATACAGCAGAGTGATAAAGATGAAGTACAAAAACAGGAACATGAGATTTATGAAGCAAACAGAGACAGAGGGACGATGTGTACTATTAGAGTCCAGGACAAGAAAAGAAATGCCGTGTTCTGAGCCTGCAAACATTGGAGCCGTAATAATTTTATAGGCTCTTTATGGAGAACCTGATAAAAGAGTCCATCTGTAGGAATATATGGCATGAAAAACAGCTAGGCAGCTTTGAACAGGCCCTCATCCCGACCCTCACCCCAACCATAGACTCATGAGATGTGATGGTTATGCCCTCATGGAATGGCCGATAACAGCCTTTCTTACCAACCAGTGGGTGTAGGCAGAGCCTGCTGGTCCATAAGAATGGGTGATATTGTACCGACCCATTCAATGGGGTGATTACATCCATATAGTGTGGCGAAGAATGCAAAATGGTACAAAATGAGAGGTCAAAGTGCAAAGTACGAGTATTAGGAGCAAGGCCGATGGAGCACACAGCACTGAAACTGGTTCCAGTAGAGCATATGGGCAGCTGTCATTGACAGAATATGTTGCACGAGTGTGGCCTAAACAGGTCAGACTCAGACAGACACAGATGGGAGAACAATATGGACAAACTAAAAGTGGATCTAGACAATTTTCTATGGTGATCGGTTTCATATGAAACACTTACAGTGTAAGCACCCCCACTTTTGAGGGTTGCTTTGGTCATAACCCATCCACAACAACAGACGTCTTTGGCAGCTTACTTGCTGTTTACGACACTGCACATGTGCATCCCCGGAAGTCTAATAGCAAGTGGAGTGGAGCAATGAAAACGCGTCCTCGATTAACCCATTGTCACTCCCTAGGCGTCAAAGTGTGTCGATCTAAAAGTGACTTTTGCATCCTATATTGAGACTGAGGACACCTGTGTTGTGCACGCAACCCATAGTCCTTTCAGGTGCTTTATATACCAATTCACACTGTACGATGTTGACACTAATCCCAAACTCTGTTTTTCCTTTACATGACACACTAGCCTAGAACTCGTGCGTCAATAAAAAGCTTAATACGTCAACACGCAATGCTGAAGGCTGACTTCCTCATGTAGTGACATGTTATGCCAAAGGAGTGAAGTGAATGTGCTGGGAATTCCAGGTAGAGAGGGGATTTGAATCCGGGCAATTTCTGGATTTGAGCGTATGGCAGGTTTTAGTTTGAAATCTATGAAGTCTTTGTGCCTGAGACGCTGATACTTTGTCTCGCACTGGCGTCTCGCTCAGCCTGGTGAAAACTTTAAAGTTTTAGGAATATATGTGTTGTACATTTCCCACTTTTTTTCATATGATGTGCTGTTTTATTTTGTCAGAAGGTGGATGATTGATGTGTTTCATCCTGTTACCAGCACCCCTGCCTCCATTTATCACATGTGTCGCGTCTATATCAGGAGGTCAATACCATTGGAAGTAAACTCTTGGAGTCAGGGACAGAGCCAAGAGCCAAGATATGACACACAGCCATAAGGTCCCAAAGTAGTGCAAGGGTTGCACACAGAAGTGTGAACTAGTTATGGTGAAGTCTGAGTGGAGGGTTTTCCCTTAAAGTAAGAAAGTGAAAACATTTCATGGGCCAAAGTAGCATACAATGATCAACTGAACGAGGAGGCTTCGACGTCAGTAAACAGGTACCATGAATGTTGTTTAGATTTATAGGGAGGTTCATGTGAATAAGACATAAGTGAGCTCATTTCAAATCAAACTGAGCGGAAAGCATCCACGCTGCTCAGTTAAAACCAGTCTCAGTTACTGCAGGTGTTTGTGTTGTCAGTGATAAAATTCAAGAAAAACCTCTTTGAATGCGCTTCAGTGAAAATACCGGACCACTTCAAATGTGAGAAGCTGAACTCATTTCATGTGGTACTGTCTTGAATCACACCCAGAGAAGAGAAATGAACAATTGATAAGCTCCTACGAAAACAAAACTGTACCACAACTAATGTATTGAAAGTAGTGCTGTCATTTTAACGCGTTAATTCGATTCATTAATTATGCCGCAATTTAACACATTAAAAAATGTAATGCAATTTATTATCAAGTATCAACGGTTCTTCATTTTGCCTCATTTAGAGGCATGTTATATATATATATATATATATATATATATATATATATATATATATATATATATATATATATATATATATATATATATATATATATATATATATACATATATATGTATGTATATATATATATATATATATATATATATATATATATATATATATAACTTGCTATATTGAGCTTAAGTTTATTATTATTATTATTATTATTATTATTATTATTATTATTATTATTAACTTATGTATTGTTGTTGTTATTCTTTTTTACTATTTATTTTTTTTATGTATTTTTGTCAGTATTTATCTGATATTTATTTATTTTGGACATATAGTTTTTGTTTTTGGAAACCAGAGGCCTCAGACCAGAGAGAGAGAGACGTTGCAGTGATAATGCAGTGATATGCTTTTGTGCAATGACAATAAAGAAAGTCTAAGTGCCTGTTTGAGGCAGCCTTATTTCATTTCAGAATTTTATTTATTTAACTCAGTCGCTGTATTTGTATTACATTTTTGAAAAAGCCTTATTTTATTTATTTCACAGTATTGCTGTATTTGTTTTACATTTTTGAAGACAGCCTTATTTTATTTATTTCACTGTATTGCTGTATTTGTTTGACATTTTTGAAGACAGCGTTATTTTATTTATTTCACAGTATTGCTGTATTTGTTTTACATTTTTGAAGACAGCCCTATTTTATTTATTTCGCTGTATTGCTGTATTTGTTTTACATTTCTGAAAAAGCCTTATTTTATTTATTTCACTGTATTGCTGTATTTGTTTGACATTTTTGAATAATGCACCTGGCCTAACTGGGTTGTGGATGTGCTTGACCTTTACTTTTGGATTTCATTCATGAAGCACAGTTCACCAATAAAACACTGGATTTCAAATCTTCTCTTCTTGCTGTATTCGATTGATCAGTCATGCACTACAATTTTTAATATCCTAGAACTCAAATTCTTTATCAGGAGACCTTTAGCGGACAAAATAAAAGCAGATCAGGACAGTTATCTTTCAATGGCACTTCCTGCCCACAGGACAAAGTGTCTGGTGTAAACACATCTCTCTTCAGCGTTGCGTCCTCACTTGTGCACGGTCGTATCCACAACAGGATTTGCCCTCGCTTGGTGTGTAAAGCCATTCTTCCTGACCTGAAGAACGAACAGCAATCCAGGCAGATGACAATGTAAAAAGTGCTTTTGGTCCTATATAATTTCCCCTGACTTGGCCTTTTCCTGACTTTCATTTTCCAGCACTCTCATGTGTTCACAGATTATGTGGAGGGCTCATTATTCAGCTCATTTGTGTTCTGTATTTTTGCATCTAGGACACAAACTTAGAAAGAAGTCTGCCTCGCTACACAGCCTCTCACTGCAATGTCTCCATCAAGGCCATTTAAGCAACTGAATTATCACATATAATAAGCTCTAGCTTCGCTCACCGTTTCAAACCCTTCATAACTTTTGCTGTTTATGAGTTGTCACTCTGCTTCCAGAGGAAAAGGTTTCTCTCTTATTCAGCGCAAACCTTTCTGAGAGGAACAGGCAGCTCTGCTCACAACAACCAAGACGATAAAGACAAAAAAAAGCTTTTCCAGGGCAGTGTGCTTTTCTTTGTAACACAAATGTATAAAATATGCTCAGATGTGAAGAAGTCATCTTGCTTCTCACTGGGATTCATCTTAATAATGTGCATTATGCTCATTAAACGTGCTCATGTTCAACACCTTGTGTTGTGACAAACGCATAACAAGTCCCTTTGCAGTAGCACCAGCCATCTTGCAGATATTAACTGCTAATAGAACCAGTGGCTGTTTAGTCATCTCAGGACATTAATCCTTTGATTTTAATTTTGTAGTAACCCAGCGCATAAACATAGTTAAGTACTTGCTCTTTATTGTCAATTGCTGTACTATTATGATAAAAACTTGCAGTACTTACATTATATATCTATATCTATATCTATCTATCTATCTATCTATCTATCTATCTATCTATCTATATATATATATATATATATATATATATATATATATATATATATATATATATATATATATATATATATATATATAGATATAGATATATAGATATATATATAGAGATAGATATATATATAGATAGATAGATATACTTATATATATACTTTAATTCCCTAAAATTATTGCTCCGGAATCAAGTTTTTAATGTCCCTTTTTTGCCTTTTAAATGATAACTAATACTGTATGTCAGCTCTTTAGACTGTGTGCATGGAAACTGAGCGTGCTGTCGCCAATGTGTTGGCAGAGCATGGAAGTCTACAGTGTACATTACCAAGGCGTAGCAAGAATGAAGTTTCTATATTCTATCCATTCAGCAAGGCACTTCTGAATTTTGTGCTGCAATTACTTTCTCCCTTTAAGGTGGGCGTACAAGTGCAGCGACGTTTGGAAGCTACCCTGCATGCTCCACCCATGTTGTGAGTGGTTACACATGCAGACAGAGCCCACTGGACCCTTATTGCCAGACCACTGTGCGTTTGTTTTTTTCATGAATGTTAAAACAATATCCACAAAATAATTTAGTAAACATAAATGATTTTGTCTTCACCTCTGTTTTTCCTCTCCTATGTATTTCCTCAACTGCTTTTGTCAGTCTACAAAAAACATAAAAAATACATAAATAAATAAATACACAAACCACATGCCTGGTATTATTACTGAAACAAAGGGGCTGTTTACCTCAATCCAATCATATCCCACATAAATTTCCTACATTCGACGCATAAACAAGAAATTAAATAAGGTTCTATTTTCCGGTTTCCAAAATGGTCTTTCATAGTATATAATCATCACCATTCCAAAGCTACACGCATTATTTAAATATGTTTAAATGTGTCAAAACGTTCAAAACTGAAAGCCACTTTTGTGGTTCTCTCTTAAGAATTGATGCAACTTCAATTCCTTGTCTTCTAAAAAAAACACTATTTTACCTTCTCCACATTTCTGCTTTTTTTTGTTGATGTGCTATATACCTTTACATTTAGAATGAGCTGCGCCTCGTGAAGCTCAAAACATATTGAGGAGGATCTTCAAATAAAAGAAACAGCACCGTTTGGTTGACACATTAATCGGCCATAGAACGGCTCACTGAGGCACCTGACCATTGATGTTGTGTCTGTATTTCCAGCACTCTATAGTGAGAATAAAAGTCGATTCTATTCCTTAATGATAAAATATAGACATGCTGTGAAACTGCAAAAGGCAAAATACGACACGCTCTGATATTTTCTCTCTCAAAATTGCCATTTTTTAAATTTATGATCCCGTTAAATATTTAGATGGCCACGCTCCTCTCAGCTAAATGCAAAGGCCTTGATGTTTAATGGGCCAATTGTGTTCGCTTCCAATCTGTGGGGGCATCCAGGCAAATCACACCATTGTAATATTCAACAAGAATGGTGCACTGTGGCATGATTCACGACGAGCAGTAAAACTCATCCGTGTCAAGTTCGCATTACACCCAGCGATCTTATCTGCCGGGGTTTTATCGGCGCTGAGCAGCTCACTCTTTTAAAGAGAATGAATTATATGATCTGATGGCTTATAAATGAGTTTCCCCCATATCTCACTGGAGTGGTTTGACCCTGGGATTTATGTGGAAAATGTGCCGTTTTATACATTGTACGTTCATACGGAAATGCATTTAACCTTAACTTGAATTTATATATATATATATATATATATATATATATATATATATATATATATATATATATATACAAGTAGCATCAGACTTACTACTGCTTGACTTACGTCCACCAGTACATACAACCAGGGGCAGCTAATGTTTTTATTTATTTTTTTTTTTATTCAATGTCTGGCACTGCAGTTCGTAGCGGCCTGGCAACGCGTACGACAGCATCTCACTCTCACACAGCCATCTACCACTACAGTACTACCTGTAACCCTCGCGGCGGCTATTTTGAATGGCGTGTGTGACGGCCAGTGTGACTTATATATATATATATATATATATATATATATATATATATATATATATATATATATATATATATATATATATATATATATATATATATATATATATATATATAAATATATATATATATATATATATATATTTTAGCATATTGTCAATATTTTCTATCTTATATACATCCCTGTACTCACATACAGATATATACATATATATACTATATATATATGTATATATATATATATATATATATATATATATATATATATATATATATATATATATATATATATATATACATATATATATATATATATATATATATATATATATACAGTACTTAAACAGGGGCTGTCTGACAAAATGAAGTCCACATATAGCATCCGCAAAAATATGATGCTGAAGAAATTCAGAAACAAATGAGACCAAAATTCAATGAGTTTTGTGAGTTTTGAAGCACTGCGACTCCAGCAGACCACATGGAGCGCCGTTTTCTGTAAATGGAAAAATCAAGGAATGGTGACGAACCTTCCAGACCAAAAGAGGACAGAAACAACTGTTTTCGTGCCCAAGGGGGCACTAAAGAGTCTACAGCATTCGGAATGCAGGTCCCAGTTTTGTCATTGCACAGCAAATTTCCAGGTGAAAAACCTCGGCTGAGTAAAAACTAGATTTTTGGGATAATAAATAAATATGTCCTTGTCAATCCTCCGTTGGTGGGCATTTCTGAAAAAGAACGTCATACAGAAAAATGTGGTCATGGCTGTGTGATGGTCCGGGCTGATGTAGTTACGTGAAGACCTGCTCTGTGTCATTTGAAAAATGAAATGAGATTGCGGCAGGTTACCGAACGTAACCCACATTCTATGAAGTGTGTGAAGCCCTCAAGGGGGCTTTGCAATTGGATATTCCACTGCCACCCAGCAGGGGGCGGCACCACTTCCTATGAAAAGGGTGGTCTGCGAGGCACTGACCTTCCAATTTTAATTATGCATAAGGTGCCTGCAGAGTGACAAAGCCTCAGTGGGTTTCACTTCGGAGAATATGTGTTACATTAGGTAACATGTACGGTTTGCTCAGTCAGTATTAGATATCCACCAACAGCGGAGCCAGGCAGGGATCGATGTATTACCAGCCAGCTGGAATCAGATAGGACCACCCTTAGGGGGCAAGGGGGCAGCACAGTAATTCGAGCATGTGCTTGCAATTGACTCCAACCCTACAACTGGCCTTCTGGGACCCTAGGGACAAAAGGATCCGGAAGGAGTTAGTAAAGACGCAATTGGCTCCTGATGCCATGGGGACTTTAAGAAGACCAAAAAGAAAGAGCCCATGTATCCACAGGTGGGGCAGGTCAGACCATCTACAGCAACTTAGCATGACCCCCAAATGCCTGTGATGCAAAGAGTGAACCAACAACAGAGGACAGCCGTATTTTGTCTGAACCCGCCATCTCCTGAGGAAGCGAAGAGGAGTCTGAGTGGGACTAGATCTCAGAGCAGGAAACATTTCCCCATCATGAGTAAAATAGAAGATAATCTTATACGTGACTGACTTTGGTCATGAAGCCACCTTCCGTCAAATGCAGGCATTGTCCTTGGGAAGAAAACAAAACTATTTTAAACTGAGAAAAATGCTTTGGTTCTTGGGTTAGGTTGGATTTTGGTCTTGGCTTTATGTCATCTCATTTGTGTGTACTGTGTAATTCAAGTCAAAGATGGTTCAGAATATATATATATATATATATTCAGTCCAATATATATATATATATATATATATATATATATATATATATATATATATATATATATATATATATATATATATATATATATATATATATATATATATATATATATATATATATATATATATATATTGGACTAAATATATATATATATATATATATATATATATATATATATATATATATATATATATATATATATATATGACGGCTGGAGGATGAAGAATTTCCGGCATTTTCATTTCTTCTCAATAGAGCTACTTATCGGGTAGTAACAGAAACACTGCTACTTTGGAAACATGTAGAAATACGGATAAAATGAACGCACAGCGCGGAGTGAAGGTAAAGAAATTGACATTTCGCTATTGTGCAACCAGTTGTCATGTTGATGAATTAGTCTACTTTCAAAACACAGCCATGAATCCCGACACTGACAAATCCCAGACCATGTGGATCTAGGCCTTATTTGTGTGTTAATGCATTTTTTGTTTTTTTTTTGTCATGGCAGTTCATGGAAATGTTGTTTGTATAACAGTTGTGAGTGGCCAAAATATAAATTAAGTTCATACTTGAGTGTCTGTGTGCGCCAGGCCACTGGAATGCACTGATTTTAATGACCTCCAGACAAGGGAAGATGAGAATGGCAAAAGAGCAGGATTGTAGAACGGCAAGAAATGAAAATGTAAATGTGTGTATAAGAGGAGCACATGTGGGACAGAGATAGTTGGGGCAGGTTAATTGGCAGCCAACCCCAGAATGATGAAGCCGAACGAGAGAATAACTGAGGAGGGTTATTGCCAGTTACTGAAGGAAACGTATCAATGTATTTCGCTTCTCAACATTAGGGATCATTATTTACAATTGTCCTCACCGTCGCCGTGCAGAAGTGCCTGACCTGAATTCACTTTCACGACAGTTTCTCGGGCGCCTCCTGCTTCTTTCGACAGATCAAAACATTCCGTTCCCATTCATAACAGTCTGGTGGACATGCGCGACTAGTTGTTCATGCTGGAAACAGAAACTCTACAATTCCTTGCTTGTTATGCAAGAGCCCCATGGTTGGATCCTGAGGAGGACACTTAGTGTTGGTCCGTGCCCTGATTATATTGCATGAGTCAGGAAGAGCCTGCGGTGTAAAACCTGTGCCAAGTGGAATATGTGGGTCGGTGGATTTCCTCAGGCCACTCCTAATAAGGGTAGTAGCCAACAAAATCTCAAGGAAAACATGATTTGTCAACAGTGGAAAAGAAAAAATAAATAATAATAATAATGGTTTAAAACTTTAGAACACATAGAACTGAGAAGACACACAATTTTTTCTCATCATTAATCACTGGCCAGAAGCAAATAATGACTGTTTTGGGTGAGTTAGAAAATTCATGCTGAATAAAAACATAATTTATATTATACTATTACATATTTTATTATTATATATTATATTATTATTGTATTTTATTTTATAATTTTACATATTTGCTCTCTCCAGGTCGGTGTAGAGTTCTTGCCCCAAGTGGTGGAGTTTAAGTAACTCGGGTTCTTGTTCTCGAGTGAGGGAAAAGAGGAGCGTGAGATTGATAAACGGGTTGGTGCAGCGGCAGCAGTGGAGCCGCTGCTCCTCCACATCGAGAGGAACCAGCTGAGGTGGCTCGGGCATCTGATCCGGATGCCCCCTGGACGCCTCCCTGGGGAGGTGTTCTGGACATGTCCTACCAGGAGGAGACCCCGGGGAAGACCCAGGACTCGCTGGAGAGATTATGTCTCTGGTCTGGCCTGGGAACGCCTTGGGATCCCCCGGGAAGAGCTGGAGGAGGTTTGTGCGGATTAGGAAGTTTGGACTTTCTTGCTCCAAATGCTGCCTCCGCAACCCAACCCCGGATAAGCGGCAGAAGAAGCTGAAGGTAAAACATTATCTGAATTTCTGGAGCATTGACCGCACCTGAAACAAGCCGTGCCCAGTACGTTGAAGGAGAAAATCCTGTATAGGTGTCTGAATATTCTGTACAGGCACAGCGCTGCAGTCTATGTGACAGAAAGGTTAGAGAATTGCATGTTCCGACTTAAAAATGTGAGAGGATGGTGTATGTAACATCACATCTGAAGTACTGAAAACAGAGTCCAGCATCATGACTGATGATGAAAACCAACTCAGCGATATTCTTACTGTGCGGCATGCTGCCATTATGGTTAGACTTGTCACATTATTTTACTTTTTTATTGACATTAAAGTTCTCAATGTGCTGTTTTCACCTAGGTATGAATCTGGCACTACTGCCGGTGTTCCCAAAGATCGGAGCAGCAGCTGTGGAGCAGTGTCTGGAGCAGTGGTCAAACCACTAATGTCACTCAATGGGACATTAAGTGACACTAATAGTACAGTAGTGTTTTTCCACTTTACCAAGTTGGCAAGGCTTAATATGCTGACAACAAGACGCACGTTTGCCTGTTAAAATCCATACATTCGCCACAGTGTTCATACTGTGTGCAAAAAGAAGTGGCTTATACTCCAGGAATTGTGGTATGTTGTTAATTATATCAGATATGATGTATATTTTATATTATGTAACATAAAACCAGGGGGTAACAAACTGAATTGAACTCATGTAGATGATCATTCATGGGCTTCTTCATGAAGGCACAACTGTAAAAAGTCGGAAACAGACGGCAGCATCTAATTCACAGACGTAATTGCTTCACTTTAACAATGAGACAAGAAGACGTGGATATTAGAAAGAAAGAGCGAAGGACTGGAACCGTAGAAAGACGCAAGATAGCTTCCATTCTGCAGCCATCTATCAGTATGTGGTATTGTGAAGGTAAGATGAAAAAAAAAAAGAATGTAGTAAGATGAAAAATGTTTGAAGGTTTCACTCATGATAAATACACACCAACACTCAATTTAGAAGCATGTCTGTCATGGCGTGTGCAGTGATGGGCTCACGCCGCTTCATGAAACAGTGTCAAGAGCTCAATAGGAGGCACTCTCAGTTTAGAAAATGATGAGGAATTTCATTGAAATTATTGTTGAAATACAGTTTTACAGCACAGAGTGCCATCTAGTGGAGTCACACACTGTTGCCTGAAGCCTCACAAGTCCATCGCTAGCTTATAGGACAAGATTATTCAGAGTAAATAAAAGCACTGGGGCGAACCTGCAAACCGAAGACAAGACATCATCTGAGCTTCGGTCCCGAGGTACAGTACTGCAGTGCGAGGGCCATGATTCTGTGGGAGGAACCAGCGGGTGCTGTCCTGTTACTGTTGCAGTACAGGTTGTACTGTGGGTTCAACCTAGTTAGGTTTCTGTTTGTCATGTACTGTTGCGTATGTGTAGTTCCACAGCTTCCAACATTTTTAAACCTATGGACAACATTCCAGTCTTCAGAGTCCTCATGTGAAGAACATGTTGACACTTGAGCATTGATTTTAGAGAGAGACAGCACAGGAGTCTTATTTAACTGGTTGTTGAAATCCAGCGATTTCAGATCAGAGAGTGTTAAAGAGAGAGGCTCTGAAAAGTGTAGCTGTTTCATGAGGCCTCGTAAGCCTGTCACTTCTCAGCAGTCGTCACGGTGTGCTGTTTGATTCTGTCCATTTTGGTAGCAGCTCCTCACCGTCAGTGTTAGAGGAGCACCGCAAGTCTACTCTATGACTTGCGGTATAGAACTGCAGCAGCAACAGCTCTTGAGTGACTCAATGTTTCTTTAAGAGCCTTTGGTTCTGCTCCCACTTCAGGCTTTGGAAAGTTGGAAAGCTGGAGAATGTCTCCGGAAGTTCACTACCATCTCACAGTATCAAACGTTTCCAGCTCCAGATTGATCCAGATGCACTTGCAAAACAGCAACAGAATAGTAACTGCAGTCAGCGGTGGAATGCACACAAGACTTTCTCTGAGGTATTTGTAAAGTTTTAGACTTCATTTAGGGTAAGCCTACCCTCAATTTTAAACAAACTAGTCTCCAACTTTATATCATAGACCTTTGAATTGTTCATAGAACGGGCAAGAACCATGAATTCTGGATGCAGGATAGAGAGCTGAGTATCCATGCAACTCATTGCTGTACTCATTTTTGCGATTTGAATAGACAGGAGTTTGACTTGCTCTTCACCGACACACTGTCCCTCTCCATCTCAGAATTTCTCTCTTTGCCTTTTCCACCTAGGTGACCACAGTTGAAGAAACACCTCTGTAGTTTGCAAATAAAAACCACGTCTTCATTTGGACGTATTCGGTTAAAAATAGAAGAACTTGGAAATACACCCATCTCTGGCAATAAGTAGAAATGCTTTAAATGTATTCATTCTCTTTCATAGACACTCAATCAAAGGGGATTCAAACAGGATACGAGACTTGCGCTCAATATTGTTTCTATGGTTACAAGCTGCAAAATAAGAATTGCTGCCGCTGAGTCAATTGGAAATACTGTCTCATTAAAGGTGATACAGGGCACTCACTGGTCACCTATAGTAGGATGTACATCCAAGGAGGCATGAATGAAATTCTCTGCCAGACCTCAGGTGTGGTTGATGGCTGCAGAACTTTCTCCTCTGTGTTCTCACAAAAATCTCATAATGGTTATTTATCATAAAAGCAATTGTTTGTGATGTATTTAAGGAGAGGACAAATTATAATGGATGGCATTTAGGTCACAAGGGGAGTACGAATTGGGGATGTTATCGAGGTTATTTATCACAACTGACCATTACAATACAATGTGGGATTTTATGTTTGTTTTCGGGGACCACATTTCAATAGCAAGAGCAAATAAATCAAGTAAATAAAACATTGAGCAACTGGCATTACCAAAACCAGGAAAGAACTTGAGCAGAAAAACCCATCCTCACTCCCATGGCATAATATATGGACAATGGGAAAGTAGACTTTTGTGTCCTATGTTGACGCCGTAGTCTGCCATCCGCGTTGCACAGCGATGCATTAGGCTTTCACATGAAGTACTTAAAAAAAGACGAAGATTGGGGTTTGGTGAACCATGGGATGGCGCTCCTTTTCGTTTGCATTTTGGAACTGGAACCGACACCAAGCAAGTCAGTGTGAAACGGCTCTATGATTGGTTGACTTGGCTGCAGAGCATCATGGGAACGGTTCAGTTGCATTTCACGTCACTGTAACTGGCTTTCTTGTTGAGAGTGATGTGACCTCACATGACAATCATTGTTTTAGTGATTTGTGAAAAAGTGTGTCATGTCATGTGTCATGTTAAGTTGATGCTGTGATCACGTGATGTCGTCTCGATTAATGTGTATTATTATTATATGTATCAATATATATAACTTGTCTCAGTGATGCCATTGTGATCCATTGTAATTATCTGCCACATACCTTAGAAGCAAGTCAGTGAGAATATTGTCTGACATTTAGCTGGTCCTTGGTGCTAAAAAGGTTGGGGACCCCCGCGTTACAGTATGTGCCTCTCACAGCTCCCAGACTCTCAAGTGATTTTTCTCCACAGCTTCTGCACTTCTGACCTGCTTTTCCACTCCTTTGAAAGTTAGGCAGGTGCTTTGATATCTGCCCACAACGAAACTTTCTCCACTGTGGTAATATTTTGACTGCAATTTGAATTCGCAAAGCATTTCTTTAATGTATTAAACATTTGAAGACACCGATGCTTTGTTTTTGGAATAGCTTTTGCAGCTCTCGTAATTGTAAACCTAATTGAACTTTGTACCATTTCAGGAGGGATGAGGCATTTGAATTTTAAATAAATCCTCAAATTCCGTTTGTTCCTCTGTGCTCCCTTTAAATGTCTAAGATTAGATATTAAACCCCAGGGTGAAATATGACTTATTCATGAAGAGGAGAGCCGCACTCGACACCTGGTATTTAAATGAGCGGCGCATCCGATGGATGAATGTTGCATGTAAGAACGCTATGCACGTGTACCTCACACCATCTCTCATGAACAATGAATCAATGCATATGTCCCTACATGGCACCGTTTTGAATGAATGCAAAATAAAAGGCGTAGTAGTTTAAGTAGAAAGCAGTTACACAGATGAAGGATTCGATCTCACACTGAAGCTAAAATGGAGCAGATTTACATTGGTCCCAGTTTGATCATTTACATACACATTCTAGAATTTTGCATGAGCAAATTAAACAGCATCAGACACTGTTATTTAAATTAGAATTCCTCTGCTTAGGATTTATGAAATCACAGTTTCGATAGAGGAAGCCAACTAAATACTCTTTTCTACCCAGTGCAACACCGTATTTATAACCACCGCCAGGACAAAAATGGGATCAAATATTGTACTTCCAGCTGAAATATCATTGTGCAATACATCAACAACAACAAAAAAGGACAGTTGTTTTCACCACCAACTTCAAAAATATTCTGCAGCTATATATGAATGACTATCTTTCGCTGACTAGGCAAAAAAAAAGTTTGTGGTATCTCTTTTATTGCTGTGGTGTAGCACAGAAACTGCAGATGTGTGTAGACAGTTTGACAGTTTGCACCAACTGTACAGTGTCTTTTCAAGCAAGTTCAACCCTCTCATACGAATACTTTATCTATTCATGTGACAACTCGCGATGTATTGCACAGTTACACAATGTACTGTTGTCAATGTAACTTGCACTTATTTGCACACAACCATTAATAATTGAACTGAATGTTGACATTTTCACTTCTCTTGTCATGTGGCTCTTTGACTTGTTGGTGTTATAAGGTCTCGGGTGTGAATGGGGTGCTTTTGCATTCACTCCCTAATGCTGGTCTCTCAATTCAACATGATGCATTACATGTCAATGAGCTCGCTGGAGATCTGGCAGGGAAAATGTGCTCAGTTCAGTTGGCCTTGGATGGAAGAAGATTGCCAACAACCCTGAGTTACAGTACAGTGCATTATGCATCAACATGCAACGCCGCTGGCAGACTTCCATCTCACTCTCCACATGAGAGTAGCCAACATACGACATACAAAGAAGCTGACGTAACATTGATGTCAAACTTCTCTACGTGAGCTGTTCTTCTAACCTACTTGTTTTAACCTTTCCAATTAACATTGAGCCTCTTCCACTCTGACTCTTCAATGCCTGGACTCATCAAAAGCAGTTGAGGCTTGCCACTCGTAAAATAGAAGGAGTGAGAGTCAATCAGAGCTCTCAAAGCAAAATCCGTATGCCACATGTGCGGGTTGAGTTCGGGTTTGACGTGATCGAGTTCCAGGTAGCTGCAGGTCAAGTTGGAGTTGAGAGGATCGCTCAAGGAGGATATCAGTCAATAAAATAAGTGCATGTGGAAAGGTTAAAAAAAAAAAATCAAGCACTATTTTAAGACTTGGATTCACTTTCTACTTCACCATGACAAGGTGCCAGACGAAAGACAGTCTTGACATTATACTACATTTGTAAATTACAGTATACAAACACTATAGTTGTTGGTCTGCGATTTCCCAAAACTATGTGTGCAAATATGACATGGTCCAGTCGACTGACTGCTGAAGAAGAATAAGCTTGGCTATGATCAGACAGGTGGAAACGCCGCATGTAGCTCTTTATTATAAACCAGAAATCTGGAATATAACAGTGAAAATAATTTGATGTTAAATCATTAGAAAACAAACCTGTCAGAGACTTGCATCAGTTCACTTCCAGTCCAGATGACAGTTCCAGTCATCTTCAGTGGACGGTGGGCAGAAAACAGAGGGGTGTTGGGAAGACACATCAGCACCAGGGCTGAAGCTGAGACTCGCAGGTCTCACTGCTGTCCACATAGTTCCCACCTGCCTTCATTCTCCTCCTCGTCTGCTTGAATCTCTTGGTGAAATTCTTAAAGCCTCCAAATGATGGCGTCACATGTGCAGCAGTACAGGAAAAAGGCTCTACAGTATGAAAACTGTACAATATTTGAACGTGCAATGAATTCGAACAGTGCATCTAATGTGTTACACCTCCTGGTTGATGGGATCTAAGTTGTTGTGCGACCACGGTCAAGCGTTCACATGACAAGCTTAGTTGCCCAGTTGCACAATTGCCTATATTAATGCCTGGCTATTCTCTGCATGAACATGTGACATCTGTCTAAAAAACAGCCACTGTGCAGTCTAGACATTTTTTTATTTTTCACTTTGTTGTCATTTATGTCAAACTGACTGACATTGTCTGTATTTTCTTCTGATATGACTCTGCAAGGTGTGTCACTTTATGTCTAAAGCTAAGCTTAAAACCGAGTTAAGATGAGCAGGTACTTTAGTGTATGAGTGGCGCAACTCATGTAGAACAGTTTGGAGACAATGTTGGGGAGGCAAGTAACGCTCAAAGAAGATACATGGAACAGGTTTAACAGAGAGTGTTAGAAACAGAAGTTCTGTTAAAAGATGAGGTACTGTATTATCAACATTTAAAATACTGTCGCAACAAATTCAGAATTTTCAGTTCATTGTCCATTCATCCACCATTTAAATGTCCCCTTATGAATATGGAATCTGAAATCTACTATCCCTCTCGAGAGAAACCAGAATGTACAGAGCCTTTAACAATATGTTTAATGTCAATTTGCCATTCAAGTTCACCTCTGATCTCACGGCGGTGTCATTCTTCAAGGTTAATGTGTGCATCGCCATACAATGGTTGTGTTCACACCTCTCCCATTAGCTCAAAGGGGACGAATAGAAACATTGTTATTTCATCCTGTATGTATCATAACTTCACCACCAATAATTTCCAGCCATTGAATGTGAAAATAACTATAAATGCCTTCACTTTTTCTCTCAAATTCACTTTTGTGACATTTGTTTATTCACCATCCACTTTGCCCTGATGTCTTCCTGCTGGTTTCATGTGCTCTTGTTAGTTTAGATGCGCCGCATCTTTGTCCAGTATCTAGGCGTCTGTCAGAGCATTTTAATAACTGAGGCTCTTCTTGACTGCCTGTTAGTTCACACTGAGCAATAATTGCGAACCGTTCCATGCCTCCCAGCCCACATCCTAATACATTAAATGCTTATTAATGCTGTAGCAATGCAGCAGACGTTCAATACATGTTCACTAATCCAAGATGTAGATTCAATATACTTGTGATTCTGCTATTTTATCAAAGTGATGTACAGCTTTTTTTCTGATAACATATGTATCATACTATGCCACAATGATGTAATATACCTCTTATAAACAACACAAAACTGCCACAAAGTGTAGTAAATGTGACAGAGAGCCACAGGTAGGCCCTCTCTTTTTGGAGGCATGATATCACATAAAAGAAAACTCTAAACACAGAAGGGTTTAGTGGTCATCACCAGTAAGATCTGGAGCAACCGACGGCCATATAAGGAGACATGGGCGCCATCTTGCCATTGTCAATTGGATATAGAAAGTCCTCGATCCACCTTCTGAGGTCAAAGGCATTGTGATGCTCTTCAAAAATAGCTTCGTGATTATACATGAGGAAAAGCATTGAACTCACAAATATGGCAGTTTCTACAAAAGTAAGTTGGGATACTGACTGATGAAATAATAATACTTTCATGGAATAGTGTCCGCACACTGCAAGTGGTGCTCTCACTGTCAAAATAGCTTGTATTTTCTTTGCCATCTAGCGACCTCTGAATATGAGGAGTCATGATTCATGAAACGTCATCAGCTGCGTCACTGCTTCAGAACGATCCAGTATGTGTTAACAATACATTGCTGAATATACAACCATACAACAAGGTTGAGAGCTTGACCTGGGAATTTAAGGCCACTGTTTAAACCTGGTGTGCAGAGGGGTATGTAAAACGTATCAGTATTACTTAAAAGAGAAAATATGAAAATATAATACGTATTTCTATGCTGTTTCATGGCAAATAAATGCACCACGCATTCAATTTCGCAACACATTCCGGCAACAAGCTGCTGTGACTTTTTGTTTTAATAATAATGATATATATTATTCGTAGTAGTAACAGTGGGATTATATATATATATATATATATATATATATATATATATATATATATATATATATATATATATATATATATATATATATATATATATATATATATTTTTTTTTTTTTTTTTATGTCCCATGATCTGAATGATCTGTTTGCACTACAGCATGTTAAAAGCACAAGGGTATAGATCTTATATTTGTTGTTTCTGTCTCTCTTGAAATGAATTTGGTATATTACTGAATCAAATGATGGACCCACACATACATTTAAACATTTTGCATCAGTTTGACAATAGCACAATAAATCACGATGGTGGCTATATTCAGGTTTTTATTTAAACTAAAGATCTTTTAATGTCTGGGAAATATTTGTATGAGAATTTCAACTTTATAAGAATTTCAAGTCCATTCAGAGTAGTGGAAACCCTGTCCTGTCTAGCGAAAAACATCCCTGAACCAAAGCAAACAGATGCTTTTGTTTGCATATATATATATATATATATATATATATATATATATATATATATATATATATATATATATATATATATATATACATTTTTTTTAATTTCTTTATTTATTTATTTTTGCTAATTTTTACATTCAAATTACATAAAACATACATAAAATTGATTTTGATATATTTATTGTCGGAAACGGCATTGGTTGCTGGTTATAGTCTGATCAGAAGTGTAAGGGTGGAGTACGTCACTGCTATCAATGAATGTACTCCATTTCCCCAACAACAGCATAGTAGCTTTTCTGTTATAATAAGTCATTCGTTTGATAACAAGACTGAAACGCCTTTCCTCCTGGTAATGGCGCATGTCCTCTAAACACCAGTTATTGTTTTTCTTTTTTCAAAGGCGACAATTAAGTGAAGGATCCATATGCTCCGGGATTGTTTCTCTTGTGATGATGAGTGGGCGCTCTCTGTTTCACTTGTTTCCATGGTGTTTCTTTCAGCCGGCTGCGCTGAGACACAGATGGCCTATTTTACTCCACAACTTCTGCCCACACTGCAGATACTATTCAGCTCCTTCTTCCTCAGCTGGTGAGAAGCAATAGTGCTGTTGCTAGCCCCACATTTTTGCTTTGATACTGGGAACCCTTACAACGGTGGTGACAATAACCACCTTTTCCTTCGATTGGTTTTAGGGACTCCTGTTCCCCAGAGGGGACGATTTATTGATCAAATTATGAAGGACAGATGGAATCTATACCTACTTCACCTTTGTGGGTTTATTGTTTGTCAACAAAATGACAGGACGCTGCAGTCATTTGTCGGACAAAGAATTACAGCACAGTTTTTACTGACAGAGGCAAGTGAGTGTTGAGGAAAAGCCCTTTCCCCGGTCCAGGAAAACAGGCCTCTGACTTTGTTTTGTGAATGTTAGTTTCTCTACTTTCCCTGGTGCCTGAGTTTAGTTTGCTCTTCTCCTCCGTGATTGTGTTTCAACCATCACGTTTTTTTTGTGTGTGTGTGTGTGTGTAGTCATGGTTTTTCTGATTTTTGATCATTGAATTGTTGAAACATGTCCTCCATCTCACCTTCTAATGTAGGTTCATTTTCATTTCTATAGAATATTATTTCTTTTGATTTTTAGATTCAGAAATTTTCAGGTCGCCATGGAAATCACAGAAACCAGAGACCTACTTTTTGAGATTTATAGATTAGATATTTTCTGGGCAGATCAATAAACTAGAAAGGGAATGGTCAGGTGTCTGGTACAATTGTCATATCTTACGTGAGAGTTGCTTATTCAGAGTGAAAGACAGGTGAGAGATATTGAGAGGGAGAGCTGAGAAGAGGAGAGGAGGAACCATCTCACAGAAAAATGAAGATCCCTAAATGGCTGAAGATATATTTCCCTCTCTGTTGTTGTCATTCAAAGCAGATAATAAATGGGTGTGCCATGACTATAGAGGGTTAAACCCAGGGTTAAATTGAGATTATAATTTATCATCTCTGTCTTCACCTCTGGAAATACAACACGATGACCAGAGCACCATAAACATCTTTTTAAAAAGTTACAGTAACCTACTGCGGCCGTCTTCAACACGTTCAACTCCAAAGAATTACAAACATGAGCCGTGCATATGAGTCACATCCAGTTTCTACTGATCACCATTGTCGACAAAATAAGGTTTTATGATAATAAAGTAGCAGACAAGAACCTGTTGTGAATAAAATATTAAATAGTAAATAGTAAATAACAATAATAATACTGTAATACTGTGTGTCACATGACACACAAAGGTGCAATATATATATATATATATATATATATATATATATATATATATATATATATATATATATATATATATATATATATATATATATATATATATATATATATATATATATACAGCCGTTTAATATTAAATCTCCACTAACCTCCTCTGTGTCCTCATATATCCTCCCCACATCGAACCTTTGTCTTTATCTATTCTTTGCACAGCCATTGTGTCCTCTGGCAGTCTAAGTAGCTCATTGTTGTGTCGAGGATGTTCTCTCAAGGGAGCCGTAGCCTGCTACGAATGGATTGCCTCAGCAAGAGGCATTTCTACTTTGTCAGTTCTGATGTTCGATAAGACGCAGCGTATTCAATAGAGATACATTGAATAAAATGTGAAATTTGCCATTAAAAAATACATGAAATAGCTTTGCAAATATGACTCTTAAGGGAGTTGTAAAATATATTTTTTTTTTCCCCAGTTCTGAACTTGATATATGACTTGATGAGTGTAGCTACCCTGAACGTTTACACTTGACTCTTTTTATCCCTGTCATGATCTTGCTTTTTATTAAATTGTTCATTTGTCTGCCACCTCTCCCTGTCTCCCCTGACTCTAGAAACAGATAGAAGATTCTGCATGCAATAAATCACTTTGAAAAATAATATTTTCCTCAACGAAAAAGTGTAAAAGTGGCATGCTTGTTAGTATTTCATCATCATGATATAATGGGGAACCAAATTGATGAAAAGAAGCTGAAGCATCATCACAGGTTTCAGACTTTTACTACATATTGTCACTATTCACAGTTCAATTTTCTGAAGAACAAAGGAGTGAAATTTGCTTGACCCCTCATCAGTATATCAGTATTTATAAACATATCGAGCATCCATGATTAATTATTATTATTATTGCTTTCCTGATAAGAATATTTTCAATAAGCTGTGTGTATAGACCAAAAGAACTAGATCCCGGATGGAATCAGTTAAAATGAGTTTTCTGGGTGGCAGGTTTCTCCCTCAGAGATAAGGTGAGGAGTCATGTCACTCGGGAGAGACTCGGAGTAGAGCCACTACTTCTCTGCATCAAGAGGAGTCAGTTGAGGTGACTCGAGCATGTCATGTGGATCACCCTTGAGTTTCCCAATACCTGCATGTGCCACGTCCATCTGTTCATGCAGTTGGAAGTTGACTTCTGTCAGCTTCTGCATGACCTGGTCATTGCACCATATGTTCTGACTAAGGTCCAAGGTCATCTTGCATTTCAACAGGCTGTGCTACAGGCATACAGGGGCAGCTTCCATTGCAGTTACCTTGCTCACTGCCGGATCTCAGTAACCAAGGATGGTGCAAAGATTTATTCCGTTTCCTTCACTTGTCATGGTAAATGTTCGGGTACGAAAATGTGTGGCTCCAGCCTCGAGCCTTGTGCTTGTTCAGTTGGAACAAAAACCTGCACCACCCTGGCTTTTTGTGGATTGAATTGGATAGCTGTTCTCTAAGGCAACATACCTGACAGAAACAAAGACACCAGATGATAAAGGTGATGTTTCCAATTGTCCTGCACTTGAAATATGGAATATTACCAATGACGTGTCTGATGACTGAGCACCAGAGAACCATCCAAGCCTCCTCTCCAAGTATGCCAGCGTATAGATGCTCAGCTCAGATGTGATGGACTGAAGAATCTTCATGAAATAGCCAGATGATTTTCTGAGCTCAGTAGGTGGCGCTGTCAGTGAGGTTGAGTGATCATTTTTTTTTTTTTTTCATTTTTTAATCCAAACACTATAGAGCAAAGAGTGTCATGTCGTGGACTTTGAAAACTCGGGAACAAACTCATGAACCCACTGGACGCTTACACCTGAGGAGAGTTTTAAATGAACCAGGTATTATGATGACAATATTATGTATCATATATTTCATATATTTGATTATATTGTGTGTCCACCATGCATGTAAAGACTAGTGAAGGATTCCTGTTTTTCAGAGATCAGTTGGTGGCGCTCTTATTTGAAATATGATGTTAGGTTTCATTGAAATGGTCCAAACCTTTTAGAGTAGAGAGTGCCATCTAGTGGGCTCTGAAAATGAGTGCACTGCTTCATGAAACCTCATAAGCCTATCACCTGTTAAGTCCACAAAAGGCTGAAATCAATTGCAACTGAACCCACAAGTGAGCTGTTAGCCCTGCAGGTGAAATGGTCATTTGCCCATTTATATTTCTTCACAATTCATCAATGTGTCACTTTAAGTATTTATTTATGTTTCCATGTGGCATATTATTCAAAAGAATTTGAACTGCAGTCATGGTGTATCGGTGTTTTGCAAGACATTTGTTGACTGTATCTGCAAATATTTTTTTTATTATTTTTTGCATGCTACATAATGCATGATATATCCATGATGTATTAGTTTTTGCTCGGCTAAGAACTAGGTCTCACCTTTCCTCATTCTTGAGCTTGAATCCCATTTGTTCGTTCTAAGTCTTGGAGGCTTTTCATCCCCTGACAGTCTGCAGCTCAAAGAGGCCGCGTTACCTGCTTGAAAGATCAACTATTGTTTGCTGAGTGCCTGTAAAGGCACATTAGGACATTGGACAACATCCTCACATATGAACATGTCGCTCTGTACAGCTCACTGAATACGGTGAAACAGTGAGGACGAAGGACACCGTGAGAAGTGCTCTTCAGTATCCATATTCTGTAACCTATTCTGTATCCATAACTGTATACTACCTGTTGGTGACATGTTTACTGCAAAAAGGCCACAATTACGTTTCTGAAGTGCTCGGACGTGTTTCACGCGCACGTCTGCTCCGTCGTCACATCGAAGTTGGCAGAGTAGCAAAATGAATCAGCAACAAACAGTATCACCGGCAGCTCACTAATGCGTACACCTATGATCCTTCATTCTTTCGTGCGTATATTCCACAAGGGGGTGGGAGAGTGATGCGGGGTGTTGCCTGAAGTTTTCTGCTTGCCGTTATTGCTTTTGCCGCTCAAGACAATGCTATTATCTCCAGCTACAGGCCTCAGAGACCCAACTTGTAAATAATAAACCAAGCTGGGCAGAAGCCTGTGAGGCCCCAGTTAATCCTGGTTTTATTCTACTTTTATTGTTGCTATTTGCTCATTATTTCTCATCTCCTCTGGCTGAAGACGGAAGATGGCCAGTTAAATTATTTTCACTCCGCTGTTTTCCTCTTCCACAAAGGCGAAATGAGCGTCAAGGACACGCCACAATTTCAAATATTTTTGTTTTTATTCCTTTTGAACCTTCTTTCCCTCATCTTGGAATCTCAAGTGCCCAATAGGCATAACAAACTGTCACTGTGGGTGTTAGTAGAAGTTGTACTTCCGGAAGATAATCAGGAATAATGTCTCTCTGTATAATGTCTCAGTTTGCAACTTCCACCCATATGTGAGCGAGAGAACACTGCAGAGTAGCCACGAGGCTGCAGAGGAATTTAGAAGATGCTTTGTAAAGCACAAAGCAAACGGAGAGTCTTCCTTTTAAACTCCATTATGTGCCTATTTTTGGGATGAGTCAGACGTGTTGGATTAAAACTATTTCCATTCATACCCAGAGGCACAGAAGAATGAGTATCATAGCCGACACGCCGTTTGGTTCTCTTTCACCAAAATCATTGCCGAGATAGATTATGACTAAATGATCGATTATGTTTCGAGGACTAACAGGTGAATTGTTGTTATTAATATTTCTATCCTCTGCTCGTGCCATGGTGGCAAGTTTAGAGAGGCTAACAGAAACATGGCCCAATACAATTAGATGCCAACAGAACACATTGGAGAAAATAGCTGAAAAAAAATGTAAAAAAAAAAATAAAAAAAATTCACCAATCTGCCAAATTCAAAGGGACAAAGTAATACGGAAGTACCAAGAAAAAAAAAAACCTAGGTGCAGCAATAGCAGGGAGAGGAGGGCATCCTCATTTAATCCGGCACTTATTTTCTTGCATTGGTATTTTAACAGAAAACTGGATTCACATGAGGACAAGTGGGGGGAATAGCACACCATTGGACCACTGAACTGCTGTAACTCACAACACAAAGTGCTCTCTGTGTCTGTGGGAACATGCAACAGCAACGTGCAACAGTGATGGATCTTGTAGAGAGGTTGGAAAACTCCTATTTAATAGTTTTTAAAGTGAATTACTATGTGTATTTAGCTCTAAGTAAATCAGGGTGAGAACTGGAAACCAGCGTCAGTAACATCACTGAAGGTTCTGTCTGCGCACCATTAGAATGCATGTAAAAAGGCCCTTCAGCTTGAGGAGAAATGCGGATGTCTTGCATGAGAGCAGGATGTTCTAAATCATGGAAGCCTGTACTTCTGACCAAAAGTTGAAGAGAGGCATAGGAAATACGTGAAGCAAGTTTAAAGAATGCGGGACAAATAGCAACATTCTGCGTTTCGTTGCTCAGCAGGATTGCTTTGCCTCAAACAGTTTTCACACAGACTGCAAATGCCCACGTGAACAAACAGCAAGCGATGATACCAACACTATCCAAAACAATGGAGAGAAGGCATCAAAGCATTGGTGAAGAGGTTTCAGTAGTTTCCAGTGAAGTCCCACTGACCCAAACGCATTATATGTTTTGTACCGCTGCCCCAATTTACATTACGTCTACATTACGGTTCAATGTTGGCGTCTATCTCTGATCCGTTCAGACACTAAACTCTCTTACAATAGCCCAAGTCATTGCTTCCACAATGACGTGGGTCAAACCAAAATAAAAAACCTAAAACCAAGTCCTTCGCTCACACGACCCCCTTCTTCTTCCACAAAAACAACAACCGCGGTGTCACACAATAGTTATATAAATAGTGCCTCCTCTGTAGTAATAGTGGCTCCTCTGTTTCATCTTTTATTTTTGCTGCTATATATAATTTCTACACTTATGCACTATTGTTCATTGTCTATATTCAAGACTTCAGATTCATTCTGACAGAAAAATACTTTTGGATGCCTTCACATAGTCTTCATTTGCATTGTATTATCCCAAAACATGTGTCAAAACTGTGCCTAAACTGGGCTGGAAAAAGATTTTAAAAATGTGCCCATTTAATATTCAATATTATCATAGCTGCACTGTCCATCTCTGCTAGAACTCTGGCTCTTTCGGGTTATGTTGCTCTAAGACATGACTTATCTGCATTAGTGTGGTTTTCTCTGTGAGCTCCTTCCAGACATTTGTTAATGGAGATCTTTTAAATGAAAATGAATATACTACCTACTTCAAGGGTGTCTCTTTTGGTAATGGGGGTCACAAAGATCATACAGCCCCAGAAATTGTGGCGGGGAAATTCTTGTTTTATGGATATAGGGTGCACAAAGTTTAATTCTCTGTACAAACTTACAGCTTAAACCATAAAAGCAACAAGAAAAAGCTTCAAGAAAGTCTTCTCTTAAGTGGTATATTGGAGTCGTGACTGGTAAAAAGCTGTGACGGTGGCCCTCAATACTCAGCAAATCATTCATTTAGGATGGAAAATAGAGCATAAGAGCTTTCATTTCGCAGTGCTAAAAAGCTGCAGAATGATTAAAGGACAGCTATCAGAAAGCCTCTCTCAAAATTAACATGGTCCTTCATTTTGCCAGTGGACTTAATGGTCCAATCCCTTCTTATTCTCCTGTAGTATGTCAAATGATACTCAATAAATGCTGCAGTTCTCACAAACTTTACTGTCAAGTTTTGTCAATTGGTCTGTATGTTGTTGAGATTTATAGTGAAGTTTTACAAGGTTGATCCAGGTCTGTTTAGATCTCATGGTTGCTATGTTGGTCTTCTGCTTGACATATAGGGGTTGGACAAAGTAATGGATAAAATTAAAGTTTAAAAAGCTTTAAGGTGTTAAGTTTGCGACGTTGAGTGATCATCCCGAGGTTGAGCACGCACATATGCGATATTGAGCGAGCATCCCAAGGTAGAGCACGCACATATGCGACGTTGAGCGAGCATCCCGAGGTAGAGCACGCACATATGCGACGTTGAGCGAGCATCCCGAGGTTGAGCACGCACATATGCGACGTTGAGCGAGCAACGGGATGGTTATGAGCGCAGAAAACATGGCTTGAGTGTACAACAACCAGTTGATGGCAGAGATCTAGCTCCATACAAGAGTAACTATCACAGCTGTATTTGATTGAAACTGTTATCAGATGTTTTTTTGTTTTTTTTCATGAATATGAATAAAATCTGGAAATAAGCCCTGCAGTATCCCTTATATTGTTTTTGCATCTGGATTTATGTTGCGTAGCATTTATGCGTAGCATGTTTTCCTCAGTAGTGTCCAAACATTCACTTAGAAATTTGAAAAAAATATATGAATAAAAATAAAAGGTCGGCCTCAGACAGAGGACATTTGTTTGTGTGGGCTACTCACCTTGGAAAAAGGCTCGCTCAATTCAACAATCTCTGTTCTGAATGCAAAGGCCTTGGGTTTGTGTACCACTTCGCATAAATGTGACAAGGTATACAATATAGATGAAAGTTTTCTAAATTCAACAGGAGGACCAGAGGCTGCTTTATGATCTTTAAGTGTAGCCTTTGTCAATAGCCTCTTTAGGAAGTGAAAGATAAACATTCTGACGTCAATAATATATATATATATATATATATAAATATCTGCAACCAGGTCTATCACTTGTACTCCTTCAATCATTGCGGGCTTAACAAAAAACAAGGTTGTTGGTACGGTGATGGATTGAACTCCATCACAAGGGAATCTACCTCTTTCAGGCTTTCTCGAGTACTTTTCCACTCACAGAACACGTTCAGGTGAAGCTCAACATAAGGCCTTCTGGCGGGTGTTGTAGCCGGTGTTGAGCCCGCTCTGTTGATTCTGAAGCCCCCAGGCGGATTTCAGGGAAACGTATGGTACACACAGGAGGGAAAAAAAAAATAAATCATTGGCAAAAATCTCTACCATGATGCGCAGCACCACCAGCAGCACGGTCAGATAAACAAAATATGACATGGAGTGATTATTTTCACACATTTAAAAATAAAGATAACCCCCACACGCTGTTATTCACTTATTTCATGTCTTGCTGACTTACTCATTGACTATATCTTGTCATGTACGTCACTTTTTGCATGTTTCTGTCATGTCATGTATTTGCTTTTGAGCCAAAATGCGGACATTCACGTTGTGTTGTGCAGCAGTAGAATGGCACGAGCAGCATTTTGAACAGCCATTTTGACGTGCATAGAAGTGGATTTTCACTTTACAGACATCTTTGGGAGACTCCTGGCAGCATGGCTACACCTGTCACCTTCTTCAAAGAGTGCGCATGCCTCTTGTCATACTTCTCTTAACCCCCATTGTGAAGCGAGCCATGGCTGGCAGGTCCCTATTGATGTGCTCCAGGGCTGTGATAATTGGGCCATTAAGATCTCAAAAAGATACCCAGCAGGTGCGAGCAAAGGAGTTGAACTGCCTGGAAGCCACAAGAGTGTGTTCACCCAGCACTCTTATTCGTACAGATTATGTACATGGACATCAGCTACGACGGATTCTGAATTCCAGAATGATAAAACAGTCCTGCCAACTATGAGGCCACAATAGCAGTCAACTATTGAATAAAACGCTGAACTGGACAGACTTCTTTGCCTATAGCTTTATAGCCCTATGACATCTACAACACATAGCTCACAAACACTCGGCCCAGACGAAGACAGTCAAAAAGAAAAGGCCACCTAAAATATGAATTAGACTGCCTTTATTCTTCCCACAATATTACTTTTAACTCCATTTTTACAGCCAGCCTTTGGAAACCAAGGAACAAGGATCCTATGTGTGGAACCCAAGTGCTCACGCAGCAAAGAGAGTTGGCAAGAGAATGAAATTAACTATTTATTAATTCACAAATAAACACAGGAAGACACAAGGAAGAACCAAGGGCAACGCCGAACTGGGAGAGAAACATACAAAGAACTGTGGAATAAATTTGAAAATGGAGAACGAACACAACGCTCAGATAAATACTCATGGAGCACAATAAAAAAGTCCAGAAAAGCTAAATATGCATGAGGTCCAACATCATTTAACCTCAGTTAAACATCAGACAATGCAAAGTACAGTAAAATACAGCTGAGATATATCAAAAACTCATAGGAGGATATAAGACCAAACCAAAATGAGCTTGTGATGGTACAAGAGCACACGGCTGAGCAAGCAGGGAGTAACAAAGAGAGAGGAAAACACAAAGCGCATGGCAGAACAGAACTGACTCACAGATAATTTAACCATAAAGGCTCAGGAAGCAAGTACAAAAAAGAAGCCAGACTGAGAGTATAGAAGTGAAAACCAACCAACTTGTATGGGAGCAAAGATGATGTGGCGCAAGTCTTTTAACTGGTCTCTGCATTTCTAAAAGTCAAGTGTTTAAGAGAATGAAGGGAGAACACAAGGTTGACACAAAAACAAACCTGAAATAAGCAACCCGTCCTCAATGTCCAATGTCATTTGTGGATGGAGCAGAGGAGAGCGTGAGAGGAAAAGAAAGTTCTACTACCCCATATAGCGTTCCATGCAGAGCATGAGGACAGACCAGGAGGCATCATGTGCGATGGGGAGATGTACCGAAGCTCCCTTCACTGAATCATATTGGTTGTCAGTTTCTATTTATACGCCTCAGTTTCTATTTATACCCCTTACTGTCACTGTCACCATGACTGAAACAAATATACAGTATGTAGAATGAAGGGAGTACAGCTACTAACTGTTACGGGTACCTACCTCCAACCTCTGTGCTTCAATTGACAATGTATTGTGTCAACATGCATCGCTGACGGTCTTTGCTGTCAGTAAAGGACACAAAAGTCCACGTTCCCAACGTCTATATATGAGGCCATGGGAGTGGGGATGGGTTGCAATGAAAGCAGAGAGCTTGTGCTTTCTGGTTTGGTCATTTCTTTTCCAAGTTTTCCACTCATTTGTCAAAAAGTTCTCTTGGTACTCAATGTATTTTTCCTCAAAGCAGCACCAGCATACTGAGGGTAAAAGCTTTGAAATTAATAAATTATGATCTATTGTGTAAAAAAAGTTTTTCAGTGCTTGACCCAGGACCACACATTTTGTTGTCTATTGAAGTTAAGATCTTCCAGAGAAGAGACTCGAATGCCATAGTGTCATCTTCATTCAAACCGACAAATGGCAGATGATCGTAAAACCCCAAAACTCCGCCAGTGTTGAAGTAATTCCAAAATGTGTTTCAGATTTCTGACGGGTACCTCACTACAAAATAAAAAGGTTTGCTTTCATCTCTTTGATGACATGCTGCGGAAAGAAGTGCTCTGGTTCTTCACAACAAATATTTTTCAACATGAAAACCGTTTGTCACCAGTCTGTGTGCACTTTACTGTTGACTGAGTCTGTGAGTGTGTGTGCGTGTAAGTGGTCTTTTTCAATTCTTGCAACCATAAATGCCCTACTCTGAGTCAGAATTGGAGGCATTATCCTTCTGTTTTCCATTTCTGATACTATTGTTTTTACTTTTAAGCCGCTTTTCCAAGTCTAGCCTTTACAGTGTTCATATGACTATCAGTCAAAGCTGGTGACTGACACATGAGTCTGCTGTGTGTGCTTGACTGGTTGGATCAATAACCTGCCCCAACCCGGACCTTTTGTCTGATAACTGTTCAATAAAAACCATTAGAAGCTTTCAGACTGGCAAAAAATAAAAACTCAGACAGGGAAAGAGGACGCCCCAAACAGGAATGCCAAGTGGGAAACATGTCCATCTCCAATGATGCCGGTGAAATGGCTAAAGCTACCCAACATATCCGTCCAATTCAGGTAGTAGACACACAATAAATAGACGAAAACTCCTGACCTTTCAGAAATATGATGTATGTCACCAGGGAGTAAAAGCACAGGGGTTCGTATTCAGTTCTCACAATATCCTTATCACCCAGTTGTCCATTAAACAATGCTGTCTAAAGGCACAGAGATGCACTGCTCAGTGTTTCCAATGGCAAACAAACCATTCGCTTCAACTGCTGTGCCGCTGTGCGAACCGTTGGACCTATCGAGTGTCATGTGGCAGTTTCATCCTTTAGAGCTCCCAGTGGATGGCTCACTGTGTTTGTTCACTTTCAGCTTTGCATTGCTATTTCAATGAAGCCTCTCATCATAACTTACAGAGAGCGGCGCCATGTGTGAAAATATGGACTTTGCTTCTCGAAGCTTCGCTGGCTGATCCCTGTTGGACCTGTGCTCTTTTATTACCATGTTTTTCTTTTACCATCTGTCAACAGATAACGAAGCATACAAGTTAAAGGATGATCTAAAATGTGTCAAGAATTAAGGTTATGAATGATGTGAAGAAACTAAAGTATAAAAAAGTGTAAATGGACTCTTCACTTTTAGAAGCTAAGGAGCAAAACAATAAAGTAAAGATCAACGTACTGGTGTCCTATTCTTATTATGAGTGACTATCAAAGGATTTCAGTTATGCATATCATTGATAGCCATAGATGAGCAAAATACAGGGATTCCTGGAACCACAAATGATTCATGCCTCCAAAATGAAGTGTGATGTTGTTGGTGAGTAGTTGTTTAGGGCTTGATAAAACAGAATTTGGATTTTAATAGGTCAGCAGGTGGCAGTCTTGGTTTGACGTAGTTTCGCAGCACTAAGTGTGACGTGAGATTTCATTGAAATGGTTGTCCAAACTTGAAGAATTTTGAGGAGAGAGTGCCATCTAGTGGGCTGGGAAAAAGTGGGCACTGTTTTAAGTCTCATCAGCCTTCGATTCGCCAACACCACCCGGCTTCAATTTGAAGGGATTTTTGAAGTGTTGGTCAGATGGACAGTCTGTTGTTGTACTGCTACGAGTCTAGTAAAACAGGAAATAAAAGAAATATTCGACCGGAATAAGGTGGTTTGCTCTCTCCGGGTCAGTGGGGAGTTCTTGCCCCAAGTGGTGGAGTATTTCGGGGTCTTGTTCTCGAGTGAGGGAAAAGGGGAGCGTGAGATTGATAGACGGGTTGGTGCAGCGGCAGCAGTGGTGCGGTCGCTGTATCGGACCGTTGTGGTGAAGAGCTGAGTCGCAAGACGAAGGTCTTGATTTACCGATCGATCTACGTTCCCACCCTCAACTATGGTCACGAGTGTTGGGTAATGACAGAAAGGATGAGATCGCGGATACAAGCGGCTGAGATGAGTTTCCTCTGCAGGGTGGCTGGGCGCAGCCTTAGAGATAGGGTGAGGAGTGAGCAGTCATCCGGGAGGACCCCGGGGCTCCTCCACATCGAGAGGAACCAGCTGAGGTGGCTCGGGCATCTGATCCGGATGCCCCCTGGACGCCTCCCTGGGGAGGTGTTCCGGGCATGTCCTACAGGGAGAAGACACCAGTGAAGACCCAGGACTCGCTGGAGAGATTATGTCTCTGGTCTGGCCTGGGAACGCCTTAGGATCCCCTGGGAAGAGCTGGAGGAGGTTTGTGCGGATCGGGAAGTTTGGGCTTCCTTGCTCCAAATGCTGCCTCCACGACCCGACCCCGGATGAGTGGCAGAAGAAGGTGAAGGTGAAATTTTATATTGTCATATTTTGTTATAAAGAATAAAGAAGGCTCCCTTCCAGCTTGGGCAACATCAGTCCTGTCTGTGCAGAGTCTGTACGTTCTTGCATGGGTTTACCTGAGACACTCTGGTTTCCTCCCACAGTCCAAACATTTACAAAGGTTGATTGAGTGATCTAAATTCCTTGTAGGTGTGTGTGTGGGTCTTTGAGTGTGAATTGTTGTTCGTCTTGGTTTGCCCTCTAAAAGGCTGGTGACCTTCTCACGGAGTCCTTGGATAGGTAATACCGTAAAAGCAAAGCAACTTTTGGAGGTTATTCGGGGGTGGAGCAATTCTGAACTCCACAAAGCTAGACCTGAAAAGATTGTTAGCCAAGTAACAGCCTGCTGTATATGGCCTCAATACTTTTTTGAAAAATGCTGCGTTTTGGCCACAGTGTTCCAAATATTTGAAAATGATTTCATTTGTTGCCTTGCATATACTTTGTTTCACACAAAATTATTATTATTATTATGTTGATATGGGTCAGCAATGTCAGCACCCTTGATCACATCACCATTAGCTGACTCATACTAGCATTAGTCTGTTCAACACACACTCATCTTAGTCTTAGTCATGTCTCTGTTTCGGCTGCTTTAGACTCCCAAGGCTCTACTACTCTGGACAGGTCTGAGTTTTTGGCTTTCAAAAAGTGGATGCCAGTAGAAACGCTAGCATCTAGATGATTCACATTGTGACCTGAAATGGTTGTAAGTCACAAGAAGAACAAATTGAACTTTCTGGCGTCCACGACAAGAATGAGGACAAACTGTGACGACTCAGACAATGAAAAAAAAAATCCAAAATGTTCAGAGGTCAAGGGTCTAAAGCATACCACGACGAAGAAAAAATCACGATCTGGCACTGCATCTACCTCAAGCTTTTCCCCTAAGAAGGGAAGTCAGTGGATCAGGAATATATAAAGCACACAGGAGCAGGAAGTAACAGACAAAATAAAATCATGGTGGGAGGGGTCATGATACAAATATAAATTGGGGAGGGAGGGGGAGAAAACCTTCACACATAAACAGTTTTGTTGTTGCACTCACTAATGTTTAACAGCGACAATAAAGTCGGATCAACATGATGTGAGTCAGGTTTGTTTAAAGTGTGAGTGACATGTTTTTGACATGTTTTAGTTTGATTTTGGAGCAAATAGTTCTTGATGAAACATACTGTTCTCAATGAAACCTGAATAACTAAGTTATCATTATTTATAAATAAAGAAACCAAAACAAAAATGCAGTTGTCAGGGTGTTGCCCACTGTAAGTGGCAGGATACGGAGATGACATTCATGTAAATGCTCAACAAGAATACAGTGGCTTTGTAGCGATCATTTTCATGTTTCACCTTTTTATTTTACCATTATTCCTTCACATCGCGTTGTACATATTTGTCGCAAAACTCCAATTTTTTAGATTAATATTCCTAAGGATTTTGAGTTACATTACAAGTTGACCTCCTTTCATGGCTAGCTTGTGATCTACTTCCTGCAGTTGCTGAAAATGGCACCACAACATGGTGCCCACAGCGGTGATCGACCGAAGGTGTAGTTCACACATAGTTCAAGCATTTATTGTGCGAGAGACGGCCTTCTCCACAGCGTCCGTGCAGCGTGATTTGACTGACAAACTGGGTAGCTTGCTCCAGACTCAGACAACTGTGAGTCATGAAAAACACAAACTGTTCAGCCAGATAGAAACCTTATTGCTTATATTTGTCATGGTCTGAAATTATTCCAACTTACTTCAGCTTTGTTTCAGCACGATAATACTGACTTCACACAATGAAAAAATTGGGCATTACTTTACCATGGATTTTTTTAAAGTAGCTTGCAAGCCAGTAGAGTAGTGCACCTTTTCAATGACAAAATGGCTGATGTGTTTCAATAAAGGTCAATTGTTTCCTCATTCATACCAAAACATCTATACAAGGATGAAACGTACGAGCTCCATGTACTTTTACTGCAATGCCGTTTTCCTACTACAATTACAGCGAAACATTTCCCTTGGATTATTTAAGTAGCCCAGACTTCCCTCTCCCCAGAAGAGTCCTTGAGCTCATTTGAGGGAATCCGCAAACCAACCATGAGGCATAGTTTCTGCAAAGTATCCCGGGGCTTCCAGACTCCCTCTTCCCAGTTGGACACACCCAGAGGACATATCCAGGAATGTGCCCTAGGGGCACCTATGAAATGCACTCTTGCCACCTCCTTCGGCTTCTCTCAAAGTTGAGGAGCTGAGCCTTTCTGGAATGACAGAGCTGTTCCCCGTATTTCTGAAGGACAGTTCAGGCAGAGAAAAGTAATTTTGGCCACTAGTGGCCGCAATCATCTTCTATTAGTCTCTACACGAAGCACGAAGCAAAGGGATTAGCATGAGCTCAGAGTTCTCCAGTCCATATGACTGAAGATACTGCACAGATCCATCTTTCTGTCAATTGTAAACAAGACACCACGATACTTGGACTCCCTCCACTGGGGGAAGAGCTCCCCCTTGCAACCTGGGCATGACATTCCCACTAACTACTGCAACCATGTTTGTCCAACTACCTACACAACCATTTGGACCAACATCTTAGACACGTAACAAACAAACCAAACACAGAGATCACCAATCAAGAGAGTGGACAGGTTAAAAACCCATATACCCAGAACAGTCACTGGGTTCATGAAACTCTTTTCGGAGTGCAAAGCATATTAACTGTTCACGTCACGTATCACTTCACACTTTGCTTCCCAATCCCAAGTACAAATGGCAGTGCTGAAAAATATCTTGTATTAGAATATACAGAGTAAAAAAATATGATTTGTTCGATAAAGAAAAAAAAACAAAGTAACACATAAGCAAAGCAATGAATGATCCAGTTCCAGAACCGGTCCCAGAGTTCTGCCAAGGTGGTTTCAAATATCCACAGCTATGTTATGGGAGCAATTCTTAATATAGAGAACACATTACTAGGGGTCTTCTATTTAAATTGTTGGCTTGTTGTGGCTGCCATGTTGCTTGCAGGCCTGTTATGTGTCCATTTGGGGAAACATATATTTAAGCATGGACTGTGTGCCGACCAGACTGAAGGCTCTTTACCCAAAAATCTGTGTACTGTTCCACCGCTAGCAAGCACTCAGCGATACCTCCCTTCTCCTCCGAGGGGCGCTCGCATGACCTCCACTAAATGGCATCAGTCATCTCAACGGACAGAGTTTGAAAAACAATTCCAAGTTTAAATGCATTAAAAAATATTGAACTGATAAACAGGAACATCACTTTCCATGAGCAGCTACAACTAACAAAACTTCAATGCAAAATTCAAACATTTTTTTTAAATCTTTTTTTGTAATTATAGTCTTTCATTTTTTTTCGCAGCACAATGTTTTGGCTGGTTTTCGTACTGTAGAAAACACTTACACAAGAAGTTCTTTCCAAATTCTGTCGAAAAGTGTGATGGCTAAATAAGCATCAGCAAACTATCATATGAAACGAATTATCACTGTTGGCTGCCATGTTGAAAACCCTGTTCATGTCCCACTTAGCATATGTACAAATTAATTTGACTTTTACTTCTGCAAAACAGATGGTCTGAGGTTTGACTACAAGTGTCTGACACCCCATGGGTCTGCTGCACCGCTTACACCAACACAACATTGGCAGAAGCCATAAGTGCGTCTGTTTCCTGGTGGTGAACATAAGCCATAATAAAATCTCCAATGAGCTATTTACACGTGACTGAGGCATGTACACATACACACGAATGAGAAGCATCGTTTTCCAGTACAAAGTGTCTGCCAGCATCTGTATGCAGGAAAACATAGCTGTGTTCATGGAACCGAAAGTAGAATTTTCATCGATGTTATTCTATTAACAACGGTGAAGATTAAACTGTTTGCCTGAATTGTTTCAATGAAAAGCGCTTATTTTTGGATCAGAAAAATGGACTTATCTTTTGTAGAATCACTTCTGCTGACAAAGCGGTTTGATATGGAGAGAGTGGGAGTTTGTACAATCGAGTAGCCTGGGCAGGGGCTGTGACCCGTGGTAACAACCATGAGATGAATCTAGATAGCGTCTGGCTCCTTTGCAACAGCAGTGCTCGACTCAAGATTGAGGAAATGAAACAGTTGTAATTATGTTTTCCTGTGGGGCTGCTACCGTGACAGCCGGATATTCATCAAAGCACACTGCAGCAGGTGCCACCACCACATGCTCGCACTAATTCATCATCAGAAGCTGGCTCTTCACTTACGTTTCCTCTGTAGATTTTTACCTTTTTTTTTTTCATTGAGTTGTTTCATTGTCCTCGATGCATTGATCTTTAGTTCCCTCTGAACGTTCAGCGGCTGCTGTTGATGGGTGCATGTTGGATGTGCATGCACAGTGGCTCGGCCTGGAGACCGGGTGCAGAAATATAACCCCATTGTCTTGCCACACTGTTTTCCCAGTTGCTCTGCTGCCACGGAATCATTGATGAGGAAAAGCCAACTAATGCTGGCTGCAGCCAGAAGCAGCTAATGCTGCACATATCAGCCCGGTCTGACCCTTCAATCACATTCAGAGTGTGTCACACTCTGATGAAAGGCCATTCATCCAGAAGCTAGATCCCTTTTTATTGTTGCAGGATCATGAAGTGGGCCTCCATTTTCTTCATACGGCTACATTGCTTTTTAACCAGACAGACAGACATGTCTTTAAATAAACACAAATAATTGAAAATAGCTGCCTGAAGGTGCTAAAGGCTCAAAGCCATATTTGGGTTGTTGCTTTTTTTTTTTTTTTTTTTTTTTTTTTTCTGTTTATTTATTTCTCGGAGTCCAGGGATTCTCTGCAAGAACTAGGTTTTTCCGGCTTTTTTCGGGGGCTTTCGAGTTCTGGATTTTCGTTCGAAATCAGAAGCAAAAAAAATTTTGTTCCAGTCCTGGACGTTCGAAAACCGAGGTACCACTGTATAGTTATATAGAAATAGACAGACAGATATGATTTCTGTTTTGCAGTGAGGGCACTGTTTCATGAAGCCTCATCATCCGATCTCTAATTCCTCCTAATGTCCAGGCAGTATGGGTAAACTTTCATTGCTCTGCCGCATGAACCTCCTCTGGGATTTCACAAACTTATATAATAATATGAATATTTTCAAATTGCCATGAGTAGTGGTGGGCAGATGAGGCTTCATGAAACAGTGTCCTGACTTTAATTCAGTTGGAGGCAACCTCAGTTTAAGTATAATGCAAGTGTTCATTGAAAATGTTGTCCACGCTTGAATATTTTTGAGGTGTCATCTAGTGGGCCCTGAAAGTGAGGGCACTGTTTCATGAAGCCTCATGAGGACATGAAATCACGAATTTGAATTTTCTTTGTCAAATCAAAATGAAAACAGCAACAACAAAGAATGGAATAACCTCACAATGTGGCACTTGCACATCATTTGGAGAAAGAGTTCACCATTTTTAAATAAGGAGTTGGATATGTAGGATAGGGGCCATGCACTGAATTCTGTTTTGGTCATTGTGGAGTGCCAAATTTGGAAATAAAAGTATAATACAGTTTGGGAATCAATGGTGGTTCTAGGCAGATTTTACTGCAGGGGGTGATGTGGGTTGAGGTTAAATCGCAGACACACATTCAGAGTAGCCGTTGCCAGGGAGGCTGAGGAGTGTGGAACACACCATCTCGCCCCCCTTTTTAAATAGAGGAACCCTCACCCCAGTCTGCCACTCGTCTGGTACTGACCCAGACATCCACACAATGTTGAAGAGCCGTGCCAGCCAAGACAGGCCCTCCAACACCCTTCAGCATTTCTGGACGAATCTCATCAACTCCTGCAGCCATGCCACCGTGGAGCTCTTTGACTCCCATCCAGACTTCAGCCCGAGACGTCGACAAAGACTGCCCATCATCCTCCATCCCTGTCAGAGGGTGGAATGTCCGGGTTAAGGAGTTTCTCAAAGTGCTCTTTCCAAAGGTCAATTACATCCTCAGTTGAAGTCACCAGTGTTCCACCCGTACTGTTAGCAGCTTGGGTATTCTGCCCTTCTGAGACGCTCGACCATTTCCAGAAGCACCTTAGTGCTGACCAAAAGTCTTCCTCCATAGATTCTCCAAACTCCTCCCACACCCCACGCGCGTGGTTTAGCCTTTAATCTGATCTCCTTATAATACAGGGTTTCTTCTACCGCATATATTATTCATCTATTTGTGTCACTGAAGCTGCCAGAACAGTGTATATGAGACCTGCGAGCTAATGGTCATTTAGATCTCTGTCAAAAATGACCAGATGGCGTCCGCTCATCAATGGACTGAAAACCAACGCTTTCACTTTGTGCCTCCCAACAATTCTCAAGGGCAACCGTTTATTTTCCAAAGAGGTTATTCAGCAGATTCATTTAAGACCAACATGGCGCAATCTCTCGGAACTGTTGGTGCTCTAGCACAATTCTCCCTCGTGCACTGGCGTTCACAGATATGCCTAAAATCATCCTTCAGCTGTCACAATGAAAGTGTTCCTGTTTGAATACAGACGAGCTGCTATCTCGCGGCCCGCCGCACTTTGATCCTTAGATCCATTGCTTTCAGAGATATTAACAAGCAGTTCAAACTGAGACCCAGTCATCACAGAGGGACTTAGCACAGGCTGAACATTAGATGAGGGAAATCATTATTTTTCTTCCCCCATGCAGGTCTCTATCCACACAAATTGATGGTATTTGAAATATAGAGGGGTTATAATTGCCACATGGAAATTCATTTATGATTCCCTGATCAGTGAAACACTAGTTGTGTGAGTCACCAGCAAGAGGGAAAAAGAATCAATTGAATTTCAAAGATATGTAGACATCATTGAAAACACAAGGCAGGTTTTGAAATGTAAAAACATTCTTGAATGCACACCCAAAATGGTTGTACAACTCTGGTCAACTTTTTTTTTTTTTTTTTTTTTAAATAAATTGATGAGTGGGCGAGGAAAATCACTTTGAGCTCCAGTTGGAGATTGTCCGAATACAAAACACTAGTAGGAATTAATGCTCATCATTTGAGACTAATGGCCGTCTCCGTCCAAATATCCTCCCACTCAGTATTGCAAGTGCCACTCTTTGTTTGTAAATTGAAGAGAAGTGGGCTCCTTTTATTGTTTAATTCTGATAGGTTTGCTCAGGAATGTCTGCAGACGGAAGACACACTCGGACGCATACAGTTTACATTAGCAACAACGATACCATCCACATAAGCACTGCTTGCTGTGATCCAGGTAGCCGGAATATATAAAACTGCGGAAACAGCGGGAGACGCGGTTGAAGACCCGAGCGGAAATACACTGCGAATAGTGGTGGAGGCTGCAGTGGGGATCCTGCTCCCTCTGTAAACCATGATGGTGCCCAGCCATCAGACGCAGCATAACATTGGCCTTCATCTCAAACCATTACCAAGATACAGAAATAGTGGAAAAAGTATTGTTACTGTTTAGATGAAAGCAAAGTTACTGAAACTGTGCAGACTAATGGTGAGAGTTTCAACTTCATACTCTCGCTCTCTTTGCAAAGATTTTTCAATAAATATTCATAAAAGACAATTCTCTCTTCATTGAAGTCGAGAAATTCCACAACAATAGTGATATCAAAGTTGAATATTTCATTGACAAAACTCGAGTTAAGTCTTGAATATCAAAAACTCATGGAGCTATTGTAGCCAAAATTCCATTTGCTTCATCCCAGGGCAGTGTTGCTTTTGGCAGCCATTTCAGTTTTATTCTAATTTCTAGTCTTTTGGGCGAAAACAGTAATGCGTTTTAGTCATGTTTAATAATGTAATGATTTTGTCCAGTTTCAGGTGATGAAGACTCACATTTTAGTCAGGGAGAAATGATCGTGAGGAATACTATTCCTGTAATTACCATGGTATACAAACTAAGTATATGTGCACTTGAGCATGATGTATATTCCACACGCACTGAAATATAATCATATAATGTGTCTTATTGAGAGTGTTTTGTTTTTTCATTTGTGCTGGCATTTAGCCACAACATACAGTGAAATACAGCGACACAGTGACACACATAAGCCATAAACTTAAGTTGGACATCAGCGGGACAAACCAAGCTAATTCAAGCCCATTGCACCAATGGGTATGTGGGAAAGGCTAAGTATGTATCGCAACTAATGCTCGACTAATAGTATGAACATACGCTGTACTTGTTGTGACTTACCTACAAACAAGCCCTCAGGTGCCACTTGAGGTTATTTTGTAGCCACATTTATCACCTGTTCTTCCACTGCACATTTTGTTTTTGCTTCAGAGTGATTGCAAACAAAGTACGGGCACACATCAGTGCACAGTTTTCAACCACCAACTGGCGCCGTCTCCATCGTCCATCAGTGAATAACAGCACCGCAGTTGGGCGAGTGCTGGGCGTGTACAAACGCCGCCAATTCTGACAGATCATCTACATACATTTTCATTTCATCTCGTCTCGCCAACAGAAACTCAGAGATGTAACTGTCGCCAACTAGGACCCACGTTGTGAGAAAGGGTTGTTTTGTCATCATTCAGACAAAAAGAACACTGCGGATTCACAAATATATTCACTTCTGGTGTTGATTTACTTCGCCCTCCTCCTGAAGGAGGGCAAGACTGCCTCAGGAGTAAGTCAAGCTGACATACTCTACTGACACCAGGTGCAATTAAACACACAGGACAACTTATCGGAACTCAGCTCAAACATTATGTTGGCATCTTGTGTGTTTCAAAATGAACTTTCCTGTAAGAAAGAGGGAAACAAAAGAAAAAAGCTTTATATCCATCACAAATCTGAGGAACTGGCTGGATTTCAAATATTTTAAGAGGAAAACTGTAATGCAGTAACTCGGGCAGGATTACTATTTATTTATTTATTTATTATTATATTATTATTATATATTATTATTTATTATTATTATTATTGTTTTGTTTTGTCTCATAGGCTTAAGTGTAGAGATGCAGTGCAGAGATGGCCAGTGTTAATGTAAAGAACCTTAAATACTTCTATATATACAGTATATATCCCCTGACTAAAGAGAGCAGCTTTCAGGTGAAGACAGGAAATATATGGAATGATGGTAAGTTGTTCAGCGTTTTGCTTCCCTGCCTCCAAGAGTACGGCATTTATGGATTCAAGGAATGAAAAAGACCACTCACTGCACTCAGTCAATAGTAAAGTGCAGACAGAATGGTGACAAACAAACAGGCTTCATGCTGAAAATATTTGATTTGATGAACTGCCTCACTTCTTTCCACAGCATGTCATCAAAGAGATGAAAGCAAACCTTTTTATTTAGTAGTGAGGTACCCGTCAGGAATCTGAAATGCGTTCTGGTATTACTTCAACACCGGTGGCGTGTTCGGGTTTGATAGTCATTTGTCATTTGACGGAGTGAGCGAAGATGAAACTGGGGCATTTGAGTGATTGATTACTTCACCCCATTCTCTCAGCATTTTCTCTTTTCTGGTAGATATCAGCAATAGTCAACAAATAGGACAGGGTGTTTTTCCTGAATTGAAAAACAATAAATTAGAGTATATTCATTTGAAATGTGTTATGCTACAACCACTAGAGGGCTACAAGAACTTTCCGACAAATGAGCGGAAAAACTTGAACTTAGCATTATTTTCTTTTGGGGTATTTGGAATTTTGTTCATTTCAGTAGCTCACCTGAACCTTGACAAAAAAATAGATAGATAGATAGATAGATAGATAGATAGATAGATAGATAGATAGATAGATAGATAGATAGATAGATAGATAGATAGATGACAGATGGATGAATGATGGATGAATGATAGATAGATAGATAGATAGATAGATAGATAGATAGATAGATAGATAGATAGATAGATAGATAGATAGATAGATAGATAGATAGATAGATAGATAGATGACAGATGGATGAATGATGGATGAATGATAGATAGATAGATAGATAGATAGATAGATAGATAGATAGATAGATAGATAGATAGATAGATAGATAGATAGACGGACGGACGGACGGACGGACAGACAGACAGACAGACAGACAGACAGACAGACAGACAGACAGATACCTACCGTTGACATAATTCTTTCCCCAGCTACTCATCCATAAGTTAACCATGCAAAACAAATGACTAATCTTAACCAGGCCTCAGAACCAAACCGCCACATATTTATAATGACCCAGTTATGTTGACGTCTTCTTTCTCAAATGGAGGCTTGGATTTCTGGGGTGCAGCCAACTGGTCTCCACATTAGCATGAGGTCCTCACAAGGATTCTGTTCACAAGAATTTGTCCACACAAGGAAGGATCAACCAGATGCACAAAGACACACACACACACACACACACGTTTATGAAGTCCATTCACATAAATGACAAGGCAGACACTGTGTTTCCAATCGGAATCATAATTAAAATGGACGTGATGCAAAGGTGCACATCAATCTAGCTGCAACACATGCGAAAGTGACTGAGATAATGAGGGCATGAACTGCGTTGCACAACATGGCACCAGCGTAACCCCACCACCTTGCTCTCAGGTACAGTGGATCAAGTCGAACCCCAGCCCCTTGTGCTGCTGCTGTGTGGAAATGAGGCCATACATGAATGAGGTAGGGTGAAGACACGTTTGCCTTTTATTTGGTCAGAAGTTGCTTTAATGTTTCGCTGGAACTCCTATGCCACCGCATCAGTGGAGGTGACTGTGTTCCTCAGGACTTTCAGGACAGGGTCTGTGTTTATCCAGCTGCTTTGAGAGTGCACATGAGGTGCTGTGGAGTGACCCGCCTCTCACTCTCCGGTCACTGCTGCAGCACAGCAAACACTGAGAAATATTCTTTGACAATAGTCAGTGATGCCTCAGTGGACATTGTGCTTCCAAACAAGTGAACCACCCCACTCAGGAGGGATTCCCCAATGAACCTTGTTAACTTCTCATCTGTGGGGTTGAGCCCCAGTGTGGCCTTTCCCCCACTCATCCTTTTGCTGCCACTTATATGTCAGGGCCGCAGACCGACCTCTGGAGCAACCTGATTGACAGCATCAGCCATGCTTTGCCACTCTTGGGCCTTTCAAGCATTTGTGGTGTCCTCGCTGTGCCCACCAACCAGCACCCTCCCCTCTCAACACTTCAACTTCCCATTACATTGAACTTCCTCTTACTCCCACTTGTTCCACCATTACAGCGGCATCTTTGAATATTCGTTGGGAGCATTCACCCGACCTTATATATCATGTGAGTGAGGCTTCCTCAGGTGCACCAACAGTTGGATTGATCATGATTTCTAAACAGGTCTAGGAGTTGCATGTTGTACGTTTTAGTTTGTCCCACCGTGCAGCAACTGCAACAATGTTTCCTACACATGTATTTTATATATTTGTTTTTAAAGTAGCGTCATTTAACTGCAAAGATGACATCCAGTCAGTAAAGCATAGTTAGGATAGAACCGTTTTATCTGATAAACCTCTGTTGTGTGTCTCAGAGTTTGTGCATGTCGACTAGGTACCGATGCTTAAGTGCCGCACAGCATTGACTCTAATGCTTAAACAATGAAAGTGTTGTCCTTGTCCACCACAGATACAAATGGGCTCATTTTAACAAAACCTTTACATTTGCAGCTATGATTTTCAGTTGAAGAAAATGAGAAAACGTGAGCATTAAATCAAAGCAAGCCTGTGTGAAAATTCAGGTTGCAGGTACCTGGATGTGCTGTATAGACGCTTGACATTTGATGGCGTATGCTGATGCACAGCAGTCAAAAGATGAAAGGCACTTGAAGCAGGAGAGTCTCGTAATTACGTGTAGGTTAAAGTCGCTCATAGCCCTCATGCGTCTGAACAAGAGGAGTCTATCTGCATGCTTTCTCCATTGTTGTTTATTTTGATCCATCCATAAGCAGAGCTTCTGTTTTTATGGTGCTTGTGAAGTGTGGTCTTGTTCAGTGACCTCTATGAGGATGCAGTCGACTACCAAGCATTCTTACTGCCACTATGTCAAGCAATGAACAGCACTCTGTGCGTTGTGTGACTGGCATCCATCACTGGTCAGTTAAAAATGCATCTGTGTTAAAGGACATTTAAAAGTTGTTAGAACTATGGTGCTATAATGATTATGAAAAGGGCTGTGCATGCATACACTGTACCTCAAGTTAAATGATAAATAAAGGTGTGAGTTTTCACTATGTTTGTCATGTCATACGTGATTTATTTGCTTTTGAAGATAGAGCACAAAATACGTCTGCAGATGACCTTGAATGAATCTAAAGATTTGGTGGTTAGGGAGAATGCACCAACCTTGGCTGCAGGGCGCAAGTGGACACCGGCAAGAGCAGCGGAAGAAGCAACAGCAGCTCGAACACATGCTGATATTGTGTGGAATGTTCAGCGCCACTGCACCAGCAAGGAGGAAGATGGTGGTGGAGGAAGTGCAGTGTCAAGAGGAGGTGGCAAGATGGGCCAAGGCAGTCACCCTTGGTAAACAGGGCCTGTGGACACGGTGGGAAGGAGTCGAAAAGAGGAAGTTGAGCTGGAGGGACCTATGGGCCATGGCAAGAGAAGCCTGAGCTTCGTCATCGAAGCCACGTACGATGCTCTTCAAACACCTACTAATCTTCACCAGTGGGTTGATGAAGATCCTGCTTCCTGTGCGCCAAGCCAGCCTCCCTCCGTCACATACTGGCAGGATGTAGAACCAGCCTCACCCAAGGATGGTACACTTGACAGTACAACCAATCTTGACTGACTCCTGTTCATATTTTTGGTTAACTTAAGTCACATGAGGGGCAAGTAAATGGACATGACTCAGGCTCCCTGTTTAAATAATGAGAGCTCATGATCACCACCTCCCTGTGCATCCAAACCCTTTGGGAGCTCAGGTGTGAAAACAAACACCTCCAATGAAAAGACTAATGCTCATCCTGCAACATGAAGATGCATGAAGACGGAGGGCTCACTTCAACACAAAAGTCCAATTAAAAATGGTTGCTATTTGACACCTTGGGAGTGAGAATGAGTTTGGTAAGAGATGGTGAAACAGGAGTGTAAGTTAAACTTCAGCAATGTTTAAAGAACTCAGCAGATTAAAGAACTCCGCAACCTGTCTTTTTATTGTTTATAAGAACATGAATCGAAAAAAAGTTAAGATACACAAGGTTTCTAGTAGCTGTCGCAGCTCTGCCTGAGGACAGTTTTGCAAAGTCCAAAGTCGGACATAATCACCTTTGATGTCATGAAGGTTGCGCGATGTCACTAACCATTTCATTTGTGAAATTGCTCATGAGATTGGAGGAGATTGTAATTGAAGCTGTAGGGGAGAGAAATATTGTGAAAGACACAAAGAAAAGTCCTTTAGTCTGGCTGAAGATGTGCAAATGTGACCTTAAACATACACTGTGGCAGAGTTACTTTGTTTACTTAAATTATTTATTTGTGGTTAATTTCCTTTACTCAACTGCTTTTGACTGATATTCCGGATATATGGTGTATATCGTCCATTTGTTGGCCCCATGCAGATGTCAACGTTTGTCACAACATGTTGCATCCCTGCAGGTCACAGACTTGAAGAAGCCAACCAAGTTGTCAGAGGCTCTGGTGGCTAACCGTTCCACTTGAATAAGAACCAGATCTTTGAGGCCATACTCTTCCAGCCGTAGTTCATGACTCAATTTGCCATCACCTTAGAATCACCTACACCCAGATCCAGTGGTACCTCAGTTCTCGACCACAATCCATTCCAGATGGCCATTCTGTTCGAAATCTGAATCGATTTTTCCCCTTGGAAAAAGAAATAATGTGTTCCAAGCCTTAAAATAGTCTTTTGTAGGAGTGAATGTAGAGTGTGTGCTGCAGGTGCGCTGTTCCTCTATGTGTGTGGCCGCTGCATGTGGGAGGGGTTGCCGAGTGAGTGACGTCTCTCCAGAAGTGAAGAGGTGCCCGGTGCGTGTCCAGCTCTGAATGTGCGCTTCTGTGCAGTTTGGCTGTGACAAAGTCATAAACCAAGTAACGCTCTGTCCCAGACTCGCCTCATCCCTGTCCCAGCTCCAGCCGACAACAGGACATCAAACCCTGGAGTGAGCGCTCCAGCCTCGGAGGTGTGGGTCAGCTGATCGCTCCGTGCACGTTATGTTTTTTTCTGCGTTCGAGTTCTGGATTTTCGTTCGAAATCTGAAGCAAAAGAATCCCGAAATTTTTTTTCGAACTCCAATTTGTTCGAGGTCCGGGACGTTCGAAAACCGAGGTTCCACTGTACAGCCCTTCAACTCAGCGAAAAAATGGCTTTTTTGTTGTAATAACTTTCAAATGAGAATGTAAGAATACTGATAGAGAATGTTCAGCTTTTCTCGTCACATATAGAGCAGTGATTCGAGGTGTGTGGGGTCAAGGTGAGGTAAGGTCATGTAAGGTGGAGGTATAAGTTGGGGATAGGAGGCATGCTTGTAAGTTGAACCAAAACAGAATACATGCGTGTGAATGAGGGAGGCAGGTGGTCTGGAGAAGATACAAGGAGTGGAGCTAGTGGAAACAAAAGAGGAAGACAACTGATCATTACAGAGAATGAGGACACGAAGAAGACAGGAGTAACGATGGAGGTTGCACGAGAGCCATTGAGGACGTGGAATGACGTTGGTTGGAGGTTGAAGGTTTTGCTCAAGGAAAATGCAGAAAGAGAGAGAAGAGTAGAAGTTTATTTGGATTGACTTAGTACTGCAAAGAGTTTCATTATTTGGAAAATGATCTGAACTAATTTCACTGGAACTTTTCTGCAGGTTGACACCCTGCACAGATCGCCAGTACATTGCAGGGCGAACATACTGTACCACACATGAGCATGTCTTGAAACCGAAGTACCCGACCAACTCGACCAGAACTGGATTCGAACTCTGAACCTTCAGAAGTGCAACTATGCTGCCCTGCAATGTTTTGATTTGAAATAGCATGTCGGGGCCTAAGGTCACTTTGTGCCGGACTCTGTTGGAATAGGAAACACCACCTCTCGATTATGGCCTCCATTTGTTCTGGGACTTATTTGGACATTTACGGTACTGCTCATACATTAAGACTGATGCTCCGAGCTCCGCCACCACAGCCGGTCTCCGAGAGCAACAGGTGGAGGTGGTGCTCTGGACACCCGGGCAAAAACAGTGCATTCAGCGCTATATTGTAAATAAAATGTCTATGAAATCCTTGGGCTGATGTGATGCGGCTAAATATTTATTGGCAAGAACCTTGTCTCCCTGAAAAAAAAAAAAAAAAAAAACAACATATATTAGTCCTGTTGTTCAGGCAGCAAGAAAAAAAAAAAGTCGCAGCCCAAACATAGCACCTGCACATGCCAGTGCTGGGCAGAAAGCCATCCATCTTAATGAAAACTAGAAAAACAGTGCAGCACTCCGCCAGTGGAGGTAGTTAATGAGCTCACGTGCAAATGAAACAAAGTAATCCCACATGACCACAGACACCTGAGTTAGAACACAGGATGTTTGGACAGTTCGCCAGTGCTATACCAACTATTTAAGCATACACATGTACACACACATATTCATGTTTTGTTGTCAAGATTTATACCATGGATATTACCTCAAATTGATTTATATATATTGATAAAATTATTACCTACGACATGGCATGTTGTTTTCAACATGCTTGGCCATATTGTCACTCCAGCATTGTCATATGAACTTCGCGTTCCACATCCTGATCATTCACAAATATAGTATTACAACATGGTAATTGGCTTAATGTGCTTAGGCTTTGTCCAATGAGCATTTCCATAATAAATCATAAGTCATAAAAATCTACTCAGCGTGTTTGTGAACTGAATCTGATATATGCTGCCGCTGACAATTTCAGAGACGGAACAGCGAGGTAGCCACCATGTCTGACACACTATCAACATACTGAAATGTGTGCACGCGCGCGTGCATGTGTGTGTGTTTCTGATCCTCAGAATCCTCAAAAGACTGCTGTTCTTTGTTGAGCCGCGAGACATGACACAAAAAAAAGAGGTAGGAGGCAGCTTTTCTCCTTGCAAGAAAAACTGAAAATTTGATTGTCTATACAAACATACACCGCAAACATTCGCTGACGTGTCCTCAGGCACTGCACTCAAACCCCCGGTGCTGAAGCAGCGTTGTCAAGAGGAAAGACATTGCTGATGTGGTTATCAGATGAGCTGGAGGGTTTATGTTTACAGATGATGCTCGACGGTCAAGTGTTTTCAGTCGCTGTTTTGAAAGCAGGAAAAGATGCAGAAACATTGTTTACAATACACGTTTCGCTTAGAATTCAATGAAATCCACCACCTGTCACGTAAGTTGCTGCTACTTCCACAAATGAAATTCATAATAATGATGTCATTGAAAGCATGCAGACATTTCGGTTTGAAGAGAGGGGGTTTTAGTGAGAAATAATGACGGTTAATAATGTGTTTTCAAAACTTTTGACGGATGTTCGGGGTGAGCAGTTATTCCCTTTGTTTTGTACTCTTCATTTGATGGTGTCGCTGCCAGTGAATTTCAGTGGCAAAACTCAAATCTCCTTGAGGATAATAATTACAACTAGAAAAGCACTCAAGAAAGTGCAGTGCCGAGCCACTCTACTCTCTGTACTATAGTTGTTTATTTTATTTTACAACAGACGCACAATACAATATTAATTCAGGATTAAATGAAACTCTTTTAAGCAACAGGCAAAAGCCTTATGCAAATTACCAGCAATGTAAATAGCCATCAATATTAACTATATTTGGAGTACAAAACAATTGCACATTACAATTCCAAAAAATATTTGAGAAGGACAAGAAGTTGATTTTTTTCATGTGAGTTTAATTACATTTATTAATAAAAACAATTATATTCCATGTTTTGAAGCACATTTTAAAACTAATTATTATTTAAATACCAGGCTGTTTTGAAACACCAGATTCCCGTGGGTGCAGTGGAGAGAAATCTGGGGCATCCTCATCTGTAATGCTGAGTTCGAATCCAGGAAGAAACACACAAAAACAAAAAGCTGCATAATCACGATGAAAAGCAAATATCATCAAGGCCATCTAAAAAAATAAGTGACATTTAAATTGCTGAGTTTGAAACTCATGACTCACTTCTTCAACCGACGGCATAATGTGACATCGCAAAAACAGTCTGGGTGAATGCTCATAGCTACAGAGCATAATTTAGAAAAATAGAAATGAGCCATAAATTAAGAAAAATGAAAGCTTTTTCATCAACATCTATCCCACAAGTCATTGTCTTGTGAGGACACGTTGGTTGATTTGAAAGCTATAGAAACCACTCCACCTCACACGATGAGTCATGCATTTGCGCAGCCTGCTGTCTGTCATCCTTTGCCACTCAAAGGCGCATTTATGCTCCCTTTAGTTATGGAAATGTACCCGTCCTTTTCAAGGGGGTGGAGGGCCAAGAGTCACAAGTATCTGACATCAACAAAAAGGAACACAGAATCAGTCCTTATGTACGCGTAAGGCCACTGGCCTATTTCACTGTACTCGCAGTTGCTATATTTCGCAGATTCGGTGCATTGTGGGTTTTTACAGAGCTACCTCCCGATGCATGCCGGCGGATGTGGCTGTATTTTATTTAATGTAAATAAAAGATGTGACGAGTTCAGTTTTATTGGCGCCATGATTCAAGTTCAGAACATTGCAGAGTTTGTCCCATGAGTCAGTTTCGATGCTGGACTACATTTTCAACACTAGTTTAGAAGTAATCCTCATGCGTTTTTAAGATGGGTACGAGGAAGTCACTGACATTTCTGTGGTGTACTGTAGACAGCAGTGATGGTGATGGACAGGTTGACAGATGAGGTTAGACAAGAAGCCCCTTGGATAATAATGTTTGCAGATGACATTGTGATCTGTGGTGAGAGCATGGAGCAAGTGGAGGATAAGCTAGAGAGGTGGAGGTTTGCCTTAGAAAGGAGAGGAATGAAGGTAAGCCACAGTAAGATGGAATACATGTGTGTGAATGAGAGGGGTGAAGGTGAAGTTACAGGATGCAGAGATAAAGAAGGTGGGGGGTTTGAAGTACTGAGGCTCAACTGTCCAGGGCCATGGAGGGTCTGAGAAAGAGGTGAAGAAGCAGGTGCAGGCAGGATGGAATCTTTGGAGGAAAGTGTCAGGTGTGATGTGTGACAAAAGGGTGTCGGCAAGGATGAAAGGGAAAGTGTCCAAAAGGGTGGTGAGGCCAGCGATGTTGTATGGTTTGGAAACAGTGGCACTGAGGAAAAGACAGGAGGCAGAGCTGGAGGTAGCAGAGATGAAGATGCTGAGCTTCTCTCTGGGAGTCAGCAGGATGGATAGGATCAGGAAGCAGTAGATCAGAGGGACGGCACATGTGGTCAGGTGTTTAGGAGACAAAGTCAGAGAGGCTAGATGGAGATGGTTTGGACATGTACAGAGGAGAGAGAGCCAGTACATTGGTAGGAAGATGTTGAGGTTGGAACTGCCAGGCAGAAGGTGGAGAGGAAGGCCAAAGAGGAGATTTATGGAGGTGGTGAAGGAGGACGTGAGGTTTGTAGGTTTGAGAGAAGAGGAAGCAGAGGTGAGATGGAGGAGGATGATCCGCTGCAGTGACTCCTGTAGGGAGAGCCGAAAAAAAAGAAGAAGAAGAAGATAATTCATGCCTCCTCAAACCCCTCTCAATTTTGGGAAATATACTACAGGTGTTTCAGGACCTCATGGGCCATACTATGTGGGGAAACATATAAGCAAAGCAAAAGCAAATACTCAAAAGACATCAGTGCAAAAAAAAGAAATGAAAAAAAAACAAAAACTAATGAAGACAATATAATAAGCAAAAGATAAAAACGTAGTAAAGTAAATATCAAGACAACATAAGAAAGACCGTTGTGCAATGATGACAGATATCAGAAGTTTGGAATAGTACAAATGGGTTTAAGTTTGGCTCAGAGTCCTGGTTAAGGTTAGCCATTTGTTTTGGTTAGGTTTAGAGTGAGAGGCCGCGGAAAACATTATGCCAATGAGAAACCTCGCAATATCCCCACAAGGATAGAAACAGAAATGTGTGTAGTTTCTATGAGCATTCTGGCTATGGTCATGTGTTCATAAAGTCACAGCTACAGAGTTCTGCTTCCTGACAGCCTGGTGGATGAAGCTGTCCTTAAGTTGACTGGTGCAGGCCCGCAGACTCCGCAGCCTCCTTCACAAATCCAGCAGACTGAAGAGGCTGTGTGAAGGTGTGTGGCATCCCCTGCTAAGCTGAGGCAGGTGAGGTGGGTGCTTTAGATGTCCAGCAGGGAGGGGAGCGAGGTTCTTGTCATCTTCACAGCGGTTCTCACTATGCAATGGAGGGACTTGTGGCAGGATGCATTGCAGGCTCTGTATCACACAGTGATGCAGCTGGACAGGATGCTCTCTATGGGTACTCCGCAGAACAAGCACATGATGGGGGTCGAGGATTTGGCTTTTCTCAGCTTGCGGAGGAAGCAGAGACGTTGTTGGACTTCCTTAGTCAGTGATACTGTGTTGCTGGTCCAGGAGAGGTCCTTGCTATGCACTTCCAGAAAGTTGCTGCTGCTTACTCTCTCCATTGCAGTACCGTTGATGCTAAGAGAAACGTGGGAGTGTGCTGAGTCCACAATAATCTCCTTGGTTTTATCAACATTCAAGGAGAGATTGTTGTCTCCAGCAGTCTATCTTGTCTGCGTTGTTGAGGAGACCTACCCCAGTCGTGTGATCCACACTGCCGGTGGTCTCCCTGTCAGGAAGTCTAGCAGCCAGTTGAACATAGAGGTGTCGAGACACAGCGGGGGGGGTGATGGTGTTGAACGCGAGTCTATGAAAAGCACTCTGACATATGAGTCTTTGGTGTCCACGTGAGTGAGGCAGAGTGGAGATGGCATCATTGGTGGGCCGGTGGGTCCGATATGTAAACTGTGCTGCATGACTTGCTGCTCTAAGCGATTCATCGGAATGTGGCGATTCCTACCGGACGGTAATATTTGAAGCAGGAGGGAGATGAAGTGATGTTTCTGCAACGTAGTGCAGTATTTGGTCCTGGAGTTTGACACACGCTCTGCATCAGACAGCGATTGTATGCAAAGAGACTGCGGGCTAATCTGTTCCCACCACATTTTGCCGATGGTAATTGAATGCTCATTGAGAGATGCAAGCAAAACAAATAATAAATGAAACGGTGAAACTCATCGGGCATCATTACTCCAATAACCGAACAATTATCTACAACAAAACAGTTTGTGCTCCGCTGTTCAGAGCGTAATTATTCGCGGCCATCGAAAACAAACGTGCACTATTAAGATTATTAAAAGGATTTTGTAAGCAGGGGTTGATTTTGTGGCGGCAGTTACACACTTACTCATCTACTTGACAAATGAGACAAAGGCAAAACAATGTCCAGATTCAGATGAGTGGAGACTCATCTCATCACAGCGCAATGTTCAATTACCGCGCTCACATTGTGTGGCGAATTAAACACGTGCAGGCAAAGGAAGAAGTAATATTTCAGCGTGCAAGTTGAAAAATAAATAAATAAATAAATATAGAATTGCGTTATTGTTAATGGTGCTTGTTAAACAAATGGATCCTCAGGATGTGAAAGCTGAAGGGAGTGAAAGAATACGCCCAAAAGATCTGGTCTTCAAGTCACAGTTTCCTTCTCTTGTTGTCTCTTTTTGAATTTGTGATGTATCTCCCATTTCCTCGCTCAATGGTCTCTGATGTCAGAGAGCCAGTTTGAACTTCTTTGACACGTTCTTGGATTGAGGCTGTTTATTTCATGATTCACAAAATGATGCAGATGACTCATGCACACACCTCAAAGAGAGATGATGGTTCATTTGTTTTATTTTATATTTTCTCCATTGATCAACACCGAGTTATTTTGGACCATTGAAGGATTGACTCTCTTTGACACTTATAGTCTAATCTTTAGTTTCTCTCACAAGCAGACAGAAAGTCATTTTAAAATTCTAAAAATGTGTGCATTGATCAAACAGACCTACGGGTGAATCAAGTACTATAATGTCACATTTCCGCGAGACAATGTGCTCTCATTGCCTTTGTGTCTCTTACTAGTTGGTTTTGCCTGCACAATCTGTGCATTACAATATATATATAATTCAAATAGAATATAGTCAGATAATAGCAAAACTATCCAAAAATATCCAGATTCCCCTTCAGCTCTTCTGTACAGTAGGGTCTCGGCTGTGGTATGCAAAGCCTACATGAGCACAACAGAAGAGGGGCAAGTATGATGGCAAGAAGAAAGAGATGCACCTCATCTCCGATCTCCACTGAAGCGGATTGGAATGGATCATAAACATGAAATGCTGAACTAGAGTACCTAACTTAAACCATCTGACGATCGATACATGACAGTGTTTGCAGTCGCACATGTCTCAGTGTAGTCAAACCAACTCTGACTCAGAGTCTCCGTGACAATCAATGTCTTTGTTGAGAGTTTACTGCAGTGAAAATGTGTTTAAAACTACTGTCAAGAATAAGTCTGCACACAGTGCACGTTACTTTTTACAGACTGATTTCCTACCTCAATGATCCTCTGTACTCCAACTTGAAGTGGTGCTGCCATGGTATGCGTGACAAAAAAAATCAAAAATAAATATGCAGCTCCATATTTGAAGCAGAACTCCTCTTTCTGAATGAGCATAGTGGAAAGTTATTGACCAACATTGTGCTGTAGATTCCTACTGTGATTGCAATTGTGAGTTTCCGGTCGGTGAATCATGTTGTGTCTTAAAAGATGTCCATGTCTTTGCGTTATATTGTTTCTCTTGTGTGTGTGCATGAATGGATCTAAACGCGTTCATGAGGAAGTAAGTTCCATACAGTTCAGTTGTGTCCTTATTGAACGTTCCGTGCAGATTTTTTTTTTGTGTAGTATTCATTTGTAACTATGAATGAAATGTCAGCTTCATTGTTATATAAATCACCCATTTTGGTGGCTTTGGTGAAGAATTATTAAATATTTGATACATTTCAAAATGTTTATTTACAAGCACCATTCATTCTCCCAGTCATTGACTTATGTACAAAACAGAACTGTACGAACAGAACTGAACGACACACCAAAACCTGTGGGATGTACAGATATAACAGGGCAAGTACTGTGTACATTGAATTGGACAGTACTTGTTTTGTTGATGTTGTTGTTTTTCATAGCTAAAAGGGTCATTTGTTTTGGTTGACTTGACTTATTTATTATTTCTCAGGGTCTTCTAACTCACCCAGGGTTTCCCCCACAATTCTACAGTGGAAGTGCTTTCAAACAAATGTGGCCCAACTTCTCAAAAAAGCTAAAGTAAAATCGATCAATCATCGGTAACACATACGAAGGAAGCGTGTGTTTTGCACCAAAACTGTGGTGAAAACCTACAAAAAGATACAGATCTAAGTTGCTAAAAGTGGTCGCTGTCACTCAGTCAGGTTGAATCTGCATCTGAAATTTCATATGTTGGTGGGTTTGGTTGGCTAGATAGATTTTAGTTAGTTTGCACTCACTCTTATGCACTTTTATGAACAACTTGGCGATAATACCCGAAATGAATGATAAAATTAACCAGAAATAAAAGCAGAGGCTGTGACACTAGAATAGATATTTTTGACTTTGATTTCTGAATATTTTTGCTGAAGTCTGTTGGATTGAACATGCTTGTCTTTTCATTTAAATTCCACCACAAACTTGTTTCCCCTCTCCCTGGTTTAGACTAAAATTGTCTGGAAATGTAACAGAAGCATTATATATTTCTGCCCATACTACCCAGCACTATGGTGTTCTGCCCGAAATGTTCGAAGCAAAGAGGCAGATGTCTATTAAAAGCACACCGAGATGGATTTCCACAAACATTTGAATTCACTCAGCTATCTAAGCGTTCTTTTTTTGCTCCCAGTCGGATATAAATCCTACATGCGAGCATAACAAATGGGTTAAGTCTGCTATCTGTGGTCAAACCCTGTTGAGAAAGGATTCTTGTTCCAGGAAACCCACAGAATTACACGTGTGAGAGCGATACATGAGAAAGAGAGAGAGAGAGAGAGAGACAGTCTGCATGATTTAGAGAGCGAGTGAGCAGGAGAGAAAGAGGAAACTTTTTTTTTCCCCTTCTATCACTTCAGTCCTCAATTGGTTCTGCTGCTTGTTGCCTAGTAACCACAATCCCCTTTGAAAGGCACTCTTTCTTGCTCAAAATATCACAAAATATAAATTCACATTGAGCAAAATAGGCACTCTTATCGACACTGGCACAACGATGTCCGTTTTTGAGGAACAATGAAAGCAAGAACATGGTTTTCTTTAATTCATCTCTTCGCTGTGTAGAGATGGCGGGGCTCTGCTTAGTTCGGCGGCTTAGTAGCGCTCGTGCCTAGTGGAAGATAATGACTGCTTTCTGGCTCCGAAGCCGGTGGTTTGCTTGTGCGTTTGGTGTAATTGCTGCAGCGCTAGGTAATACACAGTTGGCAGGCGGCGAACCGTTGAAACGACTTCATATTGTGCTCTTCAGTCGAGTCACTGTTTTATGTCCATCAGCTCATTCCTGTCATACAAGCTGATCCGCTCGTCTCTGAGACTCGCTAATATCAAACGCATCTCCTCCGCCCTTTCACTGGGAAGTTTTCGATTCATTCATGAGGAAATGCAGTGGGTAAACATTAGACGTGCATGCGCTTGTGTTCCACATAAAACTGCTCTGGCAAGCAGCCACTGACTCTCAGCCAACATGCTTTTATCATGGCATCAGAGGCAGTAGTCATAATACATTGACTGGCTTTCACATCGCTCTACTATGACACACGTACTCGTGCACTGTATGTGTTTTTAGTGCGCACACGCTTGAACATTGGTCTATTTTGTGCACACAAATTCCAGTCAGGTTATGAATCTGAAAAATGAAAGACTTAATAAATCAGAAAGACAATTCATATTTTAAAAAAAAAAATGGTAGGTAGGTAACTTTATTGTCAAATATGCCACAGTACAGGACATAAAGCATGGATGAAATATCTGTTCTCTCAGACCTGGACGGCATGACATTAGAGAGATGTGATTTTTGCAGTGATGGGCTCAGTAAACACAGATGTGTGATGTTTTTAGCTGACCAAATACGTGCATGGAGACATCACACACCACTTGGTGCAAACTATTTTTCCCGCTAGGTTGCCATCAAACACAACGTAAAGTAAATACAACTGTAACCATTCAGAACGCACACGCTTTCTCTCTGATGTACGACACTGAACACAACATTACTCCTCACCGCAGCTTTGATGCCATGGCTACTGGTGAACATCACAGCAGTGAAGCTATTCGCTCCAGCGTCTGCCTCCGCTGTGTCCCTGAGAAACAATCGTGGTATGGCTTTCTTTCCACTCGCTGCAGTGAAGTTAGTTTGACATTGGTTCTTGAAAGGATTTTCTCTTCAGCCCCAGCACCTACCTCTGTATTCCTGCTCCAGTGGGCATCACGTTTTCAGTGATGCTCACGTGAATCATCACACATATCCAGTCTTAATAAAATATTAGAAAACTATTTTTCCTGAACACATGACATCTTATGCTCTGACCACTGTAAAAGACAAGAATACACTGTATAAGCAACCGTCACTCCCAAGGCGTAATATGTTGACATTGGGAAAGTGTCCCGTGTAGCGTTCCAGGCAGAAAGAAGAAGTGCGAGTTGTCAACCATGTCACCTTGACTGAAACACACAGCCATTTCAGGGCCCTCATGTTCACTGTTTTTGTCTTAGTAATGCAGAATATTAAATGTATGAAAAGTATATACAAAACTGGTTTCCGTATTTACACAAAACTGATGATTCGATTGTTGATTTAAAATAGACACATGATGATTCGCGGTTTCTCAGACGTCTCCTCTGCTGTCTTTCAAACCGTACAATTGGCGCTCAGCTAACTTTTTATTTATCAGTAAAAGGGAGATGATTTGGTGCCATGTCTGTCTTCAGTTCACAGTTTTATTCATTCATCTACATCCATTATTTATTCATCCACAATATAGAATGTAACAGTCCTCACTTCCTTCAAGCTTCGAGATGTTCCTCAACTGACAGTGGAACCGGAAGAACTGAAGAGTGCACAGCACCACTCCTTGTCATTCTCAGACACTCGCAGCGAAACTGCTTGTGTGCCTCTGGATTTTTTCAGTGAGCCTAGTGTGCCACAGCTTAAAAAAGGTTGAAAAGCACCGTGCTACTTTGTAACAGTCGACTAGTCAACTAAGTCGATCTTCAAATGGTGGTGAAACATCATGTTTAATTCCAATGCAAGCACCACAGTTACAATTCAAGCAATTCTCTTTTTGGCTTTGAAGGATTAGGAAATCATTGCTAAACATGTTAGAAATGGTACGGATACTACTCCCATACATGTGTCGGGGGAACTAAAATCTGTGTTGGAATTGGGACGACAAGACCTGATGAGAGATAGGTCTCATTAAAAGCTCTTAAGAGGGATGCAATAACAAGAGAATCTGCTGCTCATTTGATCACAGCAAGTTACCTCACCCGAAAGTTCAAGGTTTTTGATGTTCACTCATGTAGTCGCTGTAGCTCTCTTCTTTCAAAGCAATAGCAAGTCAAGACAATTCACTTATATCTCTCTTCTGAACAGAGTGGAGAGAGTAGGAAGATGGGTAACTTTTGGGGCTGCTACTCATTAAAAGTATGTTTCATGCTATGTGATAACAGCACGTTCCTGCATCAGTGACAGGGTTTAAAATGATATTTGAACCCCTGTATGTCTTTTTGCACAAAAGTCAATGATTTGAAATACTGACATTAGAACATACACGTTCAACGTGCATGTTGAACGCTTCCGCCAGTCTGGTCGGCTTTGAACTTCATCGGACAGTTCAGCCATATTTGTATGTTATAGCCATATATAGCGCTGTGTTCTTCGTTTCTGATTTAATACATCATGCGAGGTCCTTTGGGTTGAAATGAGATGACTGTATTTCTCCAAACCTTCTATTTGTGCCGTCAGGAGCTTCATAATCGCTGGTTCCCCTGCCGAACACTTGATGGTTTCATCCAATGGGCCTACTTCTGCAGGTCTACATGGGGCACTGTTCCAAGGGGAGAAGCTGATGTTTATTTATTTATTTTGTTTTACTTTATTTTTTTTTTTGTCACCATAATCATGATGACACTCGATTGTCTATTCAGCTGTTTTGTCTACAGGGGTTGGACAGAATAATGGAAACACCTTAAAGCTACAGGTGTTTCCATTATTCTGTCCAACCCCTGTAGCTTGAGTGACACATCGCTTCTTTGTGTCATGATAGCGTATTGACATCTCTCAGCTGTAATCTCAGCCACAGCTCGACAAGAAGATCTGGGTGCAAAAGAGGAGGAGTTCTATTCCAGAGGTTCAGAAACACCCCTCCTAGATACCTGATGTTTCTTCATTCGTGCTAGAAATATTTGCGCCACAATGAAACAGATGTTTATCTTGAGCCAACACTCATATATCTCATATCGAGAGGGTGGCATCATACAACAAATTGGACTGAGCAGAAACAGCCAGATATTGTAAGAGAAAGACGCTGGACAGACTGGTGAGCACCTTCAGAGGCAGGCTATTTATATAATGTATTACCAATAGCATCTACCACTGTATTCCTGCTTCAATGGTGTCTTTCGCAGAGAACGTCATATTTTCAATGATGTTCACGTGAGTCATCACACATATCCAGTTTTGACATCTCAGGCGACAGTTCTCCGGCAACATCTCTTTTCACAGATCGGCTTTCAAGAGTGGTAAATAACTTAGAATGTGGGAAAAAAAACACACACACACACAAAGAAAATTGCATGCAAATACCTCGTGTTGCAAGTATGTTCAAGTATTTAAGTATGTATAAGTATTTTACGGATGAAACTATGGGTTCTATGGGTAACCTGAATGCATGCTCATTGCATTTGCAATTGGTTTTCCTGTTTGGCACCACCTCAGTAGCTTCAACATCCTCTCCCGTTGTGACACGCTGCTTCCGCCATGAGGCCCAGCACAACTCTATAATGCCGGGCTATTGCTTCATATATGCGTAGAAGTTTCCTCTTCGCATTCCGGATTATGTTGCTCAACCTGTTCACTCTTCTCGTTCACTCGATTTTGTTCAATTCCTTCATGAGTATGAAAACACGTAGAAAAGTGTATACAGCAGTCGGTTTTTCTCCTCACATGGAAAACACAATTACTTTCAACGTCTTTGACAGGAGAGTCACTGATGACATTTATTTTCTGTGGTGCATTGAAAATATACTCATATTCTCATTTAGAATGCATTTGTTGTGGCTGAATTTTACGGAGGTTGCGAGTTCTAAATCATTGACCTGAGGCAGACACCAACACACTGCACCTCCATCACCGGACAATAGACTGAATCAGCAAGCACTGGAGAGAGCAGGTTGAGGGAATTGCTCATGACGCACTGTCAGTGTCAAACACATATGCGGGATATTAATACTTAAATATATGATTTAAGCAGATAAGACTTTGTTGCCACTATAATTTTTAACCGTTGCTGCTTTAGGCTCATGTTTTCAAACAGATTTTCCCAACAGCAAATCTTTCTTGAGATTGCCGGGTATTGCTTTGTATTTATTTATGTATTTTTGTTGCTGTGTGTCAGATGGTGGGATGTGCGCTATGCCACACCGAGGTTTATCATATCTTGACGAATGGAGTTGTTTACGTCAGACCGCGCACACAGAGGATATGCCGCCATCATGATAGATGGCCTTCATTTCGCCGCACGTTCCCTCTCATCTCCCTAATAGAATCAGGGAAGGCTGTCAGAAATGATGTCGAGGAGCCTTTCATTTTTACATCCAGGATTAGGATCAATAACATCACTGTCTAAGAATCAGTCATTCCTTGTTGGCAAGCTTGTGGTGCGTGATTGCTCGAGGGTGAAGAGGATTCTTAATACACTGGTCACTTCAACTAGTGAGCTTATGGAAAATTAGCGCCACAACAATATCAACCATGAAGCTCTTATTTCATGATAAGTGGAGTGTGATGATCGAAAGGTTGAAGTGTAATTACATTGTGAAGTCTGTATCGTGGAAACTTGCGTCTTCCAAAGTGAATTGTTTCCAAATGGAGTTGGGCAACAGAAATCCAGAACCTTATTTTTCTGTTGGCATGTCGCATGACGTGAACTTAGAATCCATTTGAGCAGTAATATTTTTTACAACAGGAAGAGGGGGTTGAACTGGAATTGTCGCCACTGTTGTATGACACAAACTAAAGGTTCGGTGACCTTGGTGGACTTGCTGCAGGAGGGTGGGGGAACTGAAGGGAAAAAAAATGACATTCATGTTTGGTGAAACAGATAACATTTTGAACACTTTCTTTTCTTCTCAATGAATGATCAGTTTCAAAAAGTCCCATGCTGTAAATTATGTCATTTTGAATGTTTGAAGTTACGTTGATAAGCAAGGGCTGCATGGCAGTACAGTCAGAATGTTTAGACTAGGCCAGAGATTCAAAGGTTCCGCCCTGTAGTGGAGGAAGAGGTACGCACAGCCACCCATGCCCATGCACCTGCAGAGATACAGGTCCATATAATGGTTTGATGCAAATGATTTATTTGGAGCGGGTGGCTGATGACTGATATGATTCATGCCCCACTCGCCGAACTCTGCAATCTGGTGATAGGTACTGAGTTGCTGCGGGCATTGTGCCCCTTAACAGGGTCGCCCACGGCACACGAATCCTAGTTGAGCCCTGAGAAAAATAGCTGCTTCCAAATTCCAGCCAAGGGGAACACAATGCAGTGAGAGCTTGTGCCGGTGCCAATCCAAGGAGGAAGTGAGTGAGTGAAAGGCAGGCGAGCCATCTCTCCAAACGCTCTCCCAATTTTAACATGCAAGTCACAAATGAGTCGACGAGCGGGTTACACAGGCCTGCATTGGTTTTGTGAGCCAACAGGACACCAATGGAAATTGGGTTACTGCTGGCCAAAGGCAACAGAATAGAATAGCAGGAAGAAGAGTTTGGAGACCGTGTGAGAAAGGGAAAAGGCAGACTAGATGATAGGAGTGTTGGAACATTGCAGGAACCATGACAACAATAGGTAGTAAGAGCTGAGTTGATGCAGTGGAGGGAAGTAGGAGTGAAATGTGCTCAGTAAACTGGAGGGTAAGTAAGTAAACCGGGCCAACTGAAGTGCACTTTCTTCATGAGAAATGGTGTGGGCATCATTCTGTGAGAAGGACACGTGAAAAGTCTACTGAAAGTGTTGACAGACAGGGTGATGCGCTTGAAATTGATGTGTGAAATCAGTGCCTATGCCCCCAGAGGTAATATGTCAGCAAGAGGACAAAGATGAGTTCCAGAGCAAAGTAGAGGAGGTGATAGAGGTGGTATCTGACCTGTTTTGGACAGGCCTGGGAGAGCTGTTGGTTGCATTGGTCTGTGTTCTGTAGATTGAGGCTAGTGACTAAGAAGACAGTGACACTAAATGTCTGACAAAAGATTAAATAGTAAAAAGCAATGGCAGGATGACTGATATTTCATCCATGCTATATGTCTTGTACAGCATTTTTCTGTTTAGATTTACAATGAATGTTTTATGCCAGACCCCATCACTGAGATCCAGAGTGCACCAGTTGTCAAGTTCTGGGATAAAAGGGTGCAAAAAGAGACAATGAGGCTGCACGGTTTGTTTACTCTCAATAAACTAAAATGAGATGATCATCCATTTGAAACCAGACTGAAGAAAAAGCTTGGGTATATTCTAAACTGAGGTGCTGGCCACTGGACGAGAGGGAGCTGCTGTGATATTTGGTGAGGTCTGTTGCACTCTGTAGATTTATGTTGAAGAATGTCACTTTGTTCACAAGTCACAACAGCCAAGGCTGTGAATTCTCTGCTCAAGATGAAGTGACATGCTGATATCTATATATTTTGCTCAAACAATAGCTATAACTGCATTTGCTGATTCTGTTAATAAACAACACTGTTATAATTCATGCATTTTTTCCTCTTTTTTATGAGCGTGATTGAAGATCTCATTTGAAAATAGGACATTTGTAATCAGCCGGCTGTCACACAGGGAACCAGAGGTAAGGTTGACAAGCCATGCATTTTGTTGAGGGACGTTGCAAGGAGAGATGGTGAAAAATGACCCTTCAGCTGTGATGGCATTGCGGTAGAGCGAGAGATGACAGTTATCCAAACAACTTTCTGTGCAGATCTGCTGCTCAAAATCACTCACAGAGGCAGTGAGTGTGGTGAACTAAGAGGAGAGTCACCCCTGCAAACAGCGGACCCAGAATAAAAGGCCTGTCAAAAGAGACACTTAGACTAAAGTGATGTCTGACTGGATCTGTGAGTCAGGAACACTTTGCATGCAACTAAAAAGTTTCATCACTGTCAGCTACTGCTCTGATTTTAGTATAAGCATTTTAGCAATGTCATGTGCAGAAAGTCAGTCTTTCTTTTGATTTCACCTGTTGTTGATCACTAGCATCCCAAGAACAAGAATTATTCCTAAAAGAAAGACATGGTAACAAACCCCCATTTTTGTGGCTGTCCATTCCTTCCCATTCTAGTTTGTTACTCCATGATGCAGACATGATGGATAACTCACCTATTCAGACTACACCTTGAATTGAAAAAATCAAATTATAGAATTGACTACATGAAACTTTAAATGCATGTGGAACTAACTACTTGTTACATACAGTATGGATCTGGATGATCTGCATCCATATTTCTGCACACTTCCACAAAGCTTATGGATATAGGCGAAACAGAGAAGCACCACCAGGAAACCGTGAGGGCAGTGTTTCTGTTACTTCCCGATATGTAACTCTAATGAGACACGAAGAAGGCATGACAATGGCGGGAATTCTTCGTCCTCCAGTTGCGAAATATCGAACGTCTATTTTCCTCTTTTGTTCAAGTGTTATTAAAGGAGCTATTAAAGGACCTATGTTGTGCTTTTCAATGTCTTAAGAGTTAGTAGCAATGCCAGCAAGATAAAATGTGACATTTTTCTGGAGTGTGAAAGAATGATGTTTATCCATGAACAAGTAATTTAGTGATAGATAAAAGCCTGGATCACATGAAATATTATACAAAATTCATTTGCTCATTTATTTAACCCAAAACAGATTATGGGATGGATGACACGCCCCACTGGGAAATTTCTGATTCTTGTGGACTTCACTTCTTTGGGCCGGTCACGTTTTAACCTTGGCTAGCTGTTGTCTTGAAAGATGAAGTGTTTTTTTGGCAGTGAGGGGGGAACAGGATGCAGCAAACAGCATTGTAGGTTCTTCTGTTGAAACCTGAGCTGATTTGTGGGCCCATTTTTCCACTGCTTGTCGGTCATTCAATGCATAGCGTTGTAAGTGAAGCGGACAATTTGCATGTTTTAACTTGATATAACTGTGAAATAACAAATAATAGTGTCATGTCGGCGTTCGTCATGCTTTTATCTTTGTGATCCTCGTTCGCGTCTTGTTTCCGTTTCCTTGTTTTTCCCCAGCTTCACTGGCAACACAGCTGGACATCTCCTCATCAGTCCATCCGTGGATATCTTCCCGTCAATGCCAGCTCGATTTGCCAGATGGTTGCGTCTCGCTCCGTTACGGTAAACCCTCCCAAGACTCCACTTTCTCGCTTGCTCCTTTGAATCTTCCTGTGCATGCTCGAACTCCTTTTCAGCCGCTTCCTTAGTTCACCATTCTTCCCTGCTAGGTTTGTTTCCTCTCCTTCGCGATTCTACCCGCGTGGGAGCGTTTACTATCCTCACTTTTCATTTCTCGCTGACGTCGTAATATCCTCGTGTGAGTGTGTTTTCCACCACAGAGCACTTTTCGTTTATTGGGCTTTATCTCCAAGTGTGTTTGTGTGTGGTTAAGTCATATTACAAAATATTACATTGAATGATTCACAATATATGTCATGACATAGATGAGAGCAGAAAGAAAATAAAAATATCGGGAGGGTAGAAGAGGCACTGCAGAGCTTCACTTGTTCACCCTATCACTTGCTTTCCAACAGCCATAGACTTGTCTTAGTCGCTCCATGTCACTCTTGCCAATTTATGTTGCAGCTATTGTCATTTTATGTAGACTTGTCATTTTATGTTGTGCACAGAGGGAATGACACCAGAGACAAATGCCTTGTTTGAAAATGCTTGGCAATAAAACCGCCTCTGATTCAGATCTTGCCCAGGAGCCAGGGCCTCTCCACAACTCCTCGAGAGATGTGTGTGTTTGTGGCTTCCGGTGGTATTAATATTGCTGGATTAAAGAGCAACACATACGTGTTTGAGTGTCAAAAGGATATTGGACCCGTGTTGAACACAGCAGTTTGTGTTTGTTTTCACATCGCTCTCTGTGATGTGATGTGATCTGATGCATAGCAGCTATGTCCCAGCCACTGCTCGGTCCGATAAGGAGGTGGGATGGGACCCTTTGAAATCCAGGAGCAATTCAGAGAGAATCACTGGATTATAACATCTTATACAAACTTGATGGTGCTGCAGGAGGTTTTGCAGAAAGGAAATTTGAATATGTTGTTTGCCCACTTTTAGGTTTCACCTCTGAGGGGAGGTGGGACCCTTTTCCCCCAGACAAAGCAGTGGCCAGAAATGGCACCCTGGTATGACTTTTGAGCGATCGATCCATAGCCTCATACTCCCGTGTTGGAAACTTTTAAAAACCTTCGCTCATGAAAAAAAAAAAAAGAAAATAAATCCCTTCATGTGCACCTGCACAGCAGCAAAAGATAAATTAACCTCTGGGAATAGAAGTGCAGTTCATGAAATCTCGACCAATCATGGTTGTATTCTCATTTCTGAATGCTGTTAAGAGGGTCGGGTGCAGGAATTGCCCTTTAAGGCCAAGCCCACAATTACACTTGATTCGTGGCAAATTTGATAATTTCTTGAACAAGAGGTAGTCAAGCTCCCAGTGAAAATGTGTCTGCGCTCTATATTGCGCCTCCATTATTCAGTGTGAGCCATTAAACACCTTTTGTGAGCACAGACTCTGCCTAAACATAAATGATACCTCTCTTGGGAGCACTTATGCTCAAGACTGAACAAAGGGGATGAATAATGACGCATGACAAGGGGAGTGCACATGGCTCTCCATCACATGGCCCCTTATTATAAGCAATAACAGAAGGAATTCTGTTTCATGTTCAAGACTGAATGATTCCAAACTGCTGCAGCTTTATTTAAATCAAACAGGACCTACAGGATAGGGCAAATAATTGCCTTGTCCAACAATATTCTTATTTTCCATATGTTCACTTTTGGTTTTTATTTTTCCTTGCGTGCATGTGTATGTTCATTCTTGTAGTCAAGTGATCTATGAGCATACCACTCTGTTTTCTTTGCTTTCCGCTGGTTTCACAGGGATAAAAAAAAAAAGTCTCACTCCTCAAAACAAAAAATAATCCATGGAGATAACCAGCAGCTTTCTGTCCAAATTGTTCAAAATTTTGTTTATGCGGTATAAAAAAATAAAAATAAAAAAGATGTCCCCTTCGTATCCAAGAGCACTAGTTATTTCAGGATACACAAGTCCTTGGTTTTAGGGTGGTTTGACGTTTATGTGCACGGAATGAAATCTATGACATGTGCTCCTTTTTGTTTGTTTTTCCCCCCAACAGATTAAGTTATTTTAAGGCCAGTGGCTCACAAGAACTGAGTTTTATCGGAGACCTTTGGCTGCCTGGCGAGGTGTGTTCAGAGGCACCGTCCCAGACTCTGACCTCAGATTCCAAGAAAGCTGGGTGGTTTTCATCTCGGTTGTGGAAGAGGATACCAGCTCTGCACCCTTGGCAGGGCCACCCAAAGTTCATGGAAGTTTTCACAACCAGTTCCCTTGTGTATGGCAGACGTGGAGAAGGCCTTCGACCCCGTTTCTCAAGGTATCCATTGGTCCATTGGAAGAGAGCTTTGGACTCGCCATCCTGTCCCCTTCTGGTCCAAGCATGCACTCAAGACCAGAACCACTACTGTGTACTACTGCTCCCTGCATCCCAAATGTAGCCTGTTGGGAACAAGTCTTCTGGACTTCATAAGTGTGTTTCTTTTGGGACCATAAAATCTGAGCTGCTTCCTCTGTCAAGACTTTTTTTTTCTTCTTTCTTCTTTTAGAAAATCCCAGAACAGCCTTGTTAAATGGGTGCTGGTTGGAAGCTAGGTGATAATGAAAGGATCACAGTTCGGATTCCTAGGTGTTAGAGGGTGTATGTAAAATTAGACATGTTGAGTACTGAGTAAAAATGATTTGCATTTGAGAGTTATTAATTAGTGGCATTGACTTTTTTTATGAGCAGCATATAAAAATAAAAGAAAAACAAACAATCAAACAAAATACTTTTTTTTTCCAAGGAAATATTTCACTTTTAACTCACTATTTCACAAGATTGTCGCTTGAAAATGGTGAGCGATAAAGGTATACACATTTATCTCATTATTATTAACATTAATTATTAATTATTATTATTAATTAATTATAATATTATTACTCATATTACTCATATGAGTAATGTATTTTTTCATGCCAGGTAGCGGCCGTAGTGAATTACCATAACCCCTTATTTATTTAGCGTATCTGACAAATCAATTTTCCAGTGGAGATTTCAGTTGCTGACCTTGTAGCAATTACATGAAATTGCACTTTTTTTGTTGGATTTTTTTTTTCAAAATAATGGCTATATTAATGTCTCTATTTCATATTAAAAAAATGTATCAATAACCCATCCTCACTCCCATTGCGTAATATATTGACTTTGGGAAAGTGGACTTTTGCATCCCATACTGATGAAAAGGGCTGCATGAAACATCGCACACGAGGGTAGAGAGAAGGAAAAAAAAAAAAAGTTTCACTTACATTGAGACTCCAGGCCCAGGTGTAGATCACAGGGGGAGGAACACCACAGACGTGTGGGGATGTGCAAGTGTGGGGAGTATCACAGGGAGATGTGGAGACACTGAAGGAGACTGGATGTCAGTTCTTATTCCCAACACCTTGAGAAGCTCTCCTTAGTGACAGTACTGAAAATCACTGTGACTAAAACACATCGTCGTTTGATGGCCTTTAAATATAAATCTGACACATTATTAAACAAAGAATTAATGGAGTTCTATCCCATACTGTAGCTTACCCTCACCCCAACCTATGTCTTTTTTTCAGTTGTCACGCTGGCAATGCGGCAATATGAGACTCTGAAGGCTGTCTTTATCGTCAGTACACGACGCAAAAGGCAACTTTCCCAATGTCAGTATATGACTTGCCATTGCTAAAGCCTCTCAAATGGCCTTCGGAGGAGTAGGAGTAACGTATAGTGATGGGCGATACCAAACGTTTAAGGTTCAACATAATACATTTTTTTGTTTTTGTTTTTTTATTTAAAGCTAACAAAAATGGCTCACCAAAAATGCTGCACAAAATGAATTTCTTTGAATATGTTTTGTCCTAAACCCAGACTTGAGATCATCATGTCTAATGTGAATTTGTCTACCGAACATTCATGAACGTGTTTTTTTTTTGTTTCGTTTTTTTTTACTGAATCATTCTTCAGTTTTTCAAGCTGTTTTGACGGCTAATTCCTCTAAGACCGAGTGTGTCATGTTGATTCCTCCCGGGAAGAATATGGACAAAACCGAAATGAGTCACCTCTTTACAGGCCTCAAGTTGTCCCATTTAATTTGTATCATGTCTGCCCCAGTGAGGTGAGGTCATTTTGGATGGTAATACAAGATGCGATAGCCAGTTTGTTTGTGCTTCGTGGTCAGGGAGGTTCATGTGGAGCGGCTGTGCTCACTTTTCCGGCGAGTCAATTCTGTGGCATCCTAGAGGCTAGTCTCTGAGATTAGCGCAATGGGGATTATCCCACCCAGCCTGTGTTGATCCTTCTATTGGCTACGAGAGACGATGCTATTGCATGCAGCACAAAGATGTGTGGGAGGAGAGAGACTCTGGACGCTGGCTGAACGCACTCACTGTGGCCTTACACCAAGGACAAAAAGAGCAGATGTATTCTGCAATGGCTGGCTGAAACAAAATAAATCACTGTCTTGCAGATGCTTTGAGGAGCATCTCTAAATTGGTCCCAAACGTATTGCAATCTGCCTCTTCTGTGATCCTACATTTGCGTGTGAATATGCTAACCATGAATGTATTACATAGGCACACATCTCATCATACATGCAACATGTAACTGAACCGGAACAGTTGGCTGTCTCCCAAATGTGCAACCTGATCGTCTTCATGCGCTCGGGCTTGATGATAACAATGCTGATGATGTTTTACCCATGAGCTGAGCTCTTTCACCACATTCTCACCTTGTTTACATTCACACACTGTGCTGAGGTCTGTGTTGGAGACGGCCTGAATGTTGCAGAACAGTTGAAAGTGAATTCTTCATGTAGGGTCCGTGTGATTTCAGGGGAATGACAGCACAGTGCATTATGCATTTGATATTACAGTGTAAGAGCGGGGGGCCTGAAGTTTGTTTTCATGGAACCCAAAGTAAAACTAGCAGATTGTCCTGTTATTACAATGTTTCAAATACAAGAAGACAAGACAAGACAATAACTGGACGATAAAGATGAATAGATGATATATATCGTGACAAGACTTGGCTTAAACTAGCGATACGACTTGACTTGACAGGATGTAAAGACTTGACTTCAGATGGGAGTCGAACAGATGCTACTTGTTGGCAAGGCAAAACCTTCACTAAATGAGACTGAACCCAATAAAACTGTTACTTGATATGGAGACACGACGGACCAAAATGAGACGTGACTCGACCGGACTGTTAGTTGGCTAGACGTGGAGACTTGAACTAGAAAAGAAGATGGACCAAACCGTTACTTGACATAACTGGGTAAGACAAGACAATAGTTGGATGAAATGGGACTCGCTTGACTTGATGTGGAGGTTTTGACAAGTCAAGTCCAAGTCAAGTGACCTTATTTCACTGTACAATTTCCACTTAATAAATGACAAGATATAAGTACTTAATGTCACTCAAACTGTGCAAAGTCTAGATTGTATTCATGTATTTTTATGTATTTCAATCTTTACCAATGATATTAAGCAAAATACAAGGAGTATTTCGCCACCTGCCACCTCACTTTACAACAGTGTTTGATACAAAAATCAAACTTAACATCTGCCCTTTCTCACACTTCTCCCTTTACATACAATATAACAGAAGCAGAAACAAGAATGAGACTTAAGTATTGCACACAGACACTGACAGAGTGTGTGTGTAACAAATTAGTTGGCTTTATTAGTTTTCATCTATGAATTTGCTCCATGTTTACTTGTTTATGTTTACTAAAGAAGTGAACAGTTTTACTAAACATGTTTACTAATTCACTTTGTCTACCATATGTATCGTTTTGAAGCTTTTTAACTCATTTTCAAAGCTTCAATTTGAAATCCCCTTTATTTCATGCACCACTCAGCACACACCCATATTACATCCAACAACAGCAGCAATAACAGCCCATTTCTGCAGGTGGCAAGATCTTGGGTGCTGAAGAGGAAAGGTGAAGATGCTTTTAATAAATGTATTTTTGTAACCCAGAGGACAGACTCTCTATTTTGCTTCCCAGTAAACAAAAGAACACAAACTATCTTCTAACGTCGTGGTCCATTGTTCCACCATGACCTGACCTGTCGTGCGCGTATGTATATATATGTTTGTATTCGGAGGTCAATGTCCCGGTGTGGTGATAAAAAAAAATGTTTTTCAAAGTCATAACATAAGCCTGAGTTTTTGTGCGTGAGTAGCAACTACTGTATATAATGTGTGTAACTCGTGTCAGCATCTTAACCATTTAGCTGCTGCAATGAGTCAAAACTGTCCACCGTGTTGCTGCATTTAATTTCACACGTTGTAATGCGGCTGTCGGAATATAATGATTCATCTTGTCATTAAAGTTGACTGCCTTATCTCTGGAGTATATTTAAGAAGCATCAAACTGGATCTCCATTTCTTTCTGGAGACTTTGATGACACTGAAAATAATAGCTTTGGATGGCTTACAAAATTAAAATGCCACAGGCCTTTATCATTGATGACACCAAGGATGCTGACAGTATGTCCTTCTCTGTCGCTTCACATCTCGCAGCTGCTACAGGAGTCACTAAATGTTTCTCAGAGGTGTACATAATTGGTGGCAGGATGTTTATTAAAATGACGCTTTACCTATCTATATCATCATTCTCAAGTATTATTTCCTGTTTGTTTCAGAAAAGGTGGAACACCTGGGAGCTGAGCGATTATTTATTTTTTTATTATTTCATGCATGAATTTTCAAAATCCTTAGCACCATTGCAATGTGCAACGTGCTGTAGATGGAGCTGCAGAAAAAAAATTACAACTTTACGTTTGATGTTTACTTGCATTTCAAAAAGTTTTTTAAATGGTCTTTTTTTTTTTTTTTTTCAATATTAAAGCAGGGAAACCAATTGAAATAATGAGCACGTAGAATTTATTTTCTAAAAATAATTTTAAATTGTCTGTCTGAGCGCCATTAGTTGTTAGTAGTTTTAACAGCGAAAGGCTCGGAGGAACCCGTCCACCAAAGACATGGCATGACTGCCTGTGTCCTCCAGTTGATAACCTTGCAGGAGGACCGATGTGAGCAGCTACGATGACTCAAGATGTTGTGCGTCGTTAATGTACATTTGAATTCAAGTTTTATTGACATTCTGGTTTGAAAATAAATGCATTCATTCACCTTTTCACATGGTCTCACAAAAGACAAGCTGTTTGTCGTCGTAAATCATACTGAGAGACACCGTCGTGTAACGGAAATGCAAGTCGTGGCTAAGTGAACGACCGCCTTTATTCGCCTCACTCACCTTGTGTATGAAGTATGTCTTGTCAGTGCCAGGTAGGTCCAGTCACCATGCTTACATATGTTCACTTCCAGTCCATATCAGGGATTCTTGCCTTCATCTGGAGCCAAGAATCCAGATGATCGAGATATACTTTTTGAATGGTCAAAATAGTTTTTCAATGAATTGAAAAATGACTTGTCCTAACACAGTTATCAATGTCTGCTGTTTGTCGTTTTACACTGTCGGAGCGTACAGTGAACATATGGCTGAATCCCTTAAGAAACATCACAATGACTTGTTGCAGAACTCAAGTAGGGCATTCCAGCCGGACATGGGAAGGAGACAGACCCGTGATAACACATGCATCTTATAGACAGATTTATTTCTCATCACTAAAAGATAGTTTGTTGTCACCAATTCAGTAAATGTCAAAACTTCCCCCTTTTCTTTATTCTGAAACGTCCAGTGAAAATAAAGTTTTATGATCTGGCGCTGTCGGTCTTGCAGCTGCTTCCGCCTCCCGCTGGATCCTGCCTCTCCTCACTGGCTGAATGATGAAGTTCGTGTCCTGATGATGAATGATAGATGCTTCTAGAGTTGCCTTTGCAAGTATAAGCTGGACAGTGTTGTGTATATTGCCATCTTTCATTACGTTTTTCACTGTTCCGCTGCAGTCTTTCTTCACAAAACGTGGGATGGGGGACGGGACCGGAGACCTAGCTTTACGACAGCTTGCATTTACACTCATTTACCAGCGGTGTCGCCAAAAACAAATATTCTTAAACCACACATAGCCATTTTCCGCGCCCTCCACTATGAAGTGCCCTATGACAACGAAGTGAGAAGTGAGAGACATCCCTAAGAATTAGGACAGGACTTCATGACCATATGCTTTACTGAGGTCAGGCGTGAATACAACGTAAGCGTGACTGGCTGTCGTTTTGTGTTTTGTTTACTGTATATTGAATGCTTGAGATGTTTTAGAAATGCCAGCTCCAGCGGTTTTGCAAGGTCTTGCATCGGTGCTTATATTCTTTCCTTGTTTGGTGACCAACGGAGGAGAACTGGGCAACCGAAGCCGGCTTCGCAGCTATGTAGCAGGGATGAGGTATGAAGATGTTAACGTTAGCCTGGATGGTACCCGACTGTTGTTTGTGAAGAAGAAATAACAACATACTCATGATTGTTGTATTGTTAATTTTGTCGGACACTGTCGACCCTTTTAGGTCACCAACTAGTGATATGAGGAGGACGTAAACAAACGGAGTAGTCCTTGTTACCGAAATGTCCCTGTTGTCCTGTCCCCCATTGTTTTTAAGTAATGTTTTTCAATTCACACTTTGGTATCCTGGGAATCTCTATGCCATCTTCCCACTTCGTTTCCAGTCGACTCCGAAACCCCTTGGTTTGAAGGGATCATTTCAAGTGGTTGGCCTTGGACTTAGGAGTATTAGGACCCACTACACTCACACGTGAAACCAAGTGTTAGGGTGAGGATTGGGACTGGCCCTTTATTTAATCTATTTAGGCAAACCTGAGAAGCGTGCTTGGACAAACAATATTATTAATATTTGTCCTAGCCTTTTTGGGCTGGAGAAATTCCCTTGCCTTGTAATGCATGGTGAAATGAAAGATTTGCACCCATGCACTAATGCAGCATTTCATTGAGGCATTATTTCTTTCAGCTTCGATGGAATTTGTCTTGTTTATTTACCCTAAAAGCAAACAGTGGTAAGTGCAGTAGTTAACTTGCTTTAAATCATGAATTTTCTTTTTTATGTGTAACTCATTTCCCCTTAATAAAAATCCTTTTCTCTCTGTAAGTGCCCGGCAGAGTTACTTTAGCAATGAGTTGCAGTTTAATTGTATGAGGTTTGAAGAACTTTCACAGTAATACTTTGGAAGTCTGCCCTTCAGTGAAAAGATCGAGTTTCTTATCCTGTCTTGGAAACCGTCCAGGCTGCCAGAAGCCACACAGACAGAGCTGGACTATTGGGAATCGATAACAAAGCAGCTTTTATATTGTGGACTTCAGACCGAGTGGATACAGAAGACTGTGGTTCATGTCTTTGTTGTTATTAATGGAAGAAGATCATTCCTGTGCTGATAATTTAAGCATTGAACAAGCAATTATCTTTATCATTCTTCGCACTATGAAGCTTAAATAATGTATGAACTAACATATAGTACTTCACATCTGGTCAGATATGTAAACTCCATTTTTACTTCTACACATTCAGCATCTGTCTGTCCAAAGTTCTTGTGTGTTTTGTTTTTTTGTTTAACCTTTGTGAAAATGCCATCTGTGGTTGCGAAGGGGATTCGAGCCTCAGCTGCGCATCAGCATATGAGTTGTGATGCATCCAAGGTTCTTTTGGTGGCACCGCCATGCGTGCTTGACTCATGCTCCTGATGTTTCAATGTTCAGTATGAACTTTCTTTTTCTTTTTTTAAAATAATAACCCTGGGATTGATGATGTCATCGTCAAACACATGAATAAATATTTTTTAAATTGGATGAAAGTGTTCTCATTCTCTGACTCTATTCAATGATAATTCACTTGAGTGAGTCACTCTGACGCCTGCTCATACAACCTTGAGTTTTCTGGCGCAATAATAAGAAGATTACAGTGTGTGACTTGAGGTTTTAAACGTTGGTCAATCATATGACATGAAATGAAAAAAAAATCCTTTTCATTCACATCTTGACTGTATCCAGAATTCATTCCGAAAATTAATAGAGGATTCAGGTTCTCTGACCTCCAGTAAAGCATAAAGTGATCCATGGTGTTATTGGTTAACACAAAGCACTGACTTGGACAACAAAAACATGCAGTTCAAACAGTGAATGGAAGACAACTTTTACCACAATTATGTGCCATATTGGTTACACTTAGCAACTATTTGCACAACAGGCTTTTAAATTATTTGGGAATGAGAATGAAACATGATGACCATAATACCGAAGGTAATTCAACAAGGCATTGCCAAGCTGAACAATGTACTGTGATGAGCAAATGTTTTCTTTCAAAGCAATGACAATTTGTGATGACAAATCCAGTAACAAATCCAGTGACAAATCCAGCACACTGGATTTGCATCTTTTGACATGTGATTTGATTTGTCCATGAAACCCAGCCAACATCACACATAACCATACGCACTGTACCATATATGTACAGTATTCCATGTCACTAGAAAAAAAACACTTTATACTGTACTGTCTAGTGGAAATAAAGGTCTATTCCATTCTATTAATTTATATATAATATTAAATGGGCTGAATGAAGCTATGAGCGCTGACAAGTAGAAGATATATATATTTTTTTTTTGTTCATGACTGTGAACCTTTGAAATAAATTATTTGACTCAGAAAAAGGAAAAGGAGGAGCACTGCCAGTGCCTGACAAAATGTCCTCCAGCAGGTCACCAATGTTCTTTTGTCTGCTCAAACTCTGCTCATGGTTATGTTATGAGGGACCAACATCCACAAGTGGGGGTTCTGCTTTCAGCCCAACCCAGTTGAGACTGGGTTGCAAATCAGCCCCACACCGTGCAGGACGATTGCCATTTACCAGAAAACACCAAGATTGAAAAATAAAAAGCAGGTTCACACTTAGGACAAGACCGAGGTGACAGATTCTGGAGATGCTGTGGGGATTGTGCTGCTGCCTGCTACATGCTCCGAATGGTTTGGCAATGGATCGGTATAGGTGAGATGCTCAGACAATGCTAGACATCATGGGGTCAGAGTGTGTCAACAGTTGCTGCAAGATGAGGGCACCGATGCTTAGACTGTCCTGCCCATTCCCCAGACATGACCCTAGCACCCTCAGACAGAGGACTAGTCACATTCAGTCACAACAAACCATAACAGGTTTATGACCCAGAAATAAAGGTAGCAGTGAAAAGAAGATAGATAGAAGGTAGATATCCACATTCTCTTCCCCACATACTGCAGCTGAGTTCTGTGGTTCAGTACCAAATGGTGCAGTCCAAAGCTATGAAATCCCAGAAGAGGCGGAGCATGGCCAATGAGGCGGGACACACAGGATGACTGACGATGAGTAAGAGTTAAGAAAAGTCTTCAACCTTCCAAAAGTCGCCTAACATCTTTAATACGCAAGTTTCAGTTCATAGCGGCAACAAATTGTGAATGCATGATATGAAGATATTGGTACAGTAGCTGCAGCAGTATAATCCCATGATTCCAAACAAACAAAAACAACACATAACATGTCCTTGATCCCGACACAAACATGATGTAAAACCACGCAGAATAACTCGCATATCTAATTCCCCTCTGGTAAAATTAGACGCTAATAGTAGTGTGTATTCATTTTTCTGTCAATCAGTCAATGCAGCACGTCTCTTCTGCCCGAGAGAGTTGGCTTCGCACAGTGTGTGACAGAATCCATTAGCAGTTATCTTACTGGGAAGGTTGAGGATGAAGGTCGCAACTCACGATGCTAATGATGGCCTATTTGGTAGTCAATATCTCTGCGTCAACGAAACAATGATGCGATTTCAATCCACAAATTATGTTTTATTCTGTTGCTGTCACATGAGTGTGTGTCAAATGGTGACCTCTTCCTCCTTCGTTCTGTCGCTGCTCGTCTCTCAGACTGTCAATCACGTCCAGCCATCGCCGAGCAGCCCACCTCCCTGAGAGATTTTCAAGTTTGATGGTTTTTCAGGGAAAGAGGAATTAATGTCATGGGAATTCCTGACTGATCCTATCCCTTCTCTGTCTACATCCGGTGAACAGTATGGGCTCAGATGTGCAACTTACAGCAAGATATATTTTATCTGCATATTTCATGATAAAAAAAAATCCACCAGAAAAGTGTGTTCTTCATCACTATACTCGGAACTCATTGATCGTGAATGGTCATATTCAAAGGAGCTCAGTAACAGTACAACCACCTGATTCAAAGTCAGGCTGGGGTGCCAAATCTGGTCTGTGAATCAATTTCATGCGGCCCACAGTGGCTTCAAATGCATCACAGAGTTTCAGTGGAAAAATAGTTCACCAATAAAGCATGTGTTTTGAGATTATTGTTCAAGATACGCTGGCAAATGGAGATTATAAATGTTCAGATGTCATTTGAAAACCACACACTCTCCTGTGTCGTGAGTCAGTGGTGGACAATTACCTGTTTTTGAAGCCTGTGCGAAAATCAACCTTCATGAATTGAAGTGGGCACTGATTGTAGTGTTTAAACTACTGACTTCCCCCAACAAAGAATGCAATTCAAAGACTTCCATCATGTAAATACAGAACTGAACCAGGTCAGTGTTTGAAATTTTGGCCCCTGTTGTGATCAAGTTGGACACCACTGCAGCTCCCTCTGGCTGTTTCTGCAGACCATCCAAAACCCTTCAAAATATGTGTGGATCCAGATTATTTAAGCAAACAGATAAATATATCAACAACAGACCGCCTCCTGAGCAATAAAGTTACATATATTGAGTATAAAATGCAGATGAGCACTGGTGTACATCACCTGGAATGTCTACAGTTCATAAAATACATGGTATTTTATTGCTATTCTTTGTTTGTTTTTATGATTTTACCATGCTAACCATTTACCTCTGAGGAAACTGATTAAATCTTGTGCTGAAAAGAGAATTTCACCTCCCTTTGTTGTTTAGCGACAATGTCCAGATGTTGTGATAGTCTTGGTAGCTCCTCACTTTCAATGAAACCAACCACACACTGCGGGCAATTGAAGAGTATTTCGGTATTTGTCTACACACTGCTTTGTGCTTGCATGTTTGTTTTTTTAACCTGTTCTCCTTACATAAAATGTCTGTGGAAAGTGTTGACTCAACACGGCTTTTGCCCAATCCGTCCACGGTCTTAAATATAGATGACCTACCCAAAACCATGAGTAGGACTGGCACTCCAGATTGTCAGCACCATGTGCTTCTCAAGTTTGAGATATCTGTGAAACACAGCAGTGCCCCCCATTGTCAATTTTTGGACCTACAACTCCTTTTTTGTGTGTGTTGGAACACGGGAGAAGAATTTTTCCAGAGCTTGGATTTAGGAGCAAAATGGCAGGAGATGCTAGAGGAGATTTGTGGGTATTTTTAGACAGCTATGAAGGGTCTGACAGTGTTGCGGGGTGAGCAGAACGTACATCTCTCAGGCTAACAAGGTGTAAAGGAGGCCTCGGAGGAAATAAAGCCATCCCCAGGGTAAGAAGTGAATGCTGACGCAGTGTAAATTAATTCCAGCTCAAAATACCTGTGGCTTGGGTGTTGAGCTGTTTCGTCACATGAATTAGACACTTGCGAGTGGTGACTTTCAGATATAGAGAAAAAAAAATCCCACGTAGAGTAGATCTCTTAAGTAGATGATAAAAGGAAATGTGTTTGATGGATCATTTTTATGGTTCACGCCGGGAATATGGGGTACGGGGCCCTCTGCTGGGGGCTGTCCGGTCCCTGTATGACCGGAGCAGGAGCATGGTTCGCATTGCCGGCAGTAAATCAGACCTGTTCCCGGTGCATGTCGGTCTCCGCCAGGGCTGCCCTTCGTCACCGGTTCTGTTCATCACTTTTATGGACGGAATTTTTAGGCGCAGCCAGGGGTCGGAGAGGATCCGGTTCGGGAACCACATAATTTAATCTCTGCTATTTGCGGACAATGTTGTTCTGCTGGCCTCATCGGACCGGGACCTTCAGCTTGCACTGGGGCGGTTTGCACCTGAGTGCGAAGCAGCCGGGATGTGGATCAGCACCTCCAAGTCTGAGGCCATGGTTCTCGACCGGAATAAGGTGGTTTGCTCTCTCCCGGTCGGTGGGGAGTTCTTGCCCCAAGTGGTGGACTTTAAGTATCTCGGGGTCTTGTTCTCGAGTGAGGGAAAAGGGGAGCGTGAGATTGATAAGACGGGTTGGTGCAGCGGCAGCAGTGATGCGGTCACTGTATCGGACTGTCGTGGTCAAGAGGGAGCCGAGTCACAAGACGAAGCTCTTGATTTACCGATCAATCTACGTTCCCACCCTCACCTATGGTCACGAGCTTTGGGTAATGACCGAAAGGATGACATCGCGGATACAAGCAGCTGAGATGAGTTTCCTCCGCAGGGTGGCTGGGTGCACCCTTAGAGATAGGGTGAGGAGTTCGGTCATCCGGGAGGAGCTCCTCCACATCGAGAGGAACCAGCTGAGGTGGCTCGGGCATCTGATCCGGATGCCCCCTGGACGCCTCCCTGGGGAGGTGTTCCGGGCATGTCCTACCGGGAGGAGACACCAAGGAAGACCCACGACTCGCTGGAGAGATTATGTCTCTGGTTTGGCCGGGTTTGTGCAGATCGGGAAGTTTGGGCTTCCTTGCTCCGAATGCTGCCTCCGCGACCCGACCCCGGATAAGCGGCAGAAGAAGGTGAAGGTGAAGGTGAGGATCGTATTTTTATCGCCTGGTTTACCCCCTCTTCCAAAGGTTTGAGCTGAAAATATTGACTGCGTCCATGTAATTCTGTGCTTACATGCTAGTGCCCTCACTGCATACCAAATGCCCCTCCGTTCCTATATTTGGGCTGGTGCTTGTCCTGGGAATACAGTGTCTCCTTATGTAGAAGTGATTTTTCACTAAAGACCACTGCTCCTCCTATGTGTAAAATTTCCCTTGATCTCAAGTTCACTGATCTCACATCATTTCTTTAAGGGATCGTTGCAAAATGAAAAAAAAAAAAAAAGCTAATACTAGAGTGGTTAAATCATGCAGTTTTTCACGCAAATGTCAGTTAGTCCAATATTTTTCGCCCATGTGTCTAAACCTTTTGATTCTGTCCAGTTCTGTCGCATGTCTGGATCTGAAAGGTTGTGTTTGACTCTCGCTGCCAGTTCCACCCTGCCTGCACTCTCCTCTGCACCTCTAATATCTGGTTATTATTCTGGATGACTCGCACTCATCCAGCTTAGACCTCTACTCTAACACTACCCAAAACGAAATGATGCACCATGAGTAAACATCACGGTCCACATAGACTCCTCCCGAAACTCATCTGTCACTATGTCCATAACATTAGCAAACAAGAATGAGCTGAGAGATGATCCCTGATGTTATACGACTCATCTCATCAAACATGTCCGGCACTACCCTCACATTCTTCTCTGACTCTCCTGATATTCCCATGCAGTGTCATACTCCTTCCTCTCGGGGCTCTGTCATCAGGCTTTCTCTACAACTACAAACCCTTCCACCTTCGCATGACCCTGCGCACTTTACTCTCCAATGTTGCAAAAAACACTGTGACCCAAACACACATACTGTCTGATGTTTGTTTGTTTGTTTTTGGTGGGGTCAGTGACAGCCTCTGCCTATTGAATTGAATCTCATCCCACCATGATTGAGTCCTAATGTATGTGTACAAATACACATAAATTGATCCTTGTGCATCAGCTAATGTCGAAGCCATACCTAAAAAAATAGAAAACAAGAACACACTCATTTTTCAATTGATCGCTGTAACTACATATTTACTTGAACCTACAACGACCCACCAAATGAGAGTACGGTACAGTGCATAGAAAGCAAAGCAAATATTCCACTCTGCTTTCCAGCATTAATTCGAGTGTCTGTTTAATGACATGAGCTGTACTGCGAACACATGCAGTGCAGAGACCAGTTTATTTCGACAGCGTTTCATGGCGATAAGCACTCAGCCCACTTAACTTTATTGTTTAGGTTATTCCTTTTTTTTCCATCCTGTGGGCGAGATGATGCAAAGGCGAGAGAGGCTTTTTTTTTTTCCTTTTTTCCTCGGGTAGTTGTAAACGCCTCTGTTATTGGCTTAAACAGAATCCTCCATAAGGGTTTGTCACACTTGTGAAGCTTCCGTAGGTGAAGAAAAATGACTGTACCTGAGTCAGGATCACTAAAAGTTAAATGAGTCAGCACTTCACGCTGATGCACTTTGTGTGGGAATGAAGTACAGAAACACAAAGACACAGAGAGGAAGCAATGTTTTTTTTTTGTTTGTTTGTTTTTTTTCTTCTAAATTTGAAGCAAGCATTATACATTGTTAACCAGTGGGACCTCTGTAAAGTAAAACAACGACAGTTTGTGTTCAACTCATTAATCCTCAATAGAGCAGAAAGCATCACTTGACCAACAATATTGTCAATGCTCGACAGTGGTGGTGCTGGATACGAGTTGGTTTTACGAGTTTTGTTTTTTTTTTTTTTTACATTAGCTCCAGAAAAGTTTCCCAAAGATTGTCTGTCCCTTTGAAGAGACTTTCTGTGTCTAGGATATTTGCCGTACACGGTGTGACACAGAGAAAACAAACAAATGCCCCCAGGAGAAGCTTAGCATATGAGTGGACCCCTCTGCATAAACAGAGGAACATGCATTCCTGCTTTCTTTCCTGGCGCGCATATCGTCTAATAATTCCCACGCGATTGCGTCCTGTAGGTTATTTCATCCTCATGTATCTGTAGCAAAGGAAATGTCTTTGTTTTGCCCAGTGTCTGTTACTTAGTCGATCGCTCAAATGACCTAGCCCGCTGCCCGACCCCTGTCAGTGTTTGAAGTCTGTCTGCTAAGCCTTTAGATATACAGAACGCTGCTCCCTTTGATAATCATGCGAGGCAGGTCCCTCGTCTACTCCACCCCTCCAGCTTCAGAGTGCATCTAGGTCCAGCTGCCTCCTGACGTGCTCTATGACAGACGGGCTGCTGCACCTATAAACAAACTAATAAAGACTCCTTGTCTAACTGAAAGAGAAATTAGACTGACTGATGTCACGGCACAAAGAAATGAGGGTGCTTGAAGTTTGCACCCGCAGATGTTCACCGGAGGTGGAGTGATGCAGAAGTTCAAACAAGTAAAAAGTAAAGTAAGTGGTGTGCTTTTGCGACCTGTGTTGACGGCAAAGGAGGCCTGCATTTTGACACATATGCATTTCAATGGAGTCAAAAGTTTTAAAGGATCAGGTGCCCTCACTACTGTCAATGCAGATGTCACTTGGTATATGTAGTGCCTCACGTGGCTCTCAGCAATACTGAAGACATCACTGTGACTGAAGTGCATGGTGGTGCTCTAGATACAAAGTGACACGATGAGAATTCAGGGTGAAAAAGAACACTGTCCCAAGGTTAACCCAACCCAGGCGAATTGATAAGGCACACAGTAGCTGTCCTAATTCATGCCTTTGACCCAATAGATTCTCACTCCAAAGGTAGGTAGGTAGGTTTATTGTCAAATATGCAACAGTAGAAAACATATAGCATGGATGAAATATCTGTTCTCTCAGACCCGGACGGCATGACATAAAAATCATCGGACAGAAACAAATAATAAATAATTGATAAATAGACACAGCAGGACACGTGACAAAAAAATCATCATCACATCACTCCATCAGCCACTGGGGGGAGCAGCTAGCTCATGACAGCATGAGCAGCATGGCAACATCCTCTACTCTAAATCCTTGCATCGGCTAAGGAAAAACTCTGAAACCTATCGAGAGGAATACAGAGAAACCTCAGGGTGAGCGTCAGAGGAGGGGTCCCCCACACAGGATGGGCAGACATGCAATGGATGGAGCCAAAAGTACCTGGTGCAGACCTGGGGGCCAAAGCCATCAAATAGAGACTATCTTCATGTGACTTTTGCATTGCATGTTGACCCATTAGGCTTTCGACTGAAGCCCATTCCACCTTTGCGGCAAATCCTGACGCCGTTGGTAGCACGTCAGGTAAAAGAGTTTGGGCATATGCCACAGTGGGGAGTGATTCGCCCAGATAGAGCCCGAGGGGTGCTCACTCAAGCACCAGCCCTTTTCCCTTGCAAGAGAAAAGTTCACCCTTTTCTTTCTTCAATTCTTAAGAAAAAAAAATACTCTTGTCTTATATGTTCAAATTATAAAGATATCTCATACATATTTTCAGATGTGACAGAGAATTTATTTGAGTTTGTGCCGCCTTCTCGCTGCCTCTCCCACTCCTCTCCTGGTCGCACACTGAAGCAGTCCAGCGGTCGCTCTTCTCACCGGTAGCATTAGACAGGTAAACACTAGTGATCGGTAGATGAGGTGTCATGAAACAGTATTGTAGGGTTGAAACAGTGTCAGGATTTTCAGAGGCCACTAGATGCCACTCTTGGTTTAGAAATTGTCAGGTTTCATTGAATTCGTTGTTCAAGTCCAAACATTTTACAGCATACACTGCCTTCTGGTGACTTCTAAATTTTCTGGAAAAAAAACACTTTCATGAAACTTCATGAACCCATCACTAGTACACAAAGTATTTGATTCATCCCCTTCATCCGGAGTATCAATACGCTTTATGGTCTGTATTTCATGTCACTATTCATATCCATTCTATTCTGTCATTTGTATGAATTAAAGTGAGTGTTTTAGGTTTGCAGGCAACTATTGATAGCATACGTTTTATTTCAATCTGGGCATCTTTCAGGTGCTGTTAACTGGGAGACAGCTTCACGTCTGATGCCCTGTTTGTTTGCAAGGTGATCGCGCAACCCAAATCTGACAGCTTCTGAGTGGGAGCTCTCAGCAATGATGCTGGCTTTGTCACCATGTTTATGCTCATTTGGAAACTGCAAAACAGAGGTTGTGTTTGAGTTTCAATGACAACACCAATTTCGGCCCGAAGCAATGAGCAGCACCATTGCTGCACAGGCACGGTTTCACTTGGTGTGATAAAGTTATTTTCAGTGGTGCTGTCGCCATGTCAACAGTCTCAGTGTGTTGTGTGTTCTTATTCGACAGACATGAATATTCTCCAACATCTCAATGTTGAGGGCAGCATTGTTTGCAATCTTTTATTTAAGAGTCATTTATCATGGTATATTTCTAAATCCAAGCACCAACCACCCATTCTTGGTTGTATGATGTATTCACTGAAAAAAGTCTCTGCGAATGGAAAGTAGCAAGACTTCTTTTGCTCTAAAAACCAAAATCCCGTGGTACCAAGAAAACCTTTTGACCTCAAGATATGAATTTTTGATGTTTTCATTTTTGAGTTGAGTTTGATGCTCTTGATGTGACTGCATGACAGAGTTGCATAAATGATTTATTTGTTTAACGCACAGGTTCATTGATGTGTTCCTTTCTTGTACATCCTGCTTCTGAGTCATCATCTGTTCATGTCCCTGTGGGGTTGTTTTTATGCCGTGCACCTTTTTTTTTATCTACATAATGGCACTGAATGAAACACAAAGATGTCTTAATCATGTAAAACTGTTTTCTTATAAAAACAAAGCCACTTTTTTCTTCCTTTATTTTCCCGAAGATCAGCCTGGCATACTGAATATTTTGGAGTGAAACATCATAGAATGATGAAACTGGCTGTAAACATAGACAAAGGCACTTTTGCATTTTTTTTCTATCCTCCACTGCTGATGGAGCCGATGGTTAACCAAAGTCGCCGATGGCTCCCTATTATCAGGGTAGTATGCCCCTGCAATGCACCACGCTCATAAATGCGGCAGTGACTCTCCACACTTTAGTCTAACCACCCTGCTGTCAGTTCAAAGTCCATGAAAAAGCATCAAAATCTCAAGGACAATCAATAATCTAGTCTCTGTGCTCTTCTCAGACGCTGAAGCAAAAGCAGAGGAGGCTAAATTGGTCATCTGGGGTGCATGATGAACCATTTTCAAGCACAATTGGACTTCTGTGGCCATCAGAGAAAGCTCTCATTCTGCAGCAGGTAATGCTTAGCGGCCCTGCACAGCGTTATTAGATGTCATTCAGTGGGCAGCGATTACCCCTTCATTAATGTCTGCCTGCACCCTCTTCCCATCGCAGTCCACTGGCTCACAAATGCTCGCCACTGGCTCCGGCTGGTCACTCTGTTTCCACTGGAGACCTCATCAGGTATAGATCCACCACTGTCATGGTTCGTGCTTTTACTGTGTCACTTCCTGTGTTCCGGTTCTTTGTTTTCCTGTTTGCTTTCTCACCCCCTCCAGCTTCATGGCAGCGCAGCTGGTTCTCATTCCACTGACTGCCTCTGCAGAGATTTATACACCTGGAGAAGCAGCATGTGCTGCCAGATGATCGTCTTTTGTTCTCATGGTACGTTCTCTCTCGATTGCTCCGTTTGCTTGTGACCCTATTTATCTCTCTGTTTTGCTCGGCGTTCATCTCCTCGTTCTGTCACCTTTGTCTCTCTTCTCACTCTATCTAGTGCTCCTATCGCTTGCTCCCTGTCATTAGCTCCGTATTAGCTTCCTCAAGTGTTTGTGTTACTCGCTACTTTAGTTCAGCCTTTGTGCTAGTTATTCCCTCGGTTCCCTGTTTGTTTTCACCTCTACCGAGCGTCTTGATTTAGCCTTGTCAGAGTTATATCCGAGTGCATAGTTTTCTGTTGTCCCTGTTTGCAGCGCTGTGTATCTCACGCCTGTTTTCTGTTTTAGGTTTTTCCCTTTACCTTCGTGTGTTGTCCTCCGCGCTCCGCTTCTGGTGTCGTCGACTTCTGTTCGCCTTATTGTTCGTGTATTATTTATTTGTATTAAATTTGCTTAAATGTTAACCTCGCTTGTCTGAGTCCTCTGAGTTCAGAATCATCTGCTCTTGGGTCAACCATAGATTAGCACTCATGGCAACCACATTCGATCAGAACTTTGATCCGTACGTCCCAACAAGCTCAGCCTCAGGCTAATGGCCTTGGCTGGCCGGAGATCTTCAGAAAAGGAGCCGAAATATAGTGATGAAATGCAAAATCCTGAATATTAAAATATAGTCATGTTTCCATTGCTTGAAAAAAAAGCGATATTTATGTGAACATTCTTATTGTAAAAGAATATTCAAAAGGTCAGAACCCTTTTTTTCACACAAATGTTTAATGTTTGCATGTGAAGTAAATCTGAATTTGCATTTCATTATTATCACCACAAATGAATGAGTGTTTATATCCTATAATTACAGTCAAGTCTTACATGACAAGTTATACAGCATTGATATTAATAATAACACCCACCAGTCAGTTTCTTGAGGTATTAGAGAACTAAAATGCCATTGTGTTCTGGATTAAATAAAATAAAAAAAGAAGAAAAAAAAACCATGAAATGCCATAAAATATATCAGTGAATTAGCATTGCTCAATACTCATTCTTATATGCTCAACAACTCAACCTTTGCATTTATGTTTCACAGCCATTGAGGGCATAAGCAAAGACTGCCATGAGTAGAATTACCACGTTGACATCACTTCAATGACTTACCATTCATCTGGAAAGTGCTGCCCAAAACTGCAGTTGGCAAGAGAAAGGGCCTCAGTTATTTTTACCCTCATTCAAATAATGATAATCATCATTTTCTTTATGTTTGCTGCTACATATATTCTGCTACGGCAAGCCAAATCTTGTGCGACTAGTAAAGGACTGTCTTGCCTTATCTTTCTTCCATGTCACTGTTCTGTTCTACATATGGTACAAAGATATGTTAAAAAAAAAACCAACAGAACAAAAAAAGAAATCGAGCAAAGACAGAATTCTGGTTCTACTCTAAGGAAATTCATTTTAAACTTCAGTAAGCATACTTTATTAGATTACTAGGCACCTGGCTATTGACACACACACACACACACACACACACACACACCAGTGATCAGTCTTCCCCGTCTGAGGAACGAACGTCCCTGACAGTGCGACTAATTGATGTTTTCTCTGTTGTGAATAAACAAACATACAGTGCCTTGTGCAAACTGCATCACACATGCAGGGGACAAATCAGCTTCTGTAGCACTGCTGATGAGACAGGGGCTTACAAGCTTAATTCTGCGCTTCTCTGCCAGGCGGGACTGTGAAGCGTTCACATCTCCAACACAAAGAAGCAGCAGATGGGAGTAAAACGCAGAGGAAAATTAGACTTAGTTTCCTTGGAGACATAGGAGTCAATTGTATTTTCACCACCAGTGCATAGAGTTCTCATATCTGCTCTTGCAGGCGCGTTTCAACCTCCAGCTTTTTTTATTTTTCTATTTCTTTTTCTTTCTTTGATGTTTTATCTATTTTTTTATTTATATATTTAATTATATTAATATATTAAAATTTTTATTTTTGAGAATGCTGTTACTCTTAACAGTTTTTTGAGGTGAGAATATAAAAACACATTTTTTTTTCTATACTTCGATACCGTACAGTAGGTTAAAAGTCAGACATTTTGAACTGAAAAGTTATTTAAGTTCTAAGTCTACTCTTTGTACCTGTCACACATGATTTAACATGTCAAGCGTTTATAGTCATTTTGTGATGTTCTTCAGAAAAATGTTTTTCCTATGGTTACAAAACGTCAGCAGTCTTTCTACAGCAAATTTGTGAATCCCAGGAAGGTAGTGCCTTCCTCACTCTGATTTCATTTGTCCATCAAAACGCTAAACGTCTGAGGTAAATAGCTGAGTTGTCATCTCTCCCAGAGCTGGACAACTGAGGTACCTTCCCTTACCATCCTGGGATTCGCAATACACACTCCCCAGAGTTTGGAGCAGCTGTTGTGACACACAAGGAGCGCTTGAATTATCCAGCACCGTCAAATACTGAGCGTGTTCTTATGCTCTTACCCGCCGTTAATGATCATTGGTTTTTGAAACATCTCCAACAAGCAACTATCTCTACTGTTAAGACTCAGAACCCTGCATGAGCTTCTGTCCCTGGAGGCTCTGACGCTGAAAACAGCGATTGGTGCCGGCAGTGACACGACTTATGGGTGGATAACACAAGCGCTCCCATCGAAACAGAGGGTTGAGCTCTCTCACAGACAGAGCATTGCTCACTGCCGCTTCGCGCCATGACAACATTTCGGGGATTTTCACACTGCGGATTCTGTGTCGGTGGCCTGAGTCCGATTCGCCCCCTGCTGTGCGGCCTCACACCTTTGCGCCTCAGACAATGTCCTTTTTTTCTTCTCATCTGGCAGCGCTCAGTGCAAAATAGCTGGTGTGAATGTGACACACAACGAAAAATATCTCAAGGAAGCCGCAATCTATCGGGCAACACTAGACAACGCCTTCTTCCTGCAAGGCAAGAGTGCGAACCACTAGGTTGCCGTGTGTTTCTTTTTATGAATCCATAAAATACATCAATGCAGACTGATCGCATATTATTGTTTTATTACCAATAGAACTCAGATTACTGTCACATTTGGACCAAATAGGGCTCGTGTTTGTGAGTGTGTGATTCATTTGTCTATCCTCACCTCTTCCTTTTCTTAATGATTTCTCCAAGAAAGAATTGATGGATGATCATGAAGAGAATGAAATCCATTCTGAAAGAAATGTGAAAGATTTTCAGTGATATATTATTTGTTCCATTACTGTTGCTCTGCCTCCTTTCTCTCTGATTTGTCGCACCTTGTGTTCATATTTTCATCGTATTTGATGGCTTGCAAGGGAATTCTAGCGTCTCACAGGAATAAAAAAAAAGGCATTAGTCTTGTTTTTTACCAATCTGTTCCTACTCTGAGCGCATTAATCCATCACTCCTCCAGGCAAACCTTCCTAATTTAATATAAGAAATCAGAATGGACAGCCAGGCAATGCTTCATGCATGCTAGAGTTCTCTCACTGGACCCTCAACATTTGATGCCATTTTGGCACGCATTATGCATACGGGACGGCACACGGGCTATGGACAACCTTTCAGGGCACCATGTTAGGAGATGTAGACAAGGTTGGAAATGAAGCAAATGCAGTGACACAGCTGTGCAGGAAAGCGGAAAAGCTCTTACGACAGTTTAGTTTTCTACAAGGGAGTGAAAATGAATGAAATCTGAGTCCTACTTGAGTTTGCATGCAGGTACATTAAAGGGCACTGTCTGTCATGTTAAACCAGGCAGCAAAGGAATTCTTTTATCGACACACAAACAGTGTCATTGGCCCCTACGACCCATTCTCACTCCCATGGCGTAATATATTGACGTTGGGAAAGTGGACTTTTGTGTACTGTACTGACGAAAAAGGCAGCCCTCAGCGTACATTTTATGCATAGGTGTAGAGTAGCAGAAATATCTCTCTGGGAGTGAGCAGGATGGATAGGATCAGGAAGCAGTAGATCAGAGGGACAGCACATGTCAGGTGTTTAGGAGACAAAGTCAGAGAGGCTAGATGGAGATGGTTTGGACATGTACAGAGGAGAGAGAGCCAGTACATTGGTAGGAAGATGTTGAGGTTGGAACTGCCAGGCAGAAGGTGGAGAGGAAGGCCAAAGAGGAGATTGATGGAGGTGGTGAAGGACGACGTGAGGTTTGTAGGTTTGAGAGAAGAGGAAGCAGAGGACAGGGTGAGATGGAGGAGGATGATCCACTGTGGCGACCCCAGAAGGGAGAACCCGAAAGGAAAAGAGGTGTTTCAATGAACTGAAATAACAGTTGCCTTACGTAGCGTTCCTGGAGAGGCCGCATGAAGCTTCGCACATCATCAGTGGAGGGAGAGAAAAAACACTTCCATGTGTCTCCAGGTGCGGATAGTGCGTCGCAGAGCACGATGAGCACCACAGGTGGAGGTGTAGGAATGTGCAAGTGTGGGGAGCATCACGGGAAGATGGGGAAACAGTGAAGGAGGTTCAAGTCAATTGCTATTTAGCGCCGGTCCCATCGACTACTCTAACCACAACCTCCGTCGCCGAACGAAGGATGAACGGAGCACCATGGCTTACCCCAGCATATGTCATTTTGTTTCACGTGTGGCACTGTCAATATGAAATATTCCCTGTCCGGGAATCAAATCCACCTCCACGGTGAGAGTGCTACCTGTGGCACTTTCACTCATTTCCTGAAAATTCTATCCAAATCTAAAGTCAAAATCAATGCAAATCCAAAAAGAGTTATTGTTAAAACAGACAGACAGACAGACAAGTCCATGCAGTGAAGAACATCACCACGTCGGTGGAGGCATAACGTCGAAAGCAGTGGGCTGCTACTTACAGAAAACCACTGTATGTTTGGTTCTGGACAGAAGAGTGTACTGAACATACATTGACCTTGTAATGTCTGTTTTATTTAGTATGAACCCTTCGTACACCTGTAACCTGAGCAATTTCTATGTGCAGTAAATAGACCGCCCCCTGGTCACGGAGGTTGTAGTTTTATAGTAGGAGCATAAGAGAGAGCAAGACAGTGAACTTGACTAACTCAGAATCTGAAGAGGAATATTCATCCTCTGATGAAGATGTTCACTCATACAGTGAGACGGAGACTCTGCGGGCAGTGACAGCGATCCGATCGCCGTGTCAGCCTGGGGATCTGGTAGGGGAAGCAGGCGTGGCTTAGACACCTCTACTCATGGTAGAGGTAGCGGAAATGTCAAAAATGCCAGCATATATATATATACACACACTCAGTATAAACAAACGTTCAGCAACTGTTCCTGAGTCTGGTGGTTCTGCATCGGATGCTACGGAACCGTCTGCCGGATGGCAGGAGGGAGAACAGTGTATACTGGGCATGAGTAGAGTCCGAGATGATCCTTTGTGCCCTGGATAAGCAGCAACCATCTGCTATATCCTGGATGGCAGACAGCCGGGTCCCAATGATTTTCTCAGCTGTGCTCACCACCCTCTGCAGGGACTGCCAGTCTGATGCATTATGTTATGTTATGTTATGTTATGTTATGTTATGATGCATACAGTTATGCCATCCACGGTTACAACTGCCAAGTGGCAACGTTGGGTCACAATGAAGATTATTTTTTTCAATTACATGCCTTTATTTCTAACCATTTTCAAGCTGCGACCTTTAGGAACTGTGAAACCAAAGTTGAAAGACATTGAAAAAAACGCCTAAAGGGTGAAGTGGCGATGATTCAAAATATATCACCTGAATCTTGTAGTTATCTTAACACAACAATATCTACAATCTTTCCAGAAGCTAAAGCTCCATGTTGCAGTCAAGCCTCGTGTGGAGAAAAGGAGAGGCTGTCTGATAGACTGATGTACCTACCAGACAATTCTCCATTTAAGATTTCTAAAACAAATTCACTTGTAATTATGGATTTCTCCACCAATGCATTTTTTCGGACTTTTCTATTTCAAAGCAAATTACTTCGTATGTATTTGGATGCAGGCACCAGTGAGCGAGTTTGATGCTGAGAGGCGCTGCAGTATAAGGAAAGAGACTGATTTCTATCTGCATGATGGATTGCGGCTGCTTTAAAATACCATTAGGAGAAAGTTATTGTGTTTCTCCTGGTCTTTTTCTCATTTTCACACACCCACTACGTTTATGGAAACAAAGTCATCTACCTTTAAAATGACTCCTTTAATAAAATGGTAATTCAAATATTAGCAACAAAGAGATTTATACACTGCTTCATCTGAAAATATAGATATACAGGTATATAGACCTCTATATACCTGTATATATATATATATATATATATATATATATTCTGTACTCACAGTAGTTGAGTTGTGAAAATATTCCAGATAAATGGTCCTTTTCTGCTAGGTATGTGTAGTCCTTGATCTCAGGCCCTTTTTCATTCTTCTCCCCTGCATTAGGTAAGGGCCCTTTCTTGAAGCCCTTGTCTTTTCTTCATTCTTTGATTCACAATGGAAAAAAGTTGCTCTTATCAGTGCCATGCATTAAATGGAAAACACTTGCGTCGAACAGCAACCTTTCACCCGAACATATGGCATTGCAAAGATGAGTGTTCTCACTGCCAGCAATGTGACCTCCAAACTGAATATTGTAGTTACTAGTGATGGGTACATGAGGTATCATGAAGCTGTGTTGCAGGGTTGATGAAACAGTGAAACAAGTTTCACTTTTTTTGTGATGATGTAAAGGCAGAAAATATGAAAATAAATAAATAAATTATATATATATATATATATATATATATATATATATATATATATATATATATATATATATATATATATATATATATATATATATATTGCAAATTTAAAACATTAGATGGTTAATAAGGAAAAGTAAACCATTTCTTAAAGATGTATAAACTGCAACATTTAAATAATGACTGCCTTCACTGCTGGCTGAATGGGGGAACTCTATTTGTCTATTTTTGGGGTGAGCAAAAATGAAACTTTATCCAGAGTCGGCCTTTCATTGACTGGGCTGATTTTAGAAGACATGCTTATCTCGAGCCCTCAGGGCAGCGGTGCTAATCCGAAAGGAAAAGATGTCATGAAATGGAAGCACAGCTACGGATTATGGGGGATGTTGTGAAGCAGGAACAACTGAATGTAAAGGAAATGGAACGGAGGCATAAGACCGATGACACAAACGCTATATGAGCTGTTACATGTGCTGAAAAATGTTTAGCATCCTGCTACTGAATGAGTCCACAATGTCAGGACTTCATTTGCGTGACTGTTTATCAATGCAGCGTCAGCACAGATGAGCGCTCACGTAACTTATTTACCTGGAATAAAATCCACATCTGCAGTTTCTGCAGACTCTTGGTGTTTTTTTAGACATGCGTTCTTAGGTTCTGTATTAACTTTATAATGTTGAATGTGAACGTTTCTCCAAACTCACCATGCTACAGAGCTTGAAGTATCTTTGACTTAGCTCCTCAGCACTGAATTGTAAATTCAATCTTTGGAAATCACCCTCAATTCTTGGTTCAGTGATTCATTTCTCAGGTGGAAAGTGGATCATCAGCCCCCGAGTGTTTCACCGCTCAACTCAAACAAGTGGAAGGGGTCACTACTTCTCCAAACTGCTGCTGAACGAGCAGCAAAAGGGTGTGTGAAGAGCCCTGAGTGCTGGCTGACTGAAACAGTACAGTTGATGTTGTGCCCACAAGTGGCCAGTCACCTCTGATGGACTTGGACTCAGATGGTGCCACATGTCAGAATAGATCCCAGCGTGTATGGCAGAGGTTCAGAAGTCATCTCCAACTCAAACATATCAGTGTGGTTTGTTTTTGTTTTCCCTTCAATGGAAAAAAAATGTTTGCAATGGATTTCTAGATTTGTCCGAGAGACACGATCAGACCACTGTTAAAATCGATCTTACTTCACTGTATTTTTCTATCGTTGCCATTTCTTTTTTTCCTGGAGTTTCTTTATTTTGTTTGACATAATTGCTCAGCAATGACTTTGTTCTTGCTTCATACCTGAGACTTGAAATCCTGTTTTAGTTGTGTACTTTTTTTTTCTCCTAAACATGCCCAGCACTTTCTGATGATACTTCCATTTTCCACAGGCCTTTTTGTCCATTTATTTCCTGCAGGTGTCAAGCTCTGCTGTCATGTCCAGCCTTCATCTTGTTTGTTTTGTCTTTTTTCCCTGTTTGAACTTCACTGTAGAATAGTTTGACTGAAGTACTGTATGTTTTCTCTTTTTGTCTTTGAACCCTTTTTATGGAGTTTTGAGAGCAGACTTGTCTCCGCTGTGGTTCATACCTATTTCCAACTGTCATATTGTCAAATGCGTGACATGTCAGTTGATTGCTCTGTTGTATCCCACAGAGGAGCGGAGCTCTTTCAAATACCTTTCTTTTCTGACACAGGCCTCAAGGTGCATCACCCCATTATATACTGTTGTTGTAGAGAGATATAGATCTAAATCAGCATGGACACATAGACTGAAACACACAGCCTTCTGCTTCATAGTCACTTCCCAGAAGCGGATGAAGGTTTGTGAAGACCAACTATAAGCCCAAACAAACACATTGATGCACATTGATGTTGATCCAACCAGCAAAAGCTTTTTGTTACATCATTTTCGTCTGTAATTACCCAGTAATTGGCCTGACCAGACCTCATTTGTTAAGTGAGTGAGCTGTAAACAAGGGCTGTTGCGGCTGTTTCGCAGGTGACTAAAGAGCCTCGCCTATTGATCACAACCTGATTTATTCAGCTTGTTTCAGAAAGAAAAACTGGTTCTTGTCAAGCGACCGTTGGACTTTCCAGCGAATGTCTTTATCAGCTCCCGCAGTGATCGGCACGGCCGTCCCTGGACTTGAACCAGGGCTGGAGGAGAAGAAGAAAGGCAAATGAAAGAGGCTCATGTATTTTTAAACCAGTACAACACGATTGGGTCAAACAGAGTTTCAAAGTCCATCATTGCTTGTAAAGCAACAGACAAGCTCTTGAACGTCTTCACTGTGTGGGACAGATGTTTTGAATTTCCAGATCCTAACTGACCTTCACAAACCTTGCTCCTCTTCAAATAAGTTGCATTTTATCGGTACGGTTTTCTTGAGTTCAGGTGTGGGGTGAATGCTTTCCATCCCTTGTCGACGCAGATCAAATCATGTGACACTCAGTAATGCCTTTACAATCTCCCGTGTATTTTATTTATACTGTGTGGAAAACTTGCATTATATTTATTTGTTATGGAAACGGTTCACCGCTCATCCCCCACTCCGTTTATGTTCACTGGTGCAGTCTGCTGTACTTTCTTTTTGCAGAGTAGAGAGGGCAGATTAAATCAAAAGCTACTGTCGGGAAAAAACGCTCTGACAGGAAACAGAAGGTTCGACAGCATGTGTCACCCAATTCTTTCATTGCCAATGTGTGTGTCTCGAACCACAGTGAGACAAATGAACACTGCAATAGTGGGAGTGAAAATGTAAAACTCATTGAGGGTTTTCAAGAAAATGTGTCTGACACAGAAAGCGCCAGATTGCTCAGGAGGAGAGACTCCAAAGATTAGAAGGAATCAACTGACAACAACACAGTATCACACAACATAAGGGACCTCATACAGTCACAACCACTGTGATGGAAAATAGGGATACGTGTGAATCAGGCACAGAAATTGAAATGAACATTCACTCAGTCCTTCAGGTTCTGGAATATTAACTTGCTGCTTATAGCTAACTTTGCCCATAGTGCATATGCAAATAGTGTTTTTCTCACGCCAAGCCGCGTGAAGCCAAGTCAAGTCAAGTCATGCCATGTCACAAGGTTCTGTGAGTTATGTCTCGTCTATTTCCTGTTTTGCATTGGTAAGGTTTTGTCTCGACTTCCTGTGTGCAACTCTTCAGTCTTGTCTAGTTTTCAACTTGTCAAGTCTAGTCACATACTCGTGTCAGGTTAAGCCAAGTCAAGCAAGTCCATGTCATGTGTTTAGTTATCTACTGTACGATTCTTCCTCTGTGAAGTGCTTTTTGTTGGAGTATCAGTGACGTTTTAGTTTTGACTGTGTTTTTGGACGTGTTTTTTTTCTTCTGCTCTTTGTGTTCCTTTTTCCTGAATAAACCTGTATTGAACTTCAAACACGTGTCCCCTCTCTTGAGCTTTGTTCCAAGCCTAGACTAACCCTAGCATTAGCTCACACTGTTTTTATGTAGGTAACGCAGGATTTATTCCTTTCACTGTTGCGCTAGTTTAAAATAAATAAATGGATTGTTTGCTTGTTGAATCTTTTTAAACTGTCAAATTACAATAAATCATTAAAGGCAATTGGACATAGGTTTTCGATGGTGTTTTGTCTTTTTTTTTGTTGTTTCCTCTACAATTTTAACAATATTTGTGGCACAGTAAGATTTGGTTTCATGGGCAACAAATTCATTGGCGGTGCCACTATTACTATTTTACCAAGTAACGCTTTTCCAATATTGGATGAAAAAGTCCATTTGATAATTGTCAACATGCTACATGTAAGACGTAAGAACTAGGGGTGGGATTTGATAAAACAAAATCTGATTTCATCACAGTTTAATGGTATCAGAATATTTGCCACAAGAAGCTATGTTTATTTTTTATTTGAATAAATTTGTTATATTAGTGAATCAAATGATGGACACATACATACATTTAAGAGCCATTGAACTGTGCCTGCAACCTTGACCCAGGCACTAGAAGCAGTGCTAACACTTTGTCACCCACAGCAAAAAAACTGCTTTCATTCTCCCTTGTATGGTCAATCTTAACGCTTTTTTTTCTGCAGTTTCTCCACCCGCAGTGATGAGTGCCAGCATAACAGCGGTGAAGGATGAGTGGATTGTTGTCGTTGTCCAAGTCAGTCAAGAGCAAGAGCTCCCAGTGGTGGAGAAAAGTGACAGAAACGGCGACATTGAGGATTTGCACAAGAATGACACTTTGCTGCAATTGCACTGCAGTAAGATTGCAGTTAAGGGATGCACTCGCCCCATGAATAGGGCCTTCATGCAACTCCCAACTCTTCCCCTGTGACTCTGCTGGTCAATCCATGTCAAGTGCGGTGCTCACATTTGCCTTCCCTCACTAACAGTGTGATTGTGACCCAATAAACTGAAATAAAAACATCCAATAATGATACATTGACACATGCGCACACACACACCCACACACACACACACACACACACACACACACACACACACACACATATATATATATATATATATATATATATATACTTTTAACTAAAAACACCAGTGAGGTTCATTTCGAAACATACCTTGCTTTGCTGTGCATATCTTGCTACACCAACATTCTACATTTTTCTTTTTAAATTTGTCAGGGCCCACAGCATGAAGAACAAAATATGACGTTGATCACCATGGCTGTGATAATCTCGAACACAACACATCGCCTAAATAAAGGTTACATCCAAGCAAACGATCCAGAAGCTTGTTCTCCAAGCCAGGAATCTCGAATGATCCCAAGTGATAACCCAAAGTGGAAACAGCACAAGTTGTAAATGCAACACACAACAGGAAATGCATTGGATTATGGTGGCTTTTGCTATGTTCCTCTCTCCGAAAAGAAATGATCAGAAACACATATGCTGGACAGCGATTTACTTCTAATGATTAAACACAGCGTTTTTATGGCCAACAAGTCAATAAACGTCAAAACACATTCTTACTGCATTGTTTCTCAGTCAAATCGCTTCTGAATTCTAGATTCTGTTCCACGTCACAATTCAATTTGGGAGACTCTGTCATGTCTGCACTTTTGTCTGTTTTTGTATTCTTCTCTCATGCTTTTATTTTGTTACCCCTGGTTGCCTTTATTTCCTGTTCCTGCTTTGTCTCCAGCTTCACTGGCAACACAGCTGGCATTAATCTCCTCATCAGTCTCATCCTGGATATAAACCTGTCAACTTCAGTCCTGTTTGCCAGATTGTTGCTTCGTCCAGGTAAAACTCTTCCAAGACTCCCGTGTGTTTGCTTTACTCCCTGACCTTTTCCAGATTTTTTCTCCACGCTGAATTCCTATTCTGTCGCTGCCTTTTGTTCTTCCTTGCTACTCCTGTGTTCACTTCCCTACTCTCAATTTAGTCCGTGTGTGAGCTGTTTATCTAAGCCTCACTTTTTATTTATAGATCCGTCAGTTTACCCCTCGTGTGCGCAAGTGTGATTAGCCGCCGCCACCGAGCGCTTTCAGTTTAGTGCCACCACCACGTTGAGCTTAACTCCAGGTGTGTGTTTTCTGTTCTCCCATTTATATTGTAGGTCGTTGATTCTAATCTGCCTCTCTTGTTTTCCAGATTCACCCCGTTCCCTGTGTGTTGTTCCCGGTTTGCGTTTTGGTTCCCGGCGTCCTTAGTTTCTAGTCATTTGTCTGTCTGTATTTGTTCGCTCCAACGAATAAATCTTCGTCTCCCGTGCCTTCTGCCGACCAACACTTCCTGCACTTGGTCCATCAGCCGCCACTATGACAGACTCTGCAGTCAATAGTTAGCACATTATACATTTGTGATTGTCGGCCACGATCATTTTCACAGCCGGTTATTGGGACAAATTCTCTCTTAATACACCGCAGAGATAAGGATTCTCCAATAAGGTAATCTTGTAAGTATTAAGATAATTGGTGGTTTACCAACCTTGGTCAGACGGGAGCAAAACTGGGACAAAAACAACCTGATTATCATTTGTGTGTGGCCCCCTTAAGGCAAATGGTTCAGGCGGAATGCCCATTTTAAATTGGAACAATGACTGCCTCTCAGATTCTGGTATCTTGAGCTCTTGGACAAAAGACAAAACATTTGATCCGGAATTATTTTATTGATTTCTGGGGAGGATTTGAGGGCTCCGGGCGTCACCACCAGCCTTATGTAAAGGTTTGTCATAAGCCACTGACGATGACATTTCACTGTGCTCTTCTTTTGTGTCATAATCCATATCTTCAGTTGCGTTTAAAACAGCAACTTTGATAGTTTTTGTGAAGCCAGTTTGACAGTCCATTGGAGTTGAATGACAACGCACAATTTGGGCCCATTATTTGGTTAAAAAGAAACGCTCCACTTCAATATCTAACAAATAATGACTCACAACCATTTTCAGTTCTGTGTTCGTCAGTGCTCTATTATAGCGACATGACAGTGCACTGTGTTTATTCATGAGTCGCCACAAAACAATGATCGCCATCTTTTGGGGGACTGAAAAGATGGCTCTGACTCAGTGGACAAACTGGTCCGTGACCTGCAAATTGATGAACAGATCTGTGTAAATTGTAATTTCAGCTGCTTTAATCTCTTCTGTGATTGAAACCTTAGAATCTCTTACATATCTAAAGGATCAGCTTTTGCTGGACGAATGAAAATAGGACTTGAGTGAGATAAGTTCATGGAAGAAACTGAAAAACGTATTCAGGTTCCTTGTTCCTTCGAGGGCAACTGCTTTTTATGATGGGAAAGTTCAACTGCATTTATTTTATTCTCTTTGAAGCACTTGTGTGTGAGTGTGTACTGTATGTTTGTGCTAACATGTACAGTTATTCTTGGAAACACAGTACCTTGTGGGGACCTTTTGCCAGTCCCATTTTAAAACTTCAATATAACTGGGACAATATAATTCAGTTTAAGTTTGGTTTGGGCCCTGGTTAAGGTGAGCCATGTGTTTTGGATGGTTACGTTTAGGGTAAGAAGCTGGAGAAAGCATGAACGTCACTCAAATGTCCCCCACAACATAACGTGTGTGTTTGCGTGTGGGGTGTGTGTCTACAAATAGTCACATTTTTCAGAATACGCTCCATTCATTCTATGTTCAAATGTCAAATTGCTGTTTAAAAAACGGCCATGTGTTTTAGTCACGGTACAGTACCATGACCTAGGAGGAGAGCCATGTAATAGGTTTTAAAATAACATCTGACAACCAGTGTAATTCAATGAAGAGAGTTATAATATAGCAATAGCAATATAGCAATACTGAAGCAAGGCATGTTATTTATTTTTTTTTTCTCTTCTGCCGCGCATGAATCTCCATTATACTCCATGTGGCCCTGTGCAACACACAGTCCACACCACCCTGTCTGGAACTCTATGGAAGGAAAACACTGTTTTAGTCCATTGAAACCCCTTTGCCGTGCGTCCAGCCCTGAAGGCTGCCTTGTTTCAAGCAAACAACAACAATATATTACACCATAGGAGTGAGGATGGGTTGGGTTCCACCCTCTAACCACCTTTTGCATGACATTTTTTTTCCTGCTCCATTCATCAACCTCAGTGCACCCCTTTGTAACTGTCCCGCTCACTAAATTGGAACACACTGCGCATGAGTCAGGTCACCAGCACCTCCCAGTGATAATCGCTGTAAACTTTATATACCGCAGATATCATTGTTAACTATTGTTATTTGTTGCATTCAGAAAACTCTATTTGCCTCTTCCCTGTGCATCATTACACTCTCTGAGGTGATGCTGTCTCAAACTGGTGCGGTACCCTGGACCAGAGGCGGCTTTGGAGCGCAACCCTGGTCTGTTTCAAACCAATCGGCACTGACATGGAGTGGAACTGTAGTGGACCGATCTGCTGAAACAGACTGCCGTTTCGTCTGGGTCTAAAGTCGTGCAGAGCCACTGGTCTGTGACTCATCGTTCTAACGTATTGTAGAAGACAAGTAGTGCCTGTCAATTGCACCGCTGTCATTCAAAAACACATTCAATTACCGATCTGTGCCATGCCGCCGGCGACGGATTTTAAGAAGCTGAGCATGCAAGACTACATAAAACATTGTGGAGAAGGTGGAGGATTGAGCGCTTCTGATGCTGGCACAGCACGAATTCAGTCTAGTTGACTTGCGTGAACTCTTCAGTGTCGCCACCAGTTCCAGCTGCAGCTCACACATCACCAAAGTCGGCGCCAAACAATCCCACGTTGGGGGATGGTCTCTGTTGGCTCAGCATGTACATGAACACTGCAACGAAAGATGAAAAGAAAAGATGTCAGGAAAAAAAGCTGGATTCAGTCTAAGTCAACACGTGATTTTTTTTTATATTGAATATTCTTTTTTTCATGACAGCTCTAATCTGAAGCATTATTTTCCACCATCCACAGTGATATTGTGGAGTTGTAGTGGGGACTAGAGTGGAAAGCAGTCAACTGGTGGGAACGTGATGTGGGCTAAACAGCACCAGGGTAGCTGCCGCAGTCTGTTATCTACTGCTGTGCGGGAGGCGATGCTTGCATGAATCGAGGACAGTTTGAAGTGAAAACAAAGGAGGCTTAAGACAGCGGGAAGCATTTGGTTGCAAGAAGATTTTGCCACAGAGGCAGCTCGGTGTGATAAAAGCCCCCCCCAGCATGAGAGCAAATGGTGTGGAAACTACTGCCTGCGTGTCATCCATAAACAGTTAGTAGCCACCAACTTTCCCCACTGCAATAGAAGGCAGGGGAAGTTGTTTACAGGATGGCTGCAGTGAATATACTAGTTTGTGGCATCAGTGACTTGAGAGACTGAGGCATGGTGTGTCTGGTTTGGTCTAGAATGAGCGAAATCTGTGTTTAACACTGAAATGTATGGTTTCTTCCCTGTGATCATTGGCATTTTGCTGTCAGTCTGCTTGCAAAGTACATGAAGTAAGTTTATATTCACCGGCCTGGACTGCTGTAACTCTCTCCTCGCTGGCATCAACAAGAAATCTCTATCATGCCTCCAGCTGGTTCACAACTCAAGGCTTCTAACTGGCTCTAACAGACAGCAGCACATCACTCCAGTGTCAGCCTCTCTGCACTGGCTCCTCGTCCACTTCAGAATCAAATTTAAGATTTCACAGATAACTTTTTAAGCCTGTCTTAGCCTGGCTCCCTACTACATTGTAGAGCAGCTGACCCTCCTACAAGCCTGCCACGGCCCACAGATCCTCAGGTGGGTCTCTGCTAGTTGTCCCTAGGTCTAGACTTAAATTTCAAGGTGACAGAGCCCTTTCTGTCAGTCCTTCTCCACTCTGGTACAGTCTGCCGCTGGAAACCCACTTGTATAGGCTTGCATTTAGGTAATATACCCCTAACACGTCCTCAGTCCTCGCTCACTGAAGACCTACTGAAGCCATCCAGCTTCATGGTCGAGCAAGTGCAAACATTCTTCACTGTTTTGCCTTCAAAGAAGTGCATTCTAAAAAGTGCCACAGAGGTTTTTTTTTTCCACATTTTGTCACGCTACAACCACAAACATTAATATATTTAGTTGGAATTTTATGTGAACGACCAACACAAAGTGGCATAATATTGTGTAGTAGAAAAAACAAATTATATGTTTTTCAACAGATAAAAAAACTGAGAAGCGTGGAGTGCAAAAGTATACAAAATGCCCAAAAATGCCCTTAAAAAGGACAACATCACATGATAATGCATTTATACAATGTGCAGTTGTTGCATGTTCGCAACATGCTTTAACCAAATACTGAATCAAATCATGAGTTCATGGCATGATTTCATCATATTCTATCTATCAGTCAGTGTTCTTGATTTAATCCCCGTCTCCTGCTCTTCTCATTGTCCTTCATGTTTCCTTCTGAAACTTGCAGAGTGGGTGTAGCGACGACAGCCATTAGCAGTGCCTTTGTTTATCCCGTGACAGCAGAAAACGCAAAAGGCGAAGCAGTCTCATGTCCCTCACCGGCCAATGGATTTCAAGATGGAGCGTGGCTATGAGGCGTCTATGCAAACATTACATTCTGAGCAAACTGGCATACTGGAATACGCTTGTGAATGGGAAATACAGATTTTGAATTTGTGTTGTGTGTGTTGTAATATATTGATCATATTTTTTGCGACAGAGCGTTCCCTTATTTATCAAACATTAATTCAATACACAAAATGACGCAGTTCATTTACATATATGTATGAAGTGAACAGTGGAAGTAAACAAACAAAACTCTTTTTTTAGATTGTTTAATAGTACAAGAGGGGACTTCAGGGTATGTTCGTCCTCACAACCTACTTTAAAGTTTCTCGTCGAAGCAGGGCTCATTCAAAAAAAGTGCTAATTTTTGGCCATGACCCAACATGTGAGCAGAAAGAGAGGCAAAGCTCGGGAGAGAGTGGGCCTTCTGCACTCCTGTCTCAGTAAGGGAGGAGCGTTGTTGTGTCACAGTTAATCGCCAGCTCCTTTTTCGGTCTTTGATGGGAAATGGGGCAGCCTTCCAGCAGTGTAAAGGAAGCCACAGAGGGTGGCTATCGATGTCCAGCCACCGACTAAGTTCAAAAGCTGTGGGTTTATGTGATCTGTGTGAATTCAGTCTCCTTTAAGTTACTCTTTGTGACTCCAAGAGCAGTGGAACAAAACGGGAGAGCACTTTCTACTTTTTATAACTGCTAACTACTATTGCTTCTTCCTCCATGAACACAGTCTGTAAAGGGAAAAAACATGCAAGATGTGAACCTTGCATCATCATCGTGATCATTGTCATCATCAAATATAACCCGTGACAATCCGTGTATGCCTTTGTTGTCAAACCACAAAAACCAATACTTTTTGTTATGTGGAATATCACGATACAATGCCATGCACCAGCAAGCAAGTTAAACTTCATTTCAACTCGATGTCTGCAACTACACTGTAGAGTTTGTCTATGCTATGCTAAACCCACTGAGCTTGACATTTGTGCAACACAGTAAATCGATCAAGAAGTTTAAAAACATCCTCTTTGATCCAAAATTGACTCTTTAAAACCTGTCAATCGTGACGACAGTTTCAGTGAGTAGTATCATGAATGGAATCGCTCGTATCTAAAGCGATACCCAAAGGGGTTTGATACTAATTGACCAACAGTATTTCTCTTCCTTTTTTTCCCATTGAAAAACGATAATAGAATCGCTAAGGAACCGAATTGGAATTGGAATTGTTAAAATCTAAAAAAATTCCTTCCCTATCGACAGCCAAAATAAACTTTAGTTGAACCATTCAGAGAGTGAAACAGAGAGCGCACTGCTGTTTTGACACACTCTCACACGAGCACAACGCATCTGCAGGTCGATCCCGCAGAGCTGGTTATGAATCACTGCTCCGCGACCGCAGGGCTTGCTGTATTCCTGCGACTTAGACCGCGCAGCGGTAGTGCCGCCATATAACATGGACCGCTTCCGTATAACATGAACTTTAATGTACGTTTGTGAGCGCTCACCTTTTGAGCATTACTTTGCTTGTTGCAGCCATGTTGGTATGTTGGTCAAATGGATGCGACCTAGTCATTCTGTCGGAAGATGCATCTGAAAAGACATCCATCGCATTTCGGACCACAAATGTAAGTGGCCTGGATTGCATTTGTTAAAAAAAAAAAAAAAAGCTATCTGCATCCTTCAGACTGTCATTGAAAGATCAGACACAGGTTGCATTGAATTTGGCTCACTTAAGGCTACAGTGTGAACATAGCCTTAGTCCTTTGAAACACAACTTTGATTCCCTCACAACATGCTTGACACAGTAGCATATGACCTACTACAACGAATGATAACATTGGATTATAACGTTATCACAATGGAAATGACAGCAATGGACAACAGGCCAAGAGTCATGTTACTTTGTATCATTATTTATTTTAGGTAGAACCTGTGATATCAGCTTACTTGTTGGATCTGTAAAAGTTGTCATTCCTCTGTTCTTATTTATTAATTTTAGCCCATGTTTGATCAGATTGAACCTTAGTGTTTACAGCCTAATGAAACTTCATCTCACGCTGTCTGGATTTTCAGAGTACTCTAGATGGCAACCCACTGTAAAAACAACCTTTGTCTTCCAGCTAAGACTTTTTTATCATGAAGCCAAGACTGCCATCTTCTTATCTGGACAGGCTCAAGAGAATATGACTGTGGGATTTATTAGTACAGAAAGCAAACAAGCCAAGTGTGATGGGAACCATGTAATATTATCAGTAGTAACTTGATGTCAATTGTCAAACCAGAAATTACACCTCATACTGTACGTTGCAATCCTATTTAGCAGGGGGTGACGTCCGACCAGAGCTACAAATGTGTGTTATTAATGGCAAGACAATAGTCTATAAACATCATTTTTCAGGACCAGAGAATGTGAGAACTGTTCTTGAACTGCATTTGTTGCGCATTGTTTTTCTAAGATCTTTTGTATCACTTTTTTTGCACTTTATAATATTATTTCTTTTTCATTTATTGTGATATATTGTGTACAGAGCATGTTACAAACACAATTTCCCTTGGGATTCTGATTTTGAGACTTGTGGTATGTTTAATTCATCACAAGAAACACAATAAATTCCAAAGTAATGCAATACTTTATACTTACATCTTTGTTCTATATAATTGTTTTTGTAACGCTTTGGGTTGGCGTCAGTCTTTTTTCTTGTATGGTCTTATTTTGCAGTGTTCTTGTGAGCCTGCTGTTAGTTTTATGTGTGTGTGTGTGTGTAGATGGTGGTCTCCAGGGACTGCTGGAGGACAGCAAGGGGGCAGCAGATTGGAACAGGCACAGATTGCTAAAGGGGCTGCGGCAACCCAGTGCACTTATTTCCCCCACCTCCTGCTGTGTGGGTTTTTATGTGTTTTTAGGATGATGGAAATATTTTCTGGTCATTGAGTTCCACTTTCATTAACATTTGTATGACCAATGTCATTCCTGGTTATTCAGGACGGAGAAGATGAAGGTCTTTGGCTGCGCCTAATTTTTACAGAGTGACGGCCATTAGAGGTATTAGAAAGTCTTTGAAGAACAAATAACTTTTATGCTATTTGCTGAGATTCTTGCCACAAAGAAGCCACAAAGGAGCAAAGCAAAGAGCTCTCTGATATGAAAGGTTGTTGGAAGTCTGGTGTAAGATCTTAATCTTGGGATAAGTAGCCATTTAAAAAGTACAAAGACAAAGTCTGTGATCCATGATGAGGTTTCCATTTGCATGCAAAGTGAGAAAGAACGGCGCCATTATGTGAAACAAAACAGCGGATAGCTTGATATGTTGTAATATCCTCACAGAGACATCTGTTAAAACCCATTTCCCCTTTCCAAGAAGACCAAAGAGGCGACGAGCTTCACTGAGTAACACAGAAAGACGGTTTTCTCATTTCTGGAAGAAACCCGCGAGGTGTCCGGGCACCAATTCAGCCCCTCTGTGGCATTCCTTGCTGCAGCCTGTTTCTGTTAGCAGAAAAACCAAAGTATTACCGACCTCGGTTCAGAAAGTGCCTGTGCACATGACAGTTCATTTTCTGCATGATCTCACAAAAGTCGATACAATCTTTCGAAGACAAATACCAGATAGCCTTGGCTAACTGATTTAAGTTGTGCGGAACACCATTAATCATGCACTTCTTGGAGGCTAAGTCGAGGTGGGAATCTTTCCAGCGAGGTTTTACTCGGAAATCAACACCATCGCCATTGAAACATGATTCAACAAAGATGTCCAAAATGACAGGTATAAACACAAATAAGCACAATCACGTTTATACTGCCCCCCACACACACTGCCATCACCAGTGGAAATGAACATTTGTTCAGATTTGAAGTATCTGGGGTCGCAACCAAGTGCTCTACCCATGCGGCTAGGAGATGATATGACAATAGGATTATTGTAAATGGCATTGCATCATGGGACGGGGGACAAAAAGATAAAAAACATATATTTTTTTTTTTTTCGTGAAAAACTCTTCTCGCCATCCAGCAGGTTTTATACTTGACTTTACCGCTACGATGTCTGCCACCTGCACAGAGCTGCCAACTTCTGAGAACACTTTGAGAAACATAACCTTCTCACATTTCTTTTTTCTGCGACCAGTATTGACATATAGACATGACACATTTGAGGTATGTAGCACCTGAAATGAACATGTGCTTTTGTCTTGTTGCACAGTTGGAGGCACTGTACCTTCGTGTTGGTGGCTGCAGGAGACGTGACTCGTCCCGGATGTGACATAACATCCTGAGTCACGATACAGTAAATAAACTTAGTGTGTTGTGTGCATATTTGTGACAGTATTACTCAATGAGTGTGTGTTTAACTGCTGTCTGGCTGGGTGTATTCAGATCGTGATTTGATTTCTGTCTCCGGTTCGATCGATGATTCGCTCCCATTTCGGTCATGTCCTTGGTATCCCCTCCTGTCTATTTCTGTTTGGGACCGTGTTTAGTGAATTGTAAAATAACGGGCCACATGGTTGCGTAGTGGATAGCACTACTTCCTCACATCAAGACGGTGACAAGCTTGATTCAACCTTAAAGTCGCCCTGACTCAATCTGACTCAATCTCAGTATGACTCAAACTGAGTCATCAGCCTGTGTAATAGTTTTGTACAACACAAAACTGTTTCTAGATCTATGTGGTTTCAAGGACATGAGTTCACCAGCCAAGTGATATATATTTATATTTTAATGAATACATTGTTATCCATCAAAACGCGTAAATCCAAGTCATGTATTATAGCGACTGGCATTTTGATCACTGCTTTGTTTTGCATATTGCCATGGTGAATATTGTAATGGTATCTGATGTCCTCGCGCACAAGCTGTTTGACTGGCTTCTAGAAACATTCCCCAGCTGTATTCATGCAGCATTGGCTTGCAGACAGTAAAATAAAGAAAGGAAAGGTACTTTTTGATGACAATTCTGCCATATGCGTGGTATACAGAGTATCGAAATGTCATGACTCCGGGGCCCGTGTGGTGACATATAGGACATTAAACCATGTATAAAATACAACATAAACAACAACAAAACAACATAAACAAAACATAAGAGGGCACGTTAACAACGAGAAATAAGTGCTTTCAATTTTATGTTTCACGTTCAGATGGTATTTTAAATGTACAACTGCAATGGTGGTAGTGGAACGCAAACGTACAAAGTGGGCACACGACTTTCAGTCAGTCAGTCATTCTGTCACATGGCATTCTGAAATTAAGTAGAAAGGCAACATATTCTCTTGCTGATCTGATGAGTTGACGCTGCCATTTGACCATTTCATGTCTGTGGTCTTATATCATGGACAGGTACTTTTTCCAGTGCTACACAAGATGTAATGAAGTGGAAGCTATTTTCTCCAAAATATAAAGATTTGCATTTTCTAACTGTCATGTTGCAGTGCTCTCTGAACACCCTGATTCAGGTCACCCTGACTGTAGGACCTGTTCGGGTCCTCAATCGTGAAATGAAAAAAACAGTATCCAACACATGAGCGATGACGACCAAAACCAAAATGAAAGTCCAAAACCGGAAAATGGAGGCTGAAGGCACCAGTAGCTACAAAACTGGAACAAAATAAGAGTCAGATCAAAAAGCAAGAACGCTGAACAGAAAGTGCTGGCAACGCCATGGAAGTCAAAATACCCAGATATCAAAACTACCGGCTAGATCACAAACCAGCTGAACAACGGGGCGACAGGTGCCCGGTGTAGCGAATGAAATCTTCTCTCCACATAGTCTTGATGTGGAAACTGCCTCCAACTGGCGAGCACCAGTCTGCGTCACTTCAAGAAGAAACACAAGCAGGAAACAGAGAGGGACGTCAAGTAAAAAATAAAAAAAAATCAATGTTGTTTGCATGAGCAGAAGCAACAATTCATTGTCAGCTGTACATTACAATTGGGCCAATCTCTCCACACAAGAGTGTGTTTTGTTGCCCGGGAATGTGACTCTTGTGTGATGCTGCGCTCAATATATTGCACTTCTCATGGAGCAACACCAAGACAATGTCAAGAAAACATGGCATATTGGACAGATGCCTGACAAAATATGTACTGAAGTGCATGCCAGAATTCATACAGTAACAGGATATTGACTTGTTTCTCTGATCGCTACGCTTGGTCCTTAGCAATGATCTCAGAGTGAAATAAATAAATGCAGAGGGAAAAATTATGCATTCACTACTCCCACATTCAAGTGACGCTGGTGTGGGTGGGTTCTTCACGCTGGCATTAATTAATATACTTATATCCACCCAAGCAAAACTGCAGAGGCAAAATTTATAGACCTCCCACCCAACAGATGTTGTTTTATGATACTGCTTTATGATCAAACAGGAGAAAATATAGTCGTTGTTCACAATAGCATGAATGTTTGTTTGTTTTACTGCTCAAATTTCATTGCAATAATGTTAAGATTTTCAAGCGAAAACACCAACATGGAGTCATTCACAGGCCACATGATGACAACCTATTCATTTTCAAAATGCATCATGAGCCAGAAACGTCATTGTCAATCTAAGAACCACCAGGAAAATATGAAATCATCCAACGAATATCAACACCTTGTCATGCAATGACTGAGTCATGTGTCAGGTTACATTAAATTCACTTGCGTGGAAGGCAAGGTTGGTGAAGACGGACGAGTGATTTGCAGCCCTGGACATATAATGATGTTCATCTTCAATTCCCAAACACCTTTGAAATGAAATGTGAATCTGTAGGTATCTGAACTAGCGTTTTTGAAGAAAACTAGGTGTAGAATGATGATGAGATGAATCGTCAAATCGAAATTCAAAGGAAAGGCGCGATGGAAAGACATATTATTGCTAGCTGTGACTACGTCACTACTATTAAGGGAAGCTTTTCCAACTGGACTTTTCTCACCAGGGGATGAAGATCTGGAGATGCCCTCAACATTCTATTCTCCGACTGAGGCGCCTGAGCACCAACCAAGGTCTATTTCCAAATGGTCAGTCACTTGAAACTGAACAGAATCAGAATCTGAAGCAGAATTTATTCCCACGGTCAGTGGGGAGCCTACCAACTAGGAAAGTGTTTTGGAATAAAATAAAATAAAAATAACAACAAGGCTGTTCATGAATTCAACAGTCTCACACCCAAGGGGAAGAAGCTGTTCCTGTGATGGGGGGTTCTGGTCTGGATGGACCGTAGCCTCCTGCCAGAGGGAAGAGGAACAAACAGTCCATGTCCAGGGTGAGAAGGGTCGGCTCTGATCCGACCTGCACGTCTCTGGGTCCTAGAGGCATACAGGTCCTGAAGAGGTTGCCGGCTGAAACCGAAACTGTGCGCTAGTTCTACAAATGGCTCTCCTGTTGGGCACAGGAGTGTTGTGTGAAGTGTGAAGGTTAGGGACTAAGGATCAAGCAGATGTGATAGGGTGAAGTCCAGCTTGTTTGGGTGAAGTGTATCTACCCCTGGTTGCGCACTGAGAAAGGAGCCACTGTGATATACAAGGCCACGCTGGAATAGGGAGATACCACTAGTGATGGGTAGTGTAGTGTAGATTACAAATGACATTTTACAGCAGACAGTGCCATGCGGTGATCTCTGAAAATCAGGACACTGTTTCATGAAACCTCATGAACCTTTCAATACTTCGTCATGAATCCATCACCTACCCATCACTATATATTGCTTATTATTGTTGCCATGATCACTGCTAATATTTGGATATGCATTTACTGTAGCGTAGCATTGAATCACTGCAGTACTTGTTCCGGCCGTAACAGTTTTTTGGGTTTTTTTGGGTTTGGGTTTTTGTTTGTTTGTCTATTTCTCAACACTATCATTAAGTGGAATTTTCTTTAAGAATTTCGTCCCAGATTAGGTACAGATTTAATCCAAAACCTATCACATTGTGACAGACTTAACGCTACCTTTAGCACTCTGCAACACGCTGAGCACATATTCATAAAATGGTCTGTTCATTTATTCTTTTTTTTTCATTTATTCATCAAATGAGGCTTTGTTTTTCTAGCCCACCACTGTCGTTTCTGTAGTAACCAAAGTGCAGTGAGAATAATATTCTGTGCTCAGAGAAAACAAACTAGTGGGTTGAAAACGCTTTAACTGTGGCTCCAAAGCAGCTGTCACTGCAGGAGATCTTATTAAACTGCAGCTTATGAAAGATGAAACACTGTGCATTGATCCCACGCTGCCGTTGTTGTTGCTAAAACCGTCAACACTTTGGTGTTATACGCACCCAAGTGCATATAGTTCAGGGCAATCGCAAATCATTCCTGCTGTGGCACCATAGTCCTGTCATTTATTAAGTGGCGGCTGAACAATTTTGAAGCACGTTTAGCACGTTTTCAACATCCACCAGCTTTGACTGAAGAGTATAGTCCACCTGGTGCTGGGTCCACCCCTCAGTCCCTGGCCTCGTGCCTGAAACACCTCCAAAAGAAGGCATCCAGCGGGCATCCTCATGAGACGCCCCAACCACCTCAACTGACTCCACTCAACGTGGTGAAACAGCGGCTCTACTCCGAGTCTCTTCCAAGTGACAGAACGTCTCGCCCTATCTCTAAGAGACTAATTCATTCAAAGGAATTGCTTTATTTTTTTCACTTATGCTTTGTGGTCACGTTCTTGGTTTCATACTGATATCAGTCCAGTTATGAGATTCCCAACTGGGTCTTAAAAACCCAGTCAGGTGAAAAGATGAGCCCGATACTGATGGCGGAGTATTTGAAAAATATCAAAGGAGGTGAGAGAAATGGGCAGCTGAATCCGACATCTTTTTGTTTCGGATGCAGGGCTCTGGCATCGGAGCTGACAGAAATCGACAAACATTGAAACCAGCTCTGGGGCAGGATCTGCCTCTGTGCGTCCACCAACCGCCATTCATTAAAACACGAGAACAGTGTTCAGATGTTCACTGTGTGGAGTGGATTCAAAACAGCAGCCAACAGGTTCCTGAACATTCCGTCCTATTGAGCTCCTCCACCGTTGCTACTGCTGCCAGCATTGCAGCGAGTGAAGCGCTCCTCAAACTATTAACTTAACTTCAGATCCGTCCAAAGTTAAATACAAGTAACATCCGACTTACAACCTTCTCGACTTACGTACACCGGTACTTACGACCACGGCCAGCAGATGCTTATTTTTTTTATATTCAAAGCAAAACGTAGCAGCCTGGCATTGTGTACGACAGTTTACGGCAGCACAGTATCCCACCATCTCACACAGCCATCTACCACTACAGTAGCACCTATAACCCTCGTGTCGGCCATTTTGAATGGCATTCGACTTACGTCCAATCCGACTTACGACCGGTTGGTCGGAAGCAATCCCGGTCCTAAGTCGGAACGACGGAGACGTGAAAAGGATCCCTACAAAGATGATGTCATCGCTGTCAGTGTGCAGCACCCAAGCACTTTAGTTTTTTTTTTTTTTTAACAATAATTTTATTCGGCAGTGCTTCTCAGCATCACATACAGTCTTACTTTTCGCTAAACAAACCGCACTGCACTTGAACTATTCACTTTTTGTACTTGAAATTGGCAAAAATGATTTTTACATTATTTTTGTATCTTCTTCTTCTTCTATCATTTTATCGGAAGCAGCGTGGGAATAGTGAAGAAACAATCCATCTGAATCCTCTGCAAACAGGATGTCACCACGCCAACAACCTTGATAATAACGGAGCACTTTTAGACCTTATGTAAACTGTTTGTGGACTCTGAGCTTCACGTCTGCTACTCATCCCTGTGGTGAACTTGCTCTTGAAACTGTGAAGCACATGATTATTGAGATGTGAATTAGGAATGTGAATGCATAATGTCACATTGTAGGAGAGATGACACCTGCTGAAGAAGAGGTTTTTGAACACAAACTTCCTGTACATTTTTGAGGGTGGCTGTTCATCTCAGTTCATCTTAAACTCATGCAGCACACACTTTTGACTTTCTTCAGTCTTTGTATGCCCATTCTTCTGGTGCTCTCTTTCCAATGAATGAGTTCATTTTGTCTTTGATGACCACTTTTTATGCGACCCCTGCTGCTGACCATTGAAGTTGTAGGCTTCTGCTTTCTGAAGTCTCCTAACTGAAAACTATCCCTTCATATCCAGCATATTTTGAATGAATGAATAATTGCAGAACAGAGAAATTCTTTACTGTTCAATGTCACAATATATTAGTCGGAAATGGTTTAAGGACGTTCCAAAGAACATAGCCATGTAACAAAAGATTCTCATGTTATCTTTCTCATTTATACCGGCTGCAGCTTGTAGAGTCGTACAGGCATCCAGCACGGGAAAGAAGGAATCCCCGACAGCACTTCTCCTCACTAGGGCACGATAAGGTATCATCATAAAAAGAAATACTTTTCACCACACGTATAAAGACCCCACCACCGCACAGGACCACTCCATAAAACTGTATTAACGTGAGTCACTGGTGCAGGTTTTGCTACTCTTTGTCAGACATAAAGTTGTGTTTGTCTGAGTTTCACTGCTTAAATATTTAGCTCAACTGATAATACTAATTTAATTCTGTCAATAAATCATGCGCCAAGGACAGAGAAGGGATTTAACTCATAGAGCAGTTGCAAAGCGGATCGAACAGCAAAGTCCATTCCAGTTGGTGATGGAGAAGATCACTCTCATTTCTCATCATGTTCCTTGGTTTGTTTGTTTTTTCCCCCTCAAAACTACCCTCATCACTTTGTCTACTACTTGCTCTACTTTAAATATCTGTTTAGCATGAATATAAAACAAATGAATAATTAGAATTCAAACTCCATAGTGAAAGAAACCAGTGAATGCATGGATAACTGACCTCGGTTTTCCAGGAATTCATGTGACGCTGTGTTAGAAAAAGAAGCACGTTCATGACATCCACAAGAAAAAAAGACGATTAAGAAACTATGTATAAACAGATGATGCTTTCCATCCACATCCAGAGGTGAGCACACACGCGAGGAAAGTACTTGACAGCTTTCTCTCTGTTCCAGTTGAATCTTTTCAGGTGTACCAACCCTCAATTTCCTAGAAAGCTCTTAAAGCATCAAATATGCTCCCACTCTGACACATTACACTCATATTGTTTGAGGCGTTGCTCTTGCAGAAGGAAGATCCCATTTTCACACTACATTTTTGCAACTTATTTTACACATTTCCCACTCCTCCCACACAACTCTGGTTCTCTCACTTTCTCCCCCACTTCTTCCTCTCCCACTCTTCTCCTTTTCTGTCTCTCGTGCTCTCAGTAGACTGTGATAAGTATAATCAAAAGTGACTGGTTCAGCTGCTCCAGCAGCCGGAGCAACAGAGACTGATGTATTCGGATGATATCCAGGCACAGCTGTAAATGTCAACGCACAAACCGCAGATGATCCACTTGGAAACTCACGCACACATGCACAAATATGCCCATGCTTACACTCCAGGTACTTCATTTTGCATGCTAGTTGCGTTTAAAAACCCTTTCAACGTCAGATACCTGCGACAGGAAGCAGTTAGAGATCGTCTCGGCAGCACTACAGACAGGCAGCCTCTGTCTCCAAGGAGAAGAGTCTGTCTATGATTTTTTTCACTGCTGAAGATGGCTTCTTCATTTGTACACAATGATGATACAACGTAAACATGCCGCTGTGTCTGTGTGGAAAGGCGGGGGTTCACGGATATTTAGCTGATATTCACAAAAGCCGAATCATGATTTTTCATATATCCAGTCCGCATGGCCCCCTGCAACGCTGTCAAACGTGTTGAGCGATCAACAGCATGAGGCAAGAGCACGGCCTGTTTGCACATTCAAATCGCCAGCCAAATTGAAACTGACCGCAGGGCTAGCAGAGCAGCGCCATGGTGGCAACCTATTTCATTTCTCGCTGAGCCTCACTGCCGGACGAGGTGGTGTTTTAATTCCGTAACTGGACAGTGATCGGTCGACGGAAATCAGTTCTCAGATATTGGGTTTAAATTGAAGTCCTGCGCGGGTGCTGTCGGTCTGGAAGGGATTAAACTGCATGGCGGCGTCCCCTCTATGCCGACAATGCTCTGATGTTGTTCATCTGGTCGCTGTGTCTTTCATGATGGAGCTCCAGGTGAGCGTTCACTTCATCCCTCAGCACAGAATGAGTCACTGGGGGCAAGATAAAGTGCTCTTTCTCTCCATACGGCACTAGCACTTAGTATCTGTCAGTAGGTAGGCAGCCTATACTCAAGCTCAATTAATCAGAAGCCCGCCTTTGGAGAATCGGGCTCTGGTCCACCCTTAAAGGGACCTGCTGCGTCCTGCGCCTGGATCAGGATGGCCTTACTTGCTGGGGGTTATATGGTGTTCATCCGCGCTGGGAAATGAGTTACTCAGAGATTGAATTCACAGATACAGGAAGTGTTTAAGTCTCCTGCTGATGGGTTTCTAATTGAATCTGTTGCAGATCGGCAGGAGGGTCACTGTTCGTGCCAAGGTGAAACCTCCGGCTGTTGTCTGCGGCCACTGAGGGAAATGCTGGGCTTGAAAAGACCATCAATGAAGCGAGAGGAAGCATTTCAATCATTGCTTTTCGTATCACAAAGGTTTCCTAAGTATGCCAGTTCAATCTGGAACCATTAAAAATATATGAAATATCAGTCTAATCCGACCAGAAGCACTGATAATATTCTGTTACTCTGCTGCCATCTTGTGTTTGCAGGAGGCTCAGAGAAAGCATAACTTGAAGCCATGTATGAGACACTCTTTATTACATGTCCTGGAACCTTTTCCCCACACATTTTGAACATTCAGAAAATGAATTAAGAACATGGGTGTGAAGTCATTGATATTCATAGTAATGACATTCAACCCAGGTTCATACATCACATTTCCAATTTCACATTTTTACGCAATTTTCTTTATGCTCCTAAATAAAAAAACATTGGCGAAACATGACCATTGCTGCGTGTATGTGAACTGTACCTGTAGATATTTTCATCCGTTGTCTTTTACACTTTGCCTTAGACAATAAAGCATAATGTAGAACTGTGTCGCATTTTTTATCAAGACCTTAAAGGAATCATTTTTCTGAACCAACACTTTTTCGCCCCAAATGCGTCACTTAATTTAGGAGTTGACGCCAAGTCCCCAGTCCCCACCACACACAAATCCAGTCAGCCATTGTTGCCCCAATTATTTTCAGTAGTCTTGAAAATCCTGACACTCCATCATTCACATGCAACCAAGATACATAGATCAGCGTTTGACCTTCACAGGGAAAAGAAACATCCCACATTTATTCCTGCCTCAAGAGCTCGAACAGGTAGCTCGATCTATAGTGGCCTGAAGCATACAAAAAGATGGTTTCACCAAAGGAATCCATAAGAAAGGATTAGTATTTACAGAAGTAAAAAGTAGAAAAAGTTACATTTTTCTCAAAACAAACTGACTTCTGCGTTGCATGTCGACGCCTTTTTGTATATGCACTGTGACTTTGCGATACTCGCACCTGAGTAATTACTGCTTAACTACCGACAAATGCAGCGTCCACTCGCCTCTGAAGTCATGAAAAAAAAGTATCCAAAAGAATCCACCGCTGTATAGTTAGTGGAACGTCGCACATGAAAAGAGACATAATTGCTGCCATTTATCTACCATGGACGTCTATTGAAGGAAACTAAAGACACCGTCTCGGGGTCCATCGGATGGTTAACATTTCCAAGTTTCTGACTTTGATATGACAAACGGCGTCTGAAATGTGTTGCATGAGGCCTTCACGAAACTGTCCTCATTTTTAGAGCCCAGCGGATGTCGCTTTAATCTTTGGATTTGAACCAATGTTTCAATTCAACCTCACAACTGTGAGTGTCACCTACTGAGCTCTGTAAATCAGGACACTGCATCACTATGTAACATCACGCGTGTGGGAACCATACTTCGGATAGTCTCCCCCATCTGAAGACACACCTATTCAAGCAATCTACTGAGAGCAGGTTGTGAATATGTTTTTCCGCTCACAGCTCTAAAAGAATGTTTTATTTGAAATAACAAAGATAAATTCTGAATGCCAGATGAGCTTTCACCAACAGTGTCAAAAATAATGATCAGGGATGAGAGAGTGCCACCTAGTGGCCTCAGAGAATTACGTTTCATTGAACCTTGTCAGTCCATCAGGACTGAATGGATGAGAAGGATTGTCAACTTTCTGATTCAAGTAAGTCAACAGCTCGATCTAATAGAAGTCAATATTATGCTCAAATAAATGCAATGATTTATGAGGCTCATTTTTTGATTCAGCAGTGAATGAAATTGTGGTCATGCAGCCAGCTGAATCACGTCCAAGTGGTCTTGTTTCCCATCCAAAATGGTTTTCTCAGAAGATCCCCGATGTGCCAAAGGTGACTGAAAGGTGCACTGGTTTCTTTTTTTCTCACGGCTTGTTTCTGTTTCTTGTCAGCACTTTTGGTCACAGCTCATCTACGCACTGATTCAAATGTCTTGGACGTTCAAACGTCCCTCTCTCTTTCTGCTGTCTATCCCAGCACTTCCTTATCGCTCTCTGAGACACTGGTGTGGAAAATCACCTTCATCAGTTCTTTTCTTCTTCAACTCTGCCCGTTCCCTCACAGATCATCACTCCCTCCCATTCCTGGCTCCCCTCCCTCACCCCACAGTAGAAAGCTTACTTTTCCATCCATTTTCCTCCATTTTCTCAGACGCACACATATTCCATCCCTGCGACATTATTCTTTTCATCCATATCTGCTTTCATCTGTGTCCTCTTCACTTGTTCTGATGAATTTTGAAGTCAAGAAAGTTCCCAGCTCTGTACTTGTATCCTCAAACCGCCGTTTCTCTCTTTTCTGGCACATTATTCGGGACTCACTGTTAGCGCTTTTAGGGCTTTCACATTTCTGACGTCTTTGGCCGGCTTCATTTTTCGTGCTTTGAATCCGATCCACTTAAGATTTTCTGTTAAAATGAGGTCAATGTCTTGGCTGAGTCATCAGTTTCCAGTGCTTAGACTTCATTGAACCAATATTAAATTGGTCATACTTTGACCTGTCTAGCTGAGCTACTGTAATATTGATGAAATATTGACCTTCAGTAAATACTGTGCGCATTTGACAACACCAATGCTCAATTATTAACTGCTCTATTAACTTCTTTCTTTTTGTCTTTTTGCAAATCACTACATTATTTTAGGAAACTGGGCAATACTCTTTTATCTGTGGCAAGGTAAGTCATATTTAAAATTAAATGCATGGTTATCAGAGCAACAATAAATCTGATTTGGGCATAAATATATTCTTTCCAACCCAATACTTGATTCCAGAATATTGTATAATATTTTTGCTGAAATATCGCAGTACTTGATTTGTGATATTGTATTGCTGTTTTAAGTTTTCATTTTGGGCAGTGGAGTTATATTATCGACTAAGGTGGCGAGTCATTCCTCTGTTGGACTGCAAAATTTAACTGAAAGTCTCACTGGACTGACATCATGACAATAAACTTGATACAATATGTTGCGGTACTACAGTATCCAATACTTTGATGGGCAATGCTGTATTGTATCATCACTCCTGTATTGGGATATGTATCATATGGCAAGACCCCTGCCAATCCACAGCCCTTATTCAATGTCATGAGCACTGTTTATGTGTGTAGCATGTTCTATGACAACTGTGTCTCTGCAGCTGACGCCAGTGTTCCAACTGCAGACCTGCACTGAGGCTGCTGGAAGACACGACCGCTGTCATCTTTTCAACATCCCTGCCAAGTGTTCGACAAGATCTGTCTCCACTGTCAACTCGAAATAAGTGTAAACAGGCATTTTGGTTCTGTGACCGCTGTATGCTCCTCATTGATTTTGACTGAGAAGAGGCGAGGTGTGTCCTCAAGTGGATAAGGTAGAGGTCAAGAACTGCCCTCGAACTTGGACAAAGAAGGAGGTTCGATCCTTCTTGAGGCGAATTCGATCCTTTCTTTTCTTTTATTGTTGGGCCTTTTTGTGGAAGAAATTGCCTTACCAAAATAACAGCATTAAACTTGACCATGTAAAAACCCGAAAGAACATAGGAAAATGTGTTGTATAAATGAAAATATTTTTTGATGCCCTATGATTCACCCAGGGGAGGAGCTTGGGGTATATGATGGATCATTCGGCCAGTGTTGGTGGATTATACCGGTGAGTGGAAAATTGCTCCTGAAGTAACTCAGACCTTGTTATTTTTGAGACCTCACCATTGTTCCACGACACCTTCGGGGAGGAGAGCACAATAAATCACACCGCTTTTTGAACTTTTCGACGATGCCATCATTCGGGTGGCGCTTTGGAAAGAACCAACACTTTACAACTATACCCTCATTTTGAATAAGTTTTCATACTAATGAGATAAAACCTGCAACACAAACCAACACTGTGGAATATCTCTAATTCTCTTTAGAGATGTTTGTGACCATGCAGCAGGGTTAAAGTTAGTGATGTGCTGGTCAAGCTTCATGAACAGTGTCATCCTAGTGCTATAAGATAGTGGGACTTTATTCAAATCAATGTTCATATCCAAAGAGACTGTCATCTGCTCTGTGAGTGAAGGCAAGTGCCCTCAGTGAAAAGTAGTCATAGTCTGATGAGACTTCATGGCACAGTGTCCGCATTTTCACAGCCCACTAGATGGCACTCTCAGCTTTATGATCTCTGGCTTTGAAGCATAATAAAACCTCGCTCCGAAGAAGGCACTAGAGACCAGCACACCAACCTGAGTTACAGAAGCCTTTTCATATGTTTGGATTTGGGGCCATAGGAGGTTCACACAAGGATACAAATAAAAAATTGACAGATGTTTCCGGGCACATCTTTTTCAAAGGCAATAAAGAGATTCACCAATAACTGATAGCATCTTAGTGACGGTAGACAACGAAGTAGAATCCTAAAGTGTCCAAGACTGACGTGCTTTCTCATTTAGTTAAGACAATAGCAGGAAGACAGAGCATATGTTTTGTTATGGCTGGTATTTAGAATGAACTCCGGAATGTAGGAAGACTGCAATAAAGAGTTGATAAATGTGTGGAGTAAGTATACACTGTAAATCTGTCCCACGCCGATTCACGCGCTCTACTCCACAGATGTACAATCCTCAGTGCAGCATTTCCCACTCCTCATGGTGAGTGTCTCCCGCTCACATCAGGAAGCCTGTTAGGACTCAGACTGACACGACAGCACAGGTAAAGATGATGGGCATCCTCCGTGATTGCCAGGATGTGTAGTGGGAGTCGACAGGCGGGAACAGCAACTCAGTGATGCAGATTATGCACAAAGCCTCCTGTGACAAGTTGGGCTCCACATGTGGGCAGAAACAATCCCAAAACAGACGCTGACATATGTCTACATGCTGTCCGCTCATGCCAGGAGGAGGAAAACAACTGGGTTCACGTGAAGAGCAGTGCAGGATTAGTAATGTTAAAGCAAGTCTGCAGTATTTACAGGAGCATTCCATGGCATTTCAAAAAGTACTCTCCAAGTATCTGAAAGAGAGATCCTGGGACGACAACTGCATTATCTGAATTTTTGCTGAATGACAAAAATAAGGTGTGGTGACGAAAATTTAAATAAATAAAATGAAAGCAAGTGTACGTGTCATGTCTTTATGTAATGCTGTGTGTTTACAGACAGCTGGTTCCTTGAGGTCTCTGAAGTATTTCACTGTAAAACACATGAAACTGCTGGACAACTCCCTTGTGTTGTTGAGAGTTTTCATTTCCTCCCACACTCCCTCTACTGCAGTGGTCATCTGTCTCACTGTGGTTCGTGCTTATGGTTGGTAGAAGTTCCCTCTTCTTCTCTGCTCCTCCTCATCCGGAGTTAGCTTAAACAGTCTTTGGAGCTCATCCGGTGTTTGTCTCTCTGCTAACTTGTTTCATTTGTATGCGCTCCATGTTCCACCTTCTCCTCATCTCTATTTCCATGTCAGCTGTTTGTCCATATTGAAACTCAAAAATGTCACCTTTGATACTCAAATCTCTTTCTGTTTATTGCCAAGGACACATAACCGTCCACCAGTGATGTGTAGGCTATGAAGTTCCATGGTGCACTTTTGAAGGGTTGACAAGGTTTCATGAAACAGTGTTTCTGTGGCCACCAGATGGCACTGTCTGCTGTAAAAAAGTAGGTGACTTGAACAACTAATTCAAGGGAACCTCACATCATTTCTAAACCATGTGCTCCATCTAGTGGCTTCTGAAAAGTAGGACACTGTCTCATCAACCCTGTACTACTATTTCATGATACCTCATCTACCCGTCACTACCGTCCACATTTTGAGTTGAAAAGAGCATACATTTAGGTATTTTTCTTCATTTAGGGAATGACTATTTAACATTTTTACATTTGTATTTAACTTCATTTGTATTGCAATTCATTTGATGATGGATATCAAGTGCTTTTTGAAATTTCAAAACCTTTTCACTAACCCCACCTATTAAACACATTTAGCCAACAGTGTATTTGTTTGTTAAGAAGATTTGGATCTTAAAAAAAAACAAAAAAGGTTTGGCGAAACAGTGACCATATGCTCAGATTGTTTGGTAACACCTGAAACATCTTTATTGTCTAAGTATTTAGCCTAGGTCTGTTTCATAAAGAGACAAGTTTTGATTGAATAATTATTGAATAAAAACAATAAAATAATAATAATAACAGTAAATATTAATATTAATCATCATCATAATTCATGATCATGGAGATGCATCGCAAATATTCATTTTTTCACCATTGTTCTGTGCACTAAATTCAGTATATATATATATATATATATATATATATATATATATATATATATATATATATATATATAGTATATACCGTATATATTGCAATGTCATACTCAAAACAAAAAAAAGAGTGGTGACGGTGACTAAATGACATTGCGCTGAAAAGAGCATTTAAGTTTAAATAACTTCAGGATAAGAGAACAAATAAGGCTGTTCTGAGCCCATTATACAGCAGAAGAGCTCAGTCACCACAGGATTCCACCCGGATGTCTAAGCAAACAAATTCTCACTCTCATGTCTTGGACCTGTCTCGGGGCCTCCACTTTGCAGGACTTGTCTGCAGTAAAGCTAATGCAAAATGCCCAAATAACTACACTGGATTCCCTTCGTACTGAGGGGCAGCTCCAGCCCAGACACCCTGTAAAAACAAAATGATTTCCCAAATCTTGTGAGGAGGAGGTATATTGACCAAAACCCTGATGTACTTCACCACATTCACCAAGGTATTGGAAAGTTTTGGAGCTTATCTCTTAACTCTCCAATACATCACAACCTTTTTCCGCAAAGAGTGATGGCATTTTTTTGATCACTAGAAACAGAAACCCATCACTACTGTGATTTCAAAGAGAAAATCTCACTTTTAAAATGTTTTACAGAAAAAAAAAATACGACCAGGATTAACATGGATTACTGAGGATATTCCTGAAATTATTTCAGACTTGTTCAATGGGATTCATGGTCTCACCAAAAAAAAACAGAATCAGATAATTGCGATTCGATACAGCCTGTCATGCAACTCATTAAAATATTTCAGGTCACTTAGTAAATTCACAGATTCGCATTGACATGGACAGTGCATTACTCATAGAAAGTCAGCAACTAATTCAATTAAACCCCAAACATTGAATCGTGGACATGAGCCGCTTGCCTGTTGTTCGCCGTGTGACAGATCTATACTTGCGTTTTGCTGCCCTTGGCAACATCAAAGCCCCATGATGGAGTTTCTGCTGCATGAATGAGAAGACACGTGCTGGATCATAACCACAGCATCTATTTATACGACGGCAAGTTGCCGCGCCGCCTCAGCACGCCAGAGGTACTACTGGTCAGAGAAGTGATTGTATCTGTGACACAAAATACTAGACCACTTGGTTCTACGTTTTGAAGGATGTGTAAAATATTAGAGTTGCTCCTTTGTCATGCCTGATGTGTGTTGTATTGTTGTCATATTGATACGTTGATAAGTCTTGTTAAACCAACGCTGTATCTGGATGCAATACTAACTTGTCATGCTGTCTATGCTAGTGTGCGCGCGCCTCAACCACCCTAGCGGCGGCACCCTGGTTGTCACGACAACTTCCGACAGGTAGGTAGTTCCTGGTCATCATTTAACTTGCTGCATTATAGTGATAAATAATGCTAGTGTGGCTGGTGGCTCACGTTAATGGTGGTTGTTTCTTTCAATTCATCCTAACCCAATAACTGCTGCCACGGCTAGCTCCCATTAGCTCACTTATAGTACTTGATTTGCTGTTAAAGATGCAGGTTGAAGCCCAGAGACGACTGAAAAACAACCAAAGTATGACCGTGAGTCTCGAGTACAGCTGTGGAAGAGTAGACCTGTGAGGATCAAATACTTATAACCTGTATTTGTAAAATAAAAAAACAGAGTACTATACTTATTTTGTTCAAAAAGTAAGAATACTTGAAGTTTACTTTTGACACACTGCATTTGAAATACCCTATGTAGCACACTGAAGTATTACAGTACACACTGAAGTACTGTAAAAGAAAAAGTAAAAGATATACTTCATGAAACTGACTTCAAGTAGACTTTTTCTGTGGATTTCAAGTGTATAACCTGTATTTGTAAAATAAAAAAACAGTTCATGAAATTGACTTCAAGTAGACTACTTTTTTCGTAGGGATTTCATGTACAATGCCGCCACCTGCTGTCCATATGATCTAATTGTAGTCAGTTATTTCCTAGACGCAGACAAATCCACTAACATCAGTACATTGTACTGATAGACTCATGTGTAGGTTGCTGTAACAACCAGTACTGTCATATCTATTGTTATAACCAATCAATTACAGGATAAAAAAAGAGGCTGACAATTGTTTGAATGATGATGAAATATTCCACTTCCATATCACTATTTCAAAAGACCGTCGCTTGAAAATAGCTGGAGATAAAGGCATACTGTAAATTTACTGCATACTGGAAAAGAAAAACTAAAATATCTTCAGTGTGACCAAACATTTGGGATGGGAGTAAGTCTAGGCATGTAGCAAGTATATGGTGACACCATTGTGGCGGCCACAAAGCATTACAATAACCTTTGCGACGTTTATGTGCTCTACTGGAGATCATCTGTAGTTGATGTTTCCCTTAAATGTTTTTTCCAAAATGAACATCAATCTTTTTATGTATTGACTATTTCTTATACAGTCATTTCAAACGTGCTATCCATTAAATATGATTTATAATTATTACGGATCATAACACGGTCATTTAAATCTCTTTTTTCTCCACTCTCCACCAAAATCAAACTTGAGCTGTACAGATCAACAAACGTACGATTATCCCTCATTGGCAAAATAAGTACAATAAAAATGCTTTACCCAATACAGTGGTACCTCGGTTCTCGACCACAATCCGTTCCAGACGGCCGTTCCAGAAGCGATTTGTTCGAAATCTGAATCGATTTTTCCCTTTACAATGAATGGAAAAAGAAAATATGCGTTCCAAGCCTTAAAATAGGCTTTTGTAGGAGTGAATGTAGAGTGTCTGCTGCAGGTGCGCTGTTCCTCTATGTGTGTGGCCGCTGCATGTGGGAGAGGTTGCTGAGTGAGTGACGTCTCTCCAGAAGTGAAGAGGTGCCCGGTGCGTGTCCAGCTCTGAATGTGCGCTTCTGTGCAGTTTGGCTGTGACAAAGTCATAAACCAAGTCACGCTCTGTCTGCAGCTCACATGTCAAGATGCTGGCTACATTGCAGTAAATAACAGGCGTGAGGAGAGAGCTGCATGTTTCTAGCTGAAAATACAGCCACTATTTTGAATTCGTGTCTGCTATAGACGACAGTATTAACCCTGCAGGGTCCACCAACGCGCAGAAATCACTTACTGAGAGCGAAATTAAGTCACCTCACAATTGTGTTGAAAGTGCGGACTCAAAACTATGTTGCAGTTTTTATATATATCCTGTATTTTTTTCATTTATTGATTATTTTTTCTTTGGTACAGGAAGAAACGGTACTGATGCCATGTACTGATGTTGCATTTTCTCTTGAAAGTCAGAAATAAAATGATGTAGAGGCAAGTAACAGCAGCCACTTAAGTGTAACTACTGCCTCCAGGTGGCCAACAGGAGACGTGGCGCACTGAGACTAAACTTTTGCCTTGCAGTTAAAAAAAAGCAAAAAGCAAAATAATGATAACAAAAAAGTAATGGGGCATTATGTGGCATGGCAATATATCACTTTGTTTTGTTTTTCACACTTGTTGCTTTTTGTGTGTGATTTATGAGTGCGTCAAAGTAAAACATTGACTGTACAATCGTATAACAGATTGTGCTAAAAACAAAAAAAAATACCCCAAGAACTCAAACCTCAAAATTGAGATAAAAGATATTCTTTCGGCAATGAGAGCTATAGTCGGCTGTTAAATGTAACTTCACAAGTAACTTGTAATCTAACTTACTTTTAAATTCAAGTAATCAGTAAAGTAACTAAGTTACTTTTTGAGGGAGTCAAACTAACAGTGGCAACACTGACTATGTGCTTCACAAAGTCTATTTAATTTCCTCTTGTACAGTAGATCAGGAGAAAGGCTGTCAAAGAGTACCGAGAAAAGGTGAGTGATACTGTATGAAGATGCCTGGGTTATCAGAGAAGTCTATGAGGGTTGCTCAGGTTATGCATGAAGAGCGGAACAGAATAAGAGAAGGCTGCAAAGGACCAGCCAGAGGGCTTCCTTTCTGTCATTACGGACAGGTAAAGATTGGGTTTGCTGATGAGATACTGATATGTAGAGTGAGTAGAGATGAGTGGGAAGGGAGGTGGGCATATCATCTGCAAAGAAGAGGACTCAGAATCCAGACAGAATACAAGTGAGCGAGAGAGAGGGTCTATTAGGTTCTATGAGTAGTAGTAGTAGTAGTAGTAGTAGAGGCAGAGAAAAAGAGATGTGTTTTAGTACGCAAGATGAAGAATGAGAGGAAGACAAGGTTTGGATGCACAAGACAGGTGAAGGTGATAAGGTGAAGGAGCCTGATTTGCTGTGACCACTCCTGACACTTGAACATCTCTGGCCTGTTCAGTTCTGTGTTTGATGTGCAAATGAAATATGTAAAGTGAATAGGCAGCGCTAGATGATCCCAGAGAGAATCAACAAATGGAGCGCACATGTAAACTGTGTGCCCTACGTTCCAGTACACAAGTTCATGATGTGCATTGTCTGTCCTTCGCCTGCTTTTTGATCACAGTGGGAACTCCTTCAAGTTTTGCTCTTTGTCCCCGGATGAGAAGACTGTGCCCGGTTCAGAGGAGGAGGTGGTGGTGGTGGTCGGCACTGAGGAGACACAGAGTACGCAGACATCAACGTCAACCAATACATCATTAGAAGGAAGAAGTCATGGGTTTTCATGACGTGCAGACAAATATTTCCATGGAATTTTGTTTCCATGTACGACAATACATAACAATGTGATTCTGAGTATTGACACTGACCACCATGACTGCCTCTCTGCACTGTTTTGGATCGTGCTGGTATCATCAATTGTTTACATTTGAAAACTGTGGACATTTGCAGTTAGTTTCAAAACCTGTTTCACAACAAAATGACCCTCAAAGCGACAAAATGCCAACGGTTGCCACTTGTCCCTCATTCTTTAAACTTGTATCAACTATTTCTTATGACGCTCTTCATCTGTAAGTCAATAGTTTGTTGACAATATACAATAATTTCATTCTGCATATTTATGTATTGTTCCAGAGGCATGTCGGTGAGACAATACAGTGCCTATCATTAGTATTCACCCCCTTGGATCTGTTACCCTTTTAGTGCTTTCATAAATCAATCATGGTCTATAAAATTTGGCTTTTTTTAACACAAAAATTTATCAGAAACAACTCTTTAATGACAAACTTTCTTTAAAAGTTTTAAATGTTTCCCTCCATTTTCCCTTTAAGGGAAGTACCAGATGACCTACAGGTCTCAGACGACTTCCACAGGCAGCTGGTGAGTAGTGGCCGCTTTCGCCAGAATCTGAGAACAAGAGATGTTTGAAAATCAACCATCATTTTGTGCACGTCTGTTCAATGCTGTCATAGCTGACCTTCCTGTTTATCTGGAACACTAGTAGGTTCAGTCGCAAGTGTCCTCTCTTCATCCAGGTCGGTGGATCTCAAAGTCAGAGGGTTACAGGGAAGCTGAAGAGAGAAATTAAGCCCAGTGAGAGGTAAACATTGCCCGTCTTATGTCAGTCACCTGTCCTGCATCCTCCACTTCCTCTTGTTCTTCATCACAAATCATCCCAACCAGTACTGGTGGGATGACGCCGATCTCTCGCTCCAAGCACCTATTTTCTGCCTGCAAAGAACATAAATAAAACCTTCTTTTATGCAACAAACAATGTACAATTTAGAAGCAAAACTGTTTTTGGAAGAGTATCACATCATTTCATAACAAGTGGTCAAAGTCTGGTTTATATTCCGTAATTTCCAGATCATAGAACGCACCTGTATATGAGCCACACTCTCTAAATTATGAAGGAAGAAAGAGGATTTTGAACATATATGAGCAGCACTGGTCTGTGACCAGTGGGTGCAGCAGAAAGGTCAGTGATGTTTCCATGTAGTGGATAGATAACGTAACTTCTGAACGAGTTTTTTACAGACAACCCGGGTTGGCCGCGGACTTGAACCCGGCTGGAGAGCTGTACCTCATCATGGGAAACGCTGCACGGAGGGGGGGAGGTTATATCTACTGCACTGAGTTGCTAGATGGCATGACTCCAATCCAAACATATCTGTGGAGCAATTGTTCACTGATGGCAGACCACATGGTTCAAAAACAACTTCGGAAAACTCCCAAAACAGAAGAGGTGTTGAAGAGGTGATGAAGAACAGGAGTGCACGAACAGCGCACGTGCTGAAATATCCCTTTATTAGACTGATAAACATTTGAATTAGCTATCAGATTTGCTTTAATAATAATTATTAATAATAGATCTGAATATCTGTATATATCTGTGACTGTTTTTTAACTGTTTTCACTAAGGTGATGCCGCAGAAACACAGCTCTCCCAAGGGAAACAATGAGAAAGAATGATTGACTATATTTGATTCACCAGACTATTCACTGAACATGAAAACACTCAGTTTTGCCTGTGACACGTGTGGAACACTACATTCTGTTAAAGCCTTAGTGGCGGTCCGTCATCACTTGAGCTGCTTTTTGGCTGGCAATGACTCCTCGTGCTGACAGAGAACTTAGACTTAGGAATGACTTCCTTAGTTGCTTGCTCAGATGCTCCTTCAGTTGACACTAACCAGCGATTCTGCGAGTAGAGCCATCTGAATAGGAAGACATTGTCTGAGGCACACAGGTGCGAGGCCGCACAACAGGGGGCGATCAGACTCAGGCCATCCGAGACTGAAGTCTGCTGTGTCAAAAGCCCCAATGATGAAAACAAACTCAGCGACGTACAGAGGTCAGAGTGTTGTATCATGCCGCGAATGTGATTGGACTCCAGTGAAATCGCAGCCGTTGCAATGGCATTTGATGTTATTATTTAATAATGCAATACTGATCCAAAAATAGTTTTGCCCTCAAACAAACAAACAAAGATTTATTCAAAATAATTTATATTTGCCAACCACCTCTTGGGTTATTTGGATTAGCGCCCCCTCGTGGAAGGACAGTTCCTCTGCACTTTGAGCCTGGTAGAAGGACAAAGCTCTGGCAGCATCTGATTGAGGGACAGGCACATGAGTAAATTTGTGTCACAGTTTAATGCAAGCAAATAAAGAAAGAAATGCGTTATAAATATAATACAGTGGTGCCTCGGTTTTCAAGCGTCTCGGAATTCGAACAAAAAATTCGAGATTTTTTTGCTTCGGATTTCGAACAAAAATCCAGGACATAACAAGAAAAAACATAACGTGCGCGGATCAATCAGTTGACCCACGACGCATTTTGTTATTGTGTATCAGCTTTTGAAAGCAATATTTGGGACATTTAGATACTCCACAGACATTAATGTTACCTTTAATCCCAGCTTCTTCCTCAAGATCTTTATCTAAAATGAATGGTGTTGTAAAACATGCATTAATGTTTGGAGGGGGTGGTTGCACTCATGAAAATACACTTACTACTCGTACTAACAATCCCTGTTGATGATACAAAAACGCACCTTGTTTCACTGCTCCCTTTTGTTCAGCTATTTTGGACAAACAAGGTGATGTATCCAGCAGGGACAGGTCCTCAGTTGGCAGGCAAAGAGTGGAATTACAGGCCTGTGCACCAGATGAAATGAGCATAGCATGTAGCAGGACCCACAACTAAAAGCAAAATGCAGCTACCTTGAGCCAGTCTTCCATTTCCCCATTCTCATTGCCTTGAAGTTCCTCCCCTTCCATGTTTGAATGCTCATCATAAGACTAGAGAAAGTAGAGAGGTCAGAAAATATAGTAAATACATACAGTACCTTCAGTGGTCCATTAACAGTCACAAAGCCAACTTTTGGAAATGCAAACACTGAGCGAGCTGTATCCCCGTTTCGACTACAATCGTGATATTATAAAAAAAAAAAAAAAAAACATTTCAAGATAGTGTTCTGCACATTTGATAGTATTGTGTGAATGAATCTGACTTTGACTGAATCCAACATTTATATGTTGCAGAGCCAGTGCATCAGAAACTTATGAGACCAGCCTCCAAAGTGGGAAAGTTTGGTGCCATTTCTGCCGCCATGTAAACGCTGCAGTTGGATCTGCTGTGCCAGCATCATATTCATCACAACAACAACGACAACAGTGACTGCTGTCACTCAGCTCCAGTCTTTTCCTCAAAGATTTGTTCAGCTTCTGGACACCCCTTGTTGGCGGCGCGCGTTTGAATGGCTGAAAACCCGATGGTCAGCCCTATGATGATCGACCATTTCATTTATTTCTCCATGACTTCAGTGAGACAGCCAGGGAAAGAATTGCTGGACACTGTGAGTCTTCTGCAATGAGCTTGAGTCATGAGTCACAGTGATGCTCGCTCCGGACTGCAGTCAGCTTCAGAGTAAGGTTGACCGAATTTCCACCGGGGCAGAACAGCATTGTGCCTTGCTCCAATGCCAGCTCCAGTCTGCAGTAAGCGCCAGTTTGAAATCACAGTTACATCGTGGAGTGTAAAGAGGCACAGGGAAGAGGAGCAGAAGAGGGAAGTGCACTGAATGCACCATGGAACGGCAGATAATGATATAATGAATAACCCGGGCCACACGTGTGTTCCACTTTTTTGCGTTGGAAAGATTGACGGCACGCCAGTCAGCAAAAAATACTGAGGTAATTTATGTGAAATACTACAAACCTTTCCTCCCATCATCACATGCATCACCCTGAGAGAAAATATCCAGTGAGGCTCTGAACTTCCAGGTGCCTGGTGGGACATCCAGAGAGGGAAAATCCTCATTTGATGAGCATACCTCATAGCTGCATGTCACTCGGCCCACTGCAGGACAAAGACACAATATTGATGTCAAGGCTGGGTCGCTGAAGATGGTTCCCTTCTCATCGTCCTCCTCCACAAAGTATATCAGATCAAGCTCGTCCTCCTGAGCAAGATATAATGCAAGAAGTTTGGTTGAAAATGCTGGTTCATGCACCACGTTGTTCAGTCATGCGTACTGAAAACTCTTCCGTAGACTTGGTCCTCTCGCTGAACCGCTCATCTCTCTCCAGATCCTGCTCAGCTTGTGTCATGGCAAGGTCAATCCATAGTTCCGTTCCCTCGACTCTTTGCGCCAACAGAGCCAGTCGGGCCTCAGCCTTCACTCTGCTCAGCTACAGCACAAAGCAGTCATACTCAGCTAACATCATGGAAGTGACCAAAAATCCCATCAACAAAATTTTGATGAACCATTGGATTCTTGGTCAACTGTCTTCTGGGAAGACATCAGCATCTTATATATCATTATATAATCAAAATGCATTGTGAAAAGTCATACTGATGACATACTGTGTTTTTTCTGATACTGCTCTGAACGTCTGCAATCTGCTGTTGAACTTTGCGTCCAGCATCTCCGGTCAGAATCTTTGCTCGACTTGTCAGCGTCTCCAAAACCTGTGGTGGAAGACCATAAGATCAGACTGAAAATGTATAATAGTAGCGATAAAAGCTCATTTCATCATATAATCATATCATCAGTTTGAGTGTTGGAATTGAGGACATTTGTGTGAATTTATTTCATTTTTTTTAATTCAAGGCTGTTTTGATATTTGGCCCAGATGAGTGTGAGATGACACAAAGCTGCCACTGTGCTCACTTTCTCTGCTTGTGCAGCCATCTTGTAGTCATGTGAAGCTTGAGCCACCCACTTCTTGGCCTCCTTATTCAGCCAGCTATCCTCTGCTGGACCACAGATGTCTTGAAGAACACACACCTGAACACACGTCACGCAATAACCATCTCTACTGAGAGTAAGGAACACATTAGAAACACACCTGGTCCTGCGGTGTGGGCTGAAATGTGTATTCTGTCGTCCTCTTGAATGAATCTGAGTCTCGTAGAAACTGTTGCATGTTTGTCTCTCTGGCTAACTGGGTATAAAAGAAAACTCATAAGGGGTTGTGTAAACTAAATATCTTTTGCATTCATTTCAACTTTATTTGTTCAATGCACATCCTAAAATATATTGTCAAAATGTCTCAACCTATTTTCCTAGTGGTAAACAGCTATCACACCTTAAAATATATCCAATATCCAATTGCTGCAATGTGCAGAGAAGGAAGAAATTGTTATAAAATGTACATCCCATGCTCTATTTGTCCACAAAAATATTTCATAAATACCTTTAGAACTCCATCCCACGCGCTGCGGTAGTTTTTGTGTGTCGTCAGGCACATCTCCATCTCTGTCTCACACAGCAGTGAGAAATGCCTAGTTATACTGTCGAAGATGTCACTATTGATTTGCTTCAGTAGGAAGACAAGACACAGCACCATGATTTCAATTAATTATATGAATAAAAATGTATAGTAGACGGTGCTAAAAGATGTATCTAAGCTAGGAGATCCATCTCTCTCCACACTATTTTCGACAATCTACATCCTGACCATGTGTAACAGCAGTTAATTCATGGAGTTCTTTTGGTAAAAGTCGCTCGTAATTGGTCAAAATGCACCTATGCATTGAGCAAATAAGGGATAGAGACGCGACACACATACACGTTAGAGGTGCGAGTGCACAGGAGAGAGAAACAAGAGCGACAGAACCCTGGAGGTATCTGTTGAGAGATGATACGCTGGTCAGGTGAAGAAACCGGGAAAGAATGAACAGTGTAGTCTGACAAAAACAGTCTTTCATTTTATGCAGGCAGCCCTACGGTGGCCTCAAGTGGACAAAATGTAAGTCTCACGATGGACAGAATCATGAGGTTTGAGAATGAAGAAATAATAAGGACAAAAGTTGCTTCAAGTCCTTTGATTTGACACTGTCAGTTTACTTGTATGTGACGATTCTAGGCAGATATTTTGAATATAATGCATTATTCAGCGACACATATTTAAGAAATCTATACAGTTCATAGACCTTTAAAAGGCTTTTATTTCATTTCAGACATTCTATTCCTCAGTGTGAATTACGCAAATTGCTATCCCACTGCTGGTTTAAACATTTACAACGGTCACCATAGCCCCCCTCCAAACCCAAAAATCTAGGGGACACACAACAACGTATACTCGGACAGTAGAGCCCATTCTGCTACAAAAAAACATTTTTCCTTAATGCCACGTTCAGCTCCAGTATCGTGAACTACTAACTACCTTTATTTCCCACATCACACCCTTGAAGTATCTCCACGTCCAGGATGGACATCCTACCTGCATCATGCGTGGCAAGCCTTCAGTGTAATAGTGGCGCTCATGGGTGTTCATTGCTGCCAAAGTCAGTAAGTATTCATTACGAACTTCAATCAGGAGTTTGTCGCACTCTTTCGACCTGGAACACAGCTGCAGCAAAAGCTACCTTTTTATTTCAAACCACTGCAAAATGATGCTAAATGTTGCAACATCTTGCAGTTACCTTTGACGCCATTTTATTTTGTCCAGATTGAAAGTTGAAACTCCCACTTTCATTTTTTCTTGCTCTGAAAAACAAATGGAAGAGAAAATCGAACATATGTTTTGATTTATTTACTTTATTTTTTTGACAGCTTATTGAAAATTTTCTCTCCACTTTCACGCTTACATGCTACCTGTACATTCACAGTGGCAAAAAAATAAAAAATTGTATAATAATAACTGTATAAAAATAATAATAATGTATACCCACCCTAGTCTTGACAAAAATGTGAATACACAGACAAACTAACCTCCTCTGTGAATCAGCAGCTTTTTCTCGAGCAACATTGGCTATGTGAGAGAGTTGTTGGTATTGCTTCTTGATTCCATTGAGCTCCTTTAGAGCAGCCATTACTTCGTCCTGTTCATTCTGCAGCTCCTTCAGACTCTATTACACAGGTCACGTGCACACAACAGAATTTGTGAAAAGGGAAACTAAAAATCCACTTGCATGCATCATGCCTCACCCTTTTGACCTGCGTGTCCTTGGCATTGTGAAGAGTGTTGCAAATGTGTTCATTCATTTGCCGGTAATCTCCTGCAGCTGCCAGATGAGATGCTGCAGACTTTGCTGTTGCATCCAGCAGAGAGCACCACACCCCAGAAACACTAGTGGCAAACACACAAATCCAAGCAATGCTCTGGTTGGATGTTTAGGTAAGACATTCTAATATTCACATTCTGTAAAAAAAAAAAAAAAAAAAAGAATCAGATAAAACTTTATTGCCAATGGCAGTGAAAATCCCACCAACTAGGAAAGTGCTACATCGTGCAATGATGAACCAAGTTAAAAAAAAATATATTAAAAAAAGAAATGATGTAGGTTTAACTACAGAACAAGTGAAGAGCTCTAAACAAAGTGTCACCATTTGCTGACACAGGTGTGAGTACCCAGAAATATGAGCTTCAGACATTCCTTTCTGCCAGTCTCTCCTCTGGAACTGCGACGCCAACTTTTGTAACGCCTAAAAAAAGAAAAATAGATTGATTGAAAAGTGGAACCTTTCCAAAGGAGAAAAAAAAGAGTTACAATCTCGCAAACTGATCGTATTGGTTGCTGAGTGGCACTCCAGGCTGCAACCGAGGCCCAACCCTCCAATGGATCACAACAACAGGGAATGTTTGGAACAACCAGCCAGGGCGGCAGCATGGATTCATGGTTTGTCTTGTCAACTACCCAGAGTCTCTTCCTTTCCCGACAGCCAACATGCTGGGAAGACCCAATTACAAAATAACTTTTTCTTTATGTGGTGCCTTTCAGAAAGTTGTCCACTAAACTACTGACAAATGATCTTGCCAACAGCAAGATCCCATCACATGAGACCAATGAAATTGACATGCGCTGTCCACATGTATTCCTATGTCTTCTTCTTCCCACTTCTGTTCTGTATATTGACAATAGCACAATAAATGATGATGGCGGCTATATTCAAGTTTTGATATCACCTTATTAAAACCAAAGCTCTTTTTAAATATTTGTATAAGAATTTAAGTTTTATAAGAATTTCAAGTCCATTCAGAGTAGTGGAAACCCTGGCCATTGCGCAGCTAAAAACATCCCTGAACAAAAGCAAACAGATGCTTTTGTTTGCTTTTGTTCAGGGATTCCTCCATGTTTGTTGTTGTTGTTATCATCCTAGCTGCCACGTGTCTTGTGCATCAGTGTGAACAGTGGACCAGGAACTCATGCACTTACAATATATATATATATATATATATATATATATATATATATATATATATATATATATATATATATATATATATATATATATATATATATATATATATATATATATATATAGGGTGTGACCTTGACCTTGACCTTGACCTTAGGGTGTGTGCATAGCTTAATAAATGCAGGCTTTGCTATTCAGAAAAGGCACCATAATTCTAGCCTGGAAGTGCTCCCAACTCTTGCTCCTTGACCTAAAAGACCTCCTGCTCTCGAAAAATGAGGCGGAGATTGATTGTCTAAACCCCAGATGAATTTGCAGTGATGTGGGGGAACACAGATCCACCAAATGCGGCAGAAGCACCGGATGAAAATTCACTTTCACTGTTCCAGCTCAGTTGCTGGTGTTGCAGCTGTTGCACACTTCCATCAATGACATGGCCATGTAGATATGAAAAGTGCCCGAACACACACCAGTGAACCGAATAAATACATTTTAAAAGTTTCTTTCCACCTCTAGTGTCATTTGTGGCACATGCGTCGCATCGCTTCCAGACACTGATGTTTTTGTTTTTTTTATTTTTCTATAAATCCCAAACATTGCCTACTGGGTGGCATACACATTATTGTTTAAATTAAACACAGCACTCAGGCCTTTTCAATCAATAAGTTCCAGCAAAAGACCAGAATAGTTTCACTCACCTGACCATAGTCTCTCTCGATAGATGCCCGCTGTTTACTGAAGGACCTTTGCAAGCAGAAGAGCGAGTTACACCAGAATTCCATGCATCTATTCTAAAGGTCATTGTGTGCATGCTTTTGTTTTAGCACTATCTTCTTAGAAAAATAAAAAAAAGAGAACTTGACATGCAAATATTCACTGTCCACTGATCTAAATAAAGCCAAGCACCTGATGTCCTGCAGTAGCTCAGTGCTTTGGTGATGCTTTAGAAGAAGTTTGCGAACTTGCTCTGCAAACTTCAATTTCACCTGCTGACATTCAGTCACCTGAACACAAGGCAGCACGAGTACAATATAGGGATTTGAAGCCAATAAAAAAGAGTCAAAGCAGACTTTTGCGGTGACTGTTATCTGAAGAATAACGGATATTCAACAATATTTATTCAAATCCAATGTGCCTTACCTTCCTGCAACGACGCTGCATGGCTGCTGCCTTTTAGGTCAGATTCAACTGACAGTGTATGTGTCTGTGGTTGTTTTATTTATCTGTGTATCTCTGTGGGGGGAGGGGGATGAACATCCTTCCTAGCTCAGCCTTAATTTGGTTTTGTCATTATGAAGGCCCGCAAGGACCAGTGTCAGTCTGTCTAAAAGGTTTAAAAGCCTCCATGTGTACGCCGGCCAGCGCTAATATTGAATTTGATCAAAATAGCACCCTATTTTAGTTCCTTTTTGCAGCTTCACCAATCGATCGGCTGACCGATTTATCAGCGCCAATATGGGCATTTGTAACGTCATGGTGGTGGTCATTTGATAATACTGACCGCCTAATAGCTGTTCACAATATGTAGACCCATGGTGTTAATCTCTGCGGAGAAACAAGACCCTTTACATAAAATCACTGTACCGAATTCAAGCGAAAGCTAACAGGAATCAACCTCAGGCAAAACCAACGCTAATGGAGTTTATTGTTTGGGGCGGGCAGCCAAGTTCTATTGTCAAAGATTGGAGCCTACGGCAGCTAAAAGCACACCTGGACCCCATATACTCCATGGTCATGTAGTCGACGAAAAGAGGAACGGTCTGTCCGATATTAAGGCAACATTCTGGTATTTAAAAAGTGAGGTGAAGCACAACCGGTAAGCAGTTGCAGCAATTTCTCGGCTTTGCAAACTTTTATCGAAGGTTCGTACGGTACTACAGCAAGGTTGCTGCACCTCTCAGATGTCTCACCTCTCCCTAAAGTCCATTTGTCTGGACTCCGGAGGCTCGGACTCGGACACTGGGGCGGAGGTTGGGGTGGTACTCTCCTAGCGGGACCCTTCCAACGACAAGGTCCACCCATGTGCATTCTACTCTACAGCTAAAAGACTAAACACTCATCAGGCCAGATGGTCTCCAGGATCTAAGAACGTTAAGCCTGATGCCCTGTTTCGCAAATTTGACCTTCCTCAGGAGACAGTGGAACCACAGACAATGCTGCCAAGGTCTTGTTCCATTCATGCGGCCACCTGGGATATTGTGCGTGCGGTGCGGGAGACGTAACCGGACCAAGGTAATGGACCTGATAACCACCTTTACGTACCCCTGGCAGTTCGTCCTCCGGTCTTGCAGTGGGGTCAAACACCCAGGATTACGTTCCACTCCAGAGTTCACCTGACACTTTCCTTTTTACGTCACGGCTTCTTGTGGCCAAATGTGCCTCTTTCAAATTATTTGTTTTCGCCTGTGCAGTTTGCTCGAGGGGCAAGTCCTCCCATCAGACTCCCGCGGGGTTGTTACTGGGAAGCCGTGGTCCCATATTGCTGTGGACTTTATCACTGGTCTCTGTCCATCAGAAGATAACACACGGTGATGGACAGGTTCTCAAAGACGACTCACTTTATTCCCCTCTTGAAGCTCCCATCTGTCATAGAGACTGCTGACCTGTTAGTATCACATGTTTTTAACAACCGCGCTCTACTGTCTGACATAGTTTCTGATCGTGGACCACTGGTTGTTTCCTAAGTTTGGTAAGGCTTTATGTAAGGCTGTTGGCGCCTCCTCAAGTCTCTAGTCTGGTCTCAACCCTGGGTTGAGTATGCCCATGTTAAAGAATTGTACAATTATTTAACATCGTCCACAACTGTTTTGGGTCTGGGACATTATACGTCGCAATATGACGTCATTTAATGCAAGATAAGCACACATGCATAGACAGCCAGCTGACTCATACGTGACATCTCCATGTAGCTGGGAGCTAGACCATGACAAGCTTTAAAACGTATTAGTAAAAATTTTAAATCGATTCTAAAATGCCCAGAAGGCCAGTGCAGAGAGGCTAAAACTGGGGTGATGCGATGTTGTCTGCAAAGACCAGTCAAAGTTTCGGTCCAGTCGCCGGCAGGAGAGAGATTTTTGGGACGGAAAAGGAGGAAGTAGCAACAATCTAGACGGGAGAATTTTTGAAGTTTTCAGCATTGGTTTGATTCTGAGTTGTTGGAAGCAGGTCTGTACAGTATTTTTGATGTGTGGGTCCAATGATAAAGTGGGGTCAAAAGTTAACATGCAGGTTTCAAGCTATGTGTTTAATGTTTGACAGCTGCCCACGTTTGGATAAGGTAAGGGGGTGGAATTTGGATGGAAGAGCATATTACATACATATACATATTATCACATATTGCTCTGTTTAGTTGGAAACTTTGGGCCAGCCAACTGGTCACGTGGTCTAGAGAGGCTAAAACAGCAGTTGGCCTCAAGAGGCTCTGAGTGGGAGCTCTATATGTGTGTCGTCCGCATAAAAATGAAATGAGACATTGTGACAAGTTGATGCTAATTCAGCTTGGTCAGAATGTCTTGGTCCAGACACCGTTTCCCTCATTTTCTTGCTCACTCCTCTCCTTTATAGTATGCCTTATGCTTCACTTTTATGCAGTACATTCCATTCATGGTTGCTCTCCTTACCCCCACTCTCCCCAAAACCAAGTCAGGCAGAGCAGTAAAGCTACAGAGCAGAGATAGTCAAAGTAGTATTTTGGATGTATTTTGTGCTGTTAAAGCAGGCAACCAAAGCATGAAAGAAAAAGATACACAACACACTTTGCAGCAATTTTATTCCAGAAAACAAGACAACCAATGAAAACTTTTACAGTGAGAATGGGTGACGAAGGAAGAAGTGCATTTCTATCTTCTATCTCACAAGAGTTTGTGAAAATTTTGGTTCATTTGATTTTTTTATGTAGATGATGCCATGTTGAGTTGTTGCCACAGGCTCTCCATCTTGAGAAGAAAACGTTTGGGTGGTGTCCAGGTCTCAAAAGTCATGTCCACAAAAATTTTGTTGAGCTTTTCCTAAGTGACAAGAAGGAAGAGTGGGATTTTAATGTTGCAGCAATATGGACAGTACAACTGCTGGAACAGAGCATGAAACCATATTAGAAATCGAATTGGTTCACACACTAAAACCAAAAAACTTTGCTTGTTGCCTAGGACATCCTGTCGTGGCATGACAACGACATAAACATGATTGAGTCAAGTCCATGATACATTGAGATGTAAAATAAAAAATCCTTACCATGCAAGCTGAATTTGATGCCATGTGGTTCAATCTCCTAAGGAGAGACCTCTCTGTGCTGTCCAACAACTTCAGACCTTCAATGAAGTAGGTAGGAAAGACTTTCTCCTGTCAGAAGGGAATGACATGTAGATCCCTCTTTAGTTATACAAAAGCTCTTATGGTCAGATGAGAAGCAAATATTTATTGCATATGACCACGTAAAAGCTATTTTCTACAGTATGTTAGGCTTGTTTTCATGGTTTTGTTTCATGAAAATCTAATACAGATTCCCGGTCAATAGGTGTCACAATCTCATAAAACAAAGATTGAATGCAGTAAATACTGATTTCAAAATGTGATATCTCTGCAAGTCGCAAGCAGCCACCTTAAATACATGTTCAAGCATGAAATTCTCAAATGCTCACTCTCAAGAGATCAGGAAGGTGTGGTGGCATCGTTCACTCACAAAACGTGGTTATAGACTTGACCGCTCAGAGCCGCTCAGAAAGATGAGACATATGATAAATGTGTGCTTACATTTGAAAAGCTGATGTTCAAACACTTGCATCTTGAGTCCTGAGGAAGAAACAACATGAAAACACAGCGGACATAACCCTGCATGTATGTTATGGTGAGCGTACAGCAAAGAGGAAGTGGCTAACATTTCCTATGTCAGAGTGTCTTAAATCTAGATGTGTTGTTTCGATTGTCTTGCTACTGAGCACAAAAGATGTATTGGCACAAGTCGCCTATGACATAAAAACGGTTACCTCCAACAAGTCTGTGCTTGAGGTTTCTGGCTGGTTTCACTGTCCTTATCAAATAAACATTCCGATCATCTCATCTTGTATCAAGATGCTTGTGACTCTATAACAAATTGTAGTTCTTGCTGAGTGTGCTCGCTTCAATAAGAGGCTGTATTTGAGTTGTGTTCTCAAACACAGCAGGGCTACCTAAAGAGAAGGTATGGGGTCACTTACTCTTGGCTGGATGATGGTGCAGTTCCCAGGGCACTTCTGCAAAGATGAATGCTACAGAAACATTACCATTCAGTTGTGGCAATCTGATGTCGACTGAGCTGCCTTTATAAGGTCATGCAATGCAGCAAAGTGATGATAGAAAGTCATACTAAACTTATGGAGAACATTAGGTTTCCACTATGTTGTGGCTTCCAAACATTATATCTCATTCTGTAGATAAAGGATCCACAGTATGGGAGTGTGAACTAAGGGACTTTTTCTTACCTTTGCAAGAAGGTTCTCCATGTCCACGTCGAGTTCATAGGATCTAGGACATTTGTCGGCCTGGGCATTAAACCAGAGCAGCAGCAGAATAAGTGTGTTCAATTTCCCAGAGGTGGAACTCAAGAGCCCAGTCATTGTTCTGTCTCCCTCTGGTGCCTGCAGTACTGTAAACAGCGCAGAATATCAGTTGCTTCTGGAGCGGCAAAGCTGCAAATAGGTTCAATAAGAAGTGTCTTCTCACAGCTCTGAACTGTTGACTGGCTTTGTTGACGCCAATTTGTCCATTTTATGCTCCAGGGTGAGTCATTTCCAGGGGAAATTACTTGCCTCAGTCATGATTATTATCATGACTAAAATTCACTGATGCATTGGAAGAAAGCATACGTGCACGGTTGGGGGCACTTGTGATCCCAGGGATTCTTCTTGTGACAACAGAACAACAACAGAATAATTGACAACTAACCACAGTTCACAGTTAGTAAGTCAAGTGCAGCTATCCGTTTATTTTTTTTCTTCTAATTTGGCCATACTTTCAAAATGGAGGATTACATATCTAACCTCAAACAATTTTCTAAACTGGACTTTCAATCTAAGCAGGAAGTAAGTGTTCTAACCATGACCATCATAACATTTTGCTTTTTGTATACTGCAGCTTGTAAAAAGCTGATGTGAGATTTTAAACATAACCTGTTAACTGCCGCCACTCAAATGGTAAATAGGCTACTCCAAAGGGTTCATGTGTTTGTAAACCTGATTGTTATGAAGTCAGTGCCTCACCAGCCATAAACCTCACCACACGTCACTGATCAGAATATGTGTGCCGTTCTGATGGATCCTAAAATCCATCCTAATGAGGGAAACTGTGAAACTTCAATAACGTTAGCACCACTAAACTCAATCACAATCCAGCGCTGGGATTGCACAAACATGGGTTATATATAATATACATATATTATATATATAAGAATATAGACGCAAGCCAGAGTACATGTTTCATTTTTATTATCTGGTGTCTTATTAACATAGAGTTAAACAGGTAGTCAGTAGGTCAGTGTTTAGATTACCTGCCCATATTCTTTTAATGTTTTTTTTTTTTTGGCACCCACAATTAACTTGCAATGTTTGACATTTTGCAGTGGAACATTGTTGTTCTGGACAGATAAAATGAGTCACACAGATCAAATAGAAAAAAAAAATCAAAAGAAGCCATTCTTTAAAAGTGATGACCTTATCTGTGGCTCAAGGACTTTCTAATGTTAACCAAAGCCTAATCTGATGGAAACAGTAAGGCCACACTGACATTTATGTATATTATAGTAAAGGTGAAATTAGTCATCATTATGTTGTGTTCATATGTTGTGTGACACTATGAGAGATCGCCAGATCGAGGATGAGACAATTTCCTTTCTTCAAACTTTCGTATATGCAGGTCCTGCTATTTCCGTTTTTCTTTATTTTCAGCTACCTGCCAGCAGCAAAGATTCACAGCTTTTTTTTGTTTTTTTTTTTATTTTTTCGTTCACATATGGACTCATATAGGGTCTGTCCTAGCTTCATACCAAGTTTTCATACGGATAACAAATGGGTGACACATAATGGAGGTGGACATGAACATGATGGTTTTCTGTGTGCCATTTACAGGAAAATCCCCCAAAAAACAACTTAACAAATGACGTCACGAAATGTTCGCGGAACTCAAGTTGCGCATTCCAGCATATGAGGAGATGGACCGCGTGAGGACGCCAGCAGATTCAATAGATTTTACTTCTCATGATTAAAAACCAGCATTTTTTTAAATTGTCATCAATTCACTAAATGTCAAAAGTTTTTCCTGCTCTTTCCTTCAGCCTAACGTGTCATTACTGGCTGCTCAGTGTTTATCGTCCATTTTGTCAGGTCTGAAACTAACAATGGTTTGTGATGTGTTTTTATATTCTTTGTTTTTCCAGGCAGTGGGACGGACTTGAGCACATCATGTTAGCAACTGGCAAGAGAAGAATCGAGGTCTTCCAGAAAAAGCAATAGTTTTGGGGTTGTTCTACATGCTGACATGGAGTCAACCAGTGTTTTAAAACGTTATAAAAAAGATGGTGCACTGATGGTACACCATCTTTTGGCTAGGGATTGAATTGTCGAATGGATTGAAAAGAATAAATCCACTTACTCCGTGGTTCTACTTATTTCATTTGCAGTGATAGACTTCTCTTTCTACGTGCTCTTCGTTGTGCTGTTGCCCATGTGTGTCGTGTATGCTACATGATTGTGCCTGTATGTGACCAAAGCGCCTGAAGGGACTGTCCTTCTCTGCAAGTGCTGATAATAAAGGTGATCTCAGTCAGAAAGAAAAACTCTTACAAGGGTTTTAATTCAGAATTTATTCCTATTAAATCCACGCCAAAGTCACAAACATCTCAAGTGAAACAGTGTCTTCTGGAGTATTCCCTTGCACTTGACTCAGTGAAGTCTATTCCAGGAACTCGCTCCTCAAGCTTCCGTCGCTGCCAGACAGGTTTATCAGTTCCTCCACATCATCCTTCTCAATGAACTCGTCTTCCTCCTCTCCATCATTAGAAGTTTGCGCATCCATTTCCTTTGCACCTTTGCTTCCGAGCTCCAGGTAGCCTTTTCCAGTTTGATTCACGGCGCCGGTGCTCTTGATGCCACCACTTGCGCCTCCTTCCACATTGGTTTTCACAGGCTGGACCATCAGGATGCCTTCATCCAGAATGGGGGTTCCCTGTTGGCATTCTCTGTCCCATGCTGCACGGCTGGCTTGATCCATTATCAGGGCTTTGGGATCCAGGGTGACGGCAGATTTGCTCGTACAAAGGCCCATCGCACGTGTTCGGTTACTCTCTCAAGTCTACGATCTTTCGAAAAGTCCAAGTCCGAAGCTGCAATCAGGCTGAAGACTGTGCACCTGTCTGTTCTGGGCTGCTCTGTCTACTGTCAGACCCAGACCCCTCAACACCTGCTCTCTCACTCAAGTGGCCGGTGCTACAAATAGCCTCAATAGCTGAGCCCTGTTTCTTAGCTGAATTCAACTTTAAACCACAATACACCGCAACTTTTTGTGCGAGGAACAATATTGTTCACAACGTATCAAGGACAATGTTTTTATACATTAAGTTTTGTCTGAGCAATGTTCCATCTTGTGGCTCAACTGTGAGTCCGTCATCTGCCTGAGAGCACTTGAAACAAAACAGAGTGAATCTGTTCGTGGCAAGGTGGGTCGGTGTCAGGACTCACCAAGGCGACACTGAATCAGTGTGTCATATGTGGAATATAGGAAAGACTAACATCTGCGACTTGCGCGCAGCAAAGCACATGGATGTTAATGAGATTGAAATTGCATTCAAATATGAATTCAGTGTGTTGGAAATGTGTAAAAAAAATGAAGTATCTTTGTTCATGAAGTATATTATACAGATTATATAGATGGTTATAGATATTATAAAGATGGTTCCTTCAAATATACAGTATATGTCACAAAGAATATCTGCACAAACACAACAGCTTTTATCATTCGTTGAACATTATCACTTATACTTGAACAAAATTGAAATGAAAACTGAATTGAAAATTTAAATTAACTAAGTAATAAGTTGAGCAATCCGCAATTGAGACACTGAGGTTGATAGATGCTGCTTTTGCTGAAACGCTTCAATTGGCAATATAATAATCAGGAAATGCAGAGACAATTTCAACTTATTAAATGAGACTGTAAAAGAATAATATATTTCTCATAAAATAAAAAGATTGAAAATCAAAAGTTTTGAAAAAAGCCTCTTCTTCATTGTCGGCCGTCTTGTATTGTCATTTTTAACATAGAAACTACAACAAAACTGTCACTAACTGCCAAAATGCAAACAACTTGTCTTTTTCATTCTAGAGCAGGCCTGGCCAACCTGAGGCTTCCGAGCCGCATGCGGCTCTTTGCCCACTTTCATGCGGCTCTTTACAGAATCAGCCACGAACTGGCCGTGATTTTGGTCAAGTTGCTATCCAGATGATTGTTTATACAGGAAATAAGACGAAAAAGTAAGAGCTATTCCAACAAAATATCAAAATATTGTTGACTGGTTGGCCACCCCTGTTCTAGAGTGAGGAAAAACAAGGATGACATGGATCACAAATGTCAATCGCCAAAGCATTGAAAGCAGTTTAAGTGACCTGTGTGTTCATAAAAATCAAACGCACTCACGGCTCCCCTTGGTGACACGTAATTTTCGTGACACTGTTGGAGCTCATGAGAGGCCCAAAGGTGACAAAGAAACAACACATCTTGAGATGCGCTGGTGGTAAAGCACCTTGACAAAAAATGAAACCCTCATCTCCTTATCTACAATGAACTACTGCTGTTGTGTTTGAGGTCATGCCAACACATAAGAAGATAGTTTGTGTAATGTTGCATTTCTCAAGCCTGAGTGGCCAGGACATGTCTGTCCCACGCAGGGCTTCCCATAATTGTGTTTTTCTTTGACTGGTACTTTCTTCGTCCTGAGATGAATTGATGTCAATATTTTAATGCATTTCTTGACTCAAGCAAACACAGATATCCATCTTATCTTACAGTTGTCTCTTCACGCAAGCTGCAAAATTGGTTCACGGCAATGCGATGCAATGGAACAAAGAATAAATAAAATAAAATGTTCTCAATGACGAAAAGGGGAAGTTTTTACTTTTACTGAATTGGTGACAACAAACAACTATCTTTCAGTTATGGGAAACAAATCTGTAAGATGCTGTCATCACGGGTCCATCTCCCACACATGTCCGACTGGAATGCACTACTTGAGTCCTGCGAACATCTGTCATTGTGTTGTTCCTCACGGGATTCTTCAGTGAAAACATGATGAAAACAGTCATGTTCATCTCATCGGCGTCTCATTTACGTGGTGGTGCGCCACCGTCGTTTACAGTGCTGTAGAATAACAAAGACGAAGGCGAAGCTTTTCTCCTCTCTATTATATCATGACTGTCCTGTGTTTCAATAAGGAGCTGACAAACAGATATCAGAGCATGAGCATACGTTCACACGTTTATTTCCAGTTGACTGTGGGCACAGACGTCGAGCACAGAGTTAGAAAATATTCTTCATCAATAAGTTCCAGAACAATCGGCAGGAATGTTGGAATGTGCCACTGGTCGCGTCTCTCACCAGCTCCCAGCAGGTCTGCGCAACAGACGACTGCAGATAAAACATGAGAGATCGCATGTTACACTTGTCCAAACCAGATGGACCATAAACACTGCTAATAACAGTTAAACTATTTTTTCGCGATATGGTGATAAGCACAATGAGTCAGTCCCAGATGTATGTCTTTTAGGGGTGAAGGGGACTCGGTGAACCTTCACCCCAGCCCTGCTTTCAGGCCGAAGGTGATCATGTTGAGGTCTTTCCATCCTCCTCCTCATCAGAATGAGCAAGAGGTTAGAATGCACCGGTTGTGTTCAGTTTGTGCGTTGTCATGTCAACGGTACTGGTGTGGTTTTGCAGCAGTAGACTGCGGAGTGGGCGGTGCCTACCTGTGAGGTGAGCCAAGCAATCGAAGTCTCAGGCCGAGGCCAGTGCCTCAATGTGAATTAACCAAAACCAAAACATTAGAGAGCTACGCAGTCCTAACTGCAGTAACACATAAGGTAACTTTCACCATGACCACACGTCAAAAGTGTTACTCCTCTTATTTGTCCTCAGACATGGAAACATTAGTGACTGTTTATGCAGAAGAGTGAACGTGTTAAAGAAATAATGATGGCACCGCAAATGTTAGTGTTAATTGTTTTTTTCCTAAGTGTTTCAGCGCCCCCTGCAGACGCAAACCGGACCTGTCTGTAACTACAAGGAAGGACAGCACCTTGTTGATCCCTCAGAGTTTCTGTTTTTTTCTGATGTGGGACTGAAATAATCTTCTCCTCCTTCTAGCTTAATAAAAAAAGTACAAGGAAAAAAATAAAGGAGACCACAACTGTGTTAATGCTTAATAGAGTTATTGTCACTCTTGTTCCTTGCCGAAACACGTTTTACCAAACTTTAGCTAAGTAGTGGTGAGGTACTCATTTTAAAATATCACCTTTGACATAACACCAGGGTCACTTTCTGTCATGAGCCAACAGCTCAAGTGTCTCCTCAAGACTCACTGGCACCAGGAGCAGGCTTCTTGCCCTGCAACACCACCACCCAGGACACTGCTTGTCATTAGACCAGGGCTGGGCAAACTGTTCCACAAAGGGGCCACAGTGGGTGCAGGTTTTTACCCTATCACCAGTCAAATGTCCTTGGACTGCAGTCAGTTGATTGTCAGTCTGGTGTTACTTGTTTCAACTGACTCCTTGTTGGTTAAATTGTCCATGCTTGATGGGTTGGAATAAAAACTTCCACCATCCTGGCCTTTTGAGGAGTTTGGCCAAGCAGCAATAGCTTTTAAACACATTTCTGTCGTGTCACTTTTCACACTGTGCATCTGAAGCACACCAGCACAGGGAATAACTTTGCTTAGGTACTGGCAAAAGATTTTCCCCCAGATCTAAATTTGCTTCTGCTCCAACACTCACACCCCCCTCTCACCCACCACCCAACACCAGCAGCCTCAGATTCCCTCCTAACCCCATTACAACCCCCACTTTGGAACAGACATAGACACACAGCGTGTGGAAGTGTCTGTCAGCCGGCCTGGGTCAGGGATTGCCAGTCACCGAGACATGACTGCCCATGACAGCTCTGCAGTCGCCTGATTTTTCACCGCAGAACGCCTCTTGTTGGATCAGTATATTTGTGTTTTTTGCCCTGCTGAGCAAATAACTGACAGGTAAGTTCAAGGTGTGCGATTGTTCCTGCATGTTGAGGGAAAAGTTGACTGGTTCCTGAACAAGCAACAAAGGGAACAAGCTTGATTCAAAGCCAAAACCAGCTATTTCATTGCCATGGCAGTACAGCCAACCAAATTGAGTGCTGTTGCTAATCCAAACAAAAATGTAAATCGAGGTGTGCTGGATGAGTATCCATCACACATGTCGAGGGGATAAATGGGGTGGGATGGTAGTCTTATTGTCCAAACTTGCATGACGCCGGTTACACCTGTTTGACTAGTGGTTGGCAGGCGGCAGGATCAGGTGACCCACTTCTGTCTAAAAGAGGCCTACAACCAGCAAGAGAATTGACCTGGTGGTAGAAGTCTGATAACCTCAAGAATGACTGAGGTGATGACAACAACTTGTCTGTAATCATTTGTAAAAGTTTTGGGCTTTCAATTCAACCAAATGTATTGAAAGGGACACAGACGAAAGCTCTTAAAAAGTGGATGCATGGTTGTGCTTCATGTTATGAGTCTGAGTCAGGTAGCGATGGAAAACCTCTTCTGTATTTTGACACGAGACGCATTAGCCCTGGGGGAAAAAAGTAGATTCTGACATATATCAAGATTGTTTTTGAGATATTTCCGCCAAGAATTGATATCTTGCCCACATTATGACGGTGGCAAGACATTCCGTTTCCTGGTAAACAGTTGGGAAATATATCCATGGTCACCACTTTGACCAAATGAGAAACCGTGATGTTCATTTTTATTGTTATTTTTATATTGATAAAGCACATCTAAACCAGATTGGAGCATCTGCTCATGATATTGTTACCGTTTTAACACCTAAAATAAACAAACTAGCACAAGACAGCATATTATTATACTTTGAAAAACTTGACATGGAAAAAAAAATCAAACAAATAGGGAGAATTTTTTAAATCCAGAACTAGAGAGCAGAGCGTCTTCCGAACTTGTTTCCATGCAAACAAAATATCCACGTTATTAAAAGCCAGCTTTGACTGGGGCAGGGAAGTGGCACTTTATTTAACATCTTCCATACTGAATTAAGACGTCTTTAGAGAACACATGAGTAGCTAGCTCATCTATAAACAAGATAAATTACAGGATTAGAACTTTAGGCTAAAGGCAATGCCCCAACAGATCATTGTCTGTAGGCCCCATATGTGTTATTTTAATAAATTGCTTCAGCTGATGTTTCATCTACTGGATACAAGCAGCTGAAATTAGTTTTCTCCAAGGGGTGGCAGGCCTCTACCTTAGTGATAGGGTGAGAAGCTATAGTATGTCACGTGGGAGAGACTCAGAATAGAGCCACTGATTCTCCGCATTGAGAGGAGTCAGTTGAGGTGGTTGGGGCATCTCATGAGGATGCCCCCTGCACGCCTCCCGTTGGATGGCTAGCTGGGAGGAAACCCAGGGGTTGACCCAGGACCAGGTGGAGAGATGATCTTTTCATTGGCCTGGAAGTGTCTTGGTATCCTCAGTCAGTCAGCCAGAACCCTCTGAAGCTGCTGCCCCGCACACCCGGCAACGGATAAGCAGATGAGGATGGCAGGATGTAACAACACTGTAGACATGCTCAAAACACGGGTGAAAATTAAAACGTCGGATTGTTGGACATCTATGTACTGTGTCTTGCAAGATGTCCAGGAAATTGACCCACAGGTCTTTATGATCAGAGAAACGCCAATCATTCAATGGTTAGACTTTTTCTAGGTAGTTTACATTTCGCTCACAGTATATTCCAATGACACACAACCACCTCTCTTTCAACTGTCATTCAAATAAGTGAAATATGTGCTAGTTAATGTCAATACTTAATCATTAAATAAAGAACATAAAAAGTAAATGCTCTGGGTTTCGATTATGAATGTAGAAATAGTTTACGCATACTTTTTAAATTGCACCATAAAAGAAATGAAAGTCAATTAGTTTCCCGATGGGGATTCAAGAGTCGGACACTGAACAGTGCAGTCGGGAGGGAGGGCCTGTTGGAATATGTCCTCGTGCCAATGTATTTGCTATGGAAGCCCATTTCCGCCAGGTAAAAAAAAAAAAAAAAAAAAAAAAAACTCGGAGAAAACCTAGCAAAAAAAAATATCACCAAGCAAAAAAAGTTTTTTTTTTTTTGCTTGGTGATTTTTTTTTCTTCCACATTGCAAGAATGGGCTTCAAGTGGTGACTAAAAAATTTAAAAAAAGATTGCGTTTAGGTACCGTGGGGAAAAACGTACTCCTTATTAGTAAAACATTCATTACTGTCACTTGTGGTGTCAAAGCACTCGAAATATCTGTAATTTGTAAAATATGGAAAATGATATATTTTACAAATCACATAGATTTGTCGAGTGCTTTGACACTATTGACAATATATAAGTAACAGCAATGAAAGATTTACTAATGAGCAGTTTTCCTCACAGCAACTGAATGCAACCTTTTTTTGTCACCTGGCGGATCGGGCGCATGAAATGTGGAAAAAAAAAAAAAGATTGCGTTCAAATGCTGTGGGGAAAACGATCTGCTCAATAGCAAATCGTTCATCGCTGTTACTTATATATTGTCAATGGTGTCAAATCTTTGTGTTTACACATCTATGTGATTTGTACACTATGGACAATGATATCGATTTCGCCAGATTTCCACCAGATAATTATACCAAAACTGCCGAAGAGAGTTCATTGAATTGAGAGCACAAGTTTTGTTTTATATTGATCTACAGTGTTATGAAGATGTATCTCCTGTGACTCTCAGCAGTGATGAATTACGATGGGTGAAATGGACAGAAAGAATCTGGATTATGTGAATGCGATAATACTTTCTGGAGGAAAATACTGTAATATACAGAGTTCACTCTGTCATTTACAATTCAAATATGTGTATGGTTTATAGAGCTATTTGGGCAGAACGGCTGCTTTGGTTTATGCCTACATGGCCTGTCGGTGTGTCCAGAATCAGAATCAGACTCAAAAGAATCAACTTTATTGCCATGGTCAGTGGGCACCCCACCAACTAGGACGGTGCTTTGGAATAAAGTGCTGTCAAAAAAAGAAAATAACAAAGGCTGATCACAAATTCAATAGTCTGACCATAGTTTTCGTGACTGTCACAAGACGAACATTCTCTGCTGGGCCTTCCTGATGGCAAGTTCTGCGTGGAAAATGATAAGAAATAATTGGAATAGTCATGATATTATTGAGACACTAACTGATTCCATCTCTGCATGTCCAGCATGTATAAAAAGTAATGATGAGTTCACGTACGAAGTCATGATGCATGCCGATTAGAATTAAGGGAGGTTTCTCACTGCAGACTCTGTCTCAAGACAAAGTGCGTTCAGCTCAAAAGTGCGAGATGTGAACACAAGTGAGTCGGGTTTTGGCCGCGGACTTGATCCCAGCTGGAGAGCCGCACCTCGTCTCGGGAAACTCTCCATGGGGGGTGAGCATCCCGCCTCAGGCGACTCTGCGGTAGATGGCAGAAACTATGTGTATAGCGCACAAACATGATAAGTGCCAGGCAGTAAAGGGTCGGATCGCTGTTCAAAAACAACTTCTCAAGCAGTCCAGGACTCGCTATGTTTGCAGGTGTTTGATAAGACACATGTTTTTGCCATTAATAAACATCTAATTTTCTTGACATACAGATTTACATAAATGAATAATGCTGCGCTCTGCAGTAACTGTTTTCACTGCTGTGATCTCGCAGCTGCGCAGCTGTCTGCATGAGGACAGCGAAGAGGAAAGGCGCTGATTTTTCCCAAGTTACTGAAGATCACCAGACTAGTCATTGATCCTTTCTGCCGTCTGGATCTGTACTTCACTGACTAATGACGAAAACGAGCAACGGACATCAGTCAGTGTGATGTTTCTTTCAGGATTCTTCAGTGAAAACATGCTGAAAACTGGCATGTTCATCTCATCGGCTCTCATCTAAGCTGTGTACCGCTGTAATTACAGCGCTGTAGAATAATAAAGATGAACGCCAAGTGTTCCTCTCTCACTTTATTTCATCGTGACTGTCATGTGTTTCAATAAGCAGCAGACATGCAGCGATCAGAGCGTGTGCACCAAAACGTCTGTTCACACATTTATTTCCAGTTGACTGTGGACACAGACGTCAGAGTTAGAAACTATTTTTCTTCAATAAGTTCCAGAACAATCGCCAGGGATGATGAAATGTGGCGCTGGTCGCGTCTCTCACCAGCTCCGAGCAGGTCTGCACAACAGACGACTCAGCGGCAGCAGCTACAGACAAAACATAAGATATGGCATGTTACAGATGTCCAAACCAGATGGACCATAAACACTGCAAATGACAGTGAATCGACTGTTTTTCTCTCTGATAAATGCTCGCTGACATTAGCCACAGACGTTAGCCGTTAAAAGCTAATGTCTGTTTTGCTGGCAATAGCTACACTATACTGTGATAAACGCAATAAAATGAGTAACAGACACTTACACATTTGTTATTGTCTCAAAAACAAATTCCTCACATTTGGTAAGACACCCAAGACCTGCGCTAAGCACAAAGAATGCCTAACAAGTCCGGTACGCGCACCGTTTTTCACCACAGTATAATGACTTACATGATTAGCGAGGTTATTAGCATCGTGGCTAATCGGTTTGGCCACCTCTCCGCTCACTCTACGCTTCGACACTGCAATATGGCAAACGCCAGACATCCATAACTTTCATGTCTGTAAGTCATTTCCGCTGGCATACATGACTATTTTCACCATACATGAAGTATATCGATCCCGTCTTAGCACCGCAGTTCATCTGTTTCGCTGCATATATATATATATATATATATATACGACACTTATATCCAAACAACAAGAATATAGACATTTGTTGAATGATTTGGCAACACAACAGAGACAGCAGTGAACACAAAATTGACTTACAAGTCGAGTAGAAACATCATCACTTCACGATCAAAAGAAAAGCCTTTTGTAGCTCTCAGTTATTGCCAGGCCATAAATGCATCTCCTATATTGACACTAGGCCGGGATCTTGCTCTGTCATTCCATTCTTCTGCCATGATGTAAACAAGTTCTGCCCTTCTGCCGTGCAAGCGTCACGGTGAGAAACGTATATAGTCCAAGGGAGCGTTTAACAGAGAGCTGGAGAGTCTGACTCCGGGATTTTGGACTGTTCAAAATGAAACCTGTCTTCTCGGGAAATCTGAAAAGAATCTGTTTATGTCTAAATGTTACGCATTGTTGCTTTAAGTTTGAACTCATTGACAACAATGATACGGTGTGGACCTGAGAGCTGCAGTTACAGGCATGAGGCCAGTTTAATATTCATTTGGTTGTATTTTTCTGAAATGGAGTCTTCTTTAAATCAGTGCTGTTGGAATGTAAAGCAACCTTGTGTCAGAGATGGGTTCCATCATGCCGGTGATCAACTGAATAAAAGGCTCAAAATGAGGAGAGATCTCAGGACAGGAACAGTATTGTCTCATTGAAGACGTGGAAGATCTATCTTTAGAACCTGCAGCTGAGTTTTATTTAGCTTGGAAACCTGAACCTAGCCATGTCTGATACTTGGCACAGAACAGAAACACACGCCAGCAGTCTGGGTGAGGTCCTAGAGTGCCTTCACAGCCACTTCACCGGTTGGCGTTCTGGCACAAGACGGAGAGAGTTTTGTAATAGCAAACAAAACAACTGAAATGCAAAAAAAAAAGGTACATATCCTAACTGCTTACATTACCTGAACTTGCTCCACTCATGCTTGGTGTCTCAGCATTACACATTATTCCCACATGAACAGCAGAATACGCTCCCACAGTGTAACCCAACACCACAAAGAGGACAATACTTGGTAAGATGCAAAGTGGACAAAAAATATTCAGAAATCCCAATACGCATTTGACTCAATTGTTATAGTATTAGTGTATTCGGCTGCAGCTCAACACCAACAAGAAGGCAGAAAAAAATATTTTGTCTCCCGCAGTTGTTGTGTTGCAGCACTTGGTATCTCCAGGTTACCGTAGAAAAGGTCATGTGTGTATGGGCTGACAACTGTGGCGTAGTTCCAACTCAACAAACAATAAACAGACGAAAGCGCAGTGGAATTCAAAACAGACACTGGAGCAGACATAAATGTGATATCACAAGCCGCCATCAGCTGCATCCCATCTCCCCTCCTGCCTGCGGTGGAGGCGGAACTCAGACGCATGTTGGCGCTGGGGATTATTCAGGTTATCAGATTGGTGTGCCCCAATGGTTCCGGTTGAGAAAAGGAACAAGGAGCAATTGCGGTTGTGTGTCGACCTAAAACACTTTAACGTTTTAAACAAGGCAGTTAGGCGCGAGAGATACAGTCTGCAGCACTGCAGAATGTATCTATATGCATGGCATACTTGGTTTATGGAGCAACAAGGAAAGAGGATGATGCCCATCTTGACGCCATGCTGGAGACCATAAAGGACAGTGGCTTAGAATTGAACAAGGCAAAGAGTCATTTTGGAAAAACTGAAATACAGTATTTTGGCCACATCCTTGGTGCAGAAGGCATGAGACGCGACAACGTTAGAGCCAGAACACAGACGTCAAGTCCAACTAATCTGACCGAACTTAAACAGGCGCTGGGTCTTGTCAACTATGTTGGGAAGCGTCTGCCCGTGTGGAGCAGTGAACAAGAAAAGAAGGTAAAAAATAATGCTTGTATCAGCCCCAGCACTTGCATGTGATGATGTTAACCCTAACACCGTCATGCCCATGCAAGTAGCTATGGAGTCGGCATTATTACAGGAGCATGAGGGGGAGTTAAAGCCAGTGGCCTACAGTTTTTGACCACTTTTTTTTCAGCTGCGCCTGATTGGTTAAACTGTGTGAGCTTGTTTGGTTGGAACAAAAACCTTTGAGGAGCGGGTTGCCCACCCCTGGCCTAGAATGAGATTAATTTTCATGTTCATGCTTGAATTTATCTGCTGGAGTTCCTGCTTTTGAAAACAAAAAAAATAGGGGCAGATGTCTTTGGTATCTCCAGATTACCGTAGAAAAGGTCACGTGTGTATGGGCTAGCAAGACTGGCCGAATCCCTTCGACTGGATGACTGAAATTCAATGACAGATAGTGGTTTCTGTCGCAGATACGATGAAGAAAGGTCCTTGCACACCAGACATATATTTCACACGTTATCTATTTCTTTTATAACCTGCTGTTTTTCAATGCAAGCTAGCAACGTTCTTTCGATAAGCAAAAATTTTTTTTTTTGAACCAAGGCCCGAAACACGTTCCTCTTCCCAGGGCCGTTTCAAGGAATAGCTATCATAGCGAAGAGCCTACAAGAAAACCAAAGTCAAAGCTTTCGCAAAGTCAGGCTTTCGCAAACACGACAAAATTCTGCGCTGTAGCTATTCTGTTACCAATATAATATCAGGGATGCACCAAATGAAAAATTGTGGATGAAGTTGAATAAAAAATACAAGTGGTTGTCAAGTTTTTCTACTATTTATTCATTTATTTTAGTATTGCTGAAATAGTCTGTAAAAGGTTTTGGGACGAAGTCAATTGTATTGAAAAGTATGTAATACTTTGACATTTAAAAATAATCCAGGAGGCTTTACGTACTACAAAATGATTTATTTTTATTTATATTTATTAGGCTTTCAGACTAAACATGGATTCAAAAAGTTAAAGTGCATTAAAATAGACAACAAATGAATTCTTGTCCTTTTGGCAGATTGGCCGCTGTTATAGTTTGGTTGAACACTCAATGCAAACTGTAATTTTACTCACGCTCTTGTACACTTTAAAATACCCGGTTAACACTGTATGCAGACTATGGCTCCGACTAACACTTATTTTTGTTGTCGACTAAGTTTGGACCTATTTTGAATTACTGTTTGATCTACTGTTGCTTCAATCATCTCACTCTGACACTCCGACACCATACATTATTAAGCAAGTATATTAAAATATTGACTCATAATCCAGGAACATGTATTAACCCTGTGAAGCGAAGACCATGAAACAGTTGACAGCGCTTCAAAACGGAGGTCTTTATTGGTCCTTGAGAACAATTTAAACTCATCACTGTTCATAAATGTATCCCATATAAAATATCGGATCAACATCCACATCAGAAGGTCTCGCTTGAATAAAAATATCACTCCTAGTTGAGTTCTGTTTATTATTAGGAGGAGGAGGGGAGATACTGTAAAAAAAAAACCTTAAGACGTGTTATCTTGGCAGACAAAGCGAAGCCACACTTTTGAACAAGACGACCCGTCGCCGCTCAAAGTCTTCCGTGACTGTGACTGAGGCGGTCAGCCAGAGGTGGTGACTCGGAGCCTGGGGCGCGCAGCGATGCCAGCGAGTTGGAGTCAGACCTTAGTGAGGAACCAGTCAAAGCAACAGAAATGAACATATCTTAATGATTCAAGAGACTGCGATCATTTCTCAATGCTACTGAATAACAACCAGTTCTCGATGCCCATCCTGCAGCCGTGTGTGTTTACACCAACAGCAACACGACGCACCCACGCACAGATTTTAATGTCAGTGAATTTTTGTTGCAGCCTTAATGCAGACTGAGAATAACACATATGTTGAAGCGTCACCATGACGACAGAGCAGGTCTCGCTTGATACGTGACACTGCGAACAACAAGGAAAGTGATCTAATAAAGAGCAAACATGCCCATAAGTGACCACAATTTAGGACCGCTCACATCTTTGATGGTTGTCTGGTATCGTAATGATCCGTGAAAGTGGCCTTGAAGTGTTCCAGGCCTTTCTTGGTTGATCACATTGTCCATGTGGTGGTTGCCAGATGTTAACAACCAGTGTCGGCTGGGTTGGAGACTTTGGTGAAAAAGACGTAGCAGGACCCATTGGATCCTCAGCAGCCAGGCTCTGCAGGAACCACGTCCCACTACACGGTACTGACGGGATGCACTGAACAGTTCATCTTACACAGCATCCACCATCTCGGCGTAACGCGTTCTCCATCATGGAAGCTCCAAATCTTTGAGCTCACTCAGCTTTGTTGTCACCAAAAGCCAGCAGTTTGCCCAGCCAGGAGTCGTGGATCAGTTCAGCAAGGTTGATGGTTTGCCAGGACTGGCTGTCAGTCAGAGTCAGTTTGTGTCTGGCGGACCTAAAACTGACCCGGAACTGTATCTTCATAGTTGTTATCTAAGTCATTGTTTAGCTCCTGACTAACCATTTTATCGATTTCAAATCCTAAGTACATTCTTAAATAAGCTGGTCTGGACCAGTGGGAGTCACCACCTGATTTGTTCTCATTGTTTTTATTTCATTCAACCAATACCTCAAGCGTTCTTATTTACAGTGCTACAATGTTTTAGATGTCTGCAGGAAAACAACAAAGATTATTGTTAAGATCAACATGTACATGACTTTCAAAGTCTCCATTTTTAACTGTTTTCGTGAGGGTGATCTATAATTCTATTCGATTCTATAATTCATTTCCATTTCTCTGAGAGCATTTCCACTGTTCAGAATGGTTTACATTCAATGTTGTATTGTGTTAATATGTGTTCAGTTAAGAGCCTCTGTTTTAGCTGTTGTCCTAGCAGTGCAGCCAACATCACAGGAAAAGGAACCGAGTTTGAGAAGCGCACAGGTGAGCTGTGAGGGGGATCGATACATGGCCTCTACCCACCCAATGTTTGATGCGTCACACGCTTCAGCCTGAATTTAAAGCTCTGTTTCCTCCCTTTTTGACAATTTTTCCCAGGTATCTATACGTCATTGTCTCCTCCCTTAGACTGTCACTATGTTTTGATCAGATTTTCATTTTTCCAACGTCCAACTGGCCACAGCCTGCGCCAAAAAAAACCCTAGCTGTCTGATTCTCATTTGAACAGATCTCTATTTACACACGTCTGGCAGCGATTTCAACCTTTACGACTAGCATTGCTTCTTACTAAGCATAACATCTAACACACTAACATATCAAATAGTTGTACAATAGAGCAAAGCTTGATTCGACTACCTACTCTGTGCCAAGAAAATGTTGTGCAGTTCAAGTAGCAAATAATTCCATCCTCTCTATCTCTAATCTAACCGTTTTTCTGGGGAGCATTGCAGCTCTCCCTCACACATGAACTCACAGCCCACTCACACAAACTCAATTCTCTGAAACTCTCACACAGTCCAGAGCTCAGTCACATGTGGCATGGGTACATATCGGAGTGACTGCGCTTCTCCAGCTCTTCAGCAACTTGAGGGACAAGAGAAACTCTCTCTCCCCCCTTGACCGCACCCAGCCTGCGCAATTCCAACTGTGTCACGCACAGTTACTCACTTTCCACCTCAAACATAATAAACTTTTGCACAGCTTAGCCACAATATATTTAAATTCTCTATCATTTCTACCTTTTTCCGTCCTATTTTGAGAGTGTTACATATTTGGATTTCGACCCCTGTGCCCCCTTTCCTCCCTTTTCGGGAGAGGTCCCTGTTCTGCTCTTTCTATGCAGCATTTTTTTTACAATAATAGTTGCATCATTGAATTATGAGCCCCGAGTGTGTGTGCTGTCTTTTATTCAGGATCTCTGGACCTAGTTTCACAATGGCTGAACGTTGTTTTTCTACGACTTGTCACGGGTTGTCTCCACCAGATTCTCATCCGTGGTATTCTTTGATAGATGATAGTCAAAGTCTCTAAAGGAAACTAGAAAATAAAACATATTTTCATATATACAGTACATTATAGGCCATGCCTGCCTTGTCGGTATGAATGCCTTAAACCTAAGTCAGCAACCCCTGAGAGCATTGGTCATGGGAACGTGTGGGGTGTCAGGCTGAAGCACATGGGCCCATTACGTCCCGTATCTCTTCAACACACTCCTGCGTCTTTCATTCACCAGATAATCCTCGAGTATCAAGGTCTGCACCAGCTAACACAAAATAGACGTTTGTAAAACTCACAAGCCCATTTCCTTTTCCGTGTTCTCAGTACACAAGTGCTTCTCAGTATCGAATTGCTTTTGTTTTTGTGTATACATCAATTTGACATAACTTCTGTGCTCCTCCGTCTGCCCTCTCTCTAAATTTGGTTCTTTCACCGTGAGGTCGATTCTGCATCCAGCTCTCACACAGCAGCACATTGAGGAAGAGAACGGTACCTTACCTCAGGGAGGCTTGCACTGCAGGGATCGAGTCAGATGCCCCGAAATCTTGGGTGCGAATGTTGAGGCGCCAATTATGTTGGGTCAAATCTCCGGGCGTACAGAGAGCAGGAAGAGAACAGACGTAGTGGCGTGCGAGCTTGGGTTGATTCCAGATCCCACAGCATCCAAGAAGTCGAAGTACAGACACATTAAATAGAGACTGAACCGAGTACACACTCCAATAAACAATATCACACACAAACGCATGACCATATGTAGTTTTGTATCTGGCATATTTGGAAACTTGGCTGGACTTTCTGTTTGTGCATAACTGACTGCTATCATTAAAGTGACCAAGAGAGACATATTGGATCATTCTCCACCTGTACAGACCAAATAGTTTCGACTTCAACTGTGTTGAACCGCACTTGTTGCGACAGCCCTGCCTCTTCCACCCAATTCCATCATCAGTCAATGCCGTCCGTGATTCCATTTGACCTTTTTTTGTGTCAATTCTATCCTTTGTATTGATATTTCAATTGAATAAAGTAATTTAAACCAGAAATCATAGCACTCTGTTGTTCGTTGTGACTTGCTAAGAATGTTGAGTATTCGCTGCTGACAAGCACAGACAGGGAAAATGCCTCCAACTTTTTTATTGAGCCTGAACATGATCAGCTTTGTACTTGGTACCTTGTTGAAAACATGCTGGTATCGTTGACGTCCATCAGCCACGGATCATGATTCAGCGTCCACCTACACCTCATCATTATTGGCATTGTGACATGGTGTGGCTGCCAGCAAATGTGTTTCATGTCTGGACTTTGCATGGTTCCTTGTCTGTATGTCAGGAATGTGGATCCTTCTCTTCTAAAGACATGAGCGAAGAAACCAGGAAGGTACAGTTGATTTGTCAAACAAGCTAGGACTTGAACATGCAATATGTGTCGTGTATTTTAAACCAACACTGGTGAAACTAAAAATGTATGTATAATAAATTGTAATGTCCAAGTTGTAGAGAATAATGCTGTATTGTTTTGTGATGAAAAAGTTACATAAAAAAAAATACATTCACTTTCTTCATTACATATAATTTCCTGTAAAACCAAAGCGCAAGTCATACAACTACAGGTGATTCAAGTGAACCGCCAGGCATTCAAAAATTCTACTTAAGTTGAGGTTTGTGTAAAAACTTAATACCCCTTTGTCCATGTAAACATACCCTCACACTGGTGACGGGTAGATGAGCCAGCATGAAACTGTATCGCAGGTTGGATGAAACAGTGTCCTAATGTCAAGAGGCTGATAGACTGAGCTCTTGGTCTAGAATTGATGTGAGATTCCATTGAAATTGCTCCTCTCAGCTTTGCATTATACAGCAGACAGTGTCATCCAGTTGCCTATGAAAACCTCATCACTGCCTCAATACTGTTTCATGAAGCCTCATCGACCTGTAAACACCACACACCTACCTTAAACCAAACGCAGACGACGTGTTTTATTGCATTTTTTTTTCCTTGTTCTATACACATATTGTATTTTCCATTGCACAGGGATTTTGCAGAGGAATTCCGTGCATCCTGGAAGGCCTGTGACATGGCACAGTGAGTGAAACACACTCTAGAGGACAGTAGTCTTCATACATGTGAACTGACAAAAGCACTGTGCATACATCCATCCTCAGTGAACCTGAACAAAAACATCTACACCTCATAACATTTGCAATGTTGCTGTTCATGAGTGACAGGTCAGAATACAATTTAAGCAGGTGGAGGTCATTTGTTTCAAAATTTAGATTTTCTGAATTTCTGTCAGGCGATTTGTAAAAGTAAAATTATAGACAAAACAATGCACAATTCTAGGTTTTGTTTGTGTGTAGCATCCAGAAGGTGCAGCAGAAGAAGACAAGCACCATGTCTCTGACCATCTCCTCGTCCTCGACTGCGTCTGCGTCTCGAGAGTTTTCCAGCTCTAAAAGCTCTGCCTCCTCCTCTTCATCTCTGATCGCTCAGAGACACTCCAGCCTGGTCCAGCCACTGTGCGTCAGCCCTCAGAGCGTGAGTGACGGAGAATACCGATGAGGCTTTGCGAAGGCAGCGCAGTCAAAACAAAGACACTTCTTGATGAAGCTTATTCACCAAGGCTCATGGAACCTTTCATCCTTTTACAGATGCAAAGTCCCCTCTGCCATCAACAGTACGCTGGAAATGGTGCGGCCCCATCTTTTGTGAAGGTAATGCAGCGTCTGTATTGACCAATAATATAAATGTTTATTGTTGGTGTGCATTGTTTCCCCCTTCGCTAGTGTCTCCATGACATGACTACAGCGAAGGGTCAACTGGTGGTCCTGGAATGCCGGCTCCGCGGGACTCCACCACTTCAAGTCATGTGGTACCGAGAGGATGAACAGATAGTGGACTCTGACGACTTCAGGATACTCCGTAAAAGTGGGTTGAAAATGGCTTTTTTTTTTTGTGATGAGCTCTTGAAAGTAGTGCTGACAGGCCATTTAAAATGAATGAATTATGGTCAGAAATTATTGAATACAATGAAATCCTTCACTTAAATTTGCTATATTATTGTGGCAGAGAGTAATAAAATTGACTAATACATCACCATTAGCTTTAGAAAATACTTTATCTTTTTTTTTTTACTAAGTTAAATAGCTCCAAACATTAACATATACCTCATTTTTAGTGCCAGGGAGAAATAAAGAACAACAAAACAAACAAAGTTCACTACCAGTCAGACGTTTACCTGTGTGACTCCCATCTCACAGTCCACCTCCTATTGATCTTCATCATATTATACATATTATCATATGTATTTTTCATACTCTCTACCTTTGAGTATGTAGCGGACATTGTTCAAGAGACAACTCCTGCTTTGCCCTTTCACCAAACATGCAGCATGTGAGCACACAGCCCGCGTCACTGAGCGGTGGATAAACTGGATTAACACTGTCGAAGTTCTGGAACTGTGAGGTTCTACTCTATTGCATGCTATATTGTTAGTTATAGTTTTAATTCGCTGCATTACTGAAACGCTGAACAACTCTGCTCACACACGCATAATACTCCTTCGCGGCGAAAGGAGTAGTTGTTCTTGAAAACAAAAGTACCATCAAGTATTGTGCAATCCTGCCGTCATTTTGGAAAATACCTTGGCATTCATTTTTGGTCATACCGCCATAGGAGTCATATCTTCCCGTTGCTGTGGAGGTCTGTAGTCAGTGCTACACTCCAAGATAGTCCATGCAGTCGGGGGGTGACGAACAAGTGACCTCAAGAGGGGGTCACCAAAGAAAGGTGACCAATTTGATCGAAAACAATTTTTCGGCAAAATCGGCACAGCGTAACCTGGTGTTTACAAATAAATGACTGAATATAAACTTCAATTTACCTATCTCATCTTTTATTATTTGTTGGAAATAAACCTCATGAGGGCTCACATTTAGTCAGGCTTAAAATAAATGGCAAAAGAGACATCTTCTACATGTAGGTACAATTCTAGTTCTGGCAGATCTTTGCAAGATGTTCATAAATTGAATTTCTAAGTTACACGCTTGTATTAAAAAAACACAGTAAAAATACTCTTGACTCACATAAATAATTTTTTTATTAAATATATATATGTGTGTGTGTGTGTGTGTGACAGAAGTCTGGTACCAATAGCTTTAACCCGGTCAGACTCTGCTCTAAAGGGCTGCTTGAACGGCGACGACGGTTGCGCTCTGCTCCTTTTGGGTCCTGTCGCTGACAAATCGTGGTTATAGCCACAGGTTATACACAACTTCTCACTGCGCCCCGTTGGACAACGCACTGTCTGGAACGAATTAACCACGATAATTTCCCACCCCGACTTAAAAGTCAATCTACTTTTCATCGATCTCAGCACGAGTGTATGTTTATTTTAATCTCCTCTATTACATTGCAAATGTGATAATGAATGACCAAATGAACATTTAATATTTTGTTTGTTTCAAAAATTGTTCTTTTTTTCTGTCTTTTTTTCAGAAACCAACTCTGGCACGGCACCAGGTGAGTTTGTTTCAGACAAATTTTATACACACATACACACACACACACACACATATATATATATATATATATATATATATATATATATATATATATATATATATATATATATATAAAGAGAGAGAGAGAGAGAGAAACTTCAGAAAACCTTGGGACCTCGCAAAAAGCTCCATAGCGGCCTCAGGTGGAATATTGGAAGAATGAAAAAGAACTACAGTATTTATTCACTTTGTGTAGAATTACATACCACATTGTTTTGTTGTTTTCTTTCTATGGTAAGATCACTTGTCAATTTGTGCTATTTAATTATGAACATACACACACACACACACACACACACACACACATATATATATATATATATATATATATATATATATATATATATATATATATATATATATATATATATATATATATATATATATATATATATATATATATATATATAACAAATGTAATCGTAAAGGATACTCAAGGTAAGCAAAGTTCTGTTGCCTCCATCAGAGGAGCTGTGCACGCTGGTGATCACTGAAGCTTTTCCAGAAGATTCCGGCCTCTTCAAATGCATGGCCTTAAACTCTTTTGGCACAGTCTCCTGCTCCGCAATGCTGGAGGTCTTCGATGGTATGATATCTTCATTGTACACTCACATTAAGTGGGGTGCGAAGACTTGTAACTGTTACTGTGCACCCTCATTTAGATTTGGAGGAGCAGCACCACGTGACGGCCGTTCGTCACCAGGATTTATACTCCGTTAGACAAGAGAAGGAAGCGTTGACGGTCCAGGAGTCTTCATCCATTCACCCTTCTCCTGAGGAATTCCCGACTTTTTCGCCAGACTCCACAACGATCGCCTCACCAGAGTGGCCCGACAACCCCCCGGAGGAAGACATATCAAATTTTGAGTGAGTTCAACGTCAACACTGTGCACATACACATGGCCGCATCAAGCAGCATGAAGTGAACGGTCATGAGGTCATGAACGGGCGTGCGATGTCATGCATTTCACATCATACTTTTAACACAAATGCCATCATATTCACTGTATAAAACTTTGCATTGTCAAGTGAACCAAACTTTAAATTTGCTCAAGTGAAATATGGAAGATCCAAAAATACATATAATTACACAAAACAAAATTTCGATTTCAAATAAGTCAATAAACAAATATGACATGGCAGCAAGGATGGGCAGAAGCGAGAAAAATGTTCAAATTATAAAGTGAAGATTTTGACAGTTTGGATCTGGAAGTGGCAGCGGTTCGCTTCGTCTTAGCGTTTGGATTCCACATTGATTCACATCTTCTGTGAGGACCTCGGCTGACAAGTGACGTATATTGGAATGCCCGAGCACGTGCGCGGTCCCGTAACTCCTCGCTCCCGTCGGAAGGAGGGGGCGCGCGTCAGCTGTTTCTGCGCTCGAAGTCTCAAGTCTCTCCCGAGCTGCCGGCTCCGGACCCGCTCAGCTTCTGCACCCACCTGGTAACCGAGCTCACTTCTGATGGCAAACATCTGACCAAACCTTCGCGCTTGGAAGCCTTCCGAGGTGAGAGGGACGTTCTGCATGTTTTACCTTCCTGCTTTTTATTTAGTTCTCTTCACTCTACCGTGCGTTTTGAGCGTCACCAAAACGTTGCCACTATATCCAAAAAAATAAAAAAAAGATACAGAACGTAATGAACAATCGTCCGGCTTAAAAGGTCAAACTATCTTTGGAACTGAAGTTCTATTCCTGGACTGCTTTGCTCGGTCCGACACTTCTGCTTGGCAAACAATGCCGTGTCCGCACTGAAACAGTCTATTCGGAAGACAGAAGAGGGTTAATATTGAATGTGAAAAAAATATCATACGGTTGTGCTCGTGTTGTCCAGAGCAACTAAAACAGTGCGTGTTCATATTTTATTGTCCTGAAACACCCTCTGTTTCCTCCGTGCAAATGTAACTCCAAATAACTAAGTTGAATACAGTTTTTCTGCCCATTCTATTGTTTGTGTCAGTATTTCTTTGGCCAGTTTCGTGACTATTTTCATTTCAGTTTTATTATTAAGTTAATAATAATAATAATAATATGAAGTATTTATTATGAAGTTATCATGACTGGCCAGAAGAAAATAACACAACTTCATTTAACATGAAGTGATCATTTCCTATCACCCTCTATCCACCACCTTCATTCTTATCTTGGTATTAATGCATATAATGTTATTATGTCTCCCTCTTGCCCTGTAAAACAGTCACTATACATCAGCAGTTGAATACTTCTTTATACTGCCTTATTTGTTGTTGTCTGTCATTAAATGGAATTTCAGGACTTCCACCCATCAAACCAAGCAGTGTGTAGGCGTGTGTGCGCCTGTGTGTGTGTGTGTGTGTGTGTGTGTGTGTGTAACCAGTGGAATCTCTGCACCTGCCAGTGAATGTCCAAATGCTTATACCAATATAGCCCTGCCCACTTAATAATATCCACCTTCGCACACTCTCAAACACACACACAGAAGACCATCCAGTGGAGTCAATTCAAAATAATAATAACCAAGGAATCTATTGCTAACAGTTTATGAATAAAAAACTGAATGTACTTATTTATGTAGAATGTTCTCCCTCTGAAATAGAGAAGACTTGAATGATAAAGACAAAGTTTTTCAAGCGTTATAATCGATTCTCTAAAAAAAAAAAAAGCCAAAATGCCCAAATGGCATTGCAAGTGAAGCGATTTCCATAGTTTGACAAACTATTGGATGTGGAAGATATTGTTAGGAATTCCATGGAGGTGCACGTGGCACAGTTTTGTTCAGCTCCTTATGTTGCATTAGAGCAAAAATCAAGATGTGAAGGCTGCTTGTTGTTATTTAGGTGCCCATTAAGAGCACTTAGAAACAGTTTAAGGTAACAGCATCTGCTGGTGTTGTGAATCTTTCCTACACAACTACTCTTGTTTCAGTCATTCCTTTTACTTTTGACTACTGATGGGTAGATGAGGTACCATGAAACAGTATTGCAGGGTTGATAAAACAGTGTCTAATTTTCAGAGATGGCACTCTTGGTTTATAAATGGTGTGAGGTTTCCTTGAATTGGTTGTTCAAGTCCGAACATTTTACAGCACACTGCGCCATCTGGTGGCCTCTGAAAATCTGGACACTGTTTCATGAAACCTCATCAACCCTTCACTACTATTAACTGTTGCTGATAATTTCACAAAATGAAAGTCCGGTATATATAAACAACCCGTATCCCACAGGGGGCAGACAAAAGCACAACCCTTCACTGAGATAAAGAATAACACTGTATTCTATGCATATGGATGATGTGTGCTTTACGACCGGTGTTGTTTTTGCCAGTTTACCGGACCCCCATCTAGACAATCACCTGCCTGCTGGGTATTTTGGTGGCAGCGAAGAGGTCCATACCGGTACACCAAGCCCTCCCCCACCTCCGTCAGTTGAAATCCAGCAGAGGACAAACCAAACAGCCAAGTTGTTCACTCCCAGCAAGCTCAATTTCTCTGTAAGAGCAGATAGCTATGATCAATGCAAGTATGATCAATGCAAGTATTTCGATGATCCGTTCTTCTTTTCCAGTCCTCTCATTCAGGAAGCAACAACATGAACCTGTCAGACCTGCCTACCTTCACCCCTAGTGCCTTCCCTCCAAGTGCCTTCAACTATGAGAGACCAAGACACTTTATTCAGTCCCAAGCAGCCTTCCAGGCGCCCAGCTATGAGAGTGTGATGAGGGACGCCCAGGAGAACCAGTCCAACTCTGAAGTGATGGTCAACAGTGATCAGGAGACTTCAAGTGTCATGGACACCAAGGATCTCAGTAAAATGACCATGTCCAAGCAATGTCGTTCAGTGTCAGCTTCTGTGACTCAGACTCAGTCGCAGTTTCAGTCTTTGAATCTGAATCAGCATCAGACCCACATTCAAGCCAATGGGATGAGCAAGTCGTCTCCCTCTTCTTCGAGTGTCAGCTCCCCGATTTCGACCCCTGCCTCATCTGCTGCTCCTCCGTCATTCGCCCTCCCATTGACAAGTTCCTCCACAGTTACTTTAGCGTCGACCCCACGCACAACAATGCGATCCACCATCACACTCAACCCTTCCCCCAGCATCCCGAGTGCCATGGGCCTTGGCAGTGCCACTCTTCCTGCCAACCAGGACACCATGTCTGCGCCGGCTGCTTACCTTTGTTCAGTTTTGCCTTCCCAGTCCCCTTTTCCTCTTTACAACAAACCTGGCCCGACCCATCATAACTCCAACACATCCTTGCTTGGACCATCCAGCCCTCTGCTTCCTACCAGAGCCCTCTCCTCTCCGTCATCTTTCCCAAAGCCTCTCCCAGTGTCCCCAACCCTCCCTCGCTCACCCGTCTCCCCAGCACCACCTTCCCCTCTTCCAGAGCCGAACATCGCCAACAGTCCGAACAGAGTCCCACCCGCTGTGGTCTCCCTGCCTGCCAACCTTAAAGGAACACCAAGCATGTAAGTCTCAACAAATCAGAAAGCGACGTTCTCGTTCTAGTTCATTCTAAAGCTTTCACTGGTGTTTGGAAATGGGCTCATTTAGAAGTTACAGTGGTACCTCGGTTCCAGACGACATTCGAGAAGCGATTTGTTCAAAATCTGAATCGATTTTTCCCATTACTATGAATGGAAAAAGAAATAATGTGTTCCAAGCCTTAAAATAGTCTTTTGTAGGAGTGAATGTAGAGTGTCTGCTGCAGGTGCGCTGTTCCTCTATGTGTGTGGCCGCTGCATGTGGGAGGGGTTGCCGAGTGAGTGACGTCTCTCCAGAAGTGAAGAGGTGCCCGGTGCGTGTCCAGCTCTGAATGTGCGCTTCTGTGCAGTTTGGCTGTGACAAAGTCATAAACCAAGTCACGCTCTGTCCCAGACTCGCCTCATCCCTGTCCCAGCTCCAGCCCACAACAGGACATCAAACCCTGGAGTGAGCGCTCCAGCCTCGGAGGTGTGGAGAGCGAGCACCTCCTCTGTGACACTCGACCACGGTCCAGTGCGGAGACAGGAAAGGTTTTACACCTCAATATGAAGAAAAAACAGTCAGTAAATGTAGCTAACGGGACACGTCTGCATACAGAGGCTGCGTTATACACAATAACAAAGCGCGTCGTGGGTCAACGGATCGGTCCGCGGACGTTATGTTTTTTCCGGCTTTTTTCGGGGGCATTTGAGTTCTGGATTTTCGTTTGAAATCTGAAGCAAAAAAATCTTGAAATCATTGTTCGAACTCCGATTTGTCCAGGACGTTCGAAAACCGAGGCACCACTGTATTTGATTTGGGGGATGCTCTGTAAATTCCTTTGGCTTTATGAACGTTATAAACCTGGAACCAGCGCCAGCTCGTTGCACTCAGGGATGTTCAAAATGAAAAATGGATTGAATGCATTCACACCAATAATCTTTGTACATAATAATCATAATGATAGTGTGGCTTGAGCGCCTGTCTAGTTCTGTATAATATTACACAATACGTATAAGACCGTTGCATACTTGAAATGTTGAGATGAATTTAGTTTAGTGTTTTACTGCAGTCTAGAAAGTGAATATGAAGTCAGTAGCCCGTTGGCGGTCTTGCACATGATGCCATATGTTGGCAGTTAGTCGACAAAATAGTTTCATGTAACACAGGTTAAGTGATAGACTCACCCCCGTCTATATTGACATAGTTACTCCCTATGAGTGTAGACAGAAATAAATGATAATAGTCATGCTGTCAAAATTAAAACTGCTTGTGTGTGTGTACTGTAGCACACAGATATGACCCCAATAACTCTGAAATTTATTGTCTAAGAACGGAATAAAAAAGAAAAATAGCAGTTCAACGCGTTTTTTTTTGTCATCAAAGCTTTACTCCAGATGAATGACTTTGTTTTCCATTCTCAGTCTGCCCAAACCAATCCTGAAGAAATCTGTGGCTCCCCGACCATCCTCCTCTCGCTCCACAGAAGAGGAGATCCAGGGTTCCAAGGATGCCCTGATCCAGGACCTGGAGAAAAAGCTTCGCTCCAAAGAGGCCAGAAGGAGGAGTGGCCAGGTGAGTGGGGTTCATGACTTCATTGCTCACACTGACCGCGGCCACAGGAGAGCTTCAGCAAATGTGTTGCTTTGCTTCACCGAAATCTCAGTTCCGAACGAATTTCGTCAAATGTGGAGGATTACCAGAGAGAGTCGTAGTTATTACTTAGTTAAAAAAAAAAAAAAAAAAACGTTTGGGACCACCAGCTTCCATAGCTAGTTATAGTCCACCAACACACTTCTTTTGTGACAGAAACTCTCGTACGAGGAGCGAATGGCTCGCAGGCTGCTGGGTCCAGATAGTGCCACCTGCATGTTCGACCAAGACAACCTTCCCGACTTGCTAACAGACCAGGTACCTGCCGTGTCTCCAACACCAGGGCCTCAATCCAGGCAATGTCTTTCTCATGCACTTATAACATCTGTAGTGAAACACAACCCTGCCACTTTGCCAAATTCATGCCGACTGGACGTAAAATTTAAAACTAAATGCTGTATTTCTTCTTCTCTTACGCAGGAGTTGAGAATCTTCTAAACAAAATATTCAGTTGAAGAGAATTTTTTTTTACCTCCCTCCACAGAACTAAAAACAGATTCAGATAAGGAAACGTATATTTCTAACATATATCACCATAAATAATAATAATATATGATTATTAACACTTTATACACCAGTAATAAGCATAGTGATAAGTGTGACCACATTTTTTTAGATGAGTCCATGCATTTTTCTTTGCTTTCAGATGCAACTACTATTGCTTTTTTTTTTTTTGCATTGCTGATCAGCCTGCTTTCATTATCAACAATGCCATAAGTGGTTGTTGAATGTTCGCTGTTGAGCTTTGCTACAACAGCCACAGCCGTTTGAGGTCTGCATCATTGTCTTCACATTTTTATCCAGTTCATATTTTAAATGTTCGCAATATTCCTGCACAGGAATCGCAAAGAGTGCCTCTTATTTTCCACTCTTTTTGCATTCACAACGTAGAGGTCATTAATATGCTGCACAAAGAGTTAGTTTTCCTGGCTGGGCCTCTCGGTGACCTCTGCATTCTCATGCCATCCCTCTGACCAGTGGAGTTACTGGGCGCTCATTTGCTTTGGGGATTGTTCTGTCCAAAACGCAGCAAGGCTTTGCACCGTCTATTCTCTGACACACGCTCAAGTACACACACACACAAACACCAAGCCCATCCACCCCAGCCAACAAGGACCGTCAGCTGCTATTTCTAGAGCGCTTTCTGAGAACGTGCCCCTCACTGGTGACAGCAGGTCTATTGTGTCAGAACACAGAGTGCTACCACCGGGTCACTTGGTTGACCTGTTACACAAACTTCCTCCTCTTCTCTGCCTGACCGCCGTGTCTTTTCTCCTCCTGCAGGACTGCGCAGTCGGACGGCACACTGGGGGACTCTGGTAAATATGAATCGCTGTCATTTCCAATACAAGAGCGCCTTCTACTGAGCTCTGAAAATGAGAACTCTGTTTCCTGAAACCTCACCACCAGTTTTATCCAGAATCCTGCTTCTTCATTCAAACATAGCTGGACAGGCCAGTCGAAATAGACGTGCTGAAACCCAGTCTTAGATTAGATTTCTTCACGATGCCTCATTCACCCATTCACCCTACTCATCACTGTTTCATGAGGCTTCTTGAAACAGTGTATTCACTCCGAGAGCACACTAGATGGCGCTGTCTGCTTAAAAATATTTAGCTTTCAACAATTATTTCACATCACTTTTGAACTGAGCGCCCCACCTTCTGTTGAGTATCGTGAAATCTCATGGGTGTGTTGTAGGGGGCGCCACCACTCTGGAGTGGATGAGCGGGGGAATGAAGGTGCCGACATCCAGGAGAAGTGTTACGCTCCTCGCTTCCTGCAGGTCCCACCTGACCTGACCGTGGAAGAAGGGCGCTTCTGCAGGATTGACTTTAAGGTGACGCATGCTAATGTGCGCAGACGTGAAGATGAAACTACATGCAACCACAATGAAAGATACCAATGTACTTGCAGGTTGGAGGCCTTCCGGCGCCTGACGTGTGCTGGTACTTGGACAACAAAGCCATCCGTCCAGACGACTACCACAAGATGTTAGTGTGTGAGAAGGGAATGCACTCATTTCTCATCGAGATTGTTACGGTTCACCACGCTGGCGTGTACGAGTGCGTCGCCCGGAACCGTGCCGGAGAGGCAAGGTTCACCATGAGGCTGGATGTGATCGGTAATACTTGGTTCCGAGCAGTGCTGTCTTTGAGGTGCAGCGGCTTATATGGGTCTGTGCCTGTCCCCCCAGCCCAGGAGGCCCTGCGCCCTCCCACCTTTGTTCAGAAAATGTCCAACTCTAGAGTGCTAGAGGGCGACACCGTCCGATTAGAGTGTCAGGTGGACGCATCACCTCCACCGCAGCTCTTCTGGAAGAAGGATAAAGACATGCTTCGCATTGATCCGCACAGAATGAGGTGGGTTTCAGAGTTGTGCTACAGAGCTCCACATTCATTCCGATCCTGATGTATTTCTTGCGCCAGTCTGTATCAGGACGGCTCCGGTCACCAGTGTCTGCTCATCGAGAGAGTGACCAAGTCTGACGCGGGCTGGTATACTCTGTCTGCCATCAACGAGGCCGGCATGTCCACCTGCAACGCACGACTGGATATCAGCTGTAAGCAAGAGCATGTTCCCCCTCCTGTGCCACATGGTCCTGTCGGTGTCGCCATGGTAACCCGGATGTGAGCGCTCAGCAGCTGCAGAAGCCCCAGTAACCTCAGAAGGTCCATTGACAATAGTGGACTTTCACCTGCTGCCAGTGTATTATGTTTCTGTGGGTCGAATGACACCAACAGCTTAGCTCAGACCCCAGACTCGGTTTCAGCGCAGACCCCTTGACTGAAAAAAGTCAACAGCAAGAGAAGAACACGCTTCAGAACACAGGCAAGAGAAGTCTTTCATGGATGAAACCCACATACTCAGCTCACGATTGTTCCACAGTAGATACTACCTTTACTGTGGTACACTATTTACGGGCAACATCGAACAAGACATATGCACCAACAACACACAAAATTCTTTAGAGGATTGTACTTCTGGGATTTGGATGAGTTCAGGTAGCAGAAAGGCTTTCCACATCTGTGTATTTGCAGGTTAGTGTGTGTGTGTGATTGAGAGCACGGCCTTGACATGCAGTGCAGTTTGGAGGAGGGGGCAGTTATTTTGAGAGGACTGGCATGAGGGGAATGTTGAGTCGACTGTCCGACGGTATAACCTGCAGCTTCACAAGTTGACGTCAGCAACTCCGTCTATTATTAACCGTTATCTCCCGGCTCAGACCCAGGATGTTCCCGTTTTCACCTTCAAATGTCTGCACTCCTGTCTGAAAACTCTCTGATCCCGCGCTCTTCCCCCCTCAGCACGTGCCGCTCCTGTCATGAAAACTGCGCCTCCTGGTTCAAAGTCTCTGAAGCTGCTGTCTGCGAACCGTGTCTCCGACCCCACGGAATCCTCTGCCCACCACACGGCTCCCCTCTACGAGAGCGAAGAGCTGTAGAATTGTTGAGAACTGTGAAGACGAGGTGAACATCTTATGCCGCATGTTTCTATGAGTGGATGGGTGCTGATGGGGAACGGCCACAGCAGCTGTCTCTAGTTGTTGGGTTTGAAGTCTAAAATCTGCTGCGTCCATGAGGGCTAATTTTGGAGGGGAATTGCAATGATAACTTTACGTCTTTTATGTATTTCAATTGGTTTGCCTGAAGTAGTCACTAGGACAAATAGCCGCTGGTTTCTACATATAACTTGACACATCAGAACAGAAGCCCATTCTCAGGGTCACATCTGCAGTGCAGATATCAACAGTGAAGCGTTTTCAAATAGCACAAATTGACAGAAACTATATTTATTGATTGTTCAGCCTGCTGACTGGTGCTGCTGCTCGCTGATCACCTGAGAATAAACCTGTCGAATGAGGAAAACTGTCGCTTCACTGTGCTGCCTTGTTTTTCACTGGAGCTGCTGGATCACCTGTGAGACACAGACTGACTGACACTGCCGCCATGAACACATACGACTCAGTTCAAGCACAAACGTGGACTCTTTGGTGTCACCCCCACCCTTATATGCAGATCAGCATTTCTAGTCTCAAGAAAGCACATGACGTCCAAACAAGCATAAATATAATATATACAGATGTCTGACGCTGCAGTTAGTCCAGAGTGAAAAATGTTTGTTGTGCAACATGAACTTATCAGGATGAGTGCGAATTAAAGTTGATCTGACTTTCACTTCGCCTGCTGTTTTCCTTCCAAAAGTGGTGAGTCACAGCACTTCGCATTAGCTTGGTCGCGCATGTCAATAGTGGCGGTTGTTTTTTTTTTATGTGTCACGTTTGTGTTGGACTGTCGGTGTTGTTTCAGTGTGTGACCCACTAGCATTATCAAATTGCATGCCAAACTAAAACCGAAGTTTTATTATTTATTTCATTGTAAGGAGAATTAGCCATGATATGACTGAGCAACCAAAGAGTATGTTGGCAATTCGTATTGAAGGTGAACCATCACGTTTAAACTGTAAATTGAACAAGCGTGTGTCTGGCTGAATAACTCGTTGAATACTGCAGTATATGTGTGTCCGTTCGTGTCTCCCTCTAGTGGTGAGCAGCAAACAATGCGGTATACAATTGTTTTATTATAAAGTTGTCGACATACTATAAAAACAAAACAGCAAACGGTACAAATGTGGCTACAAAACAACACACTTTATCCAAAGGGCAGGAACATTTTCATAACAAGCTGACGTTCTGTTAAGAGGTCACACACTCACAGCCCACGACAGAACCACAACAGTGATGAGGAACCAACTCCGGGCAGATCTCCGGCCTGAACCCATTCAGTGTCCTTCATATGTATATGCATGGCTCAAATCTCCACATCGCTCTCTTTGTCGTTGTCATGGTCACCGTCGTAGAACTCGTTGGCAGCCTCAGGTCTGTATAGACAAGAACACAGGTGAATCCTTGTTACAGCCCCTCCCTCCTGCCTGAGCCATCGTTCTGACCTGGTGTAGTTTTCCTCGCCACCCCTCTCTTCTGGGTCTGGTTCATCCGTGCGCTCGTAGTTCAGCATGTCTGAGGGAACGTCATGGATCTGGACGCTGGGAGCGTGGTTGAGCATCTTCAAGTTCTCGAACACTGTCTGACGGATCTGCTCCAGGTACTACACACATAAACACACTAGATTTAATGGCGGCACCTGCATCAGGACGCGGCCAAGCAGACCATCATTCCTTCAACTGAAAACAAATGTTACTCCAATAATCTTGGGTTTGGGAACACTCGCTGAGATGCAGTACCTGACGGGAGTTCTGGTTCTCTATCCTGGTGCTGACATCCGGGTGCAGAGTGAAATCTGGGGCGAAGTACTCAAAATATTCTGTGCAGGAGAGCATAAGATTTTATAGCCACATGAAGCACAGAGTGGGAGAAGACTGCTTTCAACACGGCAGCTTACCACTGTATGGGAGCTCATCACTGATGGACTCGTCCAGCAGCAGGGACGTCTCGAAGGTCCTGTCACACACCAGAGATGATGACCTGGCACAAACACACCTCTACACTACAACACGTGTGAGAAATCTGACCAGCAGCGAGCCACGTTCCTCACAGTGTATCCTCCACCTCCAAGGACCAAGAGAGGAATCTTAAAGCTCTTGACAAACTCCACACACTCGCTGCAACACACACACACACATTTACATGGAGCTTCAGAGAAGAATATGATTCCATTATCAAATCACATGAGTCTCACCCGTGTCCTCGTATGCTGAGGTTAAAACATCCCAGACGGTCACAGCCCAGAGAGTCTGCTCCACACTGGATGCACAACACTTATCAGAACTCTTGATACAACAACACCTAGGAGACTGACAGTCAGACTTACCTGCAGCACAATACAGGTGGGCTGGTAAAAGTCCACAACCTGCTTGATGACTGGCTGGAACAGTTGTCTGTAGCCTGAAACACACCTCAGTTTTTAGTATCAACATAGATGAATGTAACAGGTAGGGTTTGGTGATATGGACAACAAAAGTTATCACGCTAAATGTTGTCAATTCGGCGAAAACGATAACTATCACGATAAATACATTTTCATGCTATTCCATGTGTTGGACACTTCAGTCTCTCTTGAAACTGTTTTATGATGAAACTTATGAGAGGAGTTTGTCTCCAACATCATTATTTGTTTATGTTTAAATATAATAGTTAACGTAGGTGTAGAGGTGAGAATTTCAATATTTCACGTCTCTGGTAGAAGCAGCTGGTGTCTGACAGACTGCTCTGCCAGCTTTATTTAGGGGTTAAATTGAGCCGTCTGCTGTGTCTCATGTCTCTTAACAGTTGACTTGAACTATGGACCAGTCTGGACACATTTCCTCGATGCTATTGAAGAAATATTAGCTATCATGTGAATAAATGATCGTTTAGTCATATTCTATTCTCCAAATCATGATATAAACTTTCAAATAAAAATAAATAAATAATAATAAATAAATAAAAATAAGTTTAAATTACAATGGTGTACCAAAGTCCACCACACTCTCCACAACAATCACACGCCTGTGTCGGCTCTCAAACGCCGTGGAAATGGAGAGCACGGCGCACCGTCGCGGCCTCATCATGTTCACATGTGCAGGTCCAACGCAGCGAGAGAGCCGCATGTTTATCAAATTTATTGTGAGATGTGGAATTGTCATCGTGGAGACAGTGTTTGGCAGTCTTTTGGCATCGCGTAAAATAAGTTATCTCCCATCCCTAGTAACCAGCCATTTTCCCTAAGTACAGAACTACTGAACTCACTCTGGTCATCGATCCCATCCCTCAGAGGAACATTGAGGCAGTAGTAACGTCCACTCTCTGCTCCAACCTCGTACATGTCCCCTACGACAATCATATCACATGACAATGAGTAGACCTCACATTTGCCTCACGACAGTGCACTGCTGCCAGGTGCACACACCTGTGCCTGGGAAAAAGTAGTTCCCATATTTGTGAAAAGACACAGTCATGACACGGTCAGTCAGGTAGAATGCTTCCTGGACCCCGTCGCCATGGTGGATGTCGATGTCAATGTACAGAACCCTGGGGTGGTATCTGGAACAAACAGACCCGTGTTAAGAAGGTCACTGGATGGACACGGATGATGATGTCATACTTCAGGAGCTCCAGAATGCTGATGACAATGTCATTGACGTAGCAGAAGCCAGAAGCCTGGAAAAACATCCAGTGAAAAGAACTCAGGACATGTTCATCAGGACAGAGAACTCATCAACCACAAAGCTCTCCAACCTCAAACTTTTTGGCATGATGCAATCCTCCAGCCCAGTTGATGGCAATGTCACAGATCTGAAACAGAAGTCAAATGTCAGTGACGCCTCTGGTTAGCAAGCGATTCAAAACACCAGCTCCCTTTATTTACACAGGCCTTCTAATAAGTCTTGTGATATCTGACATCAAAGGTCTTGCATGTCTTCAGCGCCAACATTGTTATTGGATATATGGGACCCTTGAGTTCTCAAAGTTTGGTGAAATAATGCAAAGATACTGCCAAGTTCACGCTTCCTTCTCCCTGTGAATAAAATAATCATTTCTTGCATCAGCAAGTCTCATCACGGGCTGCCACAGACAGTCAGTCTCCTGTGTTACGACCGTTGTCTACAACCAACTTACACTTATACGAAAACAGGTTAGTGCATACAAATGGGCACCAACCCGCTTGAATTGTATATTTTTCCGAGGCAATGGGGCCTCGTAATGAAGCCAAAATTATCTTCACAGAGTTACCTTGTGGTTAAGTTGCGTAGCTCCCTGCAATGAGGCTCCAGTGTATCTGGAGCAGAACTCAAACAGTCCTGGAAATACTGGACTGAAAAAAAGTCATAACAATAATGAACACACAAAACATCATTGTGAAGACAAAGTAACAGGATTTTGAAACTGTTCACACTGTTGATTTGAATAGATCCACCTCTGGTGGTTGTTATGATATTATTAATTGCTCAAATCTGTACTCTCCAACGACAAGGACTGAAATGGCAGTACTGGTACTCGATTAGCAAAAAATGTCCCTAATAATATTGTTATATTGCAGTGACTATGAAGGATGATAAATAAGATAATTATAAATAAATACATGAGTAAATAAATGTATAAATACTTAACTATAGAAATGTATATGTATATACATACATACACATATACATTTATGTATTCAGACAATTTAACTTTTAGTTTTATTTGTACATTCAATTATTTATTCAATTTGTTATTTTGACATTTTTTTGTTTTTATTTATTTCCATTTTATCTTATTATTTTGACACTTGGCTGTCAGTATGGAAATTAAGTACGCTGGACAAACCAACTAGCATTATAAGTTCATCATAGGTTTACAACAGTTGGTCAACTTCTTTGTGTTATTTTATCTTTGTCATCATCGCTGAATTAGTTTGTCATCATTAATAGTCTGGACGTAGGAGCCCATTTTCAAAACTAGTTCAGAATTGTTGTTGTTGTTGTGTTTGTACATTCTGGCCCATTTTTAGATGGTATCCAAAAATTATGGTGAAGGACACGCAACGCTCAGTTCAGATGTCAGGTCAGGTTGGCAATCCATGAGAAGAACTTGACTTTTATTGTGTCATTTCCAGCATAAATTAACTTCTTGACTCCAACTTGACCATTGCCTCACCACAATGAATAGAACTTAATCCTATTTTTTGTGTTGCAAATAATAGGATAAGCAAATAAATTCATTCATTCTTCGACAAAAATAAAATTCATTAAGTTACTTTGACATTTTTACATGTATTTATTTATTCATTTAAACATGTTATGTATTTGTTTTTACATTTTATTCATAAGTACGTCATTTATCATCCTTCATCTAAAAGGTTGTGCAGCAAAATATTAAAGATGACATTTCTGTGAAGGTCCACTACAGTCATTTTTTTAACATTTCTGTTCTGCCTGATTTTCCATGTTGAATTTTCTATACATATACAACTACTTTTGTCAGTGTCAAGTTTTTCTTCATGCACTGACATACACCAACAATTTTGTCGAATGTAGCAAGATACTTGCAAGAAGCATATTTACTTACCAATCATCCCCAACGTTAAATGTGTTAAGGCTTTTAGTGAAACCTTGCATGTTGTTGGGGCTGACTTTCTGCAAAAAGTCTATGTAGTCCTCCGAGTGGAAGCGACACATGTCATGCTGCGAGGCTTTGTATGGCTTAAACACCTGACAAGAAAGTGTAGTTTAGTACATCCATAAGTTAAACTCACTCAACGGTTTATACAAAATGTCAGAAAAAAATATATATACCATCATTTTCTTGTAGAGTCCATAATGCAACACCAGACTGTGAGTCAGGGACAGTCTGTGAGGCTTCATGGGATGACCAGCACCTGATCAACAGAAAAACGAAGATGGGATTGACATAAAACTAAAGACGACACACTAGATAGTTTTTATACGAAGCTGCGAGACGGACGTAAACGTAAGTGAGGGGACAAACATGAAAGCTTTGTTATGACTAATTTACGGTTCGAATAAAAATTCAGTTTAGGTCTTGGCATCTCAACGTTCTGGTATGGTTTAGCTTCGAAGGAAGCCACCACACAACTGTGCTCAAAGTACACGTTACTGCAGATTGTTATATCGCGGGCAAGACAGACAGCTGTGTCGTTCAACAATTTTATGCAGAAGACGTGGTAGTAGTTCATGAAACCGTCTCTTTCAATCACTGTGCAGCGACAGGAAGCTAACTGTTAGCTTTCTCACTAGCGGCCCGGTAAATAAGGACGAATAGGCTCACCGTAATGAAAGTTCCCCACGTCGGGGTCATAAAAATAAGAAGTCCTGTTCGTCATACTGACTAAATTGGCGTCTTTTCAGAATAAGTGCAAGTTATTTGCCTCATTCGAGCGGCATTTTTCTTTCAATCGGCTAAGACAGCCTCCATGTTAAACACAGATGTGACGACACAGGAAAGGGCGGGGCTAAGAGCCGAAGCGTTGACAAGAAGTATTGCTCGTGTATCATTCATCTACGGAGCCCTGGAAGTGACATGTGTTTAGTTTTTTGTGTTTATTTTTCCAGGGCTCCGTATGTGCTATTGGTTTGAATATGCATTTATCTCATTACAACTTATGTACGACTGCGAAAAAAACACGATTTCTGACCTGTAACCGATGTAAATATGGCAAGCAGTGTAAATTACAAAAGAACAAGGTTTAAGTGGACCTTAAGAGCCAGTGCTTGTCCAATGGAAATTCCACATGAAACGTATGATCTAGAAACTTTTATTTTGGCCCCTGCTGTCTCTCCCCTTGTCTGTCTCTTTTTCTCTCCCTACAGCAAAATGGCAACCTCTCTCTCGGAGGAATGAATTTTGATCATGATGATACAGGTTACAAATACTAAATCATATACAAGGCTGGTTGTACGTGTCAGTGCACACAGTTCTAAAGTCATAATTCCCTCAGTACAGCTCCGACTGTATGTGTTTCAAAGCACATAATGGATAAGGCAGTGTATGACACAAGAAGACAAAGCAAACTTGAAAGCAGGCAGAAAATATTATTCAAGCATGAGCCTGCTTGTACTGAACCATGGCTTTATGACTCTGATGTTGCAGTGGAGACGCGGGGAATTACACTGGCAAGTTTTATATTGCCAAGCAATTATTGTAATAACCCTACACAAAGTCATATAAGTCACAGGTAAATCAGAAATATGCCAAAGAGTGCAACTGATTACAAAATACTGGTGCCTGTAACTGGAAACCTCAATATTAAAGAATTTAAGGAAACATGTGTCCTAAAATTCTTTATTCCTTATTGCATTTTTCCTTATTCAGTCCTTATTTCATGTGAGTCTGTGTGTGTGTAGTTCAACTACATGCAGTTTAAGTCTGTGTTTATAATTTCATTTTTTTTATTTTATTCGTTATTTTATTTTTATTATTATTATTATTATTATTTTAACACTCAGCAGAAAATACAAGCCACCCTGTTCAAAGAATAGATTTATGGAGGTGGTGAAGGAGGACATGAAGTTTGTAAGTTTCAGAGAAGAGGAAGCAGAGGTGAGATGGAGGAAGATGATCCACAGTGCCAACCTCGAAAGGGAGAAGGCGAAAGAGAGTGACGAAGAAGTCAGACTCACAACAAAAATGGTGATCACAAATATTTGTCAGAAGCGTTGGATACATTGAGTAGCTTGTGTCTATCGCTTGCGAGTTAAAAGAGCAGTTAGAATGAATCCAGACCGTTAAGCTTTACTGAACAAGCAGCAGCCTGTTTGGATGCTTGCTTTTTGTCATCAGTTATTCCACATGATATCTTCCAATCACAGGAGGGATCAAATGAATGCCTTGGCTTTCACGTGAGGTGGGTCTTCCCCAGTAATGTTCACTTACAATTATCCCAGTAAGAAAGGAATATACTCTAAGAATGTTTTCAATGAGGACGTTGGAGCTACAATATAATACACATAATACTGACAAATGTTTAGTGTTTCAGAAGCAGCTTCACACTGTGAGGTTTAAACTGGGCGATATATGTTTCGAAACATTACCCTCTGCCAACATGTTGATGCATCACATTCTTTAATGTGAAGCTCTGAGTCATGGATCAGCTTGAGGCAAATGGGATCATCATTACAAAACCACATCCACATGTAATTACACACTCATCACTTTCTCTTTATGTTGAAAGTGTTGCAAGTAATTTTGCACATTATATCAACGTCACCTGATACCTCTGCAGTTTCGCTTTTCTTCAGTCTGCAGGCTAACAAAATGGCATGTGCATGTTCTCCTAAAATGTTAGTTCCACTTACACTGGTGCTGTTGTTTTTACATATAGGCTGAGAAGTATGAAACTCTTCCCCCTTTGTTTGTGACTGAGTGCATCGCTGTGTGTTTAGCAATGGTTCGCTGAGTGTAGATTGTTGATGTGATAAATGTGCAAAAAAGGAAGCCACTAAGTGTATCTTGATTTATATGTCTACATGCAAGTGACTTCTGCCTACTAGTGTGTTTTTTAAATGTACATTTGAATATTTGTGTGTCTAGTGAGACAGTACATCGTAGGTATATGTGTATTTGTGTGATTTGTGAGTTACCCTCAACGGCCTTTTTCCTCCCCCAGGCTGTAAATGTGTTCTGTCAAGCTAGTGAGTGTGTCTGCCTAAGGGATTTACACTAGATGTGCTTTCACTGTGACTTACACATGTGTTCCTGCTATTGTACAACACACACAGGATGATGGTGTATTCTAAATCTCCCCTCATTCTGCAAATTGGAGATAAATAGTTTCCAAATAAGTGAGTGAGAGCAACGGTCTTCATGAGCCAGGACTTGCATCCGTCTTAGATTAAGTGAGCAACTAAGGTCACAAATCTAACTGTTTTGCTTCTGCCTGTGCAGTGGGGTGATATTCACCACAGATCAGTGTTAATAGGGAGTTTCCAGAGGGCCCACAGGCACGATTCAAAACCAAAAAGTGGAAAGGCAAGCAAGCTGCATTGCAAGCAACCAAAGTGTAGGCAGATCGAGGTTGGCAGGGTTTGCAGGCCAGTCACATGACCGGGCACGGGAGTACTCAGAGGACATCACTGGACTGAGGAGAAGAACATGACAGAAAAAGCAACGAAATAGTTCAGATGGCTCTGGATGAGAGGAGGAGATCCTTGCCTCTCAGCAAACCTCGGATGACATCACCAATGATGTGTTCAGGAGCATCCAAGAGATGACTTCAAACAAAAACTATTATCAAAAAGAAATTATTTGAACCACACCAAGCAGTTGACTCAGTGAAATAAATCCACTTGAATGCGACTGATGTGAGAAAATTTGTTGAGATTATTCGCCCACCCAGATCACAAGGACGAGACCAAGGCCAATGAGGAGGGTGAGACCAAACTTGATATAAATTACAGAAGCATAAGTCGACTAGTCATGGAGACATACAAGTTAAATTATTTCTAAAAAGGAAACAGAAATAAATAAATAAACATGAATTTAAATGCTGTGCCTGAAACAAACTAATGGTTAGCTCTGTATTCAGGCCTTAGTCTCACCCTCCTCATTGGTCTTGGTCTCTGTATGCTCTCGTCTCGACACACGTCTTTACTACAACTCTGCATCCAACATTGTTTTAGGGGTGCTATCATGACATTTCAGGAATACTGCAAAGCTAATGTTGAATGAATTGAGTTTCATGACTTCAACGACTTTTTTGTTCAGGGTGAATTTTCCAGCTCTTTCGTTTCTTTCCTCACGTCATGGCGGCCAATAAAAAAAGAACACATTCATGACTATGTTACAGCTAAAAGGCAATGGTTTGAATGTGTGAGCAACAGTACAGTACCTTTATCTTCTCTTCATGGCAAAAAGCATTAGCTGGAATGGGCAGTAAGAATTCAAGAACGGCCATGACACCTGCCTGTTCTCCAATCGAATGTCTTACTTGCGATGCATTTATGAGCATCACGGTTAAATGATTCCAGCCGTCGTGTTGGTTGGAAAAACTGAAGAACTTGTGTTGTGGTGTTTGCACAGGAAACCAGTGAACAATATCAATCATCAACCTGCCATGTAGCATCAGCGAAATTGCTCTGCTGTGAACATGGGATTGTTTTTACAGTCTGGAATGACAATGGGGTGGGAGTGTTGCGCGCAGATCACATTGATCTGACATGTTGTGTTGCAACAGCTGATTGACATGTTGAACACCCTCATATTTTTTTATGACAACACTTGAGCCAAAAACCCTATTTAAGTGGTGGTTGTAACCGTTGCAGAACATGTTAGTGCTGACTGACAGACTGACATAGGCCAGGACCTCTTGAGTGAACCTCATGACCTTATCCACGCACTTTGCTTTCCAGCATTTTTATTTCATGGTAGAGAACAATGGTTCTGTAAGTGCTTGATCCTCAGACTTCAACAACCATGCAGATCTACAAGCCACATGAGTGAGAGCAAGGTTTGTGCCTGCTACCTATTCATGCAACTCTCTAGACTAATACATTCTCATTTGACTGAAATTTCTCAACTCATCTGCCTGAGTTCTTCCACGTGGTCAGGCAAGCTCTCCATTCATCCAGTTAGAAGGTGTGAAATCGAACTAATAAAGTATATAACAGTACTATAAAGAACTCATTTTGTCTAGTAAGCTTGACTCCAGTGTTGCCTTCACACCCAGGAGTTCACAGGATTCATGTCTTCATAGAATCATTGAGTCATTTTCTCACCATTCATGCTCAAATCTTACAGTTTTGGCAACATCAAAGGTGTAAGTTCTGCTTTAATTAAACCCCGTCTGAGCCCTGCAGCAATATGTGTTAATGACAAAAACAAAACAATTTGACATGCACAGGCAAATACTTCTTAAATGGCAAATCCTGAGACTCAGTTTGATCATGCAGGACATGGAATGTTTGAGAGATTGTTTCATCCAAGTATGCAGAAGCTTAATATCTAAACCAGTGATGTGTTCCATGCCATGAACACTTCATCGTAGACTTCAAACCAAATCTCAGAAGCTTTGTGGTTCACACCACTGCACTCCAGAGATCAACCTTATTCAACCTCAGTCAATTCATGCATACAATGATGACACTTTAGATGAATCACACACAAACTACCGCACTTCCTGCCTCATGCACACGTGCTTTGCAGACCACCCACTTCTGTGGTCTGGCACTGTACGGCCATGAAGAAGAAACAGATGGACCATTGAGATGCACATGTCATATATTCGGTTATTTATTTATAGACTGACTCTTTGTTCTGATGTTATTGAGAACAGTTGTTGTCGTACTTTCACAGAACAACCATGGTAATGTATTTCAAAATGTCATGTCACCTAAACAAATATGTACCTGCATATTGTGACTGTGGACATTCTCTTGTCCTCAGATCACTGTTGCTTCGTCTGCAGCTATTGTGAATGTCATGACAATGTTGGGCTTTAATGCTGTCTACTAGAAAGGGCAGTGGAAGTAGGCACGGCTTCTTGTGCGTGGTACCGGAGACAGCCTAAAATCCCTCACCACTTATACACTGTGTCTGCTGAGAAAAGCTGTCGAGCCAATCGAAAGGAGGTGACAAAAAATGATGGGAAAAAGAAATAAGGAGGAAAAAAAATAAAAAAGACGTGTTTAGTGAGGATATTATTTGTCATTTATGAAATTACATTATGGAAAAATAAGCAAAAAATGTTTGTTGGTTGTGTCTTATTTAATTTAAAGTACATTCCATTTAAAGAGCAACTGATGTCCGAACCCAGCTTTCTGTCTTTGCCTCAGATCAGAGAAGAAATGCGAAAGTCCAGAGAGTTAGTTCAGTGTTTAACAATGTCAGAATTTTAATGAACACCTGTTGTGTGCGCATGAAGAAGACACACTGGAAGAAAAGTAACCACTGATACTGCGTATGTGTCTGTCATCACATGCAGACAAGGAAGTGAGAGAGAGAGAGAGAGAACTGAGCCAAGTCTCACTCATTTAACCAGTATTAAACTCTAAATTACTCTGACTTCCAAATGTGGAGTTTATATGACACTGCTGTTTGACAGCGGCTGTCAGCAGAAGTGGGTTGAAGGCATCCTCCTGACCTATCACAGCAGAGTTTCCCTGGCTGTGAGATTTCAACAAAGCACTTTCAATGGATTGGGCTAATGTACATTTTCTAATGTAGATGTTTCATACAATATAGCACCTTAAAAGATCTAACTCTCTTATACATTTGAATTGTAGTGGTCAATCACAAGTGTATAAATAGTTCAATTTGTATCATAGCAATGTATTAGATTAGATCACACATCCTTTATCAGTCTCACAGTGGGGAAATTGAAAGAGGATGAGATATTAATAATAAACAATGATTTTTAAGCCACAGGCTTCTTATGAGCTCCAAGGAATAAGCATTCTTGTGTGGTCAATGCAATACATATATCAAACAACCATCAAAGAAATGAAGAAGCTTTCAATAAATACTCAACATTTTCTCAAAGGTTAATGAAATTTAACCTGACTTTCTGAACTCGAATGATGTTGGGTCTTCCCCTGCTTGTGTGTTTTTTTTTTGTTTTTTTTTTCAGGAATTCTGGCTCCCTCCCACAGTCCAAGGGCATACAGAGGTGAATTGGTGACTCTAAAATGTCCGAAAGTGTGAGTGTGTGAGTGATGTCTTGAGTACTAGGGGTTTGAAAAATATGAGATGAGAATAGCATTTCACCAAAGTGAGGTGAAAGTGCATAGCTGCTTTGAAAAGTATGTTGTATGTATGTATGTTGTATGTAACTATGTATGTAGTTTTAGGTTGTCCTGCTAGGCCAGAAAAGATTCCACTATGGAGAATGCAGGGGTTGGACAAAAATAATGGAAACACCTTAAAGCTTTTCCCTGTATGTCAAATACTTCCTGTGCATTTTAATTCAAGAAATATTCTGGTCTGCAATTTAGAAGAAGGGGATTTTCTGTGAAATTTCAAGTGGCTTGTCCTCCTAGCTCGAGACTTTGTTCCAAAACATTCTCACCACACTGTCCTGGTGATGAGCCAAGTGTGTTGTAAAAGATTTTACAGCCTCGCTGGTGTTCCTTGTTGGAGGCTCCACGGCGCTGACAAAGAATACACAGCTAAAATGTGCGTTTTTCTGTGATTATGGGAGATTATGGCTCGCTTTTTTTTTTATCTTTATCTGTGAGTGAGCTAATACTGAAGCTGCATAGACTCACAGCATCAGGGAAACTAGTAAATCCCTTGGACAGAGCTTTCAGGTGCCGAGAGCCCATGGCTTTCTGAAAACACAGCATACAAAGCAAATCCCTGAAACAGCTTCCATGATTGTTTTCATCACGCCACTCGTCAACATTTAAAAATATATATTCTTGGCAACATAACATGCTTTGGAAAATGAATGAAAAAAAAAAGACATGGCTTAATTGCAAAAGGTTTTATTTGTTCCATAGGAGCCTGAGATTAAAAAATGAAAACATACATATCTGTACACATATATTCACCCCACTCCCCCAAAAAGATCAATAAAACATATCACATTCGTCAGAACAATTTTCAGTATTAGGCGTCTCTCCGAAGATTCTTTGTTATTTTATTAGTATTAATTATATTATTATTATATACATTACGATGGTTGATGCGCTGTGCCCGTGAATCTCTTCTGGTGGATCAGAAATATCAGTGAAGCAGCTCAAGTGACTCGAACTTAAAACTGAGATCGGCACAAGTGGAACATTCCAGCCACCACTTATCTACGATTCTTTGGAAAGCAATTTGCAAACTTAGAAAGACTGTTACATACAATTTTGTTTGCCAAAGAAGTTTAAGAATCTGTTTGGAAATGTTTTAAATGTTTTTCACTATTTGTAAATTTCTTTCAAGAGTTTGTCAATGTGTTTCAAAAGTTTGTAATTGTGTTTTGCACTTCTCAGCCACCGTAGACAACAGTTCCAGTGAAGCAATTCACAGATTCTGATATTACGTTAAGTTCAGCTCCAGGACCTTATCAAGCATGAGCGGTTCTCAGCGAAAACTAATGCAGCTGTCATGCAGTGTGTTTGCAGTAACTTGAAATGCGGCTGCTGTATTGAGGAGTCATGAAGTCTTATCACTCCGACAAGCTTTCATGAACATGTGCTCAACCACAACAGATAAAGATGCACTTCTTCATCTTTCAAGATAATATCAAGCACTTAAAAAGTTAGTAATCGGCTCTGTTTACAGAGTGCGGTGAGTCATCAATCCCATGATTCTTTATGGGTCACACGAACAAGCTTTGTCAAGCAAATAAATGCAAGTATCAAATTATTGTGTAGGCTTATTTTTAACTAAATTACAAAATGGATGGGCATGGTTCACACTGGCACCATCATCATCACACAAACAGTACTTAACCCTTGCCATGCCAGGTCCCTTTAAGTGCGAAAATTAAAGCTGGTGTTGGAGATATGCCTTGGTAAATCAGCCTTTCTGTGTTCCATGCTTCATGCCAAGCTTGGAGAGATGCAATGGCACAATTGAGTAGACCACGTTTGCATACACTTCACTTTCCTCTGAAAGATGTATGGAGTACGTACAAATGAGACATAGAAAACTTGGGACCACAATACTGCCATGATGTCTTGTGCACACCTGACCATAAACAGCTGGATGTCATACATTTGTTACATTGAAAGTCTTATATGAAAACATGGGAACAACCCAAACCAAAACACTATTATCGTATTTTCCATTGAACGCACCAGAATATTACCTTCACCCACCAAATTTAAGAAGGAAAATAGATGTTGTTCATCCATAAGCCACACCAGTCTATAAGCCGCGGGAAGGTCTAGTGGTGCACCAGGCTTAAAAATGCATTAGGATCACATCTGAACTGATTTTGAAAATGGGGTCCATTGAGACGGATTCATGGAACAAACCTGGCAATGTTCTGAACTTGAATCATGAACTTATCACATCTTTTATTTACATTAAAGGGCTCAAAATGTGCTGTTTTCACCTGCATGTCCGAAGTTCTGAAACCACAGCCGGTCTCAGCTGCTGCTTCTCTTCCAGGAGCACATTTTGAGCTCTTCACGGTAAATATGAGGGATCCGATTATTCGGTGTGCTGTGACAGGGCTCTCTAATTTAGCAGCATGATGCTTTTTAGTGTGTTAACATTCATATATTAGCCGGGTAGCTATACAAGCCGCAGCGCTCAGAGCACCAAAAAAAGTAGCGGCTTAAAGTCCAGAAATTACAGTATATAATTTCTCAGCACAACGCTATAATATAACGTACCCATTCTCAACTCATGTGTCATTGGGTTTAAATAACAAACTGCAGCGTCTCTTATCCTATGCAAGTGCTTTGGATGAGACAGATGTGGCAAAGGTGAGTAAGGTACAAGTCATTTCATGACAAATATTCGATTAAACCTGACCTTTTTCATTTGTCATGAGAGCTAACTCCAACATTAAACTTATTCTGCTACGCTATCCTGCTCACAACGTCTGTTCTTGGACAATACCTGAGGTGGAGCACCTTAACAAATGCTACAAAAGAACATTTCACTACAATTTGTTAGCAGCTCCAGACGGGTCACAAATGAGCAGCTTAAGTGATTCCAAATGTGCCAACACGAACAGAGTTATTTTAAAAGGAATGGAAAGAGTCATTCCTATTCACTAAGTACTAGATAAATGAGGGCAAGCTCTGTCAACATTAAATCGCCTACACGTACGCTACCGTTTTCCGCAATAACTCCCTCATTTCTCTCGTACATCTAATCCTGGCAGATCACATGAATGGCTTGAGACTCTTGCCAACGTTCACAAAGAATGTTGCTGCAGGCGCAGGCTCGATATCTATTCAGATTATCACAATTGCCTAGGTTGACTTTACAAGCTGTTGTGTACAAATCAGAGGTGCAGGAACCATGAAGAGAAAAGCAGGCGGCGGGAAGGAGATGTTGAGAATGAGAGTGGAGGAACTGATAATGTCTATACCAGCAGGACCAACAGAGTGAGGGGTATATACGGAGCAGGAAGCGAACGGGAGAAGATATTAATGGAGGAGGTGGAGGAAGGAGCGTAGGAGGGATGGAGAAGTGGTAGCATTCCTGACTTACACACACCGAGCAAGACCAGGAAGAAGTTAATCTGAAATCCAGATGCTTGCAGGACCATGAGAGAGTCACAGTGATCCACACACACAGTCGAACTTCTCCATCTGTGTCTTTCTCGCTGTTTCACTGGTCTCATTGGCTTTACAAGAGAGCGACAACAACAGGATCTAAACATTGACTGGATACTTTTTACACCTGTTTTCCTGTAAAACTATTCACCCTCAAGTCCAAGACACAGCAGTTTTTGCCGTTTTCTTTTTTCCTCCCAGGAATTCCCAGGTGAGTCGACAAAGACTGCAACATTAAGGAGAAACTATCTCTTGGGATCTTCAATATTAAAAATATAGACAAGACAGTTAACTGCATTCATAACAAAGCTCAATCAAAAATGTGCAACACTTTATCTTTCCTCTAAATGCCCCGCACTTTTGCATTAAAATGTGTCTCTCAGTAGTGTAAGAAAGGGTAGAAAAGTGACACTTTAAGAGTCACATTAGTCTTGGCTCAGAGAAAGAAACGGCAGTGTGAGGCTCGATTTCATCCTCTGTCAGGCTGTAATGAATGCTGTAATTTATCCTCTCAGCATGAAAGAAATGGCCCTATGTTTATTTCTGATTGTATCTTACTTGTGGACAATATAAAACATTGGATTAACCATAATAGCTGCCTGAATTCATGATGATCCTGGTGTGAAAACAATGATCTTATCTCTCTAGTTATAGGTAACAATGCATGAATAAGAGAGAGCCTCAGTTCTTGATGTTATTTTTAGAAAGCAATTTATACTTTTCATGTATCTCTGTAACAAGCAAGATAAGTACTAGTAATAGAGAAAGTTGTAGTACCCTAATGTCTTTGTTAAAAAAAAAAAAACGCTGTATGACATCATATGTAGCAGTACGCTGTAAGTCAAAGGTACGAAAACATAGTCGTCAAAGACATTCATCGGTGTGAAACGTCAAACGTAGCTGCTATTTTAACATTGTCACCAATGACATGAGCTTCCTCCAGTATTTCAGCAACAGAGCTTCTGGTGGTAGCTCATGTCAACAGTGACAGCTGTGTACTCAGAATACTCAGAATATGAAGTACAGTAAAAAATACAGTTGGGAAAATTCCAAATAGCAAAGTATTTACACTAAATTACACAATGCTACTTAATATCTGCTGATGGAATCCGTCAAAGCTTGCGCAGCTTTAAGTGCTTTGGTCCTCCAAAAAATTAACGAATCACATCTGCTACCCATTCACCATCTTTAAATGAACTGACTTGAAAATCGGATTATCTTACTTTATGTCAGAAAAAAACAAATAGTCATTATGATGTTGGAAGTGAACAAATAATCATGAAATTGTTTTTATAAAACAGTTTTAAAGTGACAGCCTTTGTTTGTAATAATACCACTTTGCATGAAGTCAGAATTCAGAATGTCGTGAGTTTTCTTGTTTTTCTTTGATAGACATATGATGCTTCATGAAAGTCAAAATTTTGAATTCAAGAGCGCCACCAACTGAGCTTAGGAAATCAGGACGCTGTTTCATGAAGCCTCATCAACCCATCAATAGCTGTGTTCCCCAAAAATGATGGAAAAACTACAGAAGTCTCAGACTCTTTCAAGACTTTAAGTTGTCTTGTAAAGGTCACGTGTTGCTATAGAGCAGGGGTCGGAAACCTTATTGAGAGATGGAGCCTAAAAACCCACATATTTTAAAATCTATTTTTAAATATGTGGGTTAATATGTAATACTCACTACAATGAAATGGAAGGTGACCATCAAATTTAGAATATAATAAGAATGAATTGAGTTTTTAAATGGTTTTATAGCGAAGCTACGTGCCCCAGGTCGATCACACCATTGGATGAGGTACAGATTGGTTCTGAGAAATGGTTGGAAGACAGGATACATATGGATGAAAACAGCATATTTTCCGACTTTCATGTCAATAATAGGTTTTAGTGTATTTTGAACCTTTCAAAGAGCCAAACCTTTTCATCGAAAGAGCCACATCTATCTAGAACAACCCCTCAGTCTTATTGGTGTTGAAAACTGTGCAGTCCTGAGCCAGCTTGGATCCAGGTGTTGAGTCTCCCTCTCAAGGTGCTTTGGTGCGTCCGCCACAGTCCGTAACAGAAACGGTGTGTGGGGTAGGTCAAGATGTTCTCAGTTTTATGCCTTGTCCGTTCCACACTTCATCCACAAGAAGAAGAGTGCACTGGTAAGCGGTCCGACATCTGTAGGAGTCTATTGAAGATGAAAAAGGCCCTTTAGAACAGCACTTTTGACTGACGTATGTGATGCACAGTATCCAGTTTTCGGTTCAGGTGAACACCTTGTTTCTCTGTTTTCAGAAGTTAACAAAGTGAAATGGTTTGGGAAAAGTGCCCTGAGTCACCCCAGCATTATCTCACGTTGAACTGGTTCACTGAACCCAGTCAAAAAGAAAAACATACCCACAAAAAACAAGGTCATTGTTTGATAAACACAGAGCAAAAGCACAGAGGAAAAGTATGCAGTTTGTGGCCACAAATGTAGCTTTAATGGATAATCCACACCAGAAACGAATAATAAACTTGGAAACTACCACGTGTCCTACCTTTGTGCAACATATTTTCCTATGAAGAAAAGGGCAGCATCACGAGGGAAAGTATCTTTAGCAACATATACTGCCTTTTTTTTAAATGTATCAATCGAACAAAGTCAGTGAACCTGGAAGAAGACGTGGCAGTGATTCTCAGTGGACATGTGTTATCTTGAACTCAACGCTGTGCTGAAAAAAGTATCGATGGCGTAAGCTTCTGACTTTAAAACAGTTGGCATCACTCTCACATTCTTTAAGAAAGACTCGATTTTCACAAGCCTGAGAGAAAGCGACAAACAGCGCTCTGTGCTCATTAAGCTTTCATGCTCGAGAACAAGCTTCATGACTCTGATTTATTTGTGTCCCCCTGTTTTATGGACAGCCGAAACATATGGACTGGATGTATGAAGAGGGGAATTATATAGAGATTGTAGTTTTTGGCGATCAGAGCTTGACCATGCCAGCACTTCAGTTGTCGCAGGGATAGACGGCCATAGACGCGAGAGCAATGCAAAACCAGGCGAACGACAGTTAGAACCGCGGACCCAGAATGGAAGATGCTCATCTTCACCTGAATAAAGATTTGAAATTATTTTCAGGCCCAAATCAAACTAAACTAAATAAGTTACTGCAATGTTTACCGTGAACTTTTACAAGGAGCATCGTAGATTAAACTAGTCGCAGTTATCCGCACAATGCGAACTTGCTCAACGGTTTTCTTGCGCAGCCTGGCTCTGTTAGTAGAGGTCTGTCTTTATGACTTTTACTGCAAAAAGTTCATGCACATTGCATTTTTACTCCAAACGTTTACTGCACATAGTTATGGCAAGTATAAAGCAGGTCTGGCCAACCCGCAGCTCTTTCCCCAGTTTCATGCAGCTCTTCGCAAAATAAGCCGCCGAACTGGCTGCGGTTTTGGTCATGTTGCTATTGAGATGATGGTTTAGGCAGGAAATAAGAGGAAAAAGTAAGAGCTATAACTTTGACTTGCTGATGTGAGTCGCGGTCCTAAGACCATGATCAACATGATTTACATGTTTCACTTTGTCATTCCCTAAAAAAAAACATATAAGTAAAATAAATGGTGCACACATTTCTATCTACACCGCTTATATTATATTTCGAGGAGGAGGAAAATTAAAAAAAATACAAGCACTAGACATATGCCGGACGCGAACCAGCAACCTTGTGACACACAGGGATGTGCTTTAACTGCTATACTGCCGCTATATGAGCCTTACAACCTTACACATTTATGGGAGGTGGCTCTTTTCAGCAACAGAGTAAAACAATGGGGCTCTTCCCCTCTAACTGGTTGGCCACCCCTGCTATAAAGGGTGAATAATACTCTTTATAATAATAAAGCACTTTGTTATTCGGATAATGCATGAACTGAAACCAAGGTTGAAAGTTGAACTGCAGTGGCGTGCTGTATCTCTTGTACACCGCACCATCATAATTTTCGTAAATCGTGCTTCCCTGTGTGTACAACACTCAGAGAGGGATTTATCGTACATTTATATTTATCAAGGTAAACAAGTCAATGCATCGTGGGGTTTTTATGAAGTCATATCACCCAGAACACAAAAGCAAACTGACTGAAGTTGAGTTTCATCTTGTGTCTAAAGTAGGGTTATTGTATTGAGATCACGATGTGAAGATTAAAGATATTCATATCGCAAAATCACAGCCTCAGTCCCCCCCCCCCCCCCCCCCCCCCCCCCCCCCCCCCCCCCCTCATCCTGCATGGCAAGTTGTGGAAGTGACAAACATTACTTTTGTGCTTGGCCTTCTGTATCCTGCAAGGACCAACTGACCGATGTAGCCAACAAATGCCAGAACCTGACCTTTTATATCCTTTTCTTCAATCATATTGTTTTGATTTATTTAGATATTTTAGTCATTATTTTTTCATGACTTAAACACAACACACATATAAATCAATGAAGAACTCGGGCATGCAACATTGTGGACAAATTAAGTCTAGAAATAACACATAGGTGGAAGGTCAGACAGTCTTCAAAGCTTCATGTCTGCCTGAGAAGGGTGAGACAGAGGGTCATAATTCATTGTCTTTGTCTCTTCTCCCAGCAGTCTGTCTTCTCCTCATCCTCTGAGCTGCCACTGATCTGGTGAAGTCATTAGTGAGGAAGAGGAGAAGCTGAGAACACTCTCTGATTCAGACGTGTCCTAAGAGTGAAAACACAGAAGTGAGCGGTTTGTTGATGTTTAGAGCAAATGTCCAAGTATTTGCTCTCTCATTAGACGAAGCAAACAGTGACCATGTGTGCTACGTATTGGGGCCAGCAGAGCAACTGTGGATTTCAGTTCGCTCCCTGGTCTTTGTCCTTGAGCCTGACACTGACTCAGGCACAGGGTGAGAGTGTGCTCCGACCCCTCACCTTTCCCTGGAAACAACCTTTCTAGTTTCCTGAAGAAAACATTCCATTTCACAGCCTTTTGACATGTCTGCAGCTCAATGAAAATTATTGAGGCGTGTGCGACATTTTGTGCGGGAGGGGACATTGGGAAAAACTGCATTTAAATGAACCTTTTGGGACTGGAAGTGTTAAATCAGAACCCAGGTTGCACTGGTACGCACGCAGAGACGTCAGATAAATTAGTGTGTCGCTGATAACAAAACACAGCCACTGACTTTAGGTATGTGTTGATGAGATGGCATTTCCGATACGTGCATGTGTGTGTGTTCATATTGTGTGTTTCTGTTGTGTCTGTATGCATGCATTTCATTGTCCACTGATGTTTCTCCCATGTTAACTTCAGGGCTTCACGAAACACTGTTGCTGATTTTCGATTTTAGAGCAGAGAAAGTCTATAAGCCCATCACTTATGTGTGCAATATATTTGTGTGTCTTCACTTTAATAATTGTGTGTACTTGCGACAACACTCAGTGGGATGAGGACTCAAGGATGTGAACAGCTAAAACAACAAACACGTTTGCTCTCACCCGGACTTAGTGTGGATCAAGAGAGTGTTATGGTGACTATGGAGAAGAGAAGTGAGATCAGTGCAACGTTGACATGTTTTATTAACCCTGCAGGCAAATATTTCGGAATTAGCTGCTGTAGCTTCTCATCAAAAACGTTTTCTCTCTTCCCTCTGTCTCTTTCTCTTGCGCTTCAGTCCGTGTGAAGTAGCCAGCTGCGGCTTGTGTAACATAATTGTTGCATTTGAAAAGAGTTCAGATAATTGGTCTCTCATGAGAAGGGTTTTCACCTCCAGGAAGAGATAAATACAAAATATGTAGAGTATAACTGATACACGCAAAGCAAGTAAGCTTGTCATTGAGGGATATAGAGGGTAATTTTGCATCACTTGGGTTCTGTCGGTTCTTGGGTTCTACCCGCCCCTTTGTTTCATGGTGAAATTTAATGCTGAATGTTTTTTCCAACTCGACTACCAGTTTCCTCCAATCTAAACACCAGTGGAATCCTCTTCTTCACTCCTCACAGGTCTGTTCATGGCATGAGTGACCAAACCTAGATGCAGTCATGGCGCTGTGGTCGTGCCGCCGCATCTTCTGGAGCTTCAGCGGGACTTCCAGAACCAGCATCCTCCTGTTCCTGCCTTCGCTTCTGTTGCTGACGGTAGATGTGAGGCATGCACGGTTTTGAAATTCCAAACTTGACCATTGTGTACTGATTTTAAACCAAAATGTTTATGAAACATATTAGTTCAGTAGTTGCTGATCACTTCCATTGAAAGCAAGTTTCGACCTGCGATTTTTGATCACACAAAAGTGCAATTCTCTCACTAATGTTTGTGCCTTCTCCTCGGGTCCCTCAGGGAGAGTGGGTGACACTGACTGGTCTGACGGCAGTAACTTGACATGGGAGCTTGTGATTGGCTGTATGTTTGGGTCTATAAAAATATGGCATAATATGATGGATAATATGACAACAACTGATGAAGCTAAATAAAATAATAGCCAGCACACATGATGTCTGCCCTTATGCATGTAGCGTTAGACACTTATGTGAAACCTAGTCCTTGTTCATTCTGCAAAATGATATCCATATAAAACATCACGAGAAATTGGAAAGCGAAATGTTTTATTTATATTTTCTTTCTTGAAATTCTTTCAAATGAACAAATATACACAGTAGTTGAAGTCAAGTTGATCTCTCCTTAGTAACCTGTGTGAAAATATATCCTATACAGAGTAACAGTCATCAGTTCTCCTGGAGAAGCATGACTCAAAACAAAGAAAATATGCATGCTGGGACGCCAGGTGTTTTATTTAAGCTGCTGCTTCATTACCTGTTGATTTCTTTCCAAACAGCCAGCGCCTTCACAGGTCTGAACGTAGTCTGGGAGCTGATTCTTATCGTATATCATCAGCAGAGTTTATACCACCTGTTTTCATTAATATTTCAACTCTTTTTTTTTTTAAAGTACACCACAGGCTCAGCACTCCCTGACTTCTCATTGGTCTTTCAGCAGATTAGCGCAGTCCATTCTGCCTTGCCGTGTCCACGGAGCTGTAGCTGTCCCAGAGTTAAAGAGGTCCACTGTACCTTTCGCCACCTCACAACTGTTCCGAAAACCTTGCCTAAAGACACAGAAAGGCTCAACTTGGGGTAAGACAAAGGGTCAATGTGTGGTTTAACTTTGAAACATAAACAATATACCTCGGCCGATGAGAGTCAGAGTCCTCAGATCCACAGTCAACATGATTTAAAGTTGGTTAGATTCACAATGTTGTGACTTCAGCTAAACGCATGTCATTTCATGTATTATTCATAGTTGATCGCCATGAAGTCTTTTTAATTCAGTGGAGCAGAGAGTCAACATGAGACGCTCCAGTCTGCAGCACAAGCTCGTACAACAGACTACAGACAGACAGCTATTTATTTGAGGGTTCACGGACCCAGGAGGAAGTCAGCAAGATAATAGTCCGCCTTATCGTCCAGACCACAATGTAACTGCTCAAAAATCTGTTTTAAGCTCTCAAGATTTTTACAAACAGCATGTGCTTTAGGAAAATCCACAGGGACTCGGTTTAACCACTTCCAGGTGAGTCTTTTAGCAAGGGAAAGTGTTCCTCAGCCCCTGTTGGAGATCTAACAAATTGCCCTGAGTCATGAGAGACTGTGAACGCAGCCTACTGTCATCATGAGACAGGATACATGTGAAAGGACAGAGAAACTACAATTTCACTTTATGTATGGAACAAAATTCTATTAGTTAATCGTTGATAATATTTGACATTAGAGATATCATTCTCTCACCTGACATACTCTCCCCAGCACGAAATAGCTTCAAAGCAGGTCATCCATGAGCACATCCACTGGGGTTCATTTCCCATTCCTTTTGTACCGAGCGGTTCTGCCTTTTAAAGTCATGAAACTGCCTGTGCACCAGAGGAGCCGCAGTCTAACAATTTTTTTCGGCCAAATTATCTGACCTGCTGCTCAGCCTGTTAATTAAAAAAAAAAAAAAGAACAAGAGGAAGAAGTGCGAAATTGAGCAGATAGTAAAGAGCTAGAATTGAGAATATATTGATAAAAAAAAAAGAATTAAATCCAGTGAGCAGGTGACGCAAAAATAAACAAATTGTTCCACAAATATTCAGTTATTGGCTGAACCATATTTCATTTTTTTGGGGGGGAGAATCTTTAACTCATTTCAAGATTTTTATGATATAAGGTCACCAACTCAGGCTTTTTCCAGATGCTGAACTTGAAACTCCAGAACAGCTGGATGTTGGATGGGATGCAGAAAATTAAGACACAATCTCTTGTGAAGAGTGCAGTTGAGAGGATGTGTTGCTAAAAGAAGCGGATGCATTTTTAAACATTATTTTGCTGGTTCCTCCTGAGACACAGCTGGATTCCAAAACAGCAGAATCAGTGACACAAAAACAGACAGTTGCGTTGCTATCATTGCTCTTTATTTGTTTAAGACAAGTGGCTACACTGGCCACTTGTCTTAAATAAAAAAAACTTGTTTTCCCTGTGGACTCCTGGTAGTCCGAGTACTGTGAGGGAATGAGGCTGTCCTACATCGTACCAGAGCAGTAGGAATGGATGGTCACGTTCACAGCAGTGCAAGTATTTGGACCAAGATCACACAGCCCAAGGCTGACAGATACTCTAAACAATAGATCACCCGTGTTTTAATGTGTCAATCGCAAGGGTCGTGGTGTACATTCTGTTTACACAGCCTTGGTTGGATTTGTTTAAGTTCAGTGCAAATTATTCTCATGTAAAATTCATGAGATCATGCATCAAGCAAATCACTCAAGTTATTGTTTATAATGCCAGTGATCATGGACGCATTTCAGAGAGCAGGTTTTGTGAAAACCATTCACATTGAAAGCCAGTGCACCGTAACTCAGTTAACTGCTCAGAACTGCTTGTTGGCAGGTTTGGTTTAACCGGTTTCCTCATTCAAAGTGTAGCTTTGCAGCAGTAATAAAGAGGCTGATCAGGCAAAAAAAATGGATATTATGTGATCGCAAAGAGGGTTGAACATTACAATGTTTATGGTTATGTTAATGTGAGCTCCTTCAATAAATGCACACTAGCTACCACCAAGTTAGTTTTGTGCAAGTTGTTGGGAGTTCACTTGTGGCATAGGTGACACGGGCTGCCATTGTGAATTATGTTCCATTTATATCCTCATTTATATCCTCACACATGAGATCTGCACACTGTGGCGATGGTCGAATTGGTTCTTTGTCAAGAAGCAGATTTAAATCCCGGTGAGACGTGTGGGTTGCCCAAATCTGAGTTGTAAAAGTTTTGAAATTTCAGTGCATTTTTCAAGTGTCAGTCCAGCCAACCCTGAATCAAAATGACACCACGTGCAGTTTGTGCATGAGAACACAGATTATTCACCATGGCAACATGTGAAACAGTTTGGCTCCTCCTACTTCATCATTACCGTCAATGACGTGCAGAAAGTAAGCAAGAAAATTTTAAAAACGCTGACCAAGTCAAAGTGTGTGTAAAATCGAAAAAAAAAAAAAAAACTTGCACTTGTAGGGTTGTTTAGCGAATCCTCATGACGCTTTATCTTTTTCACCGTTGTGATGATATGTGACCACTGCGACTTGAACATGAAGAAGAGCAGGGGACCTGATCATTGTCACCAGAGAAGTTAGTGTCACATCACACTGTGCTTTACTCGGCATCATGAGGAAGACTTCAACATTAGAAACACATTCATCAGTCAGAAATGAATCTTTATACGATTTTTCCCAGGGAGTAGGACCCAGTGCAAATGATGGGCTGTTGAGCCTTCATGAAGCAATGTTGTGACCTTCAGACCTCAGTAGGTGGCGCTCTCTGTCAAAAGAGTTTGCATGACGGCACGCATTGTGACTGGATCTCTCCAGTTCTTAATCCTTATCGCTTCTGTCTCACAGAATTTGAAATAATTCAATATGGAAAAGGAGATGAAACGCTCCAGGCGTCTGTCTCTCATATACTTGAAAAGCCTGTGGTGAAAGCTGAAGTGACAACGATAAAAAAAAAAAGCCAACATAAAATGAGAGTTGACTGTTTTATTGCTGGGAATGGAAAACTGCTTCTTTCAAATCAAACATGTGTGTTTAATCTGGACATAATCCGTGTTACAGAGAATACTGTACATTACACACTGGAAATTGTAGTGACTGGGCCAGAAAGAGTTGTGTTTCTGAAATGCAGGTGTAATTCTGTGCCCTTGACTCTTTGAAGCGCCGTCAAATACGTGTAGAGCATGAGAGGGGAATAAATATTTGTCAGTAGGTCTTTGTGTTTTCATGGCTGCGGCCATTGCATTTGGGAGACCCCCGTGGCTTTACAGCTCTGTTGTTGGATGTATAATCAATGCCACATGCTGCTGAGGTAAATTTATTTCATCTTGCCGGATCTTGGATTCATTAACATACACGGATCTAATTTTCAGTTTAACTTCTACCATGCATGATGATGTTTAAAATTCCATCTGCCACATCTTAAAAAAAAACAAAACATTTGATCATGTTATTCATTTCAGTTGGCCTCCTGCTAACATTTTGTCACCGGTTCTCCTCTGTTTATTGTCTCTCTCCAACAGCTACAACAGCCTGACAGAGGTGGAGGGGTCAGAATTCAGGTCACTGCGGCAACTGGAAATGCTTATGTTGCACGGCAACGACATCAACACGCTTCATGCTGGGGCCTTTTACAGTTTGACATCACTGCAGGTAGGTGTGTCTGTTGCTGTGTGTTTGTTGATCTAACCTTTGAATATATGGTTATAGATTTTCCATTTGCAGGAATGTGCAATGCAACAATGAAATAAGGGAGGAGAAGATGCAGATTAATTTATCTTGAGTTACGTATGTGTCATGCTAAGGTCTCTCTACTCCCCCAATTTCTCCTGCACATAATTAATGACTAAAGTAATTCATAAAAATGTTATGTAACAAGTGAGATTCACCAATAAGCTTCCGAGGTGAGCATGCTTGAGCCCCTAAAACAAAGCTACAATGACAATTGAGTGTTGCCCTCTTTGGTGACTTGTGTTGAATCGCATAAAGCAATTCTTATTATAACTGATGACATGGATAAGAAACTATTTGATTCTCTTTTCCTGGGTGAATCATTTGCCTTCAGCAACAATTTCGGACCAGTCTAGACAAGCCTGGTCCACAAAATACAGACCACATCTTGAAACAACAATGAACAATGTTTGCAAGTTCCAATTTATTTTTAGTCCTCCCCATAAAATTCCAATGATAGATATCGTGGCATTCTGACTGTAGTGACGTGGCATTGATTTTAGGGCGGTTTCTCTGGCAGCCGTGCACAAAGTTACCGTTCACCTATCTCTTCTCTCCATTTCCCAGTCTCAGGTGAGGCAGACAACCGCACCAGACAGCCTCTGCATGCAGTAGTCTAGTGAGCCGAATATCTATTTAGTATAAAATAAAACTTTAGATGTTAGATGTTTAGACAACAGGATGTTTGTGGATCTCCAAGATCAGTGGAGACCTCTTTCCACACCTCTTTCCCTCATACACTGTGTTTTATTTCATACTCAGTGCTCAACAATTTTGTTCAACGCTGAGCTTATGGAGTCAGTGGGTTTCTCCCACGTCGTAGCTAAAAATAAATGGGCAGCGGATCAGTGATTTAAGCCTCTGTTTTAAAGTCTCACTTGCACTCGTATGCTTTGGAGTCACACTACTACATGTCAAGGAGCACAGTTGTACTGTAAGCTGTGCTTTGTCTGGAGGATGACAAGGTGTGTGACGTTTGAATGGGTTCCTTAAGGAAGTTGGCTAGGAAAGCTGGTGAATCCCTTGGGGAGAGCAGTCAGATTCTTTGGCAGCCAGTTAAAATGTGTTGCAGCATGACTAGGATCCTCACAAAATGATGAAGAAGTTGCAGTCGTTGAGGTCAGTGGAAACAAATGACTGGGGCAGTTCGTCGGCAAGAGTAAAGCCAAGTTGAACCATGTGTCCAGAGCAGCAGACGTCATTCATTATTATGTTTCTTTCGTGATTTTTCCTTGAAAACTGCCATGTTCAAGCCCACCTCCATGATTCGTCATGTGATATCAGTTTGTTTTGATGTTTCCACTTTAAATATGTTTGATCACGACGAGAGATCAGAACAAGACGGTGACAAGAAGGCCATAATAACACTGACAATAATTGTGTGAATGCGCGTTATACAGTAGCTGACGAATAAAAATGACGCTAAAATGTTTTGCAAGAAAAAAAATAAAAACTCCCTCATTTTCGTTTCACTACACAAGAAGAAACGCAACACATTTGTGAAGGCATATCCTCTAGTTACGTGTCCTCTTTCTGCACCCCTGTGGCTTCAAACAAAACTGCATGAGGATTTACGCGAACACTGGAGCATGTAGGGCTGCAGCAGGCAGCGGCGGTTTTAGGCACGGATGAAGCAGGTGGGGCCACGTTAGAAAAAAAAAAGAAAAAATATCATCATGGTGGTGGTGTCGTTCGCACCTTCTGGACAGGCACCTTTCTCAGGTGCAAGTGAAAGACTGTCACTCTAACTCGGTGTCATTGACTGCGGTCTCATGCAGTGTGTAGCTCCTGGTTTACATGCAGTGGATGTAAGTCAAATGACTGAGTAATGCACCTCCGTGACGGGGTTGGCGCGGTGAGCTCTTCAGTCCGGTTGCTTTGACCGTAGAGGAAGAGTAGGTAGGTAGCAAGAAGCCGTTTCAGACTGCTACATTGAACTCTGTATACAACGATCGTGCTGACTTATTAACTAGTTTAACTTCAGTTCACATTTTAGTTTTTGTTGCAGTATTTCGAAATACTGTCATTTAAACAGTGTTTAAACATGCCTAATTCCGTTTAATATTTGTTTGCATTTGTAGTTCACCCGGGGACTCATTCAGTGTAGGACCACCACTGGCAGTATGTCTGCTATTTCAGGGTTTTTGCAATATAGAAACAATCGTGGCGCAGTGTCATGGCTTAAATGAGAGCCGCCATACCTTCAGAATAATGATCCCTTTAGTCAAGATGTAATCTCACGTGATTAAACGTATTAAAACAAAGCAGAAACATCGAAAAAAGGTGAAAACACTCACATCAGGGAGCTGAACAAGATCATGGCGGTTTAACTAAATAATGAACATAAAATGTGATCTGGTGATGGAGACAACTAAAACTGCTTTGATTTAGACGTGCGGAAATGTTTCAGCCAAGCAAGTGGTTTCTGATGAAGAGAACCAGGATGTTTGTATCTAGAGCTGTCAATATGGCCTACAAATAAAATATTGGATTTTCCTCCTGTAATTGATGTACCTGCTGAGACCACAACTTCACTGCCGTTGCAGTATAAAACAACACTACCTCCCGTTGTACAAAGGCAGAAAGGTAACATGAGCGAAATACTTCTGATTAGGTAGCACGCAGAGACGGGATCTGTAGTTTCAAGTGGATAAAATAGTAGTTACCCGAATGCTGTGCCCATTGCATAAGAACCAAAGACCTCCTTGTGACCAAGCGGTCCCACTCAGTGTGTGCCAAAGACACTACCTACCGGGTCATTTGCTGAATAGCTGCAGTTCGTTGGAACAGGGTGAAGGGCGATGACTGGGCAGACAAAGGTGCTTGGCCAACTGCTGTGTGGTCGCCTCCTCCCATACTTCAATGTCCATGGTTTTCAGATTGAATAGGGAGTTTTCGGAGATGTTAGTCCTGACCTGTGCATGCTCAACTCTTTCTGCCACATGGCACGGATCCGGCCACTGATCTTCATGAACGCCTGGGACATATGCCGGAGAACTGTGGCAGACACCTGGATCACCTGCACCCAACACATCCTCAGTGCCACAGAATAATATATTGACTTTGAAGACAGAGGTTGGTGTTAGGTAAGAGATGGGATGGCACTGCTTTCATTCTACGTTTTTGTGACAGAGGTTAGGGTTAGGTAAGGCATGGGATGGTGTGCTAATTATTCTACGTGTGACATTGTGTCACTTGAATCTAAGTCAGGGTGACTTTCTGTCACTAAGGAGGAGAGCCACTTAAGGGGTTATCAATAGCAATTGACAGCCATTATTATTCACGCACCCAGAAAACGTGTTGAAACTGCCTTTGTCGTCAGTATAGGACACAGAAGTACACTTTCCCAACGTCAATATATTATGCCATGAGAGTGGGGATGGGTTGATAACTTCGACTCCCAATTGTGTACAGCCAAATATTGTTTTGTTCATGGAGTCAGCAGAGATGGACATTGGTGACAGCTTGGACTTGGGGACCGCAATTGTTGGCAGTGCTGCCGTTGTCCTGTCCCATTCCTCCAGGAGAGTCTGCTTCCCTCCTGACCAGGGTGACAATGTTTGTCATGTGTCCATGTAGGAATAAGGTCCACTATTGGTACTGAAACTTGCTAAATTGCTAATAGAAGAAAAACTTGTCCATGCCACCATAGATGCACAGAGATCCAGAACATTAAGTCCTTTATTGGTTGGAACAAAAGCCTGCACCCACAGCAGCGATTTTGTGGATCAGTTTAAGACCCCTGCTCTAACAAGTGACCTTCAGAGTCATGAGGTAACCATTTTGTTGTCTTTCCAAGGTCTTCTTGCACTTGCTTCCACTTTTTCTTCACTCCCATTTCTAGGTCCATTGAACTTTTCTACGTCCAGTATTTTTGATAAAGGAGGCCCCTGGTCTGTCGAAAAACAGACAATGCAGTCTGTCACGCTCTCTGTCAATGTCAATCATGTCGCGTGTGACTGTGTAGAAGTTTTTTCAAGTCAAATTCAAGTATCCTTCCCAGTTACCAAATTGCACAGGTATTCAGGATTCCTACAGCTTAAGGCCCCTTAAATTCAAGACTTTTTCAGACTTTGTAATGACATTTGAAGTTGAATTTAAGATCAACTTGACAATAAAAATGCGCCACGTCATTGAATTGAATTTTCACCTCCCCATGTGGCACAAATCACAGTTTTGTTTGATCAACTGTAGTGATCACGCTATGTTGCCACCATGCTGCTCCTTTTAAATCTGTGTGAAATAAATGTAAGAGGAAATATTATACATACAGTCTGTGATGTATCGGAAGCAATGCATTGCGCAGGTCAAGTGTATTGAAGGCGCTTGAAATGATTATTGATTCTATAATGCTGGATTAAAGAATGTGGGCACTATGGCCGAATATATCATGATCTATTTATTTTAAATTACTGTTTTGATTTTATCACAATCTCTTTTGCATAATTTTATTCTAGTTTGGATAATTTCCAGACAAACTCAACTCAACCTCAGCTTGCTTCATAACAGCGATTCTTTACATTTTGGAGTGTGTTTATTTGGTGCTGAATATAGTTTTTCGCAGACTTTTGTACCGCAAACTAAACTTTGATGGTCTATAAGTTTCAATAAAGTTTTGGAGTGAGACGTCATGTTAGCCGTTACCTCTGCTAAGCTCTACAGCGCTGATAGTCTTTGGTGTCCCGGGTCAGCAAAGGAAGACTTTGTCATTCTGTTGTGAAGGTGTGTGGTCAAGTCATCGGCACATCAGGCTTAAAAACAACTTGAAGTTGCGCATATGACTGGCTTCTTTGCTGTGTGTGTGTGGGAAGAGAAGAGGAGAAGAGCGCAGCACTGTGCTCTGCAAGTGATGGACAGGTCGCCTCAGCATAGATCTATGGTGTATAGAAAGAATGTCATCTCCTCATGCTGGTAGATCATCCACACATTCTAATAGTTGATAATTGGTAATAATCATATCGCCCACTTGAAATTGCGTGAAACTGAATCATTTCTCACGGCACACCAGACAGTCTCTCACGGCATGCTAGTGTGCCGCGGCACACGGGTTGAAAAACCCTGCAATCCTCTATCATGAAGCCTACGACTCATCAACATCCCTTTTCTCTCTCCTCAGATCTTGAAGTTAAGTTACAACAAGCTGACCTCAGTGAGCATTGGTCTCTTTGAAGGTCTTGTTGAGCTTGTCCGTCTCCACCTAGACCACAACCTCATTACCTTCATTGAACCGTACAGTTTCTCTGGCTTGCCATCTCTAAAACTCTTGCAACTGGAGGGGAACCTTCTAAAAGAGATCCATCCACACACTTTCATCACAGTGTCACTACTTGGAAGTTTCTGGACCTCTGGACTTAAGTAAGTCACATAACAAAAGAATACGTTGATGATCCAATACAGGGCTTAGAGTGTTGTTAAGTTGAGCTGGGGCTGCGTACTGTAAATGAGAGAATGAAAACGGTCATGTTTTTTGCTTTAGACATTTGCACCTTTCAGACAACCTGTTTGAAGTCCTCCCAGCTCCAGCTTTGAGGACAGCTCCAAGACTCGAGCTCTTGTCTCTCCATGGGAATCCGTGGTCCTGCGATTGTCAGCTCCAATGGCTTCTGGAATGGAGCTCTGCCCATGAAGGTGAGTCCTGAACATTCTGTTACAGCTTTATTTTACTGACATTTGCATTGTTGCTTTGGGACCTACTTTTGAGGAATGAAAGCAGCCACATATTCACTTTCAATCATATAATCATATATATATATATATATATATATATATATATATATATATATATATATATATATATATATCACTACATTTGACTTGTATTCAACAATTCGGATATTTTAACAAGATTTCATGAAATATTTGGATTTTTCTGTGCAATTTGCATGCAGTTTTCTATCTTGCCTACGAGGTCTCAGTTAATATGAGTATATACTCAGTAAATGACGTCTTGAAATACCAATGTGCGCATGCGGACAGGAAATGACGTCATAAGCCTGAGCCCTGGAAGCAAAACGGGATGAAGAAGCAAATAGGGCAGTGAGAGTTGGTTTGTTTTTATCCTTCTGTAGATGATGTCATCCGTTGGTATTGTCAAATCAGATGTCGGGAAGACTAACTGCATTTTCATGACATTAACAGCATTTTACTGTGAATAAAGATGTCTCCAAGGTCAAGCATAAATGTCTTAGATTGCAGTTCGTTTTTACTGTGTCTTCTAAACATCTTATTTTGGACATAGAAGGGGGCCATTCCAGGCTAAAATTGGGTATCCAGTGGTGCAAAAAAAAGTTTGAGACCTCTGGTTTAAGTCCTGAACTACATTTACATACAGACAATATATACTAAGAATCAATCCACCCAAGCCTGAGATTATTTATTGTTCCTGGAAATAGTTGGAGAATCAAATCAGGTGCCTTTCTCTTAGTTTAACAAAAATGGTCAACAGAATAACTAGATGTCTTTCCTGCACTATTTTAAATTACCTAAGAGACTAGCATATTGTTTTGACGTCATTCATCCCGTTTGTGTCTTCAAACACTGGGCACCTGGAACTAATCTTAGGACATGTTATATATTCCTCTTTTGATGGCATGTCTCCGGATCAACAGTTAACGTAATATAAGCACAAGCAATTGGGGCTCAACCCCCAATATTTATCAGCCACATGGGTGAGCATTTTTGTAAGCTGAATTAATGAATGTTGAGAATAAAGGGTGAATGTAATGTTTCTTCATTCCATTCCAAAGTTGATCTTGCTGCTTTCTTTCCATCCTCTTGTTCACAGGTGTGATAAAGTGTAAGAAGGAGAGAGAGTCTGGGTCAACTGAGACCTGCCCACAGTGCCTCTCTCCCCAGTCTCTAAATGGCACCTCTTTGCTCGAGTTAAATCCAGACAAGGTTTCCTGTGAAAGGCCAATTTTGACATCAACACTCAAACAGTTTGACAATCCAATCTGGGCAGAATCAAGTGGAGAGCTGGACCACCCGTATGTCAAAGATTTGGAAAAGCCATTAGGCCATCTCACATTCATGCTGTCCGACAGCCACGCAAATAGTGCCCATGTGGCATGTGATGTGCGACGCCCAGGCGACAGCTCCCCCATGACTTGGTCTGTGATGCCACATTCACATGGAGAGATCAGGGTTAATGTATCGCTCGCCACTGCTCTGGAGTGTGAGATTGATCGTGAGACTTTGCAGAATCTGTGGCAATTGGTCGCTTACTACTATGAAAGTCCAGCCATTTTGGAGCGAGGACAGCAAAAAGGAAATAACAGCAGAGTAACATATCAGTATGCTCAAGTCATCAATGAAAATTCCCCTTATTTCACTGATTTAAAAGGCTATCTAGTCGCTGAACCGTCTTGGCTACTCCAACGCAGAGTCAGTCTCAGGCTGAATAGGAAGGAAACGACCACCAAAAAACTGGTTATGGACTTCACCACAACCATCACCAAAGACATTAACATTCACAGAAACGAGGAGGACAATGACCTCTCTTCTTCTTGGGCCTTGATACGCCGTGGGACTGCAGGGCGGGTTCAGACTGTTGTTGAGGGGTCAAAAGCTCACCTAGAATGTAATGTTTTTGCATCTGATCCACAAATACAAGTGGAATGGATGCTTCCAGATTTTTCCATTGTGGAAACAGGATCAAGTAAAGTTGACATTTCGGAATCAGGAAAACTTGTGATCATGAATGCGTCTAGGTCAGACTCGGGCCTTTACTACTGTATGACCAAAACAAAAACTGGTGTGGATTTGATGCCATTGCGACTCACTGTAAAAGAACGTGTCCTCAGTCCCACTGCTTTCAATGGTCAAAGACTCACAATTGCAAAGGGGGATTCGTTTTCTCTTCCTTGTCAGGTAACTTCAGTGAATCCAAGTCAATCTTTGTGGTATCTGCCCAAAAACAATGTTCTCCTGCCTACTCAACAAACTAGAAGAGCAGAGGTCATGGAAAATGGAACTCTGGTAGTCAAGAAGTTCACTGTGGAGGATGCAGGGGAATACAGCTGTTTGGCATCCAATCTGTATGGAGTTGACATGCTCTCCCATGTAGTGGAGCTTACTGGTCAAAAATTGAAATTGTCTAGCAAGTCCAAAGTAAAGACAGAGAAAGAGCTCTGGTTCAGCACAGTTGACCTTGAAGGATCTGGGGCAGAATACCAAGAGATCACGGGTCCTAATGCAACACAGTTTCCCAAAACAGGACCGCAACAAAACAGCCCCAATCGTTCCACAAAAAAGACACGAATTAAAGATACTAAGACTACACCTACAAACTCTGTCAAAGAACTGCTTCCAAGGCAGCGGGAACACATTTCAACAAACACCAAAAACATGCCGAGAGTCATTCCCACTCAAGAAGATCCACCTACTGCAACAGCAAATGTCGTGGAATTCCCATCTCAAACGTCAAGTACTATGGCTTCTTCTACTCCTCATAGAAGTTTTCTCACAACGACTCCTGTCTTGACTGTGAAGCCCTGGGGTCATGCAAAGGTCGAAACAGGCCAGACAGAGAAGAGGTGGGATGAATATGATGAGACTGAGAGTGCACAGACTCAGTCAAATCACCTACAGGCATCAGTGAGGACCACAAAAGTGCCGTTTTACCATTTTCAGGAAACGGACACAGTTTCCTCTTCGTTCATTACAAGGCCAAAACCAACTGAAAGACCCAGAAACCAGCAGCGAGGAGAAGGTAGAAGACGTGTCGTCCCTGGATCATCAAACAGACGAAGACCACCTTATAGACAGAGAGTACCACCCCTGCAAAGGGTCCATCCAGCGAGAAACAATTTCAGACATAAAGCAAACATGCTCCCAACCAGAGAACCAACAACTCTTACACCCCCAACTACTCTGCCACCAACCACAACCACTACTACAACCACAACTGCAACAACCCTCCTAATTATAGACACAACAACTGATATTTCAAACAAAGATGAAGAATATTATGAGGAATCTGAGTACAATGATCATGATGACAATGTGAATGAAACCAAAGAATCTGAAGAATCTCCTGATATCACCAATGTCAGCACAGCTCCAATATCACCTCCGGCAAGAGGGAATGTGCCACCTGTAGATCCAGGAAAGTTTGAGCCATCCAACACAAAAATAGAGGCTATTACTCCACCAACCGAACTGACATTGACAGGAAAGGAGGATGTCCCATCTAGAACAGGAAAAGATGAGAAGGGAGAGGGTAGGATGCCGACTGATGTGCGTGGAAGTGAGGACAAAAACAAAGCAGCTAAGCAAGAGGCAGAACTTTCAGAAAAGGAGGGGTTCATAGGCAAACCACATAATCATAATTTGCCAAATCTGAGCAAAGGTACATCAACAGAAACTCACACACCAGTCAAAGTCACCACTTCCGAATCTGCTGGTTCCACACCAACAGATGACGCCACAGAAGAAAGCCATCATATCCCAATAATGGAGCCTCTCCATCCTTGGCTTCACCCGCAAAACCAGGGCAGAGGGCAACCAACCCGTCTTCCTCCTCGAACACATCAAGATAGAAGTAAAATAAAACAAGAAGTGGTGCATTCTAATTGGCAACCTCTCCTTCCTCGCGTCCCGCCAACGACGCAGTGGCACGTCAACCGCCATCATCAGCATAATCCCCACATTCGTCACCCTCACTGGCCCAGTATGGTGCCAACGTATAAACCCTGGCATTTTGCCCATCCTTGGGCTCACAGCCCGGTGGTCACCAACAGACCTGAGATCATCGCAGAGACAATGAAGCCATCACCTACAAGGCCTGGTTGGACAGCAAACCGTCCATATACACCCTCCCCATCACAGCAGTCACATCATGATCGTCATGGCGATTTTATCAGCCAAACCAGAGATCAGCGGCTCTTTTCAAGGCTAAGGAACAGATATCGACAGGTATGTTTTTGATGGTGTGGTCCTGACATGCTTGCCACTTGTGTAAAAATATTAGTTTTCAAATTAAGAAAACTAATAATAATAATAATAATAATAATGCGGAAAGATACAATAGTGACTCAATTGTAAAAAAAAAAAAAAAAAAGGCTTTTAACAATGCAGCTCGTACAGTATATTAGAAATAAAGAAAACATTGGGTATGTTGCTAGAAAAGAACTGTAAATGCATCCAATAAATCAAAAAAGTGTCTTCCATCGTTGAGGAATTGTGTTAGCCACCACAAATAGGTGAAAGTGCCGTGCGTTAAACATCACACCAATATGTTTGGTCATTGGCATTACAAACAAAGTGCTTACAATCGTACTTACAATTTCACAAACATAGTGAATAGAATTGTAGCAGATTGGAAGGCAGAACCCAGCGGTTATTAATACTCCATGCCATCTGTTCTCCAATATGATAACATCCCATTTGATGCCAATTTCAAAATGTGATAGAAATGTTTTAATTTTCTTTTTTTTTTTTTTCATATCAACTTAGGGACTCTTGAATAACAATAAAATAAGGATATGAAGTGGAGATCTGTTTTTGACCAATAGTGCTATTACAATTTCAGTCGCATTTTTTACAAGCAAAGATAAATAATAAAAGGATATAATCCTAATTTTGTCAATGATCATCAGATGTACTGTGAAAGATCACTGAATTCTGATCACAATACATGGCTCTTGTAGACAGGAATCTCAGGAAGTTGTATATGTCATAATGTGCCACTGAAGACATTCAATGTCTTGAACTAGAACTTTTGCAAGCTGTGTTTTAACCATGATGTATACAATATGGAATGATTTTTTTTTTTTAACAGGCCCAGATTGATAGAATATCACAATTGGGTCATATTGTGACACCCAGGCCCATTGGCTCAAGAAATCCCCCAATATTCGATACACCCAAATTTAAATTTGATGCCTCACGTCAAGCTTTCCCAACAAGACAACCTGCGAGCACGCCCCCCCACACCTACATCAAACCTTTACATCCAGTGAAATCTTCCTCAGCTTACTACAGTTTCAACACAACTCCTCAACCTCATCATTCTGGCACGCAAAGTCCCCACTATGGAAGCCAGTGGCCTGTTGGTGGTGAGTCCTTTTTTAGAAGGTTAATGATTCATGACATTTTTCCAATAGCATCTATTGATTCTCCTCAGCTGGACGAATAGTTTCCCGCCGTCCTACAGCTGTGCCCCCTTACCCGTTTGTGTTGGGATCTGGTGGATCTGGAGGTAATGGTGTGAAGCCCCACATCACCACACTAACTCCAGCCAGTGTATCAATCCTGGCAGAGGGGGATGTTGTCCTTGACTGCAAAGCAACTGGGATTCCAGAACCCACAATTGCATGGACTAAAGTCTCCACAGGCAAGAAGAAGATTTCATGTCATATTGAACCATTTTATATTGCGCAAACACACTTATTTTGGGTTCATGATGTGGGCATAACATTAGAAATCAACCAGCAGTGTGCTATTCTTTTTATTCCCTCATATCCTTTAATTCACATTATCCTGCCGAGATACAGATAATCCTCAAGTTCAGCAACTTATCCAAAATTCTGTCACTGCTGATTCCATCATCTGACTCCGACAGACCTCTTTAAACACCTCAGAGAATTAATCACATTTGAGGGTCACACCATCTTGGCTTATGAGTGAAAGACTAGCAGGTCATCTGCAGTGCGACTCGCCCAGGAACTGGAAGGTCGCCAGGTATCTCTGGAGAGGGTGAAGTCCTCTGAAAGCACAATTGCACATTTTATAATATATGTCCTAGTTTGATGTTGCTATACTCCTACTGCTCCCCACAGCTAATAGAACTTGTTCTTTATCCAGTCTGCGCTATATTTCTCCAGCAGGATGGAAGTCCAAACTTTAAAGTGTGCCTCCGTTGCAGAATCTTACATCAAACCTCCATATTTGCTTTAAGTGATACGCTTCCTACAGTGTCAGAATATGCTGTAGAATACAGGCAGCTAACTTCTACGTCACTGCCTCCACTGGAGATTAGTTGATATTTATATCATTTTTTTGTAACTCTTTTTTTGTGTGTTCTTAGGTGCTACCATACCTGCCAACTCAAGGCATGGTGGGCGTTTCGAAGTACTCAAGAACGGAACATTTGTCATCAAAACCGTCCAGCTCCAGGACCGTGGCCAGTACTTATGCACAGCTCAGAACAGATTTGGGTCTGACCGCATGGTGATGACCCTTGCTGTCCAAACCCAGCCCCCAAAGATTCAGCATCCTAAATCATTCAACGTTGCCATTTACGTAGGAAAGGGTGTGGCTCTCGACTGTTTGGCGTCTGGAAGACCACTGGCACAAATATCTTGGATCCTGCCTGATCGGATGTTTGTCCGTGACTTTGGAATTGTTCACAGCCAGCTCTCACCTATGTTTTTGCTTGAAAATGGAACACTACAGATTCATTCTGCTAATTTCTCCAGTAAAGGAGATTATAAATGTATTGCAAGTAATGCAGCAGGGGCTGACACAGTTACTTATCATCTCCATGTAGCAGCTTTGCCGCCGAGCATCAGCGAGGAACCACTGGACTCTGTCCTTGTTTCGCCAGGCAAAAGTGTGTATGTCCACTGCTCTGTGAAAGGCGAGCCGGTACCATCGTTGAAGTGGACTCTTCCAACTGGTGCCCATGTGAAGCCATCTCAGTTTCTGGGACGGAAGGTCTTTGTCTACACTAATGGCACTCTATATCTGAAAAATATTTCACCATCAGATGCAGGAAGGTATGGACTGTGCACTTTTCATGCATGTTAACGTTCAGGAGCCTATGTTTTCAGTTCCTCTTGGTGGCCTTCCTGCCTTTCCCTCATTCTCTGATATATTATATGGAACCCATCCTCACTCCTATAATATATTGACGTTGGGAAAGTGGACTTTTGCGTTCCATGCGGAAACCTTCCACGTTGCATGTTGACAATCCGCGACCCCCACCTGGAGCGCGCCACTGAAACACCTATGCATCAACAATAGTGTTTGTAATATTATTATTATTTCTATACACTTAACACAGTAAGCCGTAAAAATCATTTTAAAATCATCAGATTCATATGTGACAAAATAGATATTGATGTTTTAAATGTCACGATAAAGTCTCTGACAGTGGCTCATTCCATGGCCTTTCTGTGTGACTTTACCTTTTCTGTGCTCCCGATGTTTTCCATGGGTTTATGTCTTGTGTGATGTGGTGGATTGTGTCCCCACCACATTTGATTGACAGGAACAGTGAACATGGAATGTTACTTACCTCAAGTAATTCAGACTAAATTCTAAATTTCTTAACAGTTACGAGTGTTCAGCCAGCAACACAGTGGGCACTGCAAAGAGGACAGTTCAGCTGAGAGTGCAAAGTGAAACTCCTGCACTTGCTCGACGCCCAACGGCACCTTTCCCGATTCCATCAACACATCGTCGCAATGGAGCATCGAGGATGCACTCAGTCACTGCCATGCATGGTTCAGCAGTCTACCTCCACTGTCCAGAGTCGTCAGGAAGGGCCACCTGGCAATTGCCCTCCAAAGCCATCATGGACCATCGACACAGGTCTTGCTAATGCCCAAAAATGATAGGCAATATGTTTATGATAGTTTGTGTTTTCTCTTTTAGTGCAGAGAGTCAAATTAAGGTTTTTCGTAATGGGACCCTGAGAATACTTCAGCTCACAGAGCATGATGGTGGAGCGTATCTGTGCATCTCACAGAGACCAAATGGGGAAAACATAGAGCTCTTCCAGGTCAGAAAAGAACCAGTTTTTTTCTTATTTTGTGTGACCAACTGCAGTGTGAATAAACAAGTCATGCTATTGCAAAATGGAATATAACATTATTTTTGAGTTGCTTAGGCATTTCCAAGAGGATTAGAAGCATGTTCTAATTTTTGGACATTTACTTTTACAGGTGCAGGTCTTGATGACCGCCCCCAGAATTGAACATGTGAGGACTGCACAGGCAAAGGTCACATATGGAGAAAACTTCCAGGTTGGTAAAAGGATAGAACCTTTATGTACTTTGAGGCAGTAGTTTGAGTTTCTCAAGTTCTGATTTTATTTACAATCATCATTGTTGCTTGTAACTATATGCTAAACATTAAGCAACATTCAGCATTGGGAAAACCAATGTTCCCCTGGTATGTGGAGGATTCATTGATCACTGCTGTTGAACAAAGTCACGACTAAATCGCACGGCCATTTGATGGCCTTTAAATAGGATGTTGCTTTTTGAGATGCAAGGGGTGTATTTCTGTCATGCAGGTCTATTCATGTCAGAATTTAATTTCAGGTAGACTGTGTGGCTACGGGTCTCCCAGACCCTGAGGTCTCTTGGAGCTTGCCTGATGGGACCTTGATCAACAATGCCCTTCAGTCAGATGATAGCGGCCAGCGCAGCCGTCGCTATGTCATTTTTGGCAACGGAACATTGTTTCTGCAGCATATTGGCAAAAGTGATGAGGGGGACTATACATGTTACGCCCAGAACAAAGTTGGAAAAGATGAGAGAAAAGTGAGCGTCAAGATTGAACCAAACCGTCCGAAAATAAGATTCAAATCACAGTCCCTTGTTAAAGTGAAGTTTGGTGAGGCAGCTAAGTTGACTTGTCAAGCTACTGGAGAGCCACCTCCAAAAATCATCTGGATTTCTCCCAAGAGTAATGTTATACAAATGAATTCAGAGAAATTCTGGATAATGGACGATGGGGCCCTGGTGGTTAAGAAAGTGAAGCTGGCAGATGAGGGGAAATATACATGTGTGGCGAGAAACTCAGCTGGTGATGATGTTAAAAACATAATGCTGGAGATTGATTCTCAGGAGCCGTTGATCAAAGGTATCAGTGGGCGAAGTACGACTAAAGTTTTGGTTATTTCTTACCAAAGTGCACTTTTGGACTGCAAAGTGGATGGTAAACCTGAACCAAGAGTCTGGTGGGTTACTCCCCTTGGCCATTCCCTCCCAGCCCCTTACCTTGGTGGCCGCTTCCAAGTCCACCAAAATAAAAGCCTGGAGTTGAGGGGAGTCAGAAAAGCTGATGAGGGCAAGTACATCTGTTTGGCAAAAAACAGTCTAGGCGATGCATCACTCTTAGTTGAGTTGGAGGTGGCATCTCACGCTGAGAAACCAATTTTTACCGTCCCTAACATTGAAATAATCCCAATTAAGCAAGACGGCAGGGAAATGATCCTGGATTGCAGAGCTCGTGGAAAGCCAGACCCGGACTTTGCCTGGGTGCTACCGAATGGAACAATGCTACTTCCTGGGTCAAAACTTCAACGTTTCATTCACGTCTTGGGAAACGGCTCTTTGAAGATCAGTCAACCAGAATTCAACGACAAAGGAGTGTATCGCTGCCTAGCAAAAAACGTGGCAGGACAGGCTGAAAAACGTTACTCTTTGGAAGCGGGCAGGAAGCCACTGATCCGAGGATCTTCAGGTATGTTGTATCATATCATTTTAGTTGGCATGGTGCTCAACTTATTTGTTGTTCTCTTGCAGGTCAGATAAAGATGAGCTATGGCCAGAACTTTGATTTACATTGCAGTGCCGATGGCTGGCCACAACCATCCATCAAATGGACCCTGCCTAATGGCCTAGTATTAGACAAGGCTCAAACTGTTGGTCGAGCATCTGTCCTTGCCAATGGGACACTCCAGCTCAGACAAGTTGCCATGTTTGACAAAGGAACTTACACATGTAAGGCCTTTAACTCTTTTGGGTCGTCAACAATGCTATATTCTGTTGCAGTCACCGTTTTCCCACCTCGGATCACCAGTGTCCTGGCTCCCATCACAAGGGTCCACCGTGGCTCACCAGTGGTGTTGCATTGTCTAGCGAGTGGTACTCCTCGACCCGATATTTCATGGACTTTACCTGGGCGAACAACACTGGTACCTCACAATCGCTTCACGGTGCAGGGGGGGATTCACATGACAGAGGAGGGCAGTCTCGTCCTACAGAACCCAGTGCTGACGAACTCAGGCATTTACAAATGCAATGCTAAAAATGCCCTGGGAACAGATTTTAAATCTACGTACTTGCAAGTTGTGTGAGTTTAATGATTGTCATTATTTATATGAACACACTCTCAGTAAGATGAAGACTAGAAGAACCCCACCCGATTGAAGTTTGCTGTGGAAACTTTCAAGAACTACTCGCAGCAGTCAAATTCATCTGCCTCCACCAACAACTCAAGATTGAAAATGTTACACTCACCACTGACAATCATTTACTGTGACTCATCATTTACCTCAACATGACCTGGTGCTTTGGAATTTCCCAGCTGGAATGGGGGAGTACCAGGATAATCGTGGACATAAAACTGGTTAACAGACCCCTTAAACTCATGAGCAGTTTTTTTTTTTTTTTTTTGTACCATACATCTTGTTATCCCACGTAGCAATCCGGTTTGAATAAATAAAAGTTTTTTTAATGTTAATTTCATCTTCTCTCTTTCATAGTAATAATAATAAATGTGCCTGACAATTGTCAATAGTAAAAAGAAGCATATAAGCAATGCAGTTAAACTTGGAAGGAATACATATAAATTATTTTGTAGCATTATACCGTAGCACAGTGGTGTATTCATGTGTGTGTAAAGATGTGCATGCATACAAATACAAGCCATGTCTCACTGGTGGTTTGTTTTCACCAGAATGTGATCGTCCCACTGAGACTCAGAGCCAGACAAACTGGCTTTTACTGAGGAAGAAGGGAGCTTTGTCAGACATTAGCATTCAAATGGTTCAGTGTGTGTGTGTGTGTGAAGGAGAGAGTGAGTATGTTTGTATCTCTGTGATTGTCTGTGACAGACATTTCACCCATTTATGTGTGCTTATGTGAGCATTTTTGCGACCGATGTCATGTGCCATGCAGACAGTATTGCAGTGGCCTGAGCAGATGCTGGTTGAGGAGGATCTACAGTGGTGTGGTTACAAGTGGTGCTGCATTATTGGATGTACAACACAATTCTCTTGAATGCTTTTGGAGACAGCTTATGGTAGAGGAATGAACACTCACCTCATAGGAACAGCTCGGATGGGAATTCCTGCCGTCAGCATGGTCATTGTATACTCTCTAACCTCGCCACATTTGTAGCATTGTGCTTTGAATACAACAGTCCATTTTAGTGCGGGCGTTCATTGTCACCTGCCAGAGCTCACCTTTGCCATCATCATAGTGGTATTCAGCATCTCGAGAGACCATGCCTGTCCGGTGGAGTACATGACACATCATGGCTGTTGACTTACTATTTGCAAAAATCGCAAGATTACATTTACCCTGAGAGACGATTTGTGACACTGTCCTGTGCTGCGGATTTGAGGTCATACATTGCACTTAAACAGGTCTGGAATGTCCTCCAGTCCTGTTCAATGAAGCCCAGCGGACAATGGAATGTGATCGTGCAGGCAGCTGATCAAATCACATGACTCAATAATGTGAGAAAATCTCTTTCACCTTCAGACTGCCACCATATCAGGTGCATTTTTCCTGAGTGCCATACTAGTGGAAGAAAAATGGTTTGTTCTGAGCAAGCAGGTGCAAAACTACGAATTCTGAATTAAGAATCGATTGGGTCCAACCTACAGGATTCTGGTTAGGAATCTGGACTGGAATTACAAGACTTCAAATGAAATTTATTACAAGAGAACAGAGAAATTCTGCTTAGCCGCAATGGCTTTAATACTAAAAATAGCCCAAACTAAAAGTAGCTCAAAGTAAAAGTAAATTCTAAATGATGTATTTATCCATAATTGTCAATGATAATGTGTGCATGAATGAATGGAATAGACTGTTTGGAAAACATTAAAGTGATCATTTGGAATTTCATGGAATTTAAATTCTGTTCACAACCTCTATTCAGATCGATCAATTCAAATTCATGGAATTAATTTTGAATCTGGGCGAGAATCTCAGTGCCATTTGGCAGGAATGCTGGGTTCTGAGAGTAAATTTCACATCTGAATAATGACACATGCTCAGAACCACACACACCGACACGAGGCAAAATATTGAAATAAAAATCGCGCGCGCGTGCGTGTGTCTGTGAGCGTGCGCCTTCCTGCTCTCCCCCCTCCTCCTCAGCATCCGTCCATCCATCCATCCCCCCTCCGCCGTTTCTCTTCACTTACGCAGTCTGGTGACCACATCGCCTCCTCCGGCATCATGACCAACGATTCCCCGGAGGAGAGCCGCGCCGGAGGAAGAACAGTTCCACGCAGGAACCGCGCCGACGACAATGTCACCATCCTGACGTCTTCCACGGATTACTACCGAGGGAACCGGAGCCGGGCCGGCAGCAGCACAGACGCCGGGCCAAGCCTGACATCCTCGGTGGAGCTCAGCTCCTCCCTGGAGCTGAGCATCCAGACGCGGATCTTTAAGATCATCGTCATCGGAGACTCCAACGTGGGCAAGACCTGTCTCACCTTCCGCTTCACCGGAGGCAGCTTCCCCGATAAGACCGAGGCCACCATCGGGGTGGACTTCAGGGAGAAGGCAGTGGAGATAGAAGGAGAGACCATCAAGGTAAAGCTGAAGGCTGGTCCACCCCTACCTCCCTCTCTCCACCCTCCTCCTCTCCGAGCGTTTTGTCTCACAGATCGCTCCCAACCTCCTTTTCCTACAAAGAGCGCAGTCCTGCGCAGCTGTGCCGTTCAAGAAACAAAGAGCTTTTGTACACGAGCTCGACACTGATATTGAGCTTATATTTCGCAATATCCTCGTGTCAAGTTTTGAGTTCAGCTCGAGGATTGAGGTGGATGTTGATCATAACAAAAACAAGAAATCCATCTAGCGGTCAGTTCCAGAGCTGAAATAGAAATAAAAAATATGAGCATCTTGTTGTGCCACTTTAAAATATCTCAATAACAACACTCAGGAGTGCCCAGACCAACGATGGTTTTTATTTATAAGTCGCGCACCAAAGTGCAACAAAGAGATTGAAAAATATGGTACGTTTCATAACCAGGAAGTAAAGTGAGACTCAGCCAATATGTTCATTCAGAAGTGATTGTCCAGGTCACTTCACATTTTAATTTGGTAGAATTGCAGTATCCTGTCTTCCCTCTTAAATATTAACATGACATAGTAAGGAATGCCACCATACTTTCTTCTATTCTTGTGTTCATTTACTTCTGAAAAAATGCAGACCACATTTTATACTTCTTAAATAAGTGCATTGTAATTTAGCTTTTTGCAAAAAAAAAAAAAAAAAGTGCCAGGAATTGTTTTACAAGTTAGTTGACCCTGGGTGAAGACCATGAGTAATCCTGAGCATCATGAGCATCACCAGCTCTATGGTTTCCAGTGATGAGTTGGGGCACAGTGATTGTTTACTCAGGACTGTCTTTTAGAGACGCTAAAAATACTCCATCGTTTATTCAAGAGTCAGACTCATCAGTGTAGAGGTAATGTTGTCAGCAGTCATCAAGAGACTCCCAGAATCAAGTCCAAGGCCTGTTCATAATAAATATATGGTACCTGTGGTTTAATGTTTTAGACAATATTTACATCAAATGTGGAGTGAAACTCATCCAAATCTATGGATCTTGTCTCAGCAACGGAACATGTAAACGTATCATCCTCCTCGGATGCCCATGAAAACTGCCTTTTAATCGGTCCATCTATTCCGTTAATAAACTCTGAAACTTATTATTTGTTGTTGCTTGTTTTCCACATCAGTGGCCCTTTTATGCGTCTAAACAAAGTGCAGCTCCGACAGTACCAACAAACTATACAATCTGATGATGTGTTTAAATACAGTACGAGTTATAGTGTAATTCATGGGTTTGAAAATTCACCCCTTGCACATGCATATTTATGTACTCCTTACTTTATCAGAAACAAACAATGAAAGCAGAACATGCACAATGTTTGAACAAAGGGGGCGTACTTGAAAGAGGGCACTTTGGGTTGAAAGACCGTGATTGATTTTGGCGTCGTCTGACCTTGGAGAGAATATGTCTGACTCAGGTTAAGAGAAGGGCAGAGTTCAGCAGTATAAGAATACTGGAAGAAGCCTCTAACATTTTGAATGACTTGTGAGCAGATTTTCTTTGTGTTGCAAAGAAGAGGGTCATTACCACAACTAAAAGTCAGTTACGGGGATTGGTTACCTCTGTCCCAGCTGGTTTATCAGTCATTTCTTTGAAATTACTGAGAGCCAAGAACCACAATCAGAACCAGAAGAACCATATAGCGAGATGGAAACCCAGATACTCAGGCTTTCATTGCCCACTTGATGGCACTCCCCGCTGTAACAACTCCAACACCTATGTCATTGAAAACTAACATCATCTTTAAACCAAAAGTGCCACCTAGTGAGCTCTGAAAATCAGGACCCTGTTTCATGGACCCTCATCAGTCCATCACCACAAGTCTGAATCATGAAAAGCACATTAAAACCGGTAGTAGGCACAGAAAATCAAATCAGACAGCAAAAGATGATGTCAGTTAACCATCACTTATTTGGCTTTTTACCAGCCAGAGCCATGTTTTCCCTACAAATCCTGCGTTCCAGACACTCTGACCTTTGTCAGTTTATGGAGTTACTTCTTTGAGTCTTTCCTTAGAAATTAGCTGAACACGGAAAAAAATAAAATGCATAAGTTTGAAATATTATGTGAGGTGTGACTAACAAAACATGTGTCATTTGACCTGGCAAATTATGTGCAGAAACCTTCTGTTGTCATCCTTCACTTTCATGCAGCTCCCCACGAATGCAGTCGGAAAATACCACAAGAGAATCAGATAGGGTCACGCCTATTTTAACAGAGTGATTGGTGTACCACCTTTTTGTCCTCTCAATTTGTGTGTGTGTGTATATGGGTTTTAGGTACAGGTGTGGGATACCGCTGGGCAGGAGAGATTTCGCAAATCCATGGTTGAACACTACTACCGCAACGTCCACGCTGTTGTCTTTGTGTATGACGTTACCAAAATGGCTTCCTTTCGTAACCTTCAGACTTGGATAGAGGTGAGTACCTGCTACTTTGCCAAAGAAAATTATTGTTTAGATAATTTTATATTTTGTACATATTTTTTATGCTTTTTCAAATAATAATAATCTTGCCATTGTCTGTTCGGTGCATCGCTAATTCAGTAACTAGAAATTGATTAAGCGTCTAGTGAAGCAATAACCTGGATACCAGACAGATGAAGTTTATTTTGGATACATTTTGGTCAACAATTTATGGCAAATGCATTCAATATTATTTGAATCTGAATTAACAGCAAGTGAACCTCTCCAATGTTTATACAATCAATGGCAACAGGTTCAATGAAACCCTACAGTTTTTATTTTTCCAAGCTAAAGATACAATAGAAATCTCAAAATGAAGTGCTACATTCATTCAGGTTAACTGAGCAGCAGCTGAACAGACAGCGTTGCTCTAATATTTAACAGCAGTGTTGGAGAGATTTCTCATGTTGCTGTTGTATTGTACTTCACCTTTACTACAAACTAGCAGCTACCTCCGCTGCTTCCACTCCGACATTCCCCGTGCTGTTTTGTCTGCTGCTGGAGCGCAGCGATGATGTCATGGCATGGTGTCACAGACTGGCTGAGTAACATCTGTCATCATAAGAGTGCAGATAAACACATTTAAGGGCTGTCGTGATGAAATATAATGCATTATTGTCTCACATCAAAAAAGTCAGTTGGTAATATATATATATATATATATACACACTAACCGCTATACTCCCAAAAAGTTACGTGTTGGGGACGCAAAAGTCGGAGTTCGGAGAGCACATATCGATATATTTATCACACATATACAGTTACTGAGCTACAAATGTGACATGAGTGTGTCTCTCACCCCAGTTGGGTGAGCATTGGCAGCCTTGCAGAATATTTGAACGACTTGTCATTGTACTGGAGTGTTGCTTACTTCGACCTCACTGACTCATTTTAGTGCCCTCCCAGTTTGGTTCCGCATACAATAGTCTGAACACGGGCTGTTTCGAAAGAAAACATTGAGGTTCTGAGAGTTTGGGCGGTTCAGGTTTTAAAACCAGAACCGCGTCACTGTGACCTCCATGAGATTCTGCCAGTAGCCAGGGATGAAGTTTCTTCAGTGGCAGGATGTAGGCATCCTGGATTGAGCAATCTGTGATCCTCCAGTTGCCGCTCCCTCAAAGCGAATGAACTTGAAACAATGCACTGCAAGGTGCATGCATTGTTTTGGTCTGATCTGGTCTGGTCTTTGTATTTCTATGTGAATTCCTCCCTGTGAGATCAATAAAGTATCCATATATCTATGTAACTGGTCATGTAACAAAAGTGTTTTTCAATCACAAAATCAATGCATTCAGTAAAGTCAATGAATATGTCCGTTCGATATTGGAAAATGTGTTCTTTTGCAGGAGTGCAACGGTCATCGGGTCTCGGCGTCAGTACCCCGAGTCCTGGTGGGAAACAAGAGTGACCTGGTGGACCAGATTCAGGTCATTATACCCATTGTCACGAATGAAACCACATTAGGATTTTGACTGAACACTTGTCCTCTCCAGGTGCCATCCAATATGGCGTTAAAGTTTGCAGACTCTCATAACATGCTGTTGTTTGAGACATCTGCGAAGGACCCAAAGGAGATTCAAAACGTGGATGCCATCTTCATGTCCTTGGCCTGCCGACTCAAAGCCCAAAAGTCTCTGCTGTACAGAGACGTGGAGCGAGAGGACGGAAGAGTCCGACTTGCAGAAGAGACTGAAACAAAGAGTAGCTGTCCCTGTTGAGAGAAATAGAAGTACACACATTAATAGGAAAGTAATTATTCATGTAACGTGTACAGTGTTGGATAAGGGACAAGAGGTACTTTTGGGGTAACATTGATGCTAAAGAAGGTTTGAATCAGGAACAGCGGAAAAACACTGACGATCTTGGAAAGAGATGATAGAGGAGAGAAAGTGAGTAGTGACAAAGGGAAACATTTATAGACCACTGAGGACGCACCAGCTTCACTGCTGGGACAGTCAGCAGACACTGCGATTATGTTTGGACAGCAGCCTTTCTCTGTGGCTGGTAGGTTTTTGAATTGTTTGCCATTACAGCAACAATAAATTCTTTTGTCAACAGTCTGCACCCACTGTTCATACAAGTCTCCATTTGTTCAATGGATCTTTAAAGCTGCCTTAAAAACTGCCTAATGGTCTTCATATACACAGTGGGCATTTTTTCCTCTATAGTTTATGATCACATGTCAATGTATGCTGTGATCACTGTGAGAAACTTAAACCCTTATGAAGTCTCAACTCTCAAGACTTTTGTTCTTGATTCCACTGATCTGTTTTCAACCATATAGTGTAAACTTCAGTTTCACACTGCCGTCCAGCACATAACATTAGACTAGTCTGAATACCTCCGTGGATTGAGTTCTAAAGTGAGGGATGTTTTTCAGCAGTTATGTACCACAAAACTTGATGTGATCTAACGCTGAGATTGAACACGGTTATTTGTTGTGTATTTGACCTGTCTGTTTTTGGTTCTGTTTTTTTTTTTTGTGCTATGGCGAAAGGACATACAGTAACAGAACTGCGACACATGCAGAAATGCAAATCCTGCTTGGAGTCCATAAGAAATGAAAGCTTCCTACCATGGGGGATTATTGAGCGCCTATGATGTGACTCTAGATATGTGCAAATAATAAAGAGTCTCTTATTGAAATTGAAACAGGTTGTTTGAGTGTCATCTGAAACTCAGCCTAGTTTGGTAGAGAAAGTTTTTATTGAATTGCTGCAACTGCATTGCAAGCTGCCTTGGTTAAAAGCATTACTGAAGTACTATATAGTCTACGCTATGTGTACACAACATGTACATGTACATAACACCACTCAGTTGAGCCTGTCTGTGCACTCTGCTTTGTGTCAGACTGTTTGTGCCACTTGGACTTCACTGGAGCTCTGTCTGAAATGGTAAGACAACAGCAACTGTCACACCACCTCCATACAATGTGGATTATTTTGAATTATTAAAGACAAATTTTTTTGAAAAAAAAAAAAAAAAGATCACATGAAGGAGACGAGGAAGAAAAGTTGGGCACTGCCGTAAACAGAATTCAAGATAGTCAAAAAGTAACTGAGGTGACCCTGAGGTGGCTGTGGATCAGGAGAGCCAAATAATGGGTGCAATTGAAGAACCAGATCACAAGGCAGGGCTTAATCAAGCCTGGCGAGGGGACCCTGGATTTCCATCACTGAATATGTTTCCATGAGCACCCCTGGTTGGTGAATGTCAGATAAAAGAAAATAAATTACGAAGCTATTTATGGATTATAGACAGGTGGAATAATAAACAAATCGTTTTATATCCCCCATTTGAGAATTCTAGATTTGAAATTGCACAATTTTTCTGGATCAGTATTGATCATCATTATCTGAAAACAAATTTCATGTATCGCGTTTTGGACTAAGTTTTGATAATAATAACAACAACAATAATAATAATGGGTGTTCCGACGTGAACCTGTCTGTTACTGTGTCACCTGTAGGTGGCAGTAATGTCCAGTCCGGTGTAGCGACAGCATGGCTATTGAGCTAAAGAAGAAGCTGGTGACGACACTGGCAGCATCAACGAGCTAGTCGAGTGAGCCAAATACACGCCACGTATATTCATATGTCAACAAAGCTACTTCAAACAGAAGTGCGAGTCGGCGGTAGTGTTAATAAATCTATGCTAAATATTTGCTCTTTTGTATAGCTGACACGTTATTTAGATCAGATATTAAGGCAAGTAGCCGAGCTTGCTTCGGCTAGCCAGCTAGCTAACTACTCGCTTTGATAACAGTAGTTAGCTAGCTTATGTCATGGATGAACTGATTGTGGAAGTGAGAGGGACTAGCGGGGCCTATTACAAGGTAAGCGTTGACATTTTAACACCTTGTTTGGTTCATTTTTGGGGGGAAAATGCACAAATGAGTGAGCCTCGAACAGTCGGTTAATTTCGTTAGGTACATTGGCGTCTATGGTTTGGACCGAAATGCTGCCATTGAGCATGTTTTAACACAAAGCTGTCTCGTATTTATGTCTTTAAATGCATTCAAATCGTATGTGGAGTGACACATTCCGTATGAATAGACTGTGGTTCCTGCGGGAGCACCTCGCGTATTATTGTGGACAGTGATGCTTTATAGCTTATGCTGCTGGCCACAACCTTTTCATTTCAGTGTTATATTCAGTTGTTATAGCTAGTCTTTTTCATATACGTTATTGTATGGGAATCATCAGACAAATTATTTTGTCATGTTGTAGAGATTGATAAGGACGTCAAACCTGTAATTCAAAAACAATCCGATGAAATTTCATTCCCCTCATCAGTGGCTATTTCTCTTCGAAAGTACCCTGTGAGAATCGTATTTTGAAAATATTACTATATCAGGTCTAACACACTCAGTGGGCATTAAGAAGAGTGTAATTGTTAATGTAGTTAGTGTACTCAATTATTCATTATTTGCTAGTCCCTTTTCATGTGCCCACAGCCGCACCACTGTGAAAATGGAAACTTTAATGTCATTGGGTCATTTTTCATTTTCTTATTTATTTAATTGTGCTGATCTTGCAAAAAGTGACAAATGGCTATAAAACCACAACCTTGCATGAAAATCCCTCACCTTTCAGTAACATTTGCCTTTTTGAAGTAGAAATAGGTGACCTATAAATGATATATAATAAGTATAAAACCATGTGCATTTGTCAGATGCTGACCAACTGAAGCTGAAGACCGAAATTAGTAATTAAATCATTAAAACATTTTTTTTTGTATGTCTAAGTTACCCACTCTGTTTACCTCGGCTTAGTTAACGTAGATGATTTGAGTCATTGAATGAAGACGGCAAGAGTACAATGTTAGCTGCAAAAACTATGGTGGAATAATCATTAGTCAATGCTACTAGCTTGATAGTTTGTCCCAAATTATCTTTGTGCTTGTATAGCTGATGCCAAATCAACAAAAAGAAACACCTGTTATGGTCTGCAACTCATATTAGCAGGACATATGGATCTTCTGGTTTTTGGTATTGTAAACCTAAAACACACCTGACTAAAATGAAGTTCACGTTTTATGCTAATAAATATAGCACAAAACAATCTTCACAGTTCAGTATCAATACATATGCAATATATATACATGCTCCAGGATAAAATCCTGAAATGCAAGTTAATAAGAGGAGCAGTCGGTTTTATGGTGTGTTTTTGTTTGTTGTCTACAGGTTTAGGAGCAACTGTTTTTTTCCCCTGAGTGCACCTAATCCCAAAACTCTTATTTCGACCCCTGCCTTGGTCAACATTGCTCTTGCATCTACAGGCTGTATAGTAAATCATTGATGAACTGAACTCTTCGTTCCGTATCACTAATTAAATCAAAGGATTTTAGTAGCAACATCAAGGTGTCAGAAGTGTAACATCAGAGTAAATCTGTATAACTTCAAAGCACATCTATGGCTCCGCTGTACTTAAACTGCAGTGACTCAATACCCAAACAGTGTTAAGCCAGTCCTCAACAGCAACCCCATCAAGGACAGTGTGATCTCATTTGAACGGCTATATTTGAGAAAATAGTGAATTGTGTTCTTGACGTTGCTCAGTGATGTAAGCAATGCTTTTTTCTGAAAGGTTATAAGTAGAAAACGCGCACGGCGACACCTCGTGAAACAGTAGTGACATTTAGGAAACAATTGTTTGTCCCTGAAAGGACAAATCAGAACACACGTCAAATTGTTTTCATTCACCAACAAAATGGCTTCACAATATTTTTCCTTATCAGTCGCAGATCTGGAAAAGATCCGGTCTGCTAGTAAACTGGTCATACCAAAGCTGTACAGTAGAGAAGAATTAATTGAAAACTATACCAATCGCAAAGATAAAAAAATGAATATGGGAGCAATTAAGGCTTATGAAAAGATGCTTGAAGAAAAGCAGAATATTGAACTTGCAAAGGAAAACCATCTTAATATGCTTGCTGCAGAGGAGGTTGAGCGTAAAAAACAGGAAAAAGAAGCACTTCTTGAAAGATCTAACATGCAGACTTTGTTCCAAGACCCTCATGTCAGGGAATTCAATGCTTTAGTTATAAAAACTCAAATTTATAAAGAGAATGATGAATTATTGAAGTTAAATAGGGAACATAATTCAATGGCCAGGGAGAGAGAGCAACGGTTTGATCGAGAAATGCTGCGCAAGAACATTGAAGCATTGCAACAGACCAATGATGGAGCTCAGCAAAGGCGGCAAAAAAATGTCGATCTTGCAGAACAACTGAAGGAACAGGTGAAGGACAAGAGAAGAAGGTATCATGAAATGTACAACCGAGACAAAGAAAAGGAAGAGTACAGATATCTTTATGAACTTGCCAAGGAGGATGACCTCTGTCAAGAGCAATTAGCCCTTCAAGCCAAAAAAGATCTCAATAAAGAATTGCTGGATGATATAGCCAAACGCAAGGTCCATAAGCAGAAAGAGGCGCAAGTGCAGCACATCCAAGAATTGGAAAGGAAACTAGCTCAATTAGACATAGAAGAAAAGAAAAAACAAAGGGAGAAATTTAGTAAACAGGATGAGGAAAGGTCAAAGCTTTGGATTAACAAACAACTTGTTATGGAGAAGTTTTCAGAGAATATGAAGGCACAAGCGGATGCCATAGCCATGGAGGAGACGAAGAGGCAGGCTGTGAAGGCGGCTCAGGAAGAGACGTTCTTGGCAAAGGAGAAGCAAAATAAGGAGCGAAGGGCTGCTATGACAAATGAGCTTTTAGTTGACTATAGGCGCCAAATGCAGGAAAAAGAGCAAAGGAAAAAAGAGGCTGAAGAGAAGAAATATGAATTGTTGAATGCTGTTCTGGATTCTGATAAATTGCAAATGACTCTACACAAGCAGAGAGGTCAGAGATCGAAATATACCTTGGCGCCATATGTGGAGGCAAATTTTGCCATGATTGCAGATCGGGAGGCTCGGGTTTTGCAACAGCAAAAGGAGGATCAAGAGCTTGAATTAATGAATGCAAAACTGATCGCTGAAAAAGACAAACTTTTTAAGAAGTACATCAACTTCCAGAGTCGGAGAGCAATCGATGAGAATCGAAATGCAACGGAGTTAATGTCATTTAGCAAAGGATATCATGGACCCATCCTGAGCTAGTAAACCATTGGTTTCCTGTTCACCCTAAGGCAATGAGAAGCCGTCAGAAGATCCACATTGAGAATACACACTACAAACATCCTGCTTCATCTTCTACATACATACCCTTAAAATGAGAAGCTGCTGAAAGTTGATGAAAGAGGATCCTGGTGTCTTTGGAATGAACTGACATCGAAAGTAAAGCCCAACTAACTCCCATTTAAACTTGCTACACCAACATTGGGGGTGGGCGATATGGGTAGTTCACGATTCAATACAGTGGCGACACGACAACATCGCAAGACACTATGTCTGATATATTACAAGACATTTTGTCAGTGATAAATCACAATAAATGTGACAAAATCAGGAAAAAATGCTTTTAAATAGGAAAAAAATGTGATAAAATGAATCAAATGAGTCACATCATGTGTGGCGCTGCTTCAGAAGTGTCACGGAGTTGTGGCACTTGGGCTAGCTTGTGCATATCAAGGCAACGAACAGGCAGATGTCGATCATCTTAATTTGGAGTTGAATGTTTTTTAACGTCTGGAGTTCATTTCTTGATGTTGATGTTTTTTTTTTTATCTCTCATGTCTGTGTTCTTGATTTAATCCCCGTATCCTGCTGTTTTCCTCCTTATCCTTCATGCTTCCTTCTCAATCTTGCCGGGTCCGGTGTAACGACGATAGCCCCTAGCAGTGCGTTGTTTATCCAGTGACTGCTGAAAATGTGAAAGCCTGAACAGTTTCATGTCCCTCACCAGTCAATGTATAAAAGCAAAAGTAAGATTCAGAGCGAAGGGGCAAACTAGGATATGTTTGTGAATGGGGTTGTGAAGAGATTTTAAATTTGAACTACTAAAAATATTTGTGTTGTAATAAATGTCTATATTTACAGTCACTGTGTCAATTATTTGTTGCGACACAGGGCGCAACAATATATTGCAATATCAATTTTTTCCCACCCCAAACCAACATAGTTCTTATTTTGATCAAGTTAAAAGGTTGATTGTTCTGCTGTGCAAAATCACGTCAGTTATAGATAACAGCATGTGAATCTGGAACGTTTTGGTGAGACGGACCCAGACATGCTGTGCAATAAATGCAATACCTACACATTTAATAATATGGTATTTGTTTCCTATATGTATGCTAACTTGCATATTTTATTGTAAACATTGCTTAACCTGTGGTGCAACACGTGTATGATTGTTGTCAATCATCTGTCACGTGACGTGAGCAAAGAATGGTACCAAAGCCTTTTCCTCAACTGCGACGTTTTTTTTAAGGACATTCTGTTGGGTTTGCAAGTGAAATTGATGTGACCCCACATGACTAATGATTATGTACTCGATTATTGGACTGGGCAAATGTTCAGACCATAGTTTTTAGTGTCATTGATTGCTCATAAAATATGCTCTGTCTGTAGTGTCCTAAATACATAGGGATATTTGTATATCTGAAATGTCATTTGTCACAAACCATTACTAGCAAAATCCTCCTAAATCCCCCATGTCAAAAATAATAATCATAAAAAATACATACCCCTGGTCACTGTGCACTCAGGATGCAATGTTACGTGTCACAGATTTTTTTTTCTTCAGTTGCTTTCAATGAAAATATGGATTGAAACAACTGGCTTATTGACTGTGTGAAAATCGCTTAAAACTGTATTTGTAATGTTGATATTTTGTCCATTGTCATATATTATCGAATAATTTGAATAAGACATCATGCATAGAATACACAACTTCAACAGTCTGTCCTTTTGTGGCAGAACAATAGAAGCTTACCTGTTTGTATGGGACCTGTACTGAATGATGTGGAAGATAGATATGGTTGTCACATGAAAGAAATATCCTGCCCAGTGTTGGTTTACATGACCAATCTTTGGAGTTATCCAATAGTGGTCACATATGTCTCCTCAGTAATGATCACAAGCGAAGCGAAGAGCTTGAGAGCGGGGATTCTTAACCTATTTGATCTCAGGGCCTACTTTTTCCAGAACAAATAGACCCGATTCAAGTAATAAGACTTATAAGTAATAAGTAATAAGTAATAAGATTTGTTGCTCTTGATTTCATTTGTGTTCAATCACCATATTTAATCTACTTACACATAAACAAACCCAAACCTTGTTAAATGACATGAAACCACGTCATCATTGAAAAGTCACTGCCACCATATGTGGCAAATGTATTAAAACTGAGCGTCACTCGGCCCTCACGGCCCAGAGATGTGAAAACAAAAAGCTCTCTCAGAGGTCCTTGTGGCCCAACCATGGGCCTATGGTTAAGAGTCGCTGCTCTAGAGGACCTTGGATGTCCTATTTGAAATTGAGCATTACCTTCACAGCAGTAAAGCCTCACATTAACAGGATGTTGTTTTTTGTCTAAAGACATTTCAGAACCTTGCAATCAAGTTCCTGAAGCCTGTTGTTTTTTGTATAACCATTAAACCCATTATCTGCTGGGAATAAATTCATTTTCATGTTGCATTTTGCCAAAATGCGAGAGTGGAGTGTTAATGATGTGTTCTCTCTATTCTTTCCTAGGCATTTGTAAAGGATGTTCACGAAGGATCCGTTAGTGTGGCATTTGAAAACAAGTGAGTAATAAAATACCCTCCAAGTACTTGAACAGTTTCCAATGAAGTAACATTTCCAATCCTATCAATGTATTGGCTAGTTGGCAACCAGAGCGGCAGATCCCACACCAAGATGTGCGGTTTCCCCCTCCAACAGGATTCTGCAAGGATATCAATGAGAATGATGAAGTTGAGGTAAGACGGGAAGATTTCTGTGGACATTGCTTTGCTGCCTTCCTCCTGCATTGGCCACAGTAACATGAAAGATTATAACCCTGAAGTATTGCTTTTGTCCAACTATGAAAAAAATTCCCTACCTTTGGCTGCATAAGGTGTTAATATGTGAGAGTAAGAGAAATTTGACTTTCTAGATCATCCAGTTACTGGTTTGATAAACTTGGCGACAAATTAACTGCCACGTTCGGAGCCAAGAGTGTATCCTGTATCCTGTGACTATATTCAGACATGTCACTAATTCACATTTAAACTCTTGTTTAACAGCATATTTCAAATAATTCAGTTTAGCATGGACTTGCATTGTGTGGCCCATGAATTCAATTTACGTTTTTATTGGACAGGTCTATTCCAGAGCCAATGACAAAGAGCCATGTGGTTGGTGGATGGCCAAGGTTCGCATGGTCAAAGGAGAGGTAAGCACACATCTATTGGAACCGTTAATGCAGTTTAATCTCTTTCTTGAAAAGTTCTGCAGTAATGTTTTTTTGTTTGACGTAAATCCTGGTTTAACCACCTGATCTCTACACTTGACATCCAGCATCCTTGGGTCTAAAGCCTTTTATTCTGTGCAAGTAGTCTGCCCTAAAATTATTCAACCTTATGAGCGTACTGCTGAGTCATCTCGGTTTTCGATTCTACATTCTTTTCTTTGTTCACTTCCTTTCGTCAAGGGGACTCTTTATTCACATGCCTTTTTGCAACTGAACTGGTCTTCATAGTCTAGTCATATTTATTTTCTTGGCTGCCAGAGCAAGAACAGTTTCCTTTTCTAACATTCTTCATCGGACATGCTCCATCCGGCCTCTCTATTTCTGGACTTCTTCATGATTCATCCTTCTGATAAACATGTTTCTTACCTTGTCATGCCGATTAAAATCAAAGCATCTTCTCAGTTTTTTTAAACACATGCAAAAATAGACAGGTTATGTTGTGTAAACATAAGTTCACACAATCCTATAGGTGGCATTCAAAATTTGGCTTATTTGCTGTTAATGCTCACTGTGTTTTTGTTCCCCCCTTCTACAATTAGAGGTTTTTCCTCAATGTCTTGTGACAGCTCAGTAAAATTTAGGTTTGTTCTGGCGTGGATTAGAATTCAAGGCATAATGAGGAAACATGTACCTTTCACTGCTGGCTCTATGGCTAATAGCATGATGCAGTATGTCTTGTGTTCTTTCTGTCTTAATTTGTTTCATATCATATTAATTCTTTGGGTAAGGCTACAAATGCACTCAGGCACACCGAAAAAGTGCTGCGAATAAAATGCAAAGTATGTGATTTTGGTGGAAAGTATAGTGCAATTCAAACCATTTTGTTTTGTGTTTCTCTGCAGTTTTACGTGATAGAATATGCAGCATGTGATGCTACCTTGAATGAGATTGTGACACTGGATCGGCTAAGGCCGGTAAACCCCAACAAACCAGCCAGTAAAAATACGTTTGTCAAGGTGAGACTGGATGTTCCAGAGGACCTACGGCAAATGTAAGTCTTGTTTGTATTCACGTAAACATTTGCAGGTGTATCGTTAAGTGGGAAAATAGTGCTACATTTGAAATAGTCACTGTTAGCTGTCACTAATAATCGCATTGGGAAAACAATGGCCCACAATGCCAACTGTCATTTTTCTCTGACCATATTTAATAATTACTTGAATAATTACTTTGGAATTCTTTGTACACTTTCCCAGGTGCTCCAAGGAATCAGCACACAAGGACTTCAAAAAGGCTGTAGGTGCGTTCAGCGTCACTTATGACTCAGAGAAGAAACAGCTGGTCATTCTGGTTAGTAAATAATTTTCTTGTTGGTGTCAATGCTGCTGAGTTAATGATGTCATTTTTATTGAACTGACTTGAATATGAGCCTTGAGTTTATTGATGCGTGTCATTGGTGAAAAACCAAAATCAATCCTGTTCATTGAGCCTGCCTTGTTTTTGGAAACTTGAAATTATATCATACTTTAGTGACCTGTCCTCCTCAATTAAAAAAACCCCTGATCTTTCGTTTCTTGAGTGTTCTGAAAATTGCCCATTGTTTTGGATTAATGTAACAGTTCAGGGGTCTTCACCTGTTCCCATGGCAACTGTGTCCCTTTGGAAAAGTATCGTCCTCTTTGCTTAGCACTTTTGTTCAAAACCTTAGATGGATTGTGTGTGGCTTGTTACAAATTTTGTTCATCATTTCTTAACAGTCTGTGAATGAATTTACAACAAAGAGGGCCAACATGATGAGCGACATGCACTTCAGGAGTCTTCGGACCAAACTGTCCCTCATGTTGAGGAATGAGGAGGCTTCAAAGCAACTGGAGGTACAAACCCACACTGAAATGAAAACTAACCTGTTGCTTGACTGGTTGGCTCTGTCACTGTGTTTAAGAGCTCAAGACAGTTGGCGTCCCGGTTCCATGAGCAGTTTGCTGTTCGGGATGATTTAATGGGTCTCGCCATCGGGACTCATGGGGCCAACATTCAACAGGCTCGAAAAGTCCCAGGCGTCACCAATATCGATCTAGATGAAGAAACGTGCACTTTTCACATCTACGGAGAGGTAAGACTGGCCAGGCAGCTGATAAAAATGCCAAAATCATCCAGTAAATTACAGCACAATATTGCTAAGTTTATTCATATTTAACGCTTCATTGTCTTGCTATATTGTTTGTAGGTTAGGAACTAATGGTATTTTGTTATTGATTTTACAATATATTACAATATATTGTTGAATATGGGTAACTATCCTCTTGGGCTGTGTGTTACTTTTCTGCTACGTAAAAACATCCAGGGGATTCTCTGACTTGGTTCTCTGCACTACCACATCAGGGAGGAGTTATCACGACCGATTCAGTACTCCATCTCTACATCCATCTCTGCAGCGGGAGGAACACAGACCCAGATGAAGCATGAGGAAAATCTGGAGGATTTTATGTTCATAATCATAGTTATAAGCGCAATTCAAGAAGATCTTCAACAATGCCATCCGTACAGAGACGAAGAGTGCAGTGACACGTGATCTAAGCTTGTTAATTCAGCATTTCACATGATTATATTCTTAACTAAAATTGACTGAATTGTTTTATTATTCACTATTGATCGCTCAACAAAGCACTTCCCTCAACACACTGACACGCAGCTGCTGCAGACATCCGTTCATTCATTTATTCATTCAAGGCAGCCACAAACTAGTGATCCGCTCAGCTTCAGGTGGAAATTGAAAACTCAGCAGCACTGTATATGCTGTGAACTGCTGCCATGTTATCATTATGATGGGCACCATGCTTGACATCAACGTGAGCACTAAACATAGAGTTATGCCAGATCGGCAATTTTTCAACACTTAAAGAGGCTGAATCGGATCGACACCAGGATCTGCATCGGTGCATCCCTAGTTGTAATGCATGTGCAGGAAAGGAGGTTACAATGTTGGTGTTTTGTTTAGGATCAGGATGCTGTCCGTGTAGCCCGAAGCTTCCTTGAGTTTTCTGAAGATGTCATCAAAGTTCCACGCAATTTAGTGGGTAAGAAAAGTCGTTCCTGGGTGTTGAAGACTGGCATGTTTGTCCATTGTTTAAATTCTTCCTCTTGATTTTATGATCCCAAAGGTAAAGTCATTGGGAAAAACGGCAAACTGATCCAGGAGGTGGTGGATAAGTCTGGTGTAGTGCGGGTTCGTATTGAACCTGAAAGTGAGAAAAAGACGTCACCTATTGCAGCAGCTGTCATCGATGAGGTCAGTGGTGAAAACGTTTCCTGTTATCAAAAGAAACTACGACTAAATTGTGTTGATTTGAACTGGGTGAGATAATAATAATCTTTTTTAGATACTAACAAAAAATAAAAACCTGCCAAAATGTTACTAGCTATCAACTATTTTCATTTCAAATAATGGATGATCGTCCTTATCTTGCCTTATCTGCCGATCATTTCACTGACCACAGTCAGAAAAGCACTTCTGACTGTTCTACAAAACCATATTGCACATACTATTAATTCTGGAGTAAAGAGCGCTCCGGAACATTAGCTGCACCCATTAAGTTAAAGAAGGAAAATAGATCTTGTTCACACTGTTCAAAGCGTTGTGGTGCACCCAGCTTAAAAATGCTCGAGGATTACTTTTAAACTAGTTTTGGAAACGGGGTCCAGCGTCGAGACTGACTCATGAAACAAACTTGGCAATGTTGGAGAGTAATGTTGGTGTCATCATCTCTTCATGTGCTCAACAGGGAATGGTGCCATTTGTTTTTGTTGGGACCAAGGAAAGTATCTCCAACGCCAGAGTGCTGTTGGACTACCACCTCAACTATCTTAAGGTGCATTCTAGAGTTAATGACACATTTTGAGAGCATAAACTCACTTTCTGTTTCCTCAGGTAATGACAGTTAATGCTGTGCTGATACTTTGATAAGATTCCATAGCTTAGGTTCGATGCCCCCCTTGATTGGAACATTGGACAATAAAGAATTTCACTGTCTTATGTAACATTTTTGTTCCTATAGAAATTAGCAAAGTTAAGAGAAATTAACATCAGCGTGCTGTTTCTTCAGGATTTTAGTGAATTGCAGGCAATTTTACTGGGTAACTATGAAATACTGTTGACAGCTGTGTGACAGCAAAGTCTGACAGATCCTGCATTGTTCACCATTTGATTTATTTAGGCAATACCGTTACATAACTAATTGTTATCGGAAATCCAGACTATGGATCGTAAAGAAAAGCACAGATTAAAATATGATGATCATTGACAGGAAGTGGATCAGCTTCGCTTGGAGCGCCTGCAGATTGACGAGCAGCTGAGACAGATATCAGGCGGAAGCAGCGCCGTCGGACCCGGCCCGCGAAACCCAAAAGACAAAACCTACGTGTTTGACAACGGCACGGGGCTTGGAAGAGGAGCAGGTGGAGTTGGAGGAAAGCCGTATGGTAGCGGAGGAAGAGGAGGCCGGGGGAGACGGGGCGGAGCAGCTTTTGCTTCAGGTGTGCTGACACCAACTCTCCTATGACTGTTAAAACTGAGGTGCAGCACTAGCATGACTGCATGAATCACTATTGGAGGTGAATGAGCGTTGTATGTGAAGGTCATCGAGTTGGGGAACACAAGGCAGCATCAGGAAATTAATTTGAAAAAGGAAGCAACATTAAAGCAAGACTACTTTCCATGATAACTCAAATGACATGTTGCAGTATGTTCACTCCTCTCCCCAGACCATCATCAAACAGACGTCAGGGAGTTTACAAATGTATTTATTTGGTAATGGCTCCCCAAAAGGCCACCAACAGTCTTAGTGGCTCCATTAATGTAATTGTACTGGACTGACTTGCAGAGACCTTCATAAAACCCATAGCCACTCCTCATATCAGCGTTTCAATACAATACATTGACCTGGGAAGAACCACATTCTGTCTCCTTGTTTACAACTCAGCCATTCACCCAGCAGGCACCAACTCTGAGGCGTCTAACGCATCTGAGACCGAGTCTGACCACAGAGACGAGCTGAACGACTGGTCACTGGCACCAACTGAAGAGCTGATGACTGGAGGTAGCACTCTACCCAGACGGACAGATGGTGGGAGGAGGAGACCAGGCCCAGGAGGACCACGAGGGCGAGGAGGGAGAGGACGAGGCGTCTACAAAGGTACTTGGAGTGTGATACTGCGCCATGCACTGTTAATACAACTTTATTTTAACCTGGTCTCTCATCATGCCTGATGACACTGCAGTTCATCTTGACAAGCACAACCAGTTAGACTTTGGAATCTTACATTACCTGCTTAATTACATTTCCTGGATAGTACAGGTGAAACATTAAATCATTTTAATTCAGACATGTTTCAATATACCTCTTTGAGGAGGCAAACAGTAGAAAAACCTATTATGTCAAGGACAACATTTAATGCGATGTGAGATGTCCCTTAAGGCTTTGCTATGTCCGTGAAATATTCACATACACATCCACACAGTGAGCTGAGTGATCGTGGAGAACACGTGTTCGTGGCAGGTAGAAGAAGCTTGAACACAAATGTATCAAAAAGCGCTACTCATAGAAACTGGGAATTGATATTTGTACATTTGAACCAATCCGGGCACATTGGAAAGTTTGTCCCGTTTCCAAGCAATGCTCAACCCGAGGCGCCACAATGTTGAATTTCTTCAGCCTGTTGGACTGTCTGTCTCACTGCTGTGGCAATTCGCTGGTACATTTTACCATCACCTAGTTTCAGAGATTCAAGGGATATTTACTGTCAGTTACATGTCAGTAAAAATAAATAAATAATGGTGCTTATTTCCTCTATTTGATGCGAGCGCAATACTTAATCGAAAGTACTTTTCTTTGGGACATGAAATGAATGTCGCCAGAAACAGTGGTCTGTTGTTATTCCGACACGTCATCTCATAGTATTAAAAGAAAATATATTGAAAGTTGAAATTGCTGAAGTAGTTTGAGGTGTTGAGGCCTGCATGGGCTCATAATCTAACAAAATAGATGCTCATGAAGAATTTTGCTTTTAGGTGACGACATGCAGTGGAGTGAGTCAAGACCCCGTCATGTCAGGGACCCAAAGATGAGACCACCAGAAGACTCCTTACAGGTAAACACAGCTGCTTTACTCAGTAGTTATTTATACTGTGACCCAATTAGATGAAAACTTGGAAGAAACAAGGAAGTGGATACGTGAATGATTTAATGTGAAGTTGGAGGTTTTCCAACATATTTGTGCAAAGGTCACACATTGATGCAGGCAACTGTCTGTGTTTCAGTTGCATCGAAAGTTTGTCTCTTTGGTTCTCAACTGGTCTGGTTTTGGGTTCTGCTATCACCCTTTCATGACTGACTCTGAACCAAATCAGGAAATTAATGTTATTTACTTGTAACCTTCCTGCATCATGATGTAAAATGTTTAAGCCTCAAAATCACCCAGGAAAACTGTACTAAGTAAATGCTATTTGAGTTTGGGTCTGCGTCCCAGCGTCTGAGATGCAGAATGGCTGCTCTTGTTTTGGCCGTGTATTTCTAGTAACCACTGTTACGCTTGGGTGTGTGGCTGTGTTCTTTACCATCTGAACACACACAAAATTATGGTGGCATTATCGCCACCTACTGGTTGAATAAAGATTGCACGACGCACTGTAAAAAAAAAACAAAACAACTTAACCCTCGGAATGAAATATATATATATATATATATATATATATATATATATATACTTTAATATATTACTTTTTATTATTTATTTAATATTATTTGTATTATTATTTATTACTATAGATCTTTTTTTGTGGTCTGTTTGCAATGGCTATAAAATAACTGGTCTGTTACCTTCATGATGAATATATTCAAAATTCAAATTGTCAGCTACAAAACTGCATCTTTTTTTTTCCTGCCCAGAAACGCCTGCCAATCTGGCAGCTAGAGGGAAGAATTCCAGTTTTTTTTTTTCAATAAGGGAATATAATACATGTATGTGTCTACATCCCATCATGTTTGACCAGCTTTCATTCTCTATTTAGTTTGGAAGTCTCTTCAGTGACATAACAGTGGTAACAAAGTAGGTGTATTTGAGTTCTGGATGATGTGAAGCAGGTCAATGAGCGAGCTGTTTAGTCTGCGCCAGTGTTCTGCCTCTCCGGGGAATGGACTTCTATCGCATTAAATTTCAACTAAAAGTGACCGCTAGCTCTGCATTTGATGCTCCTGTTGTAAGATGTGAAGAAATGGTTTCACCCTCAGATTAAGGTTTCAATGAAGTTGTTTGCTCTCCTACAGATTCGAGTGGATGGGAATAATGAGCGAAGTGTGCAGCACTCAGGTGGGCGAGGAGGTGGCGGCGGCGGGTCATTATCTCAGGGTCACCATCATCGACCCATCAGAGATCGGGGCATGAAGAAGGACAAATCAGATGCTGCTCCACTGGTGAACGGAGTGTCATAGATGCATCACTGGACGCCCTCTCCTCTCAGTCGCATTTATACTCACACAGGCAACAGGTCGTGTCCCACCCCTTACCTTTTCTCCTCTGAGTTTCTCAAACATACACACAAAAACATACACATAATTCCAGCAGCATGGAAGAGTCGTCGTAGTGACGTGGTCGTCCAGATCTGACCTGGTACCTGCTATTCTGTTCGGGTGACTGTTCCTCCTGTTTCTGTCGTGTAGAATGAAATGAAGCAGGACGCAAGAGTTTTGACGACCAAACTCTGCCTTCCCAGCAGACCAGAGTCACTCTCACGTGCTCAATACAGGGTATAGCAACCTGTCTGCATGATTTTTATTTATGAATGATTCAAGTGGAAGAGTCCAGGCTCCGACGTCCTGGTGATGTTTTCAACAAAAAAAAGGAAAAACAATTGTCTTTGGTTTCCCCTGCAGATATTTGTATATTTCACTGAGGTATTATTATTATTTTATTTTTTTTTGTAAATCCTGCCTTTCAGATAACAACTCGGAGTACCGCATATCATATCCACATTTGAAGCCAGTCCGTGTTTCAGGCTTGCCAGTGCTTTTCTAAGCTCAGCAGTCACTTTTCTCTTCAGTCCACCTCAGTGTTGAACTCCTCCTTAAACCTGTTGGACTGCTGTTGCACTGCTGTCGTGAACCGCTGGTACATTTTCGTCCCAGACTTATTGTGATCACTTTTGACGGCACTGTCCTGTAATTTCCTGTAAATGCTTTCTGGATCACTGGTTCCGACGACTCCGATGTCTCCGGCCTCTTTAGCTTACACTAATTTCTGTCTCGAACTGTAATAGCTGTGATGTGACTTCATGACCATGGTCCCAGACAGGAGGAGCTGGGGAATGTCAGCTGTTAACTGTCTCCAAAAGTCTCTTGTTTACATTTAGATTTGCGGCGAGTGTCACTTAGCTTAGCAACAAATGAATGTCCAGACAGTCTGTCCTACTGTATCCGCTGGATGTCCTCTCCAGTTGTGCTTCCCTAACACGAGGCTGGTCTTCTGCGGTCACTCACTTGGTTTACTATTCTCCCGTGTTCTGGTGGTAGCTTGATGCCGCGCCATTAGTCGTGTAAATGATCTGCAATTTTTGAGGCACTTCAGATTAGGGTTACTAACAAGTCAAAGACAAGGAGGTTTATTTTCATTTGAGGGTCATTTTTTTTGTATCTAGTAGTGTTTTTTTTTTCTTAATGTACAAGCTCTTTTTCAGATTAACACCTTGTATTTATTTCAGTGGCTAGAGACATGAATTGCTCCACTTAACTCATCACATACCGTTCACTTTAAGTAGTATGTTGGACATATTTTGACACCGAGTGTAGCTGACAGAGTTCACCCCGTGGGGGAAGTTCTCCTGGTACTTCTTATCACTGTCAAACATGGAGGATGACCGATCTGCAGAATTTGCTCACGTCAATATTTCTCTGTTTTTAAATCTGCTTTGAGTGCAGTAGGAAATCCGGAGTCAGTCACAGCCGTTGTCTTTCTTTATTCCCTGTCAGTCTTAATCTTTTTCACAAGTCTTTATCATCCTTCTCCCTGGATATCTGTGCGTCTCTGTCTGTAAATTTGGCCCATTTTTTGAGGGCATTGACTGCTTTTTATACTGTTTGTCTGAAGGATGTGGCCCTTTCTCCCCACATGTATGTTTTGAGTGCATGTCTCACATATTGAGGTTTCATTTACTCAGAAGTTGTTTTCACGCACTTTCTCCATCCTTGATCCTAAATTTGACTTGTGTCAACCTGAATTGGCTCCAGAATGATACCACTCCTCACAGAAAGTCACATGCCCTGAGTGACGGTGTGACATTCTTTTTTTTTTTTTTTTTTTTTTTTTTTTTTTTTATATATAATTGTAAGTTTTGTTGTGGTCTGCCCTTTGTCTGGTTCGTCAGGTGAAGTAGCTGAAGACGCTTGGAGTGAAGACAGGTTGACGTCATTGTGGTGGTGAAACAATGCAGAGATTGTTAGTGTCAGTGATGCACTGGCCACTTGTTCAAAACAAAACAAAAAAAACAACTGATGTCTCATAATCAGAATGATGGCCTCCAATATTTTGTTGGATTAACGGCTCTTACAAGCCCCTGTGTGTGTTTTCAGCTGTTTCATATTGTCCTATAACTTAGACTGCTGTGACTTGGATGGACTAATAGGACGTTCTGTTGGTTTTTGATTGAGAATGAGATTATAATTAGCGGTTGTTTCAAGTAAACAAAATGTTCAAATGTAAGTAAACTATTGTTGAATAAAAACAAACACAAAAACCATTCCTTTAAGTGTTTTTGGTGAATTACTGTTAGTTTTTTTTAGTGTCAGCCATTCTGATCTCATAGTGTATTACTCCTGTTCCGCCACTTGAGGGCGCTGTGGCGCCACACTGAACAGGGACCCAGCGACTACGCTGACCTGCTCTTCCATTCTTGACCACTTGGTGTTGTTGCACAGTGTCCGAGCTTGAGTACAATCTCAAGTGATAGACTTAAATTAACTGACCCCCATTACAGTTTGTTTCTTGTCTGCATTGTCTCTTAAATTGTGGATGTTCCTTTGCCCCTCTGTGATAAAGTCTTAGACAGGCTTCCCTTGCTCCACTCTACACATCACAAAACACAGGGTCAAGCAGTTGCAGTGAGCATCAAATGTTTCTCTTCCTCACTGTATGTTGTGCACCTCTCATCAATATACTTGCCGCTAAGGATGATTGTTTTACACCTCACACTTGTGCTGCTGTGTTTTCTCTTCGCCGAAGCAGAACAGATACAGAGAGGGAACACAGTTTGTTCTTTAAACCCCATCAGCCTCTGTAGCAAACATGGAAGGTTCAGCGTGGGAGGGGAGACTGGTGATGTCACAAAGGGAGCACAGCGACATGCTTCCAAACATGCTGGGTGAGAAGTTGCCACCATCTGGTCAATTATTATTCATAGTGAGGGATAAACAGTGAGGCGTGCTGCTGGGCACGTGTTGCCGTATCTGAAGAGAGTGAGGACAGCTGGCCGCTGTAACGTTTGTGCTGACCTGCTTGGTAAGGAAGTGAACCCAGTGTTTTTAGCTAAGACAAAATGTGATGAAATTCCCTGGAGCCTTATATCACCTCAGAGTGCCAGTCGTGATGGACTCATGAGGCTTCACCAAACAGTGTCCACGTTTTCAGAGCCCACTAGGTGGCGCTCTTTCCTCTAAAATCTTTGGGTTTCATTTCATTTTGACCTCACATCCTTTATCTTTCGAGAGTGTCATCCACTGAGCTCCGAACAGGAGATTGTTTCATGAAACCTCATCAGCTCAGCACTCGAGGTATCATGAGAGAGTGCTGCTTTTGGGTTGATGAAACCGTCCTAGTAGCATCCGACTTACGACCAGGATCAGTTCTGACCAACCGGTTGTAAGTCGGATTAGGCGCAAATCGAATGCCATTCAAATAGCCAACGCGAGGGTTATATGTGCTACTGAAGTGGTAGATGGCTGTGTGAGAGTGAGATGCTGCTGGGATACTGTTCTGCTGTAACTGTCGTACGTGATGCCAGGCTGCTACATGCTGCGGTGCCAGACATTGAATAACAAAAAAATAAGCATCTGCTGGCCATGGTCGTAAGTACAGGTGGACATAAGTCGGATGTTACTTGTATATGAAAGAAAAGCCTCCATTTGAAGCTCCGAATGAGCACAGTGGCCTCCATCATCTATAAATGGAGGAACCGTAACGCCATCCTCCAAGAACAGTCACCTGAAGGAGTCTCGGACCATGAGGAACAAACTCCTGTGGTCTGATGAGACGCAGTTTGAGTCTTGTCCAGACCAGACACCACGTCAATGTCATCGCTCCAGTGTCCAAAGTATTGAGCAAAGGATCTTGACAAACAGAAACGTTTCTCTCATTTCCCCCAAAACACAGAGGTCAATGAGCCCAGTAGTTCAGGATCCTGCTGGAGCTTGGATCTTTAAATAAATAACTATATCAAACCTCACTCAGAGCAGAAAGACGGCCACTCTAAACTCACTCAGTGGGTGTAAATCAGGATCCTGGTTAATGGGTTGCTGTTGCCTTTTACTGCTTGAAGAATGAGGGCTTCTCCTTCAGCCAGAGATGGAGCCCTTGTTGTCGACCGTGCTGACATGCTGCGGTCAACGAAGTGGAGCAGCCCTCTGTGGCACGGCACTGTTGACCGGATGGGTCACTGCAACCTGATCCCTGCTGCAGAATCAACGCAGAGTAGGAGTTACATCGTCTCCCTTCATCATCAAGGTTTGTCGACAGAAAAGTCAAGGCTACGTCTGAAGCAATTCATGACTTCATTCTTTCTGAAATGTATAAGTTGACCAAGAAACCACCATTCTTCCTCTAGGTTTATTGAATGAGAATGATTGAATTTTAATCACTGTTCAAGTTAAACCTGCAGGGCGGTGAAGAGATGCCTTCTCACGAGGTGAGCATGTATTGTATTACTGCACTTCCATTCCACGTGGATCATTTATAGATCAACATAACATGAGTGTAACTGTTACACACGGTGGGTTATGTCAAGTTTTATGTTAGCATTAGAATCAGAATCAGAAACCAAAATCCCAAGGGAAATTGTGTTTGTAACATGCAACATATCACAATAAATTCAAAATAAATTATAAGATTATGAAGTGAAAAAAAGCTCAGAGCTCAGAAAACACATTGTTTTCAAAGCTCTTTTGTATCACTTTTTTGCAAGAAAATTTTGTTCAAGAACAGGAAAAACGTGCCAAAAAAAACCTTCACTATATTTTTTTCCACGGATGAATTGTATGCTTTTATTGCCACAGGAAGAAAAGACCTCCTGTGGCGCTCGGTCTTTGAGTTGGGTAGTCTCAGTCTGTTGGTCCATGTGCGACTGTATTGGACCAGGAGCAGATGGAGGGGGTGGGTGATGTTGTCCAGGATGCTCCTTAGTTTCAGGAGCATCCTTCTCTACATCACTGTCTCCAAGGAGTTCAGTCTCCTCTCCACCACATCTGCGGATGAGTCTGTTGAGTCTGTTCGTGTCCGCCACCGTTAACCTGCTGTATAGTAGAGCAATAGTGTGTTAATGTTGTTAGTTTTCAACATTGTCATTGCTTGATGAAACTCTAGGTTAAAGAGCACCTGCCATGGTGATCCCACTTTCCCAACTGAGTAAATACCTCATCGGGATGATGCTCCGGTTTGAAGATCGTGTCCCACGTTTGGTATAGGTGCCATTATTTTCAGTCATCATTCTCTCACACTTTTGTTCGTGCTCAGGTGATGTGTAACATCGTCTATAGTAAAACCTTGGAGAACCATTATAGGGCCCTTTTAAAGCTAATTCATTGCTATTCTTTTAATAATAAAACATAAATATGTACATCACCCTTATTCTTTCCACAACAGCAACAATTATTGATTCTCCTGTGTGAACCCTGGTGGTCACACCTCTTCTTTGAGCTGTTTCATCACTCTTTCGGGCAGTTCTGAGCTGTTCCCCCAACGCGGCTTTCATCTCTGCTGCTGTAATAAGGGCAACACAGGGATGTCAAATATTTTCTCAGCACCAAAATGAATTGATCAAGTCAAGCACATATTCACCACACAGGTCTGAGCCTAACATGGACAGGGTAAAAAATAATAGCAGAGATGTTCATTCTTGGAGGAGATATACGTTGTTTATGAATATTTGTTTTTGGCGGCGCCGCTGGTGAAAGAGTGAAATTGCAACCTCCCCGTAAAGCTGCCTGAGTCACTTATCACTTAGCGTGTTTCAGTAAGGAGCATAAAAACAGCGATGAAGGCGTGAGCACCAAAGCTCAGCTCTAGGACTATTCCAGGGATGTTGGAATGTTAACGGCGGTTCCGTCAACTCAGCAGCTCGGTACCGGAGTCTACGACAGCTGCAGCGACACAGCTGCGATCGCACATATTACACTTGTCCAAACAAGACAGGTCATCAACACCGTTACAGAGATTGACCAGGCGAAACTCTCTTTTCTGTCCGATAAATGCTAGCGGATGTTCACCGTTAGCGGCTAATGTCGGCGCTGTACTGTACACTGTAGTTTACACTTACATTTTAGTTAAGATCTCCAATATATGTTCCTCACATTTGACAACACACTAAAGTAACACAATAAATAGTAATTTCTAACATACAGGAGTCGGGAACAAACAAATTTCAACAGCTGAACGCTTTAGTTGTCCTTGATTCTGGCCAAGGTGTGAATGGAAACTCCTATGTGCACTCTGTTGGTCTGGGCTCTTGGTCACTTGGTTCCTGTTTTATCTTCCTGGATCCTTCAATGAATGTTCGTTGTGAGTTCGCATAGCTGCCGCAAAAATAGCTGGTGGCTGCGGTGCCACTCTCAGGACACGCCCACGTCGGGTCACCAAGAGAACGTTATGCTGTCTAGGAACCTGTTATAGCTAGAGAGCAAGACTCTTTAATATGGAGCCTACCATCACAGAGATTATGAAACAATTATACTTGTATTTGTGTCAAAATATAATCTTTTGTTGCTCTTAGAAATGTTAAAGAAAGACGACGGCAGGAGACGGGCTGGATGAATAACCTCACTGGAACGCTGCAGCTTGCGTTAGGTAGCTCGGTTGCTGCCACATCCCCCATGTGATGGGCTCCTCGTAGAACTGCATTGTTCAATCTGATCCAACGCGGCTGTGAGGCGGAGGCAACCGCATGCATCCACAGACAATGATTCCAGCAATCACAGGCAGCAGGCCAAACAGCGAGGATGACTTCTTCTCTGGCTGATTTCAGCGTATTCAGGAGGCTAGATTGGCTCCAGGAGCAGCTCCGCCGGTGAATCACTGAGCGGCTGGGATGATGTGGGTTAGCAGGCTGGGTCAAGGGAGAACACAGCTACAAGACAAGACACAAGGAGCAGAGCGTTTGTGAGGCATGAATAACAACTTGCTGCGCCATATGTCACCATTTTATTTTATTTTATTTTATTTTATTAGCAGCACTTTATTTCGAAGCACTTTCCTAGTTGGTGGGACCCCCACTGACCATGGCAATAAATTCTATTCTGATCCTCCTTCAGTTTAGTTTCATCAAGAATCTGTAACACAATATGCTGTGGAGGCGGAGCTGAAGAAGAAGAGCTGGAGAAGGAGCAGGGCTGCAGAGCATGACCAGCTTCACTCCAAGTCACCATAACTCAGTTTATAGTTGAGCGTGTTGGAACCTCACAGGATAGTTTGCATTAAGGAATTTATAATGTCTGACTGACGTGACCAAAGGCTGTGCGATATTAGGGGGCGGCTCTCACGGAGAGACAGTGACATGTTGTTGCATTTGGTTCAGATTGTGACTGAACTTCCGAGTCGCTCGCGGTTACTGACGGCTCCAATGAAACGCAGGACAACTCCCTCCAAGTCCCCACATTTGCGCTCGTGCGAACGCGCCGTGACATTAAAGGCGCGAGTGTCCCTTCGGCGTCGGTGCGTGTCTGGCGCGCGCCCGTCCACGTGGTTGCCCCGCCACCTCGGTTTGATGGACAGTTCGCCCCATCCACGTTGCAGAATCAGCGCCAGCGCCGGTCCCCCTCTCCTCTCTCTCTCTCTCGCTCTCTCTCTCGCTCTCCTCCCTCTCTCCTCCCGCTCACACGCGCTCACACACAGTAGCTCATGAAGAGCGACGTAGCGGCATCAGCTCTGGATTTGAACCTGCGGCAGCGGCGGGACCGGACATGGATCTCTTTGAACTGGACTTTTTCAGGGACTGGGAGCTGGAGCAGCCGTGGTGAGTTCTCTCAACATCCATGACCCGAGTTCTCTCTGACTCCTGCGCGTCGTCTTCCTTTGTCACCGCTGTTGCCCGAGACGACCCCCGCCTCTCACGCGCGCGCGCGCAGACGCGATCACAGATTAGGAGTTTGCGTGTGCACTTCAGTGAGACAGTGAGTGAGATCACCTGTTGTGACGTCACATCCCCCGTGAACGAAAGAGTTCAGGTTGTGCATGAATGGTATGTGAGATGATGCAGTGCAAAGTAATGTAACACAACGGTGTGTCAAACAGAGCACATGGTCACATTAGCTGACACCAACACATGATGCAAAAGGCGACGTGAGTGATGTGAAGACATGCAGCGATAATAAGCAAAAATGAGATTCATCCAATGACTCAATATAAGAAACAGTGGTTTATAGAGGGCATGGCAGGGTGTCACCTGACCTAATACACTTGATATGACGCATCAAATCTGACTCTAGAAATGATAAAAACACATGCCGCTATAAGATCGGATGCAATGACACGTGACATCATGCGCAACACTTTCACTAGATGGCACTGTCTGTTCCATAAGCTTTGTTGTTCTCGCTATTTTTCCATTTTCAACCCGAGAGCGCCACCTCTGAAAATGACGACACTGTTTCATGAAGCTTCATGACACGACAATGAAAGAAAGGGGTGATAAACTGTGAGATTAGCCACTGCTCATAGACGTGGCATAATAAAATGGCATTAATACTGTGACTCCTTTAGTGCCCTTATATGACTGGCCATGTTATTATGAACGGGAAATGGAAAGTGTTCCCATAATGTGAAAACTTGAGGTGATAAGATGATAAATAGAAAGTATAGTAGTACGACAAGCTGCGTGACCTTATGATGAGACAGTACGAGACAGGAAACACCTGCTTTGATAACAAAATGACACAATATGAGACATGATTTGAAGTGCAAATATCGTTGTTGTACATGGCAAAATATGAATGCAAATGAAATGGTGAGGAGAAACATGCTCAAACACTGGACAAGAAACAAATCCATTCACTCAGATATGAAGAGGGACAACAGTACGACGTGACATGGATAACAGTAACAGAGATGAACTGCTCATGTCACTCACATTTTGAATAAAGTTTTACGTTATTAACTAAAACTGGATTTGGTTTGTGCAGTTAAAAACCAGCTCCTGCTTGTCACATCACTTGTCACATCTGGCCTTCTCAGCAAAAGGTCTGGCCAAGCCTGATGTTGATCCTTGTATTGGTATGAAAATGGCCATTTGGAATGGCGTCATTTCTTTTTAACTAGTCAACGCTCACGTGCGGGTGATGACACGCCAGGGACGGGAATGTTTCTGATTCCCGTGATTCACCGTTCCCATCGCTGGAGGGTCAGGAGTAGGGCTGCAACCACTAGCTGACATAGTTTGAGTATAAGTGACTACTAATATGATCGAGACCGGAGGACTCAGTGTTGTTGTACCAGTACTATGAAAGCTTCTTTGAGTTCTGTGGCAAATACACCTCTGGTGTATCACTGCCCCCTAGTGGAGTCAGTTGGACAGGATGTTATCATGTCAAGTCACAACACTAGAGTAAGTGATGACCCATTGAACATGTTTGGATCCGTTACAAAAATGTTTCTTATTCACAACACTGGTCATGTCACATGGTATATTATCTGACGGTCAAACTTTGTGGACAGTCGTCTCACGATCATTGTGTCTTCACAACTTCACAAGCCAGTTAAACAGTGCGTTATAGCGGGAGCACAGTGACTTGGCAACACTGCTGCTGTTGTGAAGCTGTATTCCAGCTGGGGAATGTGAGGCACACTGTGCTGTCCCTCAGCAGCCACCAAGGAAGACCCTGGAGCAAGGTACTTAACCCCCTGCTGCTGGAGTGGAGCTCAACAACAAGCTCAGTGTGTGTGCGTGTGTGTGTCAGCTGCAGTCCAGCACACTGATGCTCGGGGCTTTTGAAACAGAAATGTGATTTATCACAGTTAAATGGAGCTGAGAGGAGGAGATCATGACTTGGTTAAGATGTAAACGTCAATGAATGATCTGTTTCTGAACTGTTTCGCCTGCTTTTGAAGTGGAGACGCTAACCAGACTGTACTGGAGGGTTAGCAGCAGGGCTGCCACCACTAGTCGTCATAGTTCCTAAATGGATTGCTGACGGGCACAGAAGTCATCTGGTCATGTCGGCATCACTGTCTCTTTCCTGAGGAGAAATGGCCAAAGCTCTGTTACCAGCGCAGCGACACATTAAAGGCACATCAAAGACTTAAGTGCCGCATTTGTCAAACATGTCAAATACCAAGTTTCACTATGACAGTTAACGTTATGCAAGTGTTTGCAACAATTACAACAACATGTACATACTGCATGTCTTTGTTTCTTATGTACTATTTGCAGCCCTACAAGCTGTTTTGACTCGTATGGTTAACCTGCTCGTGTCATCTATCAAAGTAGTTGCTAGATGCAGCCCTACTTAGCATGTGCTTATCATTATTCTATTATATGAATAATAATTATTATTATTGTTATTGAGAATGGGACCTGGAATGGAGTCTTGCAGCACACTGCGGGTCACTTGGGTGTGGATGAAGAGACGTTTCCGATGGGGGCTGAAGGCGTCCTGTCCGACAAGTGGGTAGAACTTCGGAGTGAAAGTAAATCTCTAAACTCTTGTCATACGCTTCAGTGAGTTCATGTCATTCCGACTAGCATCTTGGTGTTGTCTTGTAGAGTAGTTAAGAGTATTCACCCTCCAAATGGTTGTAGAAGTGGGATGACCACTGTACAAGTAACATCCGACTTACGGCCGGGACCGGCTCCGACCAACCGGTCGTAAGTCGGATTGGTCGTAAGTCGAATGCCATTCAAAATAGCCGACGCAAGGGTTATACTGTAGGTGCTACTGTAGTGGTAGATGGCTGTGTGAGATGCTGGGACACTGTGCTGTCGTAACTGTTGTACAAGTTGACAGCCTGCTACGTGCTGCGGTGCTAGACATTAAATTAAAAAAAAAAAAAAAAGCATCTGCTGGTCGTAAGTTACTTGCCATGGCCATCGCAAGAAAACCAATTGTCTGTGATTTATGATGTGGCCACTGTCACCAAAGCAGATTGTCTGAAGTGCAAATTCCACTTGGTAGAGTGGGGTAGTGATGTGACTGCCATGCCAACAAGCTGTATCACTGGTGTCAAAGTTAGTGATGCGGTTTTAATGGAGAGGAGCAGTAGTGACAACAGGAAAAGTCCCAAGGCGTAAAGTCCCCCATCTGCCACAGTTCTTATGCCTCTCCTCTGTCAAGAGTGCTGCGTTACACTTCTGGCACCCACTGATGTCCCAAAGTAAACTGAGGGGTTCACTCAGCCTTTCCTTGTTTTAGTACACTAGGTATCAAGCATGTGACTTTAATTCACAGCTCCTTCAGAGCCTGTAGTTTGGTTTGTGCATCGCCCTTTAAACGGGTCTCAGCTGGTCATAAATTCTGACTCACATCAGGATAAGCCTGGCATAATTCACATCTGATGGCAGAGAAACCTTTGGCTGACACAGACACTTGTTTATTTAAAGAATTGCCTGCTGGGTCAGTCAATGCAGTAATGTGCTCCATGGACACTTCACACAGCACGGTAGAGACTCAAACACTAACCACAGACAGGTCTGTAACACGTCATTGATTCTTGCTCCAAAGCTGATTTTTTTATTTATTTATTTTTTTAATCTGACTAAAAAAAAAGGGGTCGAGCTTGTATCACTTCCTCTATTGGTTGGTCTCTAGTAAAGATTTGGCTCCAGCAGCTGCAGCTTGACAAGGCTCTCTGTGAAGAGGTGCACTTACTCTGTGGCACCTGTGACTTGTCTGAATTGGGTCAATGTTTGACTCGGTCTTGCGACAGACTGGTGGCAGGACGACCCTGGGCTCACTCCCAGTGTCAGCCAAGACAGACTCCAGAACACTGTGACCTTGCCCAGTTCAGAACTGTTTGGTTGTGCAATATATATATATATATATATATATATATATATATATATATTTTTTTTTTTTTTTTTTTTTTTTTTTTTTTTTTTTTCCAAGAAGCGGAGCGTGTGTGTGGCCTGTGTGCAGGAACTTGACTTCCATCCTTTTGTCTCACACAAGGGTGGAACTGAATAGCTTCCTACATATTTTCTTATAAAGACATCTTTAGTTTAATCCACGAAATGAGCTTTCGTTGAAGCTCCTATGACAGGAATACTTCCTTTACCACATTATTGAGAATTGACAGTGGCACAATTGGAATCCTATCGTAGTACCACTCACCTATGGTGGTATTTTTGGCACTTTTTTGGGATGCTGACTATGCTTGCAGTGGCTTCTTTGAAAGATGGTGACCGCCAGATTTGAGAGAGAATCTGTTTGATTTTGCCTTGACTGCTGCTCTTCACCACCAAACATCCCTGGCATCCTTTGTGGCAGCCACTGACAGAGCTAATAAGTGTCGGAGTGGAGCGACCCGTCCACGACTACAAAGAAAGCGGCATCAACAACACAGACTGTTGGCACAATGAGGAAGGCGTGGAATTGGATGTGTAGCTCAGATACAGTTCAGTGTGTTTTCCAGACATGAAAGACACGTCGCACGTCTTCAGTAGAGCGCGGGGAAATCACTGTCATTGTAGTAGAAAGTCTGTCACTCAGGTTTGATGCGGCGCCGCTGTTAGACAGTGGATTTTCTCTTCAAGGGGAAAATGAGAGCGAAAACAATCTTGAAAATCCTTGTGTCTTTGTTATATCTGGACGGATCCAACCCCGTAGGTCTCCCTCCTCCCCCCTCCTGCTAAAGAAACACTCTTTCATCTCTTCCCGTCTTTGTTGACCCCCCCCCACCCCCCCACCCCTCCCTCCTTCTTGCCGGTTCCTCCTCTCTTGTCGGGATCTGAAGGTTTTGATGTGACTGTTCGGCTCGACTGTTGCCTCCTCCTCACTTTAATTGCCCATCATGTCGCCGGCTAATCGCGGCGCTCAAATCTGGGGGAGATCGCTTTGAAACGTAATCATCGCTGATGTGGATTGGTTGAACAGTTTAAGTAGTTAATTAGGGAAATGATTACACGTATCATCGGTACATAATTGTACGACTCCGACTGTGAATTCTGAAGCCTCCACAAACCCTGATGGTTTTCTGTCCATTTGTGTGACTCACGCGTTTCTCCCGCAGCTTTCATTCGCCCAGGTGGCCGTCGCTGACACTTGAAGTTGCCACGTTTGCCAGGGGAGTAGTTTTCTTTTACAAAACATTCTACATTATTTATGAAACGCATTTCTCGAGTGCGAGAAGCTGGGACAGCCAGGGGAGGACCACAGCACCGTCCGGTGACTTCCTCATTATAGGTTGGGTCCCAGTCCTCCCACTATACAAAAGTCTCCAGGTCAACTGCGACAAATAATCTCTCTTGCATGCCATGGTTCTACTCCTCACGAAACCTATCTACAACATTCTACCTGTGCTGTGTGAAAGGGGCATTCTCCAAAAATGCACCGCCTTGATTGACTTCTCTTTATGTCAAGAGGCGATACGGCTTCCGGGTGTTTTTTCTGTGGAGGAGTCCTGTCACTTGTATCCTGATCTTGTTCTTTCTGTGGCTTGTTCAACTTGTGACCAGAAAATGTCAACCCTAAATTCTCTTCAGCAGAGTCTGGTAGACCAGGGTAGTTGTGGCCTGAGGTCAATACTGTCCCAGAGGTGGGGTGCACCAGGTTGCCAGTCACAAGCCCTAAGGATTACAAGTAACAGCAGACTTACAACGACCAACCGGTCATAAGTCGGATTGGACATAAGTCGAATGCTATTTCAAATAGCCGACGCGAGGGTTATAGGTTCTACTGTAGTGGTAGATGGCTGTGTGAGAGTGAGATGCTGATATACTGTGCTGCCGTAACCGGATGCTATGTACTGCGGTGCCAGACATTGAATAAAAAAATATGGTGGTCGTAAGTACGAGGGGACGTAAGTCAAGAAGGTTATAAGTTGAATGTTACTTGTAGTTTTACCTAGGGAAGTCGGAGGTATCACGAGACGAAGGGACGAGGGAGCTAAAGCCACGTATAGAGGACGTGGTGTTGGACCCAAGTGCGAGTGGTTATAGGCGCAGGAGGGAATTATAAATAATATTTAATAATTAAACAAACAAAACAACTGAAAGCGTCACCGAACCGGGAAGAAACAGAGCGAACGGAGAATGTAAAAACAGAGTAACGAAACTAACAGAAGTGCACAAACATGAGTAAAAAGTCAAAACAGAAAGCGTCACCGAACCGGGAGATAAATGAGCTAGCTAGCATAAGAGACCGAAACAATGACAACCGGGAGTTAAATGAGCTGGCTAGCATGAGAGACCGAAACAATGAGAACCAGGAGTTAAATGAGCTAGCTAGCACACAAAACAAGAAGCTGAACAGAGAGGGAGAGACACGAGAACCAGCTAGCTAGCATGAGAGACCGAAACAATGAGAACCAGGAGTTAAATGAGCTAGCTAGCAAACAGAACAGGAGCCGAACACAGGGAGAGACACGAGAACCAGGAGTTACCACAGGGGAACAAGAGGAGTCCAAAATCACAGGAACCAGAGGACACGTCACAGGGAACTTGGGAAACCATGGGAGAAAATATAACGGTCTGGCACACGTTGCTGGAGCCCAGGTGTTCTTGTAGACAAGTCATCAGGTTAATCGACTCCAGCCGTGTGCCAAAGGAACAGAGGGGAAAAAAGCAAAACCAGGACTCGGAGCCTGGAAGCGGAGCCATGACAGGAGGAAGTAAAAATGACCGAAGGAAATTACCCCGGTAATGCTAGTGATCCCGTCTGAACAATCAGGGGTAAAGCTGTAAGTAAATGTAACTTATCCATGTGCTTGATGTCACACCCCACACTACCATCAATGTCCTTGTTAATAGATTTTAGCACCTCAAACGAATGAGCCTGCCCGGGTTGCAAGTCACAGCTTTAGAGAAATGAGTCTGTCTCCGACAATGAATCGATAAATTCAATTTAAATCGGTTATTGAAAGCGTTGGCACGAAATTTTGCTATAGATTTGTTGTGCGACATTATGCTGCCCTGTAATTCACAAAGATATTTGAATGTGCAAAAAAAAAAAAGTTGAGATGTGCATGAAAGGGGGTACCGCTCAACCATCAGAGAGACATCATCCAAGAAAAGGGCCATCTACCAGTGTCTGGAGCTGTTCACCACGCACACATGATGACTGATCATCTTGGAGATATTTGTGACATTTCGGCGCTTGACTGATGCAGAACTTCCAACATCATGCCATTGCAGACCAACTGCCATTAAACGCAAAGTCTGCTTTATAAATTTTTGGGTGAAATGTGCTCATGCTTTTGATGTTTCCTATCGCAGCGTTGCTGCAGACATTTTTCCTTCGCAGTTGCTTGCTCGTCTTTTGCATATGTTCATTTTGCTCATGTTCCAGACTCGCACATGCATTTCTGGCTCTAAAAACAAAAGCAATGACTTCATCGATGAGTGGATTTTTCTTTCCGACTGGGACCACTGGTTAAATATTTCTATATATTTCTCAGAATAATGACAGTTTATCATGGTGAAAATGGTTCGACTAACCTCTGCGGACCTCTGCCAAGCAGCTCATTTCTAACCACATTGTAATTTTCCATCAGTATCCATGGCTACATTCAAATTGTACTGACATCCCCCAAAGTTATTTTGCTGACAGACTGACAGGTAAATGCTAGACTAAAACCTAACCTTCTTGTCAGAGGTAATAAGAGTGACCTCTGGACTGCAAGAAACTCCATGTTCCTTATGCTGGACCACCTGCTGGTGGTTTTGTTATTAGCCATTAGCAGAGGCTAACAGCCTTTAGCTGTCTAAATTGACGCAAACCTGTTTTCTTCGATAAAGATGCAGTCTGAAGAAGTTAACCTACAACTAAACCTAAAAAATAACAGTCAAAAACTGCAGAAAATATGATATAAAGTTTCCTGAAGCTTTGAATATAGACGGCACTGTGGCAGTTTTTTTTCTTATTGGTTTACTTTTTGGGATTATTTAAATATTTTTTTAGTAGATTTTTTCACACGTTTTGAATGCTGGTAGAACCTCAGCTATTTTTGTCCAAATAAAAAAATAACAAAGAAAAATATGTCACACATTTCTTTACGACTCGAGGTTACACGTTTGCAACTGCATGACTACATGAATCCATATTACTAAATGCAAATTGTGTAAAATTTAAAATGCTGTAACATGTAGCATCACTTCTGCAGTAGTTTTATAAATGGTGTCCAGCATGGAAACTGAAACCAATGGACTCGTCACATCTGACCAATGAAATTCCATGTGTTTTATTTACCTTGAAGTGCTCAATGCTCCCCTGTGTGTATCCCCGGCCACTTCTCAGTTCCTCGACTGACTGGGAGTGGAGGTGGAGCTGCGGGAACACCAGCAAAGTTGTCGGGTTAATGTCAGTAAAACGCTTGTAATGTCATTGGTCTGATGTCACGCTCAATCTGTGCGGTATGAAGATCTTAAAAATCCATTGTGTGAATCAACCACTGTCATTGGGTGACTGGGCTGCAGAGCATCATGGGAACTGTTTATTTCGGGTCACCGTTTATTGTGAGATGATAAATGATACCATAAAATGAGGCGTCCTTAAATTCAGACACTTACATTCAGCTTGTTATCATGGTTTCTTGCATTGGCATTTACCAGTATGTATGAGCCGCTTTGTTGTTTAAGCTGCAGTTCCATTTGATCTACCGATGCTCCACATTGCGATCAACCAGTAGATCACGATCGACGTACTGTACTGGTCACCTGAATGGATGGAATATCTTTCGACGTGTCAATATTGAGTTTGCGATTTTAGTGTTGAGACGACGAACGTTAGTATAGTTAACGAAAACTTTTTTTTTTCACGACGCAATAACTTACTGCATTATCTGTTCACAAAACGAATCAAAACCAGCTGAAAGAAATAAAGGTTTTAGAGGCAGAAACTAAACAGAGAGTTCAGTTGCATAGTCTTCTGAAACTCATTCCACTCATTTTTGTTTTTTGGTTGTTATTTTGGGTCTTCAGAGCCTCACCATGAATATCAAAAAAATGAAGTGAAACCTTTAGATATGGATTTTTGAAAGCTCCCTGCCGAGAAGTTTCAGTTGAGTGGTTTAGAGTTTGCGTGGCTTCCTACCGCAGAAATGTTACAAAACATTTGAATTGATCCGCCCAACTACCCTGTGGCTTTTGAGATATAGACCAACAATTAATTGCTGGACATCTGGGGCTTATGATGCTACGCCTCTTATAAAAGTCGTAATGATACATTAGGGCTTATGTAAGTTGGCTGGAAGGTCCACTCCTGGACTTGACTGTGACTGCTGTCTCACCTCATGTCTCATCCTGCAGAGTCTGAGCACTGGGAGAACACATTTAGTAAGAACATATCAGAACCATCTCATCTGCGCTGACCTACTTTTCTCCCTCAGCCTTCATCTCTGTGTTTCTGACTGACTGATTTGCTGCCAGCATAAAAGGAAAAACTCCACACAGATGTGAAGATATAAAATCCACAAAATCTTTAGCTAACACTACTTTACTTCTGAAATGTCCTAAAAGCGCCAGTTGTCTCTGTCCTTCTCTGGCTGTGCAAGGTGTGTACAACTGTTTTATCCGCATGCAAACACATTCATTGACACACTTTCACTCAAGTGGAAAAAAAAACATTTTTTTGCTTCTGATTTCAAATAAAAATACAGAACTGGAACGCCCCCGAAAAAAAGCTGGAAAAACATAACCTGCGCGGACCGATCAGCTGACCCACAACGCGCTTTGTTATTGTGTATAACGCAGCCTCTGTGTGCAGACGTGTCCCGTTAGCTACATTTGTGTCACAGGGGAGGTGCTCGCTCTCCACACACACTCCAGGGTTTGATGTCCTGTTGTGGGCTGGAGCTGGGACAGGGATGAGGCGAGTCTGGGACAGAGCGTGACTTGGTTTATGACTTTGTCACAGCCAAACTGCACAGAAGCGCACATTCAGAGCTGGACACGCACCGGGCACCTCTTCACTTCTGGAGAGACGTCACTCACTCGGCAACCCCTCCCACATGCAGCGGCCACACACATAGAGGAACAGCGCACCTGCAGCAGACACTCTACATTCACTCCTACAAAAGACTATTTTAAGGCTTGGAACGCATTATTTGTTTTTCCATTCATTGTAATGGGAAAAATCGATTCAGATTTAGAAGAAATCGCATCTCGAACGGCCGTCTGGAACGGATTGTGGTCGAGAACCGAGGTACCACTGTATATTCTTTTTTTAATATTCATATTTATCTTATTTTTTATTATTATATACATAGGACACCAGTGACACCTGCCATGATGTTTGGGTTAGAGACAGTAGCTCTGACTCAAAGACAGGAAGCAGGTAAGAAGTGTCAGAGTTGAAGATGCTCAGACAAAAAACATGTTGGATGAAAAAATGGGCAGCTGGCAAAAGAAGAGGAGACAGCCATTGAAGTTGATGGGTGTGATAAAGGAGGTTATGAAGACGATTGTTGTGACTAGGGTGGATGATGAAGATAGGCCAAGGTGGAGGAGACTGAGGTTCTTGATGGGAGATTCCAAAAGAAGGATGAAAAATCCAGACATATCAGTTGGTCAGTTGCTAACTGCAACCGTGATGTCCAGGGGGTTTGCAGGACAATGGCCTGTTCAACCCATCATCACTCCCATGGTGAAATATATTGACCATGGGAAGTGGACTTTTGTGGACTGTAGTCACGACAAAGGCAGCCTTCCACGTTTCATGGTGACGCATTTGGCTTTCAATGGAGTCAATGTCTGTGTAGGTTGGCTGAAAAGTGTGCAATGCTCGGCCCCCTACGGTGAGAAAAAAAAAAAAAAGATAACCCTGCATAAACCATTCCCAAAAGGGTCAGTCGCATTTTACCTTTTTATTTTTTTCCACTTCATTCAACAAGTATAAGATGTTCTCGCTGAAAGCAACACTAACAGCCAACTGTGATTTCCTGTGGTTGAAATGGATCGAGCCCCAAGAAGAAATCTTTGTCACGCAGAAAGATTGCGACCTCATTGTTGTCCGTATGAAATGTCTTGATCATCGATTGACAAAATCTGCCCATGGGTGTTTACAGAAATTAGACTTGTCCTCATCCACAGATGCAGGCAAATGGAAATCCCGACAGCAGAGACGGAGATATAAACAACCTCAGCAGTGACTCAAACTAATTGGATGTTATTTTCGCTAAAGCAGTTTAAAACCTTTGGAAAGAGTGAAGTCATTGTTGCTGTCCCCCGGTGAGATTTAGGAAAAAACATCTGTAATTTGCTCCATTGTTGTTGTTTTTTTTCTTTTCTTATTCAGTCGTCTTTTTTTCCGAGCTAAAACCTTGGTGTGAAAGTGTTGCATGTACCAAAATAAAGCGATAAAATGCAGTGTATACAAAGTCTCTCAAGGTACATTCGAGCTTGCATCTCTTTGTCCTGTAAGCACAGACACGTGGACACATGGGGATTCAGGGCTTTGCGTCCAGCACCGCCGTGTTCTCCATTTACTGCCAGTCAGTATCAGTTGGTTGTTTTACACAATTCCCTTCAAAACAGAGCGAGCAATAATAAATAGTGACAAGAGGCTGTCAAATCTCTTTTCAATTACTTCCAGAGTGGGATTTGATGTTTCTATGTTTTTCACTTAGTTTGAATTGAGTGAGACACAGAGCTGCGGATGCTCCCCAGAGCCTCGATTAAAAGCAGAATTCATAAAATTAATGAGAAATACTTACTCGGACTGAGAATGGCAGGGTGGGAGGGTGGGGTTGGGGGAGGTTCATAGACAGCCAACTCAGTTTATAGACATAAAGGTCATCTGACTCGTGGCAATAGCATTTGACAACACTGATGTTAATGTTGCACACAATGTGCATGTAAATACATGACTTTAAAATGTTTAATTTATCTTTTTCAGTTGGAAACTGAACATCAAATATTGAATCGAAAGGACTTGCCTTCAATTTGATATTGTTTGGGGGAGTCCCAAAGAAAGCCATCAATGGACTAAGCTGTATAGCCTCACAAGTATAGTGAATAATAATGTAGCAAAGTGGTGCTCAGTGTTTAGTTTTGGACAAAAGAAAATCTTGTGAGTTGATTCGAGCATGTGTCGTCCATGCCTGAAACTCCTAAATGTGAGCTAGCGTAGCTTTACTGGGGGGACCCTATAGATGACCTTGAAATCTGTAAGGAGTAGGTGTACATAAGAACGCCACGTACTTTACTATATTTCAACCTTGCACTCTATTATCATTCCATTTGTTAAAGATTACCGACATAGGGTTCAAGCCTCATGAACCCTGTTTCACGGTCGACAAAAGAGGAGACAAAAGCCTCATGAACCAGTCCTCCAGTGTTTTAAATAGACAAGCACTTTCTATATTGTAATTTGTTTGTCTTTCTAAGCTATAATTCAAAAAAAGACTTTTGCTTTATCAGTCATCATTGATAGTTTAGTTGCTGCCGCTTCCAGGGTTCATTGAAACCATTCAAGCAATTCAGTTACAACTAAAATTCAATACACAAATGAATTAAACTTGTTCACAGTTATCAGGCAAAATGATGATTTTTGTTTCTACTCGACAGCGCAATGTAATAGAACATGCTCTTTAAATTCTAAAATGCACCATGGGGGTCAAATGAAGTCCGGGCAGCCCACTCCCATATTCTCGAATTGGCATGGAAATCTGGCAACACTCTTTCAGTGGCGACAGCATTGACTACACGTCTCACTGCATGGTCGGCTGGTGACTGAACAGACTGAACAGATCCATCATCTGAACATGAACTTTCTTTGACAAACACGTGTGTTAATGTGTTCTCAACTATTTCTGCAACATTAAAAAAAACATGGTAAAACCACAATGGATATTTGGTATTTCTCAGTATAGTAGCATTTAACATTTTGTCCGGCTTTGACTTCGGCCACACTTCGGCATCCCTAGTTGTTATTATTATTATTTTGAATTTGGAAATAACTATTGTGGTGGTGTGGTGTTTTACGCACAGCTCTGGGGCATGAGCTCACTCATCAGTCAGGTGAGCCGTCACACTGTCCTGGAGCTTCACCTGCTCTTATAACTGCTGTAGGTTCATGAGCTGTTGAGGTGTCTTTGTCCATCTCATTTTCTTCAGCGATGGGTGTGGATGTTTGGGAACTGTCCTTGTACTGAGCTTCTTAGACACTACTTATCTTTCCATTGCATTGAAGCCCACACTTGTAAAATTGTTGTCTCAGGAGCAGGTTAGAAGTGACTTTCACTATCGTTTTTGCTGAGCTTGGCAACTGCTTTGCCTAACACTTTTTGCCCCCATCAGTGCTGAAGTGTTAATACATGAAGAGGCAATAACTATCAAGACACTGAAAAGTTTATTATTAAAACGTTAATTTTCTCCTCTAGCGCTCCAGGGTCCTCCTTACCTCAGCGTCCCCTCAGGACTTTTATTAGCTCTTTATCAACCAGCTCATAATGAAGCTTCCGCTCTTTTACTTCATCACCGTTTTTCCCTCCCTTCATTTACTCCGCTTCATTGTCCTGTGAAGATGTTTGATATAAGCAGTGAGCGCTTACACTATCCGAGGGGAAAACCACACAACTACCTTGCCATTATTTCAAATAAAAAAAAGATCTATTACAAAAAAAACTAACAATATTTCATTTTATATGCACTTTATTTGAATAAAAACATAATGTTGCTCTTATTGTGTGTGTGGTTTTAAACTTGTCAACACAAATTTCTGTTTTTACTAGAACAGACAATAACATTTCAACTGTGAACCACACTAAGACTCAATGAAACATTTCAGTTTTATTTCAATACATACTCACAAAAATTGAAATTTAAACAAGGAACATATACTGTATTTACTTTTGAACTGTAATGGCTAAAAAGACATTAAAAAAAGACAAAACATAGAAAAATAACCACATATTAGTTGTATAGTTTTACTCTGGCGTCACGAGGGGTGCGGAAATACCAGGTGGCCTATGGTCCATGAGCTGCTCTGTGTAAAGTAGTGTCTTAAATAGTGCAAGATCCCATTTTGGAGGTGAATTTTTGGGGCTTCATTGTTTCAGTGATGACCACCCTGCGTCATAGAGAGACCTCAGCTCAAACATATCAGCAGAAAACACTGCAGTATCTGGATTAAATTACCAACATCCGACCAATTCCTCCCCAGCTCCACTCCCCAGCACAACCCTTGTTCACAGTGGTGTGTTAATCCAGCATCTACAACCTCAGAGGAGTGCTCAGCAGAACACTGAGGATGGAGCCAGCGATATGAAACATGTTTACTTTTCATTGGCCTCTCTGTTGAGCATGTGTACTTGAACTGTATAAATGTGAATAGTTTTTCTTTTCCTCTTTTGAATTCACGCTGCCATTAACCAGAACAAAAGCTTTGAAGGTGTATGTTGTCCACTGACTCTTCCAAAGACTGGCTTCAGAGATGTTTCAAATGTGTATGGTGCAAATGCAGCTTCTGTTCCAACCCTGCAGATGAGTGAGAAGGAAAACAATTCCAGTTTGGGCTCATTAACTTGCAGATAAATGTGAGGCTCAACTGTAAACTTTCACTCTCCCTGCTCGGCTCATGGAGAAATGTCTAACAGGAGCTCGATCAATATGCACAGTGCGTGTTTGCATGCGTGTGTGCGGCGTACTGTGTAAATGTGTATTGATCTAAAGGGCTTGTTTTGTGTATCTGATGCTCTGCTTAGTTTCACTTTTATTTAGTGAAGCTTGTGCAGTCTAATGATGATCGATGAAGTCACCTGAAGCCTGACGCGTACAGGTCATTTGTAGAAGAACTCTGGGAAGTTCTCTTGACCCATCTTGACATGTGAACCCTGGCCATTGTTCTCGCCCACTCCAGGCCACGTTTTGTATTCTGCTCAATGAAGATGAGGAAAAATGTGATCCTTGAAACACACATCCGACGGATAAGTGAACCAAACAGAAATCACTCCACTCACACGTGAGTCATGTCTCTCAGATTGGTGATGGACTCATGAGGCTTCAGGAAACAGTGTCCAAATTTTCAGAGCTCAGTAGGTGGCGCTCTCAGTTTAATAATGATGTGAGGTTTCAATGAAATGGTCGCTCAAATCTAGAGATTTTACAGCAGAGAGTGAGCTTGTTGAAGCGTCAAAAAACCATTGCTACCTCAGATTACTTGGAAATTTTGAGTTAAAATATGGTATTGACAAACAACTTACTTACTTACACCTGCAGTCATGCTGAGCAAATACAACTCTGTGATTACAATGACCACAAGGGGATCAAAATGAATGTTATTTTTTTGTCCACTTTTGTTTTCTCCATATGTAACTTAGCCAACTATTATTTACTGAGCTCTGCTGCATTTGAATTGACCATTGTTGTGCGAGAACTCATCACAGAACATGTCTTTTCTCTCTGTTCTGCAACACTTGTGCCTTGCGTGTGTAAACATACAGTTTAGTAACAATATCCAGCAGAAGACGAGCGATCGCTCATCTGCCAGTCGGTGCTTTAGCGCTGGTGTCTGGCTGATGTCAGCTGGCAGCTGTAAGCATCACAATGTCCCCGGTGTGTCCGAGTTGTTGGGTGACCTTGATTGTCTGTCGCGCAGCTAAAGTGACCTAGAAAACAAGCGCTGTCTTGTCAGAGCGTCTCCTGCTGCCTCCAGGTACAAACTGAAGGGTGTCCTTAAAGACGGATGTTCATGTATGTCAGTTCAACAGATGCTTGCTTTCTTTTTATGTTAGTTTTTAGTCACAACAGAGTCACATTAATGAAGCAATAAGAATCATTTCACAACACATAATTATCTTCTGACTTACTGTGTGAATATTCTTTGTCACTGCTGTAGTGAGTATCATAGTTTCCTTTGTCGTGCAAAAGACTATGGACAATCTACACATTTACTCTAAATAGTAATAATAACACTGAGTTGAGACCATTTCTAGTTGTCTCAAGTAATTTAGAGTTTCAGTGTGGTGTGTTTGGTTATGCTGCCTCACTGTTTGAGGGTTGAGGGTTTGAATCCAGCTGGATTTTTGTCCAATGTGAGGCCTCATACAGTGGCATAGTTCCTATAAACCGTGGCAGACTGGGAAAAAAGCCTGATAAGTTGCCTCACTGCGTCAGTATGGGATGCTAAAGTCCACTTTCCCAGTATCAGTATATGAAGGAATATATGAGGATGTGTTGGTTCCATAACTGTGTTGGTGTGAATGGCCTCTGTGTGGATTCTTTCTTGTAGCCACGCCAGTTTCTTCCCACTCTCCAACATGCATAGCTTAAGTGAAGACTCCAAATCGACCTGTTCTGAAAAACAAATGATTTGAAGCAGGTCATCACACCGTCCTAGTCATTGAGCGCTCCTTCATAACCGTAAGATCTGACGTGATATCCTTCTTTGAAGGATCAATACTTCTCCACAGCCAGGCCCCTGTTGCTGGTGGCAGCAGTCAAGTCGTGCTGTTAATCCATCTTCTATATCCCTTTGTGATTTTCTTTTGCATCGGAGCGAGTGCTGCTCATCTCAAAGCTATCTGACTGCAACAATGTGGCTTATCAGAGCATGTCGTGCGTGCACATGAAAAGTGGGGATCGCAGTCTCAGCAGGCGAGCCGTGTTGCGTCTGATGGTGTTTTTAAACTGACTTGCTGCGATTATCCCCTTCGAAAGAGCTTTTTTTTATGCAGCATTTTGTTTCTGAAGAGACAGCTTCCATGTGTCGGAATGAGCCGGAGGACTTTTGTCTCTTTTTAGCTCGGCTCTTTAGCCTCTGGCTGCTGCATTTGTTTACGCCACCTGGCTTAATTGACCTTTTCCAAGCTGCCACTCGATCTATGGAGAAGGGAATGTTCAAGTATCGTTCAAAATTTAACATCTGAAAATACACTCTGGGTCTGTTCAAATATCAGCTCGGCATCCACAGACACTCGCCATTCAGGGAAGTCTTTTAACCTTTATGACACCTTCACCTCACCTTCACCTTCTTTTGCCGCTTATCCGGGATCGGGTCGTGGAGGCAGCATTCGGAGCAAGGAAGCACAAACTTCCAGAGCCGCACAAACCTCCTCCAGCTCTCTCCCGGGGGATCCCGAGGCGTTCCCAGGCCAGACCGGAGACATCATCTCTCCAGCGAGTCCTGGGTCTTCCCCGGGGTCTCCTCCCGGTAGGACATGCCCGGAACACCTCCCCAGGGAGGTGTCCAGGGGGCATCCGGATCAGATGCCCGAGCCACCTCAGCTGGTTCCTCTCGATGTGGAGGAGCAGCGGCTCCACCGCTAGCTCTTCCGGGATGACCGAACTCCTCACCCTATCTCTAAGGGTGCGCCCAGCCACCCTGCGGAGGAAACTCATCTCAGCCGCTTGTATCCGCTATCTCATCCTTTCGGTCATGACCCAAAGCTCGTGACCATTGGTGACGGTGGGAACACTTGTTTACTTGTTTGAATACTTAAATAAATATTGGCTTGTGAGTCAAAACAGTCAGATATTGTTATGCTTGCAGCATTACTTGCTTCTGAGGTAGTTATGACTCCAGAACTCTGACACATTTTCACTTTAAAAGGTGTCTCCTATTGATGGTTGTCAAGTGAACCTGTGGTTGATGCAGAAGTCAGCCTTCTGTGCTGCATGTTGAGTCAGACGGGGAGGAGTACTGAAACTCTCTTCACTGAAGGACACTGGATGTCAGTTGCTATTTATAACCCCGTGGCTCTCCTCCTTAGTGACTAAAATGCACAGCCATTTGATGGGCTTTAAATAGAAATTTGACATGTTATGAAACGTACAATGAATGGAACACCACCCCAGTGCCTCTCAATTATTTTCTGTTGTGCCCCCTCAGGAAGAAGTGAACGTTTCCCACCCCCATATCTCTGCCGCCTCTGTAAATAGTATCATTTGTCTATAAAAGTACTATAAGAACGCCTGCATAATCTTGTATACTTGTTAACATTAAAGAAAAGAAAAACTAGAATAATATAGATCAACTTGCAATAAAGAATAACTTTATTACATTACATAGTTTTTGTCGGTAACAGAAAAGACGTAAAGTAAGTCAGTTTGCCTGAAAAAAACTACAACTGCAACTACACTTTATTCTCATACGGAAAAAAATATGTTCTGAGGTCACAAGTGCCCCACCTGGCATCGCTCCACACCCCACTATTTGAGAAGGAATGAGCCTAACCCCAAACTACATCTTTTCTTCCACGTGTCGCCCTGCCAGTGCATCAACTTGCAACGCTGATGGTTCCCTCCAACATAACACCGAGTCTGAGATGGAATTTAACTGCTTGAAATGCGTGAAAATAAAAATCCAGCCTGACAAACCTTTCCTGTCACTCAATGAATTTAAATTTCGTGTTTATGTTACACTCTCTGTTGGTAAAGTAACTGAATGAACGCGACCCGGCAACGGATAAGCGGGCGACGATGGATGGATGAAACGTACAATGAATGGAACACCACCCCATGACTTACCCAGTGCTTCTCAATTATTTTCTGTTGTGCCCCCCTCAGGAAAAAGTGAACGTTTCCCACCCCCCATATCTCTGCCGCCTCTGTAAATAGTATCATTTGTCTATAAAAGTACTATAAGAACATCTGCATAATCTTGTATCCTTGTTAACATTAAAGAAAAGAAAAAAAAGAGTCTGAGATGGAATTTAACTGCTTGAAATGAGTGAAAATAAAAATCCAGCCTGACAACGCTTTCCTGTCACTCAATGAATTTAAATCTAAAGTTTTCTGCTAAAATATTTGAAGCAATTAAAAAATATATATACATATATTTTGGAGTAAAGACGTCCAAGGGTGGTTGCGCATACATTTCATTCTTCCTGATGAGTGTTTTAAAAGGAACATTAAAGGAGCACTACGTAATAATCTTGAAAGATGTAAATGAGCGCAGCTGTGAGACAAAAGTGAATGAACGATTGGAACCTTACTCAAACAGCAGGGATCAAATAATACTGCTCCGAAACTACGATTACTTCATTATGACTGCTCAGACGAGGAAGCAACCATTTCAAATAAACCGTCAGAAAGACGCAATTTGCTGCTAATTTGCTGGCGGCTCCTGTTGATTTCAATCATCAAAACAAACAAAATTATCGTCATAAATTCATAATGCATTAAGCACACAGCTATCGTGGTGAAATAAGTCATTTCCATCTGATGTGTTTGACTTGCCGTGCATCCGGTGACCTGCTCAGCAATAAAGCAGTGCAGCTGGGGAACGTGAGCTGGAATAGTGAGCAGCTCACACCACATGGCTCGAGGTAAAATCTCTGTGGTACAGACTCCGAGCAGCTGTTAACCCTTCACGTGCCGCTTCCAGATAATTGGCTGAAAAAGCGTCTTTGTCTGTGAGACTCGGAGAAGCTTGTGTGGAGGCATGTGTGTGTGTGTGTGTCCTTGGGGGTCCCTCTATCCATCTTTCTCACTCTAACTCTCTGGTCCAGAGCTTGTTACCATAGCAACATAGACGAGGAGTCAGAGTCCCAAAAATTGTATTATATTTGACACACACACACACACACACACACACACACACACACACTCATACACACACACTTTGTCTATCATGCACTTATCCAAACCGACAAGCTTTAGTGAAGACGTGCATGTGTGTTGGAGTGCGTGTGTGCGTGCGTGTGTGCAGCTTGTTCATGCTGGCAGGCAAAAAAATATGCAGTCACACACACACACACACACACACACTGACAGTGTGGGTGAAACAGCAAGCAGTAGAGTGTTTCAACTGGGTGGAAAAGGTCTTTGCAGAACAACTGGACAGTAAATTTCGACTCCAGAAGCCAAAGATGAGCGTTGTTTCCTTCTGCGGTTTTCCACAGCCAGTTGAGGTTGGCAGCCAGGCCCATAAAGTACTTCCAAACCTCTGGAATGGTTTGTTTTGTACTGCCGTTGCAATTTGAAAACACATTTTATGACACAAGTGCAGCTCGTAACCGTTACATCTGCTCATCTGGCAGGTAGCAAATTTGCTTCAGTCCCCAAAGTCAAATAAAAGAATCGATGCAGACACCAATTGAGCATTTAAAGGGGAGCAGGAGCCATGGAATAAACATAACCTCCGCAAGCATACACTTTCCCTCTTATCCGTTTGTTTGATTCCTTTTTAACAGACAGGGACACGAGTTTCAGTGAATGATTGTTTAAATCATCATCATAATATAGAGTTATTTCTTGTTTAATAAAAGATTCATGTTCTGTGGCTGTGTCACCAAGACACACTCAGACCTGTGGGACTCTTCAGTTGGATTAAAGGGAGTAGAGAGTGGAGTCCTGATAGTGTGACGATACAGTCTGCAGTCTCCAATAAAAGCACATCACCTTTAACCATGAGAAGTAAATCCTCACTCATGTTATGATGTTTCTTTCAGGATTTTTCCATTAAAAACGAAAACGGAAAAGACCATAATCACGTCAATGATGCGTTGTTTTACGCATGTTTCAATGTGTCCAATTCGTGTTGCTATGTTTGACCATGTGACATTTCATCTTACAAAAGGATATCATTAAAAAACATTTTTAAAAAAAATTTAAAAATTGAAGTCACTATGATTGTTGACATGTAGCAGGAACCCTGGTTTGATGAGGCTTCATGAAACAGTGTCCTCATTGTCTGAGCTCAGGAGATGGCGCTTTCAGTTGAAAAATGATGTGGGGTTTCATTGTAGTGATTGTTCAAATGCATATTTCAGAGAACATATATTTTACAGAATATATATATGTGCGTTAGTAACGCTCTGTCCGAGACTCGCCTCATCCCTGTCCCAGCTCCAGCCCACAACAGGACATCAAACCCTGGAGTGAGCGCTCCAGCCTCAGAGGTGTGGAGAGCACCTCCCCTGTGACACTCTACCACGGTCCAGTGCGGAGACAGGAAAGGTTTTACACCTCAATATGAAGAAAAAACAGTCAGTAAATGTAGCTAACGGGACACGTCTGCATACAGAGGCTGCGTCATACACAATAACAAAGCGCGTCGTGGGTCAGCTGATCGGTCTGCGCACGTTATGTTTTTTCCGGCTTTTTTCGGGGGCGTTCAAGTTCTGGATTTTCGCTCAAAATCAGAAAGAAAAAAATCTATATATATATATATAACCTTTATGACACCTTCTGTATATATATATATATATATATATATATATATATATATATATATATATTATATATAATTATATCCATGACTCTCTTGTTTGAATTGTGATGCATGAACAAAGCGTGGTTATGTTCGTGTCATGTTAACTATGAGAGCGTCACTCGTCCTCAGATGGCAGCGATATGTGTCTGACATCATCGGACACGATTATGCCACAGACAAGAGTGTGATAATGACTCTGTTTAATGAGGCAATAACATTTTCGCTGACAGAGCTTATTGTCCATTTAAATAAAAAATGAATAAATGCCACTCTCCTGCTCTGGAGCGGTGAAGCTGGCTGCAGGCTGCAGAGAAAGACTGGCTCCATCAGAGCAACAGGACTGTGTGGAGAAGGTGATGGGGAGGAGGACTTGACTGGAGAGCATCTAAACAAACCACTCACACCCACCATGGTGAACCGTGGCACCTGGACCAGCACTGAGTGCATCCAGTGCTCCTCTGTACGACTATAAGACTCTATCAGGGTGTAACTTTACAGGGCAGCTCCCTCTAAACACTTGAATTTCACTGCAAGAGGATCAATGACTCGACAATAAAAGTGTCAGAAAGTCATCTTACTTCAATACTACGCATGTACTAGTCCTTTAAATTCCATCCCGCTGTATATTGTCCCCTATGAAGAGTGTGAGCCCCAGTTTGACAGGGATGGTGTTTAAAGTTGTGCACAAACACACACGTTATCGTCTAAATTCAGCTTTCTCAAATTCATGGGTTTGTCTCTGAGTCATTTCAGGCAGACACACATTCATGTTTCCCAGCGTAGAAGGATAATCTTTCTGTGTCTGCTCCTGCCCGCATGATGAACTGCCTGTCTGACTTTGTTTTTCTTACTCTGTGTGTGTGTGTGTGTGTGTGTGTGTGTGTGTGTCGGGGCTGTGCGCTGATGTACCAGCGTGCCAAGATTGCAGTGCATGAACACCTCTTAATGAGTGTTTTTGAGAGATTGTGCGGCCTGTGTGTGTGTGTGTGTGTGTGTGTGTGTGTGTGTGCGCGGACCTTGGCTGCCAGTGTTCGGAGGCAAACATTAACGTCACCGCTCCCCCCCCCACCCCACCCCGTCTGCTCCCTCCATCTTTTGTCCTTCTCTCTCTGACCTGCTATCTGATCCGTCCCTGCCTCTGCTGCTCTGATCCCTGAGGATGTGTTCAAGTGTTTTCAGTCCTTATCTCATTAACTCATTTACCAAGTGCTAATTCTTCCTCATCTGCTGATGCCCGGCTGATTACATGTGCGTGTACGTGTTGCCGATCAGCTGAGTGCTGACTTTTGAACCCTCATTATCAGCTGCAAGTCCAATGAAAAAGCTCTTATCCGTGATCAGACTCATCGAGGAATCAGCAACAGTTAGATCTATGGGGTCGTCCTTCGTGAAACCTATTGGTGTCGGCACTTTCAAGCCTGATCCGGCTTGTGTGCTGAGGATGAGACACGCGACGGCGGTGCCTGAGTTTGGGTTTTGACTCACAGGAGTGGACTCTTGACTGGAGATGATAGTTCTCAGCAGGGCAGCTGCTGAGGTGGTCAGCAGAAGCCTTGTATACCTGAACCTCTTCAAAGGCAGTTCATCTGTTGCAGCCAAACCAGATCCTCTGTTTGCTCCAGACACCTTCACTTGGTGCTCTGAGAATGACTCTGCCCATTTTGGGCTTGTGTGCTGAGGATGAGACACGCGACGGCAGTGTCTGAGTTTGGGTTTTGACTCACTCACTTGGCGCTCTGAGACTCGTCGTGTCGTGTTTCATTTATATATACACTTAACACATTTAGAGCCAAAATTCCTGTGCAGTATCTAAATCACACTTTTTCACTCCCAAGGAAAGGGATCAATAAACTTTATGTCACCAGTGTGAGACATGAAACAGTCACATTTATTTTAAAAAATGCGTTTATTTATTTATTTATTCATTTTTTTTAACCAAACATGTTTTCCGTTTTAAAACGCTTTATCCCACACTGTAGGAACAACAACATAACATGTCAAAAATGAAAAAGCATGCATATTAATATTCACAATTTGTTATGTAAACATAACAAAATGCGAAATGCTAAATATACAAGTTAGTATTTGGTTTGGTTGACCCAATAAGTAGGGATGGGATTGATGTAACACATCTCATAAAAAGCACGGTAGACTTTGTAACCTTAGCCAGTGTGTTCTGACAGTAATTTTAGCTGACAACATTGAACCAAGCACTGCGTGATGTCATCAACAAGTGGCAGCCGTACACATTTTGAGGTCGCATACATTTAGAAGGCTTATCTTTTTGTGCACAAAAATGTGGACTAAGAATTGCTAATGCAACCTTCATTTGACGTGGTACGACTCTATTAAACATAGAAAAAATCCCAGCATGAAACTTTATCTAACTAACTGGGGGTGTCACGATAGCCACATATCATGGTACGATATTTTCACGATATGAACCTCATGGTGCTATATTTATTACAATATTGTGGGGGAGTTAATAGTGTAATGTAACTCTGGGTTGCCCAAGAAGTCCACCCTTCAGTGGTGAGCGCAATGCACTCCGACTGCTTTAGGCTCTGCATTACACCAGATCTGGTCTTGTCGTAAAGAGCAGGGAACACTGTTGTGTCAAATGTGACCGTGATGGCATCTTATATTTAGGCTCCATTTTAGAAACTTACCATGTGAACCCTATGCCTTCCACAGTTGCAAATGGATATAAATCACTTGCTATATATTCTGCGATGTACCTTGTTATTTCCTGAGCTTCCTGTTGCAAATAGAGTTTTTTGACCCAACATGAGTTTCTTCATGCTGTCTTGAAACTTCTCAGGGTTGCGAGTTGTCAAGTGACTCCTCATGTTGCTGGTCTTTCCCAAAGTGTACTGTGCTCTGGCAGTGTTTGCATATTGTCTGTGGTTTGTCTGTCACTTTTTGTTCTTTCTCATTTCTTGACTCAAAGAGATCAAAAATGCCTCCACACATCAGATTTGGGGAATCCACAATCTCTACATCGTCCTCCGTAACCATGCTTTCGCCTTCTTCCGCCATGTTTGTTTTTCCGTAGCGTGTGCGCTCGCAATGGTTCAACTGGCCGCAAAAGATCATGGTGTATTTACTTTAGTATATGGTGCTCCACTAGAGCGGACGGAGAGCTATTATTTTTACCTCAAGACAGACTGTTTAATTTACATGCCACGATATATATACCCTGAGAGCTCTATAACTAACAACTAATGGCATTTGCACTCATTTGGAAGTGTGCGACTCATACTGGCAGAATCAGTATACGAATGTGGAGTGTCACAGATCATTTAGAAAACACCACTGGCAGTGGTGGGATTCGAACCCACGCCTCGTCAGAGACTGGAGCCTAAATCCAGCGCCTTGGACCGCTCGGCCACACTCCCTGCGAGGACTCCTCACTTCACATTCAGCAGCACATGTTAAATGTTAAAGTAAATTTATCATCAATAGAAATATTTATAGAACTCACTGCTTTAAGCCAGCAGCAGCGGGCCAAGGATGGAGCCCTGTGGAACCTCATTTCTGAGAACAACCTGACCTGGATGCTTGTCTTCAGTGAGTGAACTTTGGGTTGTTCCAGAAACAAAGAGGTTTAGAATTGGATTGTGTTTTCATGCCGGCTTTTCTCACAAAGGCCCTTTAAATTCGTGAAGCTGTTCCTTTCAAGAACCAAAAAAGCCCAGCTGATATGCATGATGGTGTTTACTTGACAATATCTGAATGAATAATGATTATTGGATACATGAGCAAAGAACAGGTGGCAAGAGAAAGGACAGACTGATGCAGGATCTGCAAACTGGTGCTAAACTCAGACAAAAACATGTTCTTGCTCGGGTCAGGTATGAATCTACCATGACAAATGAATCAGATGAAAACAATGATGCATTTTTTTTTCTTTATTCAGAATAGTTCTCACTCTAGCTGTGAGTTCTCACACGTCTTTCACAGCTCTGTTCTGCCAGAGGAATAGGTCAGGGATCGAGAGGAAAAAAAAGATATGGTGAGAACAGAATTAAGACAAAATGTTTTTGGGGGATTTTATCTCACCTACTTCATCTTGTTCTATTTTTTCCCCATTGATAATTAAAACAAAACATATATTTAAAATAAAAATCCCAACAATATTAAAACTCGTTTATAGCCATTTTTATTTCATTTTTTTAAATTATTATTTTATTAGTTTATTTATTTTTTATTTACTTTTAAGAAACATAAATACATTATAATGTTTTTAAGCCGATGCACCACTGACCTGTCCACAGCGCAGACACCCACTGCTTTACTGTGTCTGTCATTTTATTTATTGTCTCCTCGCTTGTAATAATCGTGTAATATATGCATATGTCACTGATGATATTCATATATTGAGACTTGAGACGTCACATGATATATCCTTTCCATCCATGCAAAAGGGAAGGAAACCTTGTCTCGGTGTGATGTCACAGGTGTGTGTGTGTGTAGGAAATCCTGAGTTCACTCCAGCACAGCAGGGTCTCCTCCTGCCACCTCCCCTCAGAAGAAAGCATTCAGACTGAATGGCGAGTCAATATGAGCCGTAGGTTTGCTCGTGTGTGTGTTAGTGTTTCTGTGTCCTGGGAAAGATTGGCTGCTTGTCCGGTGTGACAGTTGGTATTGGCTCAGCACCCTGCTAGCCTGGACACCACAGATAAGCAGCTGATGATGAATAAATTAGACCATCAGCTTCACTTACTGTGTGTTTGTCACCCAGTCTGCCAGCTACTTTGTTTTGACTCTTTTGAGAAGAAATATTTGAGCGAGTGGAAGCGGCCAGACCGTTGTGCAGGTCAGGGAGAACCATGAGTGGAGTTCTGATCATCTTCACGGGCCCCTCTGCTCTTGTTCTGATGTTTGCTGTGATGTCTGGGTACGCACTCACGCACGTGCGGCACACACACCTCCACACGCGCTAAACGTGTCACTGAAGTGACAGTTCTAACAAAGCTTTTGTCTGCCGTCTGACAGCCCCCCTCCCCGACACACACACGCGCCTCCCCTCATTATCGCACTCTCTCCTCCCTGTCACTCTCAAACCCCCCTCAACCGCAAACCCCAGCAGCACCTCCTTGTCATATCTCCTGACACACACTTCAAACACACTCAGAGGTTCCTCCCAATCCAACTCGCTGCTTAATTGATTAAATAGAGAGTTCATAAATGGCCTGTCATTCCTCACCTGTGCTGCTCTCTCATTAGACTGTGTGAGGAGTGTGAACTGCTCTTCACTGATGCTGTTCATCAGGAGCATACACGTCCTCATCTGGATTGGGATTCTCTTATTTTTAATTCTTGTTCCATGGCAAACAAGTCGGTCCTTCGAATGAGTCACTGTCTCGCACTGTATCGAAACACGACACCATAACAAACATGGCAGCAGAAAGCACCAACCCCACGACAGATGTGTGTTCAACGGGAACTACACCAGACAAACAATAGCTCTTCACGGGAAAATGACCAAAAACACTGTCATAGTGATTGTTTCAAGGGAGACTCATTCAAATTTGATCAATTCTTTTACGTTGTCAGTGACAACTGTAGGAAAAGAAAAACAGTCATATCCAGTCATGTGAGATGTGCTCAAATGGCTCCTCAGACGAAAGCAACGCTCCTCACCAGAGGCTTAATCTTCTATATCTTCTATATCTTTGGTAATGGTCCGGTGGGATTCTGCACAGGCTAAATGGAGAATACAGTAGAAAATAAAAAATAAATAAATAAATACAGTAGAAGAGAAACCTCAGCAACTCTACTGTCCTTTAAACTTCAGATACTTTCATGAAGATTCAAAAAAACAGTTGTGTTTGACTGGATGAATTCAGTAAGCTTTTTGCCTGGTGAAATATTCTTACTTAAAAGATGGCAGTGGTGGGATTCGAACTGGAGCCTAAATAGAGGACCTTAGACCACCTGGCCACACTAGCAACTGCTGAACGCAGAAGCATCAACTCAGATGAAGACAAGGTATAGTAAAGCAGGGCTGCCCGTCAAAAACAATAACTAAAGATGGCCTCTGTTCCGGTGACCAAATGCTATGTTTATACGTGCAGTTTCTCATCCAAATGACAGACATAGTCTAATAAAGGGATGCTCCGATCAATCGGTCACCGATCATGATCGGCCGATTTCAGCGTGATCGTGAATGCAGATCATGACTTGTCCCTGCCAATTTCATTGTCAATCCCTGGTTCATTTAGTCTGGTGTAGTTAAACAATAAAGCTCACTCATAAGTCAATATAAGACTTTAGGTTGGTATGAGACGCATAAACCAGAGGTTATTGCCTTTTCTTATTCAAGCTCTTATTCAAGTTATTGTTTGTTCCTACATGTTGGCGGCTCAATGTTTTCTTTCTAAACATGTTGGATTGCGGGAAAAAAATCCATGTGTTTGTGCTCAACACATGGCGTTTGCCCTCAGATGTCTTCAGAGCATCAAAGGACTAAATATATATTTCCACGTTGTGGGCCTGAACTGCTCAGACAGTTTTTCCCATCAGACCCAAAACGCAGCACGAGGCCTGAAAGTCAAGCTCTGGTTGATTTTCACTGAAGCAGTGCTTGAAACTCTCCAGATGACAGACAGAAACCGGAGTCACTTTGGAGGCATATGGTGATAGCAGACTTAAAAAAGTGCATGTATGCCTATTTTACATGGTCAGTTTAATACTGACGGCTCAGAGTTAAGACTGCTCAGTCCTGTTTTTTTTTGCTACAGTACGGTGGTGTAGTACCTCAGGTGCAAGTCGGTGTCTGAGGAGCTGGAGATTGCAGCAGATGGTTTCGTAATGGTTTCCCGACATCGAAAATAAAACTGCCGGGGAGTGATGGATGACAACGTGTGCTCCATAGAAAACGCCATCAAGCATCTGGTTGTGACAAAGACTCTTTGGAAAGGGCTTTCAAGACAATCAGACTAAAATGTTTTTATTGCTTGTTTTGGCTTAGACAACAGACATGTATCACACCCCAAAACACCTGTAAGGTTTATTGGCTGTATGATGCATTCAAGAACGCTCGATGTCAGATCTTCAGAAATTCATTTTAACCATAAAAAGTTATTAATTTGCTTCACATGCAGAAATAATATACAATCTTGTCTCTGACTGGGGTGAGCAGTGAAATTCCCTCAAGGGCCACATTGTTGTTACGAGGGGCCCTCAAACCTAAGACAAGAATTTAGACAACAATTTAGGGGGAAAATGAATAATAACATTACAAAAAAAGTTAAACCCCTAAAATATCTGATAATATGATTATTTAAAACTTTATTTCATATATGCATTATGTCAAGATTTCCAATACAAAATCAATATGTGAAGGCTATCTGTTGAAGTTGTAAATGCCTGTGTGAAAAAGAAGAAAAAGCTCAAATAAATTATAGTATTTTGAAGGACACTACATTTTCACATCTCCTTTAGTGCTGGATAACTCAAAGATAAATTGAAAAATGAAGAGTCTGTAACTTTCAGTCATGTTTAGAGTGAGAGTGTAATGACTAATAAAAATGGAAATTACTAACAGCATTTTCTAAAAGATCAGTGTCCTAGTTTCACTCGGACATCATGAGGACCACAGAAATACAGTCGAAGGGCTGTGTGTGGCCCCTGGGCCTCACTATTCCCAAGCCTATTTTGTAAGTGCAGGAGTTCCTGGTCCACTGTTCACACTGATGCACAAGACACGTGGCAGCTAGGATGATAACAACAACAACAAACATGGAGGAATCCCTGAACAAACGCAAACACAAGCATCTGTTTGCTTTTGTTCAGGGATGTTTTTCACTACACAATGGCCAGAGTTTCCACTTCTCTGAATGGACTTGGAATTCTTATAACATTGAAATTCTTATACAAATATTTTCAAGACATTAAAAGAGTTTTGGTTTAAATAAGGTGATATAAAAACTTGAATATAGTCACCATCGTGATTTATTGTGCTATTGTCAAACTGATGCAAAATAAACAATATTTTGCTATTTAAATGTAGGTATGGCTCCCTCATTTGATTCATATACCAAATTCATTCAAATTGAAAAAAAGTGGCTTCTTCTGGTAAATATTCTTATACCATTAAACTGCGATTAATTGAGATGAATTAATCACCAATTCTCGAATTAACTACATTTTTTTTTTTTATCGAATCCCACCTCTAAAAAAAAACCAAACATTACTTTGACTAAAGTAACTATGACTAAATGCCAGCCAAGTGTCTCGAGTGAATGTCCATTGAAGTTGAAACTGCTGGTGTGTGTGTGAATGCCGGAATACGCGCGTGTGTTTACATTTAGTTATCAGGGGAGCGCAGCATCGCTCTGCTGAGATTAAATTCCCAGAGCTTACTCTGGCTATCAGCGTTACTTCAGGACACACACACATGCACACAGACACAGTAGCGGGAAGACGGCTGTTGCGTTCTCGCACACCGAGCAGCAGCCACCGCATCCGCAGTTTGCCCACTGGAGATATAGCGCTTCCATTAATCCCCACTGATCCATCCATCTCCCCAATCTACCCGTCATCTGTTTTCCCCTTTTTTTTCCATCCTGTCAAAGGTGCTTTATCATTTTATTTTAAACCAAGCATGCAGACCTGAGAAGAGCTAATGTTTTTTTTTCTTCTGGTGTCGTCATATGATGTGTCAATCACCGAGTTTAGACTGTGACTCTAGAGTGTTTGGGTGGGATTTCACCTGGGTCAAATGTGTCAAGCTGACATGTGCAGCCTTCTTCTGCAACCTGGACTTTCCCAAAGAAAGTCATTTCATGGGAGGAATAAGGAATAATTATTATGATATAAGATGCCACTTGATAGACTTTACATGACTTTGTGTCGAAGAAAGAGGCAGTGAAGCTCATTTCAACCATCTACTTTCAGGCTGCGTGCTCTGCCTCTCTCCTCCTGTCTCCAGCTGTGTATGTCCAAAAGGCTTTCAGCTCAGATTTTTTCAGTTCCCCTTTTTTTGTGAAGCACATTGCTAGCCACAGCCGCACAGTGAGCGTCAGAATTTTGAAATTCATAACTCATAACTACACTATTTCCTGTATTTTAAAGTGCACATTTTGTGGAATAAAGCCAGGTTTTTGGCTGTATTTCTTGGGATGGGTGATTTATTTACAGTGCAATTGTAAATGTATGCTTTCAAAGTTAATCCAAAAGGCCAGTAACTGATACAAACTGTGAAAGGTTCGACTTGGATGTCACATAAACACCTGCACGAACACCAAAATGGAGCGCACAATCTGAAAATCACACAAACAAAGGAGCAATTCAAGACTAGACTGCCAGGCACATTCCATATTTGGGTGTATCTACTCTTGGAAAAGCTGGAGCCAATGTCCACTAAAGGGGAGATAACAGCAACAATGAAGTGTTCAAGTTCATCTGAGGTAGAGCAGCTCCTGTTTAACACGTCACACAACTTTCTTCAGCCACTCAAATGCATAGCTAAATCATGATTTCCACATACATCTATGCAGGTATTATGATTATGCAAGATTTCATTGTCAACAACATTCCCCAAAAGCGCCATCACGCCACTGAAGCGGCTGCAGTTGTAAGCTGTGGAGTGTTTCCTTCAGGTGCGCTGCTCTGCTCCAAATAAAGGGCTAGCGGTGAGATGTGGGTCGGACTGTCCACATCTTCTTTTGCTGTTCAAACCTTCCTCTTCAGTCATCTCTATACCATACCTGTGTAACACAATGAGATGATGAGACGGCAAACTGTTGAGGAGTGTCCTGGGTTTGCCACCCACCCTTGTGTCGCACTCCCATCTCACCTTTCGCTCCCATCATGCATCTCTCTCATATGTAGCATCCAGGGGACGTTCTCTTAAGTAATGTTCCCACAAATACTCTCTCACCAAGTCTGTCTCTCTAGCTCTCAGTATAAGGATTCGCTGGGCAACACAACTTTCTCGGGGCGTGGCCTGAGAGTGAGGTAGCCACAGCCCACTCACGTGACTCCCAACTCACCTTACTCGCACCTATGCTGAGCTCCTTCATTATCATCATGGAAGAAGCATGAGTTCACAGTGATGAGTCTTAGAGATGACTCTGACCTAAGGACTGAAGAGTTCAGATGCTGAAATTCTAAAGTATTTGTACCGGACTGCTAATGCTAACAAATGTGTAAGTATCCGCTAGACATTTTATCGCGTTTATCAAAGCATGTTATAGCTCATGTTCTATCTGTAGCTGCTGCAGCTGAGTTCTCTGGCCTGGTGAGAGATGCAACCAGCGCCACATTCCCTGGCGATTGTTCTGGAACTGAATGAAGATGAATAGTTTCTGACATCTGACGTCTGTCTCCACACTCAGCTTAAAATAAAAGTGAGATCAGACGTTTTGGTGCCGTTATTGCGGAAATACGCAGAGTCATAATGTAATAAAGTTAGATCTGAAAAAAGCCGCACCTTCCTCTTTATTATTCTGCAGCATTGTAAACGATGGGGGCGCCACCACGGCTTAGATGAGAGCCTCCATGCCATCCGATAAAGGATCTCTGATTGGAGATGTACTCTCACGTGGTCAAACGTAGATAAAGGAAGTGGAAACAGCAAAACAAACAAGTAGCTGATAACACATCATCTAGGTGGAGATGATCATGACAGTGTTCAGCACAATGATTGATGTCTGTTGCTTGCGGAACTGTCGTGGATCCTATAGTGTGTTCCAGCAGGACAGGCCCTGATGACGGCTGCATCTTACAGATTTACTTCTCATAACTAAAAGATAGCGACACGACAGCTTGCTATTACACTCATTGACCAGCAGTGCCGCCCTAACCAAATATGCTTAAACTAAATAAACTAACTTTCAGTTCGGTTGGGTTTAGTGCGTGGGAAGTGTTCTCCATGTTGTTTAATAGTAATGTTTTCAGGAACAAGATCCACCGTTTTAGTATTCTCAACTGATTCTGTCCATCGGTCAGGTGAACACAAAAACATGACTGCCATTTAAATGCAATTTCAAACACTGAGACGACAGTTATTGTCACGTGTTATGTCATGTTAATCTAATCTGAACAGAGACGTGATGTCTTCAGGCAAACTTATGTGCAAAGGTTGTGTTTGAACTCCCGCTTGATTCACCTCACTCCAAGAGACTTCAAACCGGCTGTGAAACTGCTCACATGGACTCATGGCACTGGAGCAACATTCAGGAAACTACACATGCGGTGCACTTTCACTGACATTAATGTGAGCACACAGTATAAATACACAAGTGATTAATGGTGTTGTGAGTGGGTTGGGAGTCGCTGGGAGCTAAAACAAACAAATAAAACTAATGAACTCAGTAAAACTCCGGAGAAGTCGCGACTGCTGCGAAACTTGACGTCACATGTCGGGCAGCGAATACTGAGAGTGATGTTTTCCAACAAGTCAATTTAATGGTGACAAAAAGTGATTCTTTTAACACAATCCAGTTATAATGGCACAAACTGCTCACTCAGTCAGTCTGACAGAAAATTTTAATTTTAAGTCAAAGTGAGTGACGTGGGACGCACATATGAAGTCCAACAACATACTGTATTTGACCGATTTAATGGTGCAATACTGCGTTTGAGACGTCTGACGTGACGTCCGGCTGACTGGTTAGTTTATACTGCGTACATGACCCCACTGTCACACTTGCACTCCGTGTAAACTCTGGATTACGGTGTAGTTTGGGTTCCAAGTTTCAGCTCCCACAAACTGTGGAATGGATTTCCTGGGTGGGATCGGTCGCATCCCTAGCTTCTGCCCTATATCTGCTCCAGACTTGTTGAACTGTTGTTTGTGCTTTGGTGCAAAAAACAGTGTGAATATTGTTGGACACCCCAGTGTATGCACAAAAGAACACCACTATTTTTTAGTCGCAATGTGACGTGGGCAGCTACAACACTTTTTGCAGGGCAAAAGTCCATACTATATTTCAGACCCCTTGTTGCCCTGTGCTTTGATCCGCTGTCCATTCATATATTTCTTTGTTGATGGACTCAATGCTTCAGTGAGGAGGAAGCTGTCTCTTCTGTTGATTTCTAATGAGTCTGCCTTTCTAATCACTATGCAGTGGATGTGCTGACCTTTCCTGGCTCACTGGGCCACAGCTATATGCATAACTCACAGGCATTAGCACTGGCATTATATTAGTAGTGCCAGCTCTGATCTCCCACTGGAACTGTCTCAGTGGAAAGGTCTACAGTGTATTGATAGTTGAGTACTGAGAAGAGCTGCATATTTATTTGCTTCCTATAAACTCTGCTCTTCATCGGGCCTCTCATGTTGACTTGCTCTCCGAGTCACAGGAAGTGACCCATTCATGATTCAGTAACATTTTAGCTTCACATTCAAATCCCACGTTTCGTTGAGATTCAGCCAGTGACACAGGGAGGATGTCACTCAACATCCCCCTGCAGGAAAATGATGGCAGCCAATTCTTTGGCAGTAGCTAAAATCTCTTATTCACGGCTCTCAACTGCGGCTGCCAGCCGGAGTTGCTCGCTGCCGAGGTTACCGACAAAGTTTCCCCTCTGTGTTTCTTCAGTCATCTGGAGTCAGAGCGCAGCATCCTGAAGAAGAGGGAGTGGGAGAGGAGGAACCAGGAGGTCCAGCAGGATGAAGATCTCTTCTCAACTGGATTCAACCTGTTTGGAGAGCCATACAAAGTAAGCCACGTTGTATTTTCTAGTAAAAATGCTAACTATCTATCCTGCTGTAGCAATTGAAGCACCATTGATATGGTGAAATAAGTAACTGTTGTCCGGCCCCATCTGAATCCATATGAGTGCCTGCATCTAACAATGGAGTTATCAGTCAGTCCACATTCTGCGGCAGCCGACTGTGTCTATTGCTGCCCCCTTGCACTTGTCACAATCTGCTCCTTCACCAGAGAATTGGACTCATATATGCCAAGGAAAGTCTGGAAAACTACAGTGGCAACCGCTGCGCTGTGTGCAAATGCAACGCTACATCCACTGACAGATCATCACAAGAAATTCTGCTGCATGTCGAGTGACATCATCAACATTTTATCAAAACAAATCAGCTGTTGCTGAAGCTCACGTCTCAGAAGTTGGCCTGATCACATTGGCAAATAACGTATTTGAAGTTAGCAAGTCTGCCGATCGCCATTTCTTTGGCTGATACATTGCAACTTTTAAAGCAACTATGCAGAAATGTGGTAATATAAACGTGGTTAATATGAACAGAATGAATGAACAGCTCAAACCCACAATATAAACTTCCCTCATCACTTGTTAAATACCTGACTGTTGCCTTATAACCTGACAGACAGCTCCTCATTTCATCAACTACATGTCCAGGAAATGAGTATCTGGGGGTCCAGGTGCGAAGCTCCAGTCTTCCACAACAGAACAGCTGCTCGTCCAAAACCATTAACTCCATTTGCATTGGTTTCGCCTGCGGTTCGCTCCATTTATGTTAGATTTTGCTCTATTAGCCTCACCAACACTGTGCCCAGTTTTGTGGGTGCTATGATATTCATTCGTCATGTATATATGTAAATAGCATTTTATATTTTATTATATATATATATATATATATATATATATATATATATATATATATATATATATATATATATATATATATATATATATATATATATATATATATATATATATATATATATATAAGCGAATCTCTTCAGTTTCTTTCAACTTCTCAGATTATTTGTGGTTGATTCACTGCAGCCGGCTGCTGCCTACATGTAATAACAGGCTGTTCATCCAAAGGCCTCTTTCCAACGCAGGCATCTGCCACTTCCTGGGCGCTGGATCCTCTTTTGCCATTCATTATCCAGCCGTAAATCGGCTTTATAATGACATGGCCTTAAAATAGCTGTTCAAAGTTCAGTGAACGACAGGGCTCTTGCTGCTTGAATCAGTGTTCATGTAGTAGTTTCAGGAAGAAGGAGAAGGAGCTTGTCACACCTGACCTGTTTGTATCTGGTTTGTATCTCACCTACATTTTGTTGTGTTCTTTCTTTACTCTGCCATCTGCTTGAGCACTTGCTGAAGTTGCCAAATGTATCAATCCTGCTTCAGACTGGCTCTCATTCTTGACAGAAAGTGTTTAATGACTGCTGTGTCTGCACACAGAGGCCACCATCTTTGGCACTGAATGAGTTTTTCACACACAGGGCGGATTTACTGTGGTCCTAGTTAGCGTCTAGAAAAGAGTTTTACATGGGGAGTTGAACCGTGGCTTGTGGATGACTGGGTCAAGAGTAGGGGTGGGCTTGTTAGGAATAAGGCCCAGACTGTATGCATCTCAATTCAGCATATCTGAGCTGATGTACAAGATGTATAAGATACACGTGTGAACTCACTGTGCAGGGCATTTCAGCATAAGCTCATTCAACGCAGTGGTGAAGAAGATACTGAGCAATTCTATACGTTTCTTTAATATTAACCAAATGAAAAGCATTAACCAAGATAAACAGGAATTTGAATGCAGTATAAAAAGTATATAAAAACAAACAAAGAAAAACACATTAGAACTGACAGCAGAATGAAAGCTCACTGGTGCGCTGCTGAAAGTCATTTCTTTCATGGACTATGGATTCAGTGATTTTTCATAGACGTCTTATACCGCTGATAAACACACATTCAAAAGGTTAGCGTTGAGCTTGTGAAGGTAGTCAGCAAATGGAGCGACAGGGTCGCCAAGTTGGCAACTTTGATTCATGTATCACAGCCTGTATCACAGCCTGTATCACAGCGCGTCTGCAGGTTGGAGTAGTTTGTTTGGAGTAGTCCACTGCATACGTTGTGGAGGACCAAAAATGAATGCATCCAGTTTGGTAACACATATTTACACATATAGATACTGCATAGGCGAATGTATGGATATGGATGCATCCAGCTGGAGCTTTGTTCCCCTTCCTGTTCTTCAGTGTCGAAGACACCTTTCCCTACTGAAATGACTGTAATGTCACGACACGATGGTCCGGGCAATGTCCCTAATTGTGACTTGCAACACTTTAAACACCCAAGAACCAAAAAAGTCATCTCCACACATGTGGACGGAGGGACCTCAGAGGTTAAATCAGATGTGCGTTTGACATTTATGTGGACAGATGAGTTGAAGGCAACATAATCGGACCCCCATCTGCACTTCTGAAAAGTGCTAAATGGTGCGTAGGTCATGAAAAATCAAAATGAATGCGCTGTAAAATCAGAATATTACATCAAAGTCAAGTCAAATTAGCCAGCGCTTCCTCTGACAGACATTTAACATAAAGCCAGAGACTGGCCAGTCAGACGTGCCTCTCTACAGTATGTGTAGTTCACATCACACTGTACTCGCTGGTGAACTCTCATATGTGACTGGTGGCTAGTGAATACAACCATCATGTCATATACAATAATAATAACAGTCTACTGGACTGTTGGTCCACCTGCACATGCCCAGTAGGAAGTTATTAGAAAGTAACTTTTTCTTGTCAAGTCTCGAGCAATATGATTTTTGAAAAATGAAATCTAGTTTTCACTGATATTTTGGATACTTGCGTACCATTCCTCCCCTTCACCCAGCCTTGTGTCGGCGGAGAACTAATCCTCTCTAATCCTGTTGAAGAGTGTTGTGCTTTTAGCAACTATTTAAGGTGATCAATGCTCACACACACACACACACACAGAGGTACCCATCCTCTGCTCTGTTTCCATTTTGCCTCTCGATAAATGTGTTTTCTCTTCCGCTTTAGCTGTGGAATCTTTTATTCATGAGCTGGAGATGAAGCAGAAATGGTTCATTTTTTTCAAAGCTGGCTCACCACCCGCTCCACAGAGTGATGTCTGCTCACTTCTGCACACTTCCTGTATTAAAAGTCTTTTGTCTTTAGCAAAGAGTCTGACTATACAGTAATAGTTGGTGGTCAGGTGGGGACAACAGTGGGGCCACAGTTACCTTGAAAGAGTAAAAAATTACAACTGTCTGTTTTTTATTTTATTTTTTTTTTTTATCTGTCACCCAAAACAAAATGGTGTGAGATAAACAAAATGCAGTTAATTTTCCATTTTGATATTTTTAATTTATATTTTCAGATTATATTATATTTAATACACTGGACTTTAACAAAAAAACAATGGCATCGCTGATGCAGTGCTGCTAGAATGTTGAGTGCCTTAGTAACTTGAGCAGGATCAATTATCATAAAAACGTTTTCATTACATTGAGTCCCATAATTTACTGAAATAGCATTGTCAGAGCAAACGCACCTGTGTGCACAGGGAGCCTTGGAATACTTGTCACAGTGTGACAACATCATCCAGTGGATTTGCTTCCGATTGTTGAACTTATCACTGAAATAAAAAATCGTACATTGAATTTTTTTATTTGAAAGTTGATTCCCAGGACGGTCATTGCCTCCAGAATTAAAGTCTGGTGGGAACCCAATTTTTCTATTGACCTCATGTTCAGTACTGTATGTTAGGAGCAGTCCTTTTATGAAGCACGGGTCTTTGACAAACACGTGGAACAGGGGGCGTTGTTTAACATCTATTTCTGAGACGCCATTATCACGGCATTGTGAATCTAACTCGGTCCAGACTGGATTTTAAAGATCATGACTTGGAAAAAAACAGTAGTGTGGTTCAATAAAAGGACAGGGCAGGATTTGAGATGCAGCTCCAGTGTTCATCATCCGTCTGAAGTTTGTAATGAAGTGTCACAGCTGAATTATGGCTGTAGGTCTTCTTGCATAATTCACGTTTGCCGCATGATTAATTTTGGAGGCGCAAGGTTGCAGAGTAATGTCAAAGGACGGCTGAGGAGCCTTCACTTCTCATCCCATTTTTAGGAAAGCCAAATATAACACTGCAGCGCTGACAGCTGATTGACTTTTGTCCTCTGAAGTCATTTTGCCATTAGAGAATCTTTCAGCGACTGACAAAAGGGCCACGCTTGAGCTATTCCGAGGGTCCTCTTATTCTCTCAGGTGAAGGTGTTCTTCTGCCATAGATCAGCTGAAGACGTGCTTTCCTCGCAGTGACGATTGCTGGAGAAGCTGAGGTCAGGCTAATAATGATTCTAGCCCCATTCATTTCACTGCTCCAGTCTGGATGAGACCCTCTTAGCAGTGGCATTAATCCCTCAGCTCAAGGCCTGACGGGTAGTTCAGCTATTCATTTCTCCTTGTCCTGTCCAAAAAAAAAACACTTTTATCAAGTGATGAAAGATAGAAAACTTAATTACTCTTTTCTCCTTCTCCGTCTTTTTCGCAGACAAATAAAGGTGATGCGTTGGCCAGTCGTGTCCAGAACACTCTGGGTTCCTATGAGGAGATGAAAGACCTTCTAACAAGCCAGTCAAACCAGAGCCACTTGGTAGGAATCCCGAAAGGTAGCAGTGGGAATGTCAGCATACAGACACCAACCGCATCAGCTCCAGAGAGGTCTGTCATGGAGTCCCAGGGCTTTACTGAAGCCAGTCGAGGAGACGCGGAGGTGGGCGCTGACAAGCAGTCAGGAAATTCAACATCAACTTCCATGCATCCTCCGGTGTCAAGTGCTTCATCACTGCTGCATCAGAATTCCAAAAAGTCTCGGGGCTCCTCTGACTGGCTTAGGGGAGGCCATGTTCCAGCTGTCCAGGGGTCCGACCCTGTCGTGGGGTCGGCCCTGGGCCAAGGTCACGCTGTCGGAGGACGAGGCAAAATGTGTTTGTTCGAAGAACAGCAGAGGCAAGAAGAACTATTCAGCTCCTTGAAAGATGAACTTGGTCTGAAAGGTGACTCCAGTCCGTCCTCTTCCTCCTCATACTCTTCCTCTTCTTCCACATCGTCCAGCAGAAGGCGCTCCACTCAGCCCTCGAAAATCCTACCTCTCTCAGGTGAGAGTCTCTGATGGATGCCTAATATGAAAGTGTTAATCCTCTGCATGACATAAAACGTGAATCGTAGCGCTCAGTTATGCGGTTGTAATTTCGCAAGCATTTAGAAGTATGTGCGGCAATAGACGGGTAATAAGTAGTGTTTGGCTTATGGCTTCATGTTGGCACTCTTTGGATTTGAACATCCGTTTCCATGAAAACTCATGTTATTTTGAAAGCGACCACTGTTAGAGTTCTGAAAATCAGGACGCACTTTCATGACGCCGCCTCACAAGTTTGGCTCCCTCTCACCAGCAAGTTGGGATGTGATAGCTCAGCGAGTGAAAATGATGAGTCGCCCCCCCTTCTGAAGGTGGAGCACTACAACACAGTCAGAAAGTCTGTCTGAAGGTCATTTTTGTCAGCCGTGTACAGAGGATTTTTGTCTGCATGGTTGTTCAATAAATATCTTTTGACAATGGTTTGATGGACCAAACTTGGTCTGAGGAATATGAAAAAAAGGTCTTGTTTTGTCCTAGGTTTCAGGTTATAATAACCTTCTGTTTTTATTCTTTCTTTCAGATGGAGGTAATTTCCGAAGTTCTTCAGTGGATGTTGTGCATTACAAGTCTTCCACAAGTGCAGAAAGTGGACATTTGAAATCATCCCCATTTGACAATGAAGCGAGCTCCCAGGTGTCCACCTCTCCGCTGGCTTCCACGTCTGTTTTATCGACACCCACACCGGGGCTGACCACACCCACCTCGGGGCTCGCCAGCTTCCCGCCAGGCAGCCTTCCAGGCAAGCAGATCTCCTTGCAGCAAAAGCCCACAGCGTACGTTCGACCAATGGACGGTCAGGATCAGGCACCCAGCGACTCTCCCAAGTTGAAGCCTCCCCTGGTGGTTGCAGAAGGCCTCAGTAATGGTCAGGCTTTTGGCACAAGCACTGGAAAGAACAAACTGCCAAAGTTGAGTCTGAACCACACCAATGAGGTGAGAACTTTTTCATGTAGACCAACTCTTCACATGTTGTCTCAGAATGTGTCTAGTGATTCTCTAATGGGAGGACGGTTTTCCTGTTCAACGGAGGACGCCTCAGGCTGTGCGGTGCTAGAAAAGTGCGTGATCTACCTAACACAATAGGACTTCTTTCTGATGGAGCCATTGTAGAACAAACTTGACCTTCATTTTCCACTCTTGGCAGCCTTTTATAAGACAGCAGGAAACTGTTAAGAACTTATTTCAGTTTGTTCTCTTCTTGTCTTAAGCAATTTCTATAAAAAAAAAATCCAAATATCCGAATTGTCTCTTTGAAGGCAGTACTGCAAAATACATAAACAAAGCGCGTAGAAGTACTGGAAAAGTAGGAAGTATAATTGAAGTATTTAACTCCCCAAAAAGACAAACTTTGTTAATGAATCTGACCTGGAGGAGATGCCCTGGCTGTCTCACAATGCATGGCTCGTAGTTATCAATACAGTAGTGAAACATTTACTCAACACCCCTTTCCTTAACTGAGCTGAACGGACTGATACCTATGGAGTAGGTAGAGTCAAGTTATCCTGCCACCAAGGAGAAAGACAAACAACTATTTCAATGCACAAGTCTGTCCATACAAGGAGTGAAGTTTACCAGTCTTAAAAATGTAACGTCCTTCTGATATTTCCATTTATGTATTGTATCACGTCAGTGGAACATGGGGGATTATTTTAGATTAGATTAGATTAGATTAGCAGTCGGGAAATTCAACAGATTCTCAAAGGGGAGAGGCGCTGGATCGGTTGCAGCGGATGAGGCGGACTTGCCAAGGAAATCCCTGATGTGAAATGCTTCAAGGATGAAGACTTCTTGAGTCCATATGTCAGACCAGCTCTTGGAGCCCAGCCTAACTCAGCCACCTCCTTGTACAAAGTAGTCTGATGAAAGTAAGCAACGCTGCCCGTATGACCCATAAGAGTGACGAATGTCAATATGTCCTCTGATAAAGTTTTCAAACAAGCTCTTTCTCCTCTGTGCTGGGAGATGATGTGAGTCTGCGACAGGATCTGGATGAAAAAGGAGGCTGCTTTTAGTCAGTGTCCATGAGCGGCACAGTTCTCTTATTTAAATAAATCATTTGGTTAATGGCTCTCACTCTGATTCACACACTCATTTAGCTCTTTCTCACTTGCCTCGTCCAAAAAATATAAACCCTGACTTGATGACGTGTGTGTGTGTGTGTGTGTGTGTGTGTGTGCGCGTGTGTGTGTCTGAGTCGTTGTCAAGTGAGTAGTCATCTATATCGAGGCAGCCAGCTGTTCTTTTGCTTTGATTTTATGTGTGTGTGTAGCTTTCTAAATGAGCAGTGCGATGGTTTTCTGAGCAGATGGCACAGAGACTGAGGAGAGGGAGTTCAAGCTAACTTTCACTATGGAACTTCCTGTGCAGGGAGCTGGCTGTGTGTTTGGGGATGGGGGGCGGGGAGGGGTTTAGCTTCAACGTAGGTTATATTCACAACCACCTTAGTTGTGCTTTATGATTGACCTTTGCCTTGGTTATGTCTTGGCAGCTTTGGTTTGTCTGTCTGTCTGTTGGATTGTGTGCAACATAACTGAAAAAGTCATGGACGTATAGTTTCACGAAATGGAATCCGGAATCCTAGATTCGATTCCATTTGAAAATTTGTGGCTTGGCAGAGGTTATTGTCTTGTTTCTGGATTAAGCACAGACTCACTGCCTACATGGATACATATCTGAATCTGGCAAAATATAAAATAAAGTAAATTTTTTCAACCAATCTAATTGACTTTTGGTGTTTTTGGTAACATCCACTGAGGATCGTGGAGTCCATTTAAAGTGTCAGCAGGTTCCAACGCGGCATGATGTCAGTTTGTCCGACTCAATGTGGGGGGTGTTACACGCTAAACAATATGTCTAGTGCATACTACTGAATACAGCAATGAAGCTGAATCTGGCTTTTTGTCCAACAATTGTGAAACTACTCTCAAAAACTACTCTTTCCAACTAGCCTTTTAACTAAAGCTAAGGCACTGCCTGAATTTCTAACTCAATAAACGCTCTCCAGCTCCCTCTCGGTGAGCGCATCACCGCAGCTGCGTGAGCTTTGCATACATCACTGGGAAGTGCTCATTTTCTACTTTCAAATCCTGTGGGCCCTGTGCTTTGTAAATAAAGAGCTCATTTCAATGGAGGTTTGTGTTGATTGTTGCTACTACTGCGCATGTAGCATTTGTTCGTGTAACTGACTTTTACTGATCTCTCTCCTTTACCATTCATGTTTCATCAACATCATTCCGTACATAAAGTATTTTTGGGCTTCTACTGATCTCATGAATGGCGATGGTTCGAGGCGAAGGAAGAAAGAGAGCGAAATGTGGAAACTTTAGTCTCTGAAATTCCATTAAAATTAGATCATTTTGACACAGGCAAGGACTGAGTACAAGACTCAATACATCTTTTGTTCTTAACCAACAAGCAAAGAATCCCTTCTATTTAGGCCTGTGGAATTGATCCAGTCAAAATCTAGAGTCACTGTCACATTGTCACTTTATTTGCATGACTCACTGGCATGAATAAATAACTTTTGACACGGTTTTTGGGTTGAAAAACTTGTGATTTATGAGTTGCCTCCATGCAGAGAGTGATGGACCGCTATAGTATTCAACCACGTGTAGCAGAGAGCAACAGGTGAAAGCTCTTAGTAAGAATGAAACTATGTGTCAGCTTCAGTTGCAGGAGTTGGGTAGAATCAGATTGTAAATATTCCGACATACAGTAAATGCAGCATCACAAACTGTTGACCGTGGTAAACCCAGGTTGATCTGTTGACACAACAGGTTAATCTTGATATTGGTTGGTTACAGATGGCACATTTAGTTTCATTCATGAGCACTGGTCAATGACAAAAAATATTTTCATCCCCTCTGAAATTCAATTTAGAACTTCACGAAAAGTGGAGTTTCTTCGTGAAGAAATCAACCTCCAGAATCATTCTTCTCTTCCTGTATAATTCATTCATCTGTGCATGTCACTGGGCTTTTTCAGAAGCCGCCCGCGAATATGATGTGCAAGTCATGACAGGCCACCATTTATAGACGTGACACTCACCGAGTGCATCGTATCATGCCAAATTTCTCTTCCTCCAGAGTCTTTTCTTCAGATGAACACGAAAAGGTGTTTCCAAAATGTGCGCTTGGATGTGGTCAATGAATCCACGATCTTGGCCGGCCGATATAAAATCCTGCTTTAAAATAAAAAGTCAAAAACGACGTCAAGGAAGAGGCTGAAGAGGAGACACGCCATTTATTGACATGCAGCTTCACTCTCCCGCTGTCGGGTGCTTTTATTATTGCTCACGGTCTGCAGGTAGCATCACTCTGAGCAGCTCCTGTCAGCGGGCAGCAAATAGAGGTGACAGGTGACATTTTCAGCACAACTGTGACAACTTCCATTTACATGTCTCGAAAAAGCACAGCTGATGTCATTTTCACAGTGATTAAGAGAGCCGTCTTTGGTGAAGGCGCCGCGTCACCGATAATGTGGCGGGAAAAAAGCGCGCGGACAATCGCAGTCCACCAGTCTTCGCAATACAAGCTACTCCACTCACATGAACACATAAGCCGTTTTGCAAAAGGTAAAGGTATTTCCCAGAAGAGGGCACAGGTAGCATTGTGATGCTAATATTATTTTGGTTTACTGATAAGATCATGAAATTATGGGTGTTTGACCTTAATAAATAATATGTTGCTTAGGAGTTGAAACTTCTGAAATGCTGACATTTGTCTGACCAGAATTTTCTTTTCTAATATTGTCTAGAACTTCACATTAAAGAACTATCAATCACATATTAAGTTATGTAATAGTCCAGTAATGTGGTTGTATGAACAGATTCTATGTTTGAGATGTTTGATCTGGTGCCTGGATCGATAAATGACAACGTGGTTAAAACAAGAACATTCCTGGTTCACGACAGGAGTCTAGGTTCAACCAGGAAAAATAGGTAAATACAAAACTGACAGCGTAAAGGAACACCATTTTAGAATACTCTTCAACCTTAGGTGATATACCATGTAAACTTTACTATAAAGTACCGCTTAAGAGGCTTTTCACACTGCAGATCTGAGTCCGATTCATCCCCACTGTGCCTCACACCTCTGCACCTCAGGCGATGTCCTTTTTCTTGTTCTCTGATGGTGGCGCTCTGTGACCCTCAATGAAGCATGTCTCAATGACTGGGGATAAATTGATATTTACTAGATGAGGAGATACCTGCTGAAGCTCCGCCTCCCCACAAGTACAGGAAACTGAGACCCAGAAAGGCACACAGAGAGCAAACACCTTACTCAGGGATGTCATTGTACATCTAAAACATAGCATACCATGAAATCAATGGCAAAACCTCCATGAGTAAAGACTCCAGAATAGTCAAACCAAATTCTTGTTGGCTTGCTGGAAAACAGACGTTCCCTGTTCTAACCTCACACGATGTTAGCTCAGATGTATTCCTGAGTTTTCAACGCAAATACATTTTCAAGACAGCCAAATGGAAGTTGCTTGAGTATATTAACTTGACTCTATGTTGTGTATTATCGTGCCATTTTTATGCTCCTGCTGAACTCTCATTGAAATGGCCTGAAGATTTTTGGTTTAACCACAGACAGATAAGCAAAGACGGTCTCATAACCTCCGCAGCGGTGGTGATGGCTACACTTGGCAGAGAAACAGAAAATAGCTCTGTCTAGTTATTCACTTCTGTCCCACCTAAATGTGACGCTTGGGGATCGCTGTCAAATAAGCAGAGAATTGGTGCAATTACTGGTTCGCCACTTCTCTGAGGGAGGAGGAGGACAGAGGCAGTGATGATGGGAAATGTGCATATTTCTTTCGTTCAACAGAACTGGATCCGTTACTGAGAAACTGTTGCCACCAACAGCTGGCCACATTTACATAAATCCCATCAGGCTTCGCTATTCCTGTGGCTGCATGTCAACTTATGATCAAGAGGTACACACAGGTGTGTAGTGTTCACCTACTGCGGCGAAGCTGCGCGTGAGCTTGCTGAGACGCAGTGTTGCCATGATATTGTGATTGTCCATCACACTTTTCTAGACAAACACACACAGTTCAGTGCAATATTTACAACGTGCCACAGTCATGGTGATGAATAGGAACTTCACGGCTTCATAAATGTTTGAACAAATATGCCTTATTCAGTATGGTGACAAAAGACAGCGGACATGCAGGTATTCTTCTAACACTACAGTTTGATATACATAGTCACACAGGTATTGTACTTAACATAAAGATCATCAGATCATCTGCATATGGTTGCTTCTACGTTCACAGCAACACATTCTCACTGTCTAGGGGTCAAATAGAGACTATCTTCAAGTGGACATTTCCGTCCCACAATACCCACACTTTCATTTGAACCACACCTTTGAACACACCTTTGCTCCATATCATGACACCGCACATGGCGTGTTACATAAAACAAAAGTTACAGGTTGGGGTTAGGGTTTAGCCATGCCACTAGTTATATACCGCTGGGTTAGTGGAGTTTTGCATTCTATGGTGACCTCGAAGCATGTTGCATGCATGTTGATGCTTTCCTTCTCCTTGTAACGTTTCAAGCCGGTGTGTGGGATATTCCTCTCCTCTATACTGACAGCGGGGCTTGAGGGGCTTTATAAACCAAGTGACACATGGCATGAAGAGTGAAAGGTACGCCATCCCATGGCTTACTCTGTCGTCACACCATTCATCATTCTTAGTATCAGTATCAGTGTATTCCGTTCGAAGGCAGAACATGTGACACAGTAGGCCATATTGCCTTCTTTCCCAAGGTCAATATAGTAAAACCATGGGTGTGAGAAGTTGTTGACTGTGTTTCTTGGTATATAGGGCACCTCAAATGATCGTGCACTTTACACACGTTGCCTTCTGGGAGGCACCGTGGCACCATGAAGCTCAGAGCCACATAAGGTGCTCCACATAAGATCCCGACACCCTTTTGGAGTGTCAGGTGAGTGGGGAAGCATTTTACTCCATTGAAACACCTACATATGAGTCTACATGCACCATGACGGACTGACTTCTGCAAACTTTGGACACAGAAGTCCACTTGAACAGAGTTGTTTTTTGATGCCTAGTGAGAATGTGTGGCTGAATAAGCCAATAATTTGCGAGCAAATTTACAAACCAGTCTGGTTTACACTGTGCATTAGAGGCCGAGATGTCAAAGCTCCCACAACGGCTCTGCAACATCACGATATATGCCATCATAATGTATCTAATATTAATGGCCTGCCTGTTAAAAGAGTCTGACTAACACACTCAGTCAGTTAAAGCTGTTGGGTTTTTTATGTGAGAAGAGTCAGAATATAAAATCAGTTGCTTGGTTTGTATTCCTCATTTAACACTCATATTACGGGAATTTGCTGTCCGACATCAAATACTGACTGTAGGGCCAAATTTCCTTTTTGTGTGAAGAAATATTTCACGGCTGATGTTTTAAGTGGAGTATATGGCATCTAGTCCAGCCAGAAGTAAGGCACCATTTCTTTTGAATTCTTTCTATTGAAAACCTCTGCACCTTGGTACAGAATGCATAAAGTTATGATGTTTCCACTACCTCACTGGTGATGACGTTTCATCTTTAGGATCCAGTTGCTCGTCATTTGTTGCGTCTGTTGTCCCTTGTATTGTCATGTCCACTTCAGCTGGATGTGAGGATGATCAAATACTTAAGTTAATACCTGCGCAGCGTGACTGTTACAAGGCAACTTTATTTTAGATGATAAAAAGCTCCGCCCGATGGCTAATAAACTATCGTCCGCTTATGTCTGGTGCCCGTAAAAGTGAGGTTATAAAAACCTTTATTGCTCTTGGCAGTACAGAACAATACATGTAGAACCCCTGTTGCGCGCTCTTTAGTATTATTCATTAAGTTCTGATACAGGCCAGTGGCTGTTCTGGCGTGTGTGTTGCTGTGTGTGTGTGTGGCAGCGCCGCTTAATAACAAAAAAATCCCGCTGGGCTCTGCATTGCCTGCTTGCCAATCAGAGCATAGCCACAATATGCAAATCTCCAACACACACACTGAGAGAAGCAGCGTTTGATCTACCGGGCCATTACAGACATTTTAAAATCCTATGAATATAAAAAAGAGAGAGCGAAAGAAGAGAGGACGAGCGGGAAGCCAGATGAGAGAGATGGGCGAGACACCACAGAGAAACTGAGAGAGGGATCTTGGATGTCTGTCCAGCTATGCAACTGTCTGGGGACTTTGTTTTAATTGAAACTTAACATAATGCAAGAGAAGCAAGAAAACAGCCTTGTAATTTACTCCCGTTACCTTCTTCTTCTTCTTCACGTGCTACTCTTTGGGTTTAGAACAAACGAACATGGGGCGACAGAACTATCAATTCCTCCCAGCAAATGTTTTACTTGCCTCAGAGGAGCTCCATGACACGTGTCACCCAGAGACTGGTAATGTGTTAATGCCGTCCCGAGACACTTGTCTCCCACTGCTTTCATAGTCAGGAGTCTTACGTTTGACTGCTTACTTTCATAATGATAATGAGTCTCTCACATGCACTGTGAGAGCTCTTCAGTGACAGTTATGGCCATGGACACACTTTATTTGAATGAAGATGGGAAATTATGGTGGAGCAGTGGCTTACAATATGATCAAAGATATGGCACAGTAGATCATGAGTCAGAACAAAGCTTCACAAACGTGACATTGGCATAATTAAATGAAATGTCTTGTTGAAACAGTAGAAATTGTGCCTTTGTGAATTAGCATTTGAACAAACCACCACGTCAATATGAGCACTTAAATCTTTAATGTGTGAATTTGTTATTTCCTTTCCATCCATCCATCCTTCCACTCATAAACAACGTAGTGAACATAGCTAGTTCATGTGTTGATGTAAAAGTTGCTTTTAAGACCTTCATTTGAATTGTCGGTCAATACAACGGAAAACAAACCCTGCATAATACAGTACAACGTCTCCAGAAGGTGGCAGCCTTAACACTATCTGTACCTACCCTGGCCACTACAGGTGCATGCACTGCAGTCTCAGTTTCAACACAAATCAACACTCACTCTCACACAGCCAGCTACCACTACAGTAGTACCAAGAACCCTCGCGTCGCCTATTTTGAATAGCATTCGACTTACGTCCAATCCGACTTACGACCGGTTGGTCGGAACCGACCCCTGTGACACTCTACCACGGTCCAGTGCGGAGACATGAAAGGTTTTACACCTCAATATGAAGAAAAAACAGTCAGTAAATGTAGCTAACGGGACACGTCTGCATACAAAGGCTGTGTTATACACAATAACATAGCGCGTCGTGGGTCAGCTGATCGGTCCGCGCACGTTATGTTTTTTCTGGCTTTTTTTGGGAGCGAAATCCGAAGCAAAAAAAATTTCTACATTTTTGTTCAAACTCCGATTTGTTTGAATTCCGGGAAGTTCGAAAACCGAGGTACCACTGTATATCATCAGTATACCTTTGCTATTACCGTGTTTCAGAAGTCGATTCTCCACTGAGCAGACACAGCACTGTGAGACGTCGTCTGTGAAAACCCTCTATAGCTGCAGAGACACCAGTGGTTGGTGCGTTTTCTTCACAAAGCAACAAAGCAGCATCACATTCAGAGCACAAGGAAACGTATAAACGTATAACAATTAAATGACCTGTTTTTACTTCTCAGAATTTCAGCTATGTTGTAGGGTTCCATCACCGGACCCTGGTGATAGACATGGTGAGGAATGATCCTCGGTCATCACATTATGCGCCACAACTTTGGAATTCACTGAAAGAAAGATAGTTTTAACACATGCAGGAATTGGTGACAGCTTTTCCGAGAGACATAAATAAGCAGCATCACAACATATTGGACTCCTGGGGGGAAAGATTTAAGAGTGTAAATAGAGAAGTGTCTCCAGGTGTCTCGGGGCTACCATGGGAGACATTGTTGGATTATCACCTTCTTCTGGGAGCTAAAGAGGAGTGTTCCCTGTTGTACATGACAGCGGCACTCTCAACTCCCTAAATCCTCTGATTTAGACCTCTAGTGTACACAGGGAGGGAGATGATGAGGACCCAAGTGAGGAGACGAAGTCTGAAAGAATAACTGATCAGAGCTGGAGCAACAGATTGAAAGTCAAAGAAGTGAGATTAAAGAAAAGGTTCATTTATCTTTTAAACTTCCATCACAAATAGATGAGGTGTTGAAACACAGGCAAACATTTTTATGAAACTCAAGCGAGATCAGTTCCCTACTTTCTGCTGCTATTTTCAGACACACTTGTTGTGTAACAGAGAAGCTTCTCCATTTTTATAAGGTTGCTTTGTCCTAAACTACGGGTCGTGTCTTATCGGGTCACGGCAGCTCGCAGCACTTGGCAGGGATTCAGAAAATGACGTGTAGCTCACTCAGAGATTATAGATTCCCTGCTTTCGTTGAAGACGTATGTTACCATTCCTTGCCTGGAGCATCGAGTTGGGTCACAGACATGTGACGCAACATTACTGTGGAACTTGGCCTGACATCACAACTGATGTTCATGTGACCAAGGATAAAGGAATTGAACTGTGCTGAAAAACCCCAAAGCAAAATCATGGTACGTAGCATACATATGTGTGTGCCAGAAAACATTTGTCTGTCACTTGTGCAATTCAGCGTTAAGTAATTTCAATCAAAAAGCTATTAGACAAGATAAATGGTCACGGCGAATGAATGAATAAGCCCACCCTCAGTCGACCATCAGTCAGTTTAAGTGAAGCTTCCACGGTGGAAATCCAATAAACCACAGCTAAAGACCACAATAAACTTTCCGGATACTGAACATAAACTGTGCTTTAAAGGGAAATATTGGGTTCTAAATGGCTTTGGATGGTAAAAGTAAGAAGGAAAGCGCATCTCAGTGAGATGGATGACTCACTTGTGCTAATTCAAATTAAGCGTTTAGCCCGGCTAGCCGGCTGCAGGATGTGATCCATCAGAAAACAAGGCTAATGTTTCCACCTAGCTCACTCCTGTTGCAATTATATGGTCCATTGGCATTGATCATTGCTGCCCTTCTTCAATCGCTCTTCCTCGCTCACTCTCTCACCCCGGGTAATGGATAAGTCACTGCTAAATGTTTGATAAATGAGCTTTTCTGTGGATTTATTAAAAATTCTATAAAAAGCCCCTCATGAGTGGATTTGTGTGAAAGCAAGCGTATATTCAAGTACGTGTGGGTGCACAAGTGTATCAATTATTTTCAACAGTCTAGACTGCAAATTTGGCTGCGCTTGGTTTTTATCCGTAATAATAGTTAAAATACTCATTTCCACAGGACACCCTCCTGTTTGCTCAACTCACACGTCTCTGCTTTCCTCCTAGGGGACACATTCTGGATAAAACTCCCTTCTCAAGTGTTTCAAATGAGTTTGAATTGTAGTGTAGCATCTCCACCTAACTGGGTGGTGCTGATTTTCACTGAGAAAAGTCACACACATGAAAACTGAAGTGAAGAATCCTGGAGTTAAGCGCGGCCCTGCAGTGACAGCAGATTCCAGGATGTGATGCCAGGGCGAGCAAAGGCTCTCAATTTACGCGCACATATTTGGTCCAATTAACGGGGACTGGAAATGACAGATTTACCGTGAGCGGTGTTTCACATACCGCTTTTAATTGGACGGCAAATCAACTTCTTATCTGCTCCACTGCAGCTCATTCTGGAGACGCAGATGCATGTGTGTGTCTACTGGTGTGTTCGCACTCAAGTAAGTTATAGTCACAAAAGTAGACCGGGCTGGTTTTCATGTGTGTAGGAAGTAGGAGCTGAAACACACTCTTAACTCTGCGAAGTCAGATCAGTCTTTTCCTGCCCCCACAAGGATATATATTTGATGTGTTTACACTTTTATAGCAGGCAAAATAGGTAAAAACGAATGTGAAATGTGAGAAATTTCATTTCCTGTTAAGGACTATATTTACAAGATGGCACAGACAATAGATAAATCAAAGATTAATATTGACTACGTGAGGAAAGAGGGGACCAAAATCGATTCAGATATGCATCGCATTGTTTTTTTTTAAATGACATGATGATACTGTTACAATGAAACACACAGGCGGCAATTTGGGGAATACAGTTGGTGAGCTGAGCTGTGTCTCTTATCTCGTATCACGGATAACTTCAAGTCATGCAGCAAAAAAAAAAAAAAAAAGTTTGATCTATTAGGCAAACTTTTATTTTCAAACCCAAGAACTTGTGTGAAATGCATAGCAAGGACTTGTTGCCATGTCAAATTCTAAGAACACATCATTTCACGGGTGACAAGCCTCATAGAGAGATGGCGTCCTTGCTCGTCGCTCGAGCCACGGTGGTCAATATGGCATCACTGAGGTTGTAGTCGGTGGAATGACATGAGTCATACTGGGGTCTAGAACTGTGTGGAATATAGTTGGATTTTGGTTATTTAGTCCAGGTCTAGCCACATTTTCCTTAGGTGAAGCTAGCCCCAAAATTTTACTGACAGAAGATGCCTTGTTCTTTTTTGTCTTTTTTTTGGGAGGTGGAGTGGACTATCACTCGTACTTATTTTTAGTATGAGTGATAAATTATGAGTGATGAATTATAAATAATCCCTGGACGTCTATTTCCACTCACTACTTCTATATTGGTGTGTCATCTAAGGGGATGAGTTTTGTCCTTCACCTTAGGCTCAGATGAGACCCCCTGCTGGTGAGGTGGTCAGCCAACTCATTCAATTTCCCAGGAATGGAAGGAGAAACTTAGCCCACATTATGTATTAAGTATTATTTGTGATCTAAACCTGTGTCATAATTAACATGGGGCAACACAGTCTAGTAACTAAATGGTGTTGGAGCACTGAAAAGAAAATGACGACGGCAACAAAGTCGTGCTTGCTCTGCTGAGCATGTGAAGAGCCCCCTAACCGTCTGTCCTTGCTGTTCAGTGGCATCCTCATTTTCTGGTTTTCTTTGAGGGCTGCTCCTGTGATGTCTCCTGCATGCTGGTAATCCCAGTGACGCGACCACTTCGGCTCAGTAAACAGATGAAATATGGATGATAAAAGACACAGATGAAACTGAATAAACAAGGCACCCACGGACAAAACATCCTTGAAGATTCCCCCCCCCCCCCCCCCCCCACGCCCCCCCCCCCCCCCCACCCCCACCCCCCCCCCCACCCCAAAAAAAAAAAAAAAAAAACCTGCTGGATGCCCCTCTTTAGAAACTTCAATCATGGCAGCTGCATCAGGCACTTCTGCTCTGACAGCGAAGCTGCTCCCTTCACCAGAGAAACAAGTTTGTCGGTGTTTCAGACCTGCTCCATATCAGACTGAGACAAACATTCTGATGAATCTGTCGGTTGAGAAGATAGGTGAAGAGAAGAGAAGTGCTGGCGAACATGCAGATCTAGACTTGATATGGTCTGTCAAGATTTTTCTTTGTTTTGAATAATGTATGTCTCATTTACTTGTATCCTCTTTATCTACGCCACTGTCACCACAGTCTTGAACTCTCAGGTGATAACATCCCATGTTGAATCAGATCAACGTCTCTGTCATAATACTTCGCCTCAATTCTCTTGTACAAATTGAGAGTATTCATTGTGGTAGACACTAAATGAATGATGATCTTCACTCAAATAATATCCCAGTATTTTCATGTTTCAGGCTTTATCTCTTACCTTAGTGAAGGGTTTTTTGAGAGAAGATGAATTTCGGCATGAACAACGATGGGCCTGTATAAGGTTATGGCGTCAGCAGTCCATATATAATGATCAGAATTGTGTGATGCAAAGGGCTCACAGGGATGATGTTGCTGGGGGACCAACTTCCATCACTAACTGTCATACCCGAGTAAATGCCCTTTAATGCCCTCAGATCAGTCTTGTTTTCTCATTGCATTTGCACACATTTCAGCGAGATAATTCTTAAGGATACACAAACAACTACATCTGTCTACAAACCTGCGCCGCATCATGACCAGATTTATTGCCCACTGACCTCAACCAACCGTCTCTCACATCACCCTCAGAGTAACAATCCTGTGGAAGTGCAGCAGGATTAGAATGCAGAGCCTTAGGAAAGACCTATACATTCAATGAGGAGACACTATGCAGCTATACAGCTTGTAGTCGTGCTGCTGGTTGTCATATGGGTTTTGTAGCGACCAATACTGTAAATATTTCTGTTATCAAATGATCACCACTCAGTCATCTACTGTTGTGATATAAGGATTCTCTTTAAAACTGTAACATATTTAGTCTTTCTAACTTCTTGTACCCTGTAAAGATATGAACAACAAATTACGTCCAATTTAAGTGTTGTTAAATGATGCAAGAGAAACTGAAAATGAATGAGCAGCGATGACAGTCGGAGATGTTTCGCATCAGTTTTCTAATGGCTATTGTTACAATGCTTCAAATTCGAATATACTTTTGGTTGTTTGTGCGTGTTTTTATTGACCCAGGCATTTATTTCCAGGATTTCTGCTTCACCAATAGCACTGGCTATATTTTCCACATCTCCTCTAGTTATTTCCGTGATATGTCTTCTCTCTGAACTGTTTTTCTGTTTCCATCTTGATCACAAAAAACTTAAGTTGTAGTTATAAAGTCTGCAATGTATCAGTTTGTATATTAGTTGTTAACACTTGTCACTGTCTATGAACAGCCGTTGTCGGTGAGTCCAAAAAACAGGCCATGTTTGCAGCCTTTATCTTGTATTCACAACAACTTTAACAAAATCTCCACAGCTCCATCCGTCATGTGAAAAGAATGTTTGGTGTGGTTGTAAGAATGGATCACATTCTCAGTCCTCGACCTCTGTATGGTGCTTCATGTCCTCCAGTCAATGCATGTCTTAAGTTTTATTCACGGTCAATCTTGCTGGACTCCAACCACAATGTCTTTTCCATTTTAAAATGCGGGGATAGTGTAAGACAGGGATGGGAAAACTGGTCCTCAAATGGGCAGGGTGGTGCAGGTTTGTCTGTGGTTTGTCTGGCCATTTGAGGTCTGGTTTGTCCACCCTTGGTCTAATGCCATACACATCATAATGGAGCAAAAGGTGTTCCATGCCTACTCTGTATTGTTCTCTCGAATTTTATTTAATGCCAAAAAACTTCATAGAGAACAAAAGTGCAGCACTCCAAACACCATTCAATCATTTTGAGTGAAGTTCTGTCACTCAACATTCTCAGTCTCACTTTGATGAGCTTTAAGCTCAAATCTGGATAAAACCAAAACCCATCAACATTTTAGAGTCTCAGTGTCTGAAATGAACTTTATTGTGGCACCTTCTCTCTCCCCTGGTGCTCCACTCAGTCTTCACTCTCCAAAAATGAGTGAAGACGTTTTGCAGAGAAGACTTGAATCAATCAGTCGTTCAAGTTCAGAGGTTGGTGTCTTCAAACTATTGTAGATGCATTGAAGCATGAACTTGAATGTTGCCATTGTCTCACTGAGTTCAACCACTCCATAAACTACAACTCAAAACAACCATTTTCTTGTTGATTTGTGTATTATATCTCTCCTTTGCCAAACCAAGCTTTTTTTTAAAATGGGAAATGAGTGGATTGTGATTTGGAAAAGCTTGTATCAGCTTCTCACCGGATACACTCTACTATGAAACGGCTGGCTCTTCATGTGCAGGTGGGAAGAACTGCACATCTGTTTGAAGTAAAAATTGGTATTTAATTTCTTCATGTACTGATAATAATACACTAAGTACATTCATAAATCTGCATGGCCCGCAGTAACAACTATGGAGACGTCATGGTTCGCTGATATTTGTTGACTTCTGTGGTGGAGGGTAACAGATTTATTATCAAAAAGCCTGCAAAAACAGATTTGTTCCAACATTGTGCAAGTAGACGTTGATGAAACCTGATGAGTCGTCAGGTTTTCTTGGTTAACAACCTTTGGCTCAACAGCGTTTGGCTCAAAGCAGATGACAAATTTGAACTTTGAAGCCAAACCTCCAAAACAATTCCATCTGTATTAGACATCGCTCCCAAACAATGAAAAGATTCATATTTCAGGGAGCAGCCTGAAACCTGCTGTTGAACAAGCTCCACAGACCAGAGCTCCAAGTCAACTTTAACTGGAGTCATGTCTTGGCATTGTGCTCTATTGTCAAGTCTCTTGATGCAAAGCTGCTGCAAAATACTGTTATTCGAATCTCTCTCTCTCTCTCTCTCTCTCTCTCTCTATATATATATATATATATATATATATATATATATATGCACAAGTTTCCCTTCCAGATAGTCAAAAATGTACCAAGTAATAAAACACAACAATGTAATGGAGGAAGCAAGTTTTCTCCTCACAAACACTGATCTGCCAAACTCAACCGGAGAGCTAGTCAGGGAGGTGATAAAATGAAAATAAAGTTTGTGCACTGACAAAGCCCTTTGTTGTTGGGCCCACGTTTAAATTTGTTGTTTGAATGTAAAGTTTGCTGCCAGATTCTCTGAGTCAACTTGTTTCAGGCAGAATAGTTCATGCTTTTTTTTCTCCTCTGGATGATGTTTATCTAAAGAAAACAGCAGAGCGACTGCAGCAAACACTTCTGTTGAGTTGTGGTTTGTTCTTTATAATACATATACCATACTTTATCAACGCAATGTAAATCTCTGATTCATTTCTCATCTGTTTTGTCCAGAATCTATTCCATTGCTTCTGAATTGTTTTAAGGACATTTATGTTGACCACTGGTGGCTTTAGCCACACCACAGAGATACTAGATAAACAACCAGAGGTTAGGAACCTATTAATTTGGAAATGAAAACACAAATCTTAAAATACAGGGGTTAAACTACGAGTAGCCTGTGTAAACCTGATGCTGTTTGTTAATCCGTTGAAGTCTTTGATACACCCTTTTTAACCATGGAAAGTAGGAGTACTGTGGGCTGCCGCCCCAAATACATTGCTTTCAACACTAAAGACGTGAAATAAAGTGCAAAGAAATGTAGGCAGAAAGAAAATGACTGGTTCACTTGAAACTAGGGATGCAACATTCTGTGGCGGAATATATTCAGCCAAATCGTGAAAAACGATTTTTGCTTCTAATCGACAACGTGCTGAATGTGTTTTTTTAAATGCAAAAATGCGCCACGGAGCTGAAATTAACTCTGCGAGACGGCTGACGAAATTCCGCAACCCACTCCCTCATTCTTGCGCTGAGAAAAACCTGGCAACACATTCCTCCACTTTTTTTAATTGTCATTGTTATTTGAAAGCAAGTCAGCACACCACATTGTTTCCACCCACGTCCTCTCCACTGTCTCTTCACCCCCACCCTAAAACAAATGAAGGAAGAGTGTTCACGGATGTAGCTGCGGGTGTCATTTCTCATGATGATGTGCTAGTCTATGCTAGTGTTTTTGTGAATAAAAACCACGCTGACTCATATCTTCTCTGTTAGGTCAACACCGTTTCTTGTTTCTCCTTCTTTCAAGACAATAGTTACCCTCAGTTAAAAAGTCGCTCTGTGAAGTGTGTCAATGCTGTTAGTTATGTAGCGTGGTGCGTCATCTGTTCAGTGATGTCTTGCGGGTTCTATGGTCAAGAAGGAAAAAGGAACTGCAAAAAAAAACAGTATCTAGGAGCCATGTTTGTTCATTTATTGTTGTGTCATTTATCGTTGAATAAATAAAAATATCGTTTAAAGTTTTAAGTTGATTTATGCTTGACGTATGATCGATGTGATAGTCATAAAAGTTTATACACTTGAAAATGAAAAATAAAACAAACCATGAGATCATATTCTTGTAACGGACTCAAAAACTTTGGATCTCAGTTCAACTAAATATAAATAATGCTGCAAATGATTGTATTTTAGAGATGGATTCCAGTAATCCAGAGAACATTAGCTGCCTCCTCGCTCACTATTTTAAGTTGGTTGCGTGTGTCTCAGCTCTCCTCTTCTGCAGCGGTGACTCTTCTGTCCTGGTGAACATATTCCACAGGGTGGATAGCTATATATGGATGGTTCTAAAAATATTACTATGTGAGAGCGTTTAAAACCGTTGTGCTTTGTTATTGCTTAAATCTGGAAATGGGCTGTGTGGTCCAGTTCCTGAACCAGTCAGATCGTACGGCCGTATGCAAGATTTCAAACGTCAATAGCTATGCCATCGGATCATCCCACCCACACGGACTGAAGGCCCTGTACCAGAACTGACCAGTCCTAGTAAATGTAGAGTTACACGCCGAATACTTCATATTTTGTGCATTTAGTTATGAATTGTATCAATAGCTACTGACTGTTGATTTCATTTGTCGACTGTTTGTCACTCAGAAAAAGCAATTTGATACTCTTTATGTACAAACAATGAGCGAGGTGCTTTCGCTGGCTGTAGTGCTGTCATTAAAATCTGAGTAACAGTCCTGATGGAATTAGCCTTGTTCATAGTCTTTGTACCAGGTCAGTGAACCAATCATGCTGGATTGAATTATGGAGCATCTCACAGCCCCACGAGAGAAATGAGAAGCTCCCTGATGGGGTGTCACTTCCACTCCTAACTGGAAACTGACCAGCACTCCGGGCTGCTGTCAGTTAGCGTGTGTCGATCGTAAATCTGTGTTTGTGTGTGCATCTAATCATTATGGAGTCCAGCTCATGTCTCTCTGCTTTGTTTCCACAGGTCAGCCTGACCAATGATTCCAGCTGTGTCGAGGAGATTCTGCGGGTATGAGGCACACAGACGCACACCAACACACAGTCATCAGTCCCGTTTCTGTTTTGTGTTCAACCTCACACATTTTTGTTCAGCAAAATGAAATGAATGAAGGAAAGGAGATTTTAGCATTTAGTTTCCAAATCAAAGTCCTCAACATTATTATTTTGTATTATATATTATAGTAGATATTATTGTCTTACTTTCCAAGTACAATACATTACGGTTACAAATCCCCCAAAGGGGCGGTTACAAATCACCAAAATGGGGGGGTTACAAATCACTAAAATGGAGGGTTACAAATCACCAAAATGGGGTGGTTACACATCACTAAAATGGGCGGTTACAAATCACTAAAATGGAGGGTTACAAATCACCAAAATGGGTGGTTACACATCACTAAAATGGGCGGTTACAAATCACTAAAATGGAGGGTTACAAATCCCCCAAATGGGCGGTTACAAATCACTAAAATGGGCGGTTACAAATCCCCCAAATGGGCGGTTACAAGTCACTAAAATGGGCGGTTACAAATCACTAAAATGGGCGGTTACAAATCACTAAAATGGGCGGTTACAAATCACTAAAATGGGCGGTTACAAAAATCACTAAAATTGGGGGTTACACATCACTAAAATGGAGGGTTACAAATCACCAAAATGGGGGGTTACACATCACTAAAATGGGCGGTTACAAATCACTAAAATGGGCGGTTACAAATCACCAAAATGGGGGGGTTACACATCACTAAAATGGGCGGTTACAAATCACCAAAATGGGGTGGTTACACATCACTAAAATGGGCGGTTACAAATCACTAAAATGGAGGGTTACAAATCACCAAAATGGGTGGTTACACATCACTAAAATGGGCGGTTACAAATCACTAAAATGGAGGGTTACAAATCCCCCAAATGGGCGGTTACAAATCACTAAAATGGGCGGTTACAAATCCCCCAAATGGGCGGTTACAAGTCACTAAAATGGGCGGTTACAAATCACTAAAATGGGCGGTTACAAATCACTAAAATGGGCGGTTACAAATCACTAAAATGGGCGGTTACAAATCTCTAAAATGGGCGGTTACAAATCACGAAAATGGGCGGCTACTTCTACATTATTCAAATCTAAAGCCTTAAAAGTGTATTTTCAAAGTTAATCGACTGACAGTTCACACACAGAAACTCATGGACAAGGACTATGAAAACGGCAATGTTGCGGCTTCGTTCTTGTCAAATCACCAAACTATGTTGTTCAGCTAAAATAATAATAATAATAAAATGTTTTTCTCCGATAGATGAAACGTGTCTCCAGTTATTCTACTGCTGTTGGTAAAAACATAGAATGCAGAAGTTAAGCTCAGTCATCAGCCTCCGTGTCATACATCAAAACACTGACACTCTCTTCTTGTGAGCATGTGATGATGTCACTGTTGCCTGGAAACAGATCACAGTCACTGTGGAGGGAAAACTCTCGGAGCCTTCAATGTTGTTGAGTCACACAATTATTTCGCACGCTGCACACGCCAACAAACACACGTGAGTCACCAAATGAGTCACCACTTCCCAAGGAGCTTCACATAGAGAATTCATGTCTCCAGTTGTTTCACCTTTCGACCTTCAGTTTTGTGTAGGTTTGTGGGAGAGACCATTCTGTAGCAATGAAATCAATGACCGGCATCCACTTATTATCACTTTGTTGGAGCAGTCATCATCAGCAGTGAAAGCTCAGCTTCTAAAGTAGAAGGAGACATGAAGTGCTGGCATTTGGATGCTGACTTGGATGTAACATGTTGTCTTTTCCTCAGGAGATGACTCATTCATGGCCTCCGCCTCTTACTGCCATACACACTCCTGGGAAAGCTGACCAAACCAAGTTTCCCATCCCAAACAAGGTTGGTGTCAAGTCTCCTCATATCTGACATACACGTCTTTACCATCCAGTGGTCTTTGTCCCCGAGGGATTCACGTGTTCACGTTTTTAAAGGCAGTTCTTCACAGCCTTCACAGGCTTGGCCCTGTACCTTACTGATGAATGCACCACCAGAAATGAGCTTCAACAGTGACTCAGACTTTTGAACTGCTCTTTGAAACACAAGGCAAAGAAGTACGTCCTCTAGATGTGAATCACTGAGAGGAGCCATAAATCCCATCTCATCAGCACAGCGATCTCTCTCTCTTTTCACACACCACCTCTCGCTTCCAGTCTGATCAACCTTTTTTTGTACTTTGTTTTAAGTGTCAGTTTAGGTGTTAGGGAGTTGGATCACTCTGCTCCTCCCTGGTGCCCAATCCCCATGGCCTCTCAAAGGTCCTGGGCCTCTGAGGGAACGGATCCATGCTGTTCATTTGGGCAGTGACCGACCTGGAATTTGGATAGACACTCGCCCGGTCACTCCCCTTCCTTTGTCCTGGCTGCAGATTAGACTCCAATGGTTGTGCACTGATGAAGACCTTGAGTTGCTGTTTGCCTGGTCCCTCACCTAGGACCCGTTCTACATACTGTAGCTCTTAGGGTCATTTGGACAACACAGTAAGATTCTCCTATTCCAGCAGTAGCTCCTAGTCTGCCATGGCTTGGTCACCCAGGTTGGAGAGAGTCGACAGTTCAGTAGCCTTGGGATCTCATCTCTGCTTTTTGCAGATGGTGTAGTGAAGACAACCCTGGAACGTTAGAAAGGGTTGTAATTCTGCCCTGGATGGAGGTGTTCAGGTGTCTTGGGGTCTCATTCCTAAGTGAGGGAATGGTGGAGTGTGAGGTGGAGAGATCGATCTGTCATGGCGGAGAAACACCTGAGCCAAAAGTCAAACCCTTGAATTGTCCCCTGTTTGTTGGCTCACCAGTGGTCATGACCTTTTGGACTGAAAGAACAAGATGCTGTAAATAAGCAGGTTTTCACAGTAGGCTCTCTCCCTTCTGGGAGGCACTCAGTGCGGAGCTAGTGCTGCTTTGCAGAGAAGTGAATGCCACCTTTTTGGAAAACACCTGAATGCATTTTCACTGGTACTGTACGTAAAAAGCGAGTCATTTATTAAAATGAGTCCCGTATAATTTTAAAAGCCTCATAAATACGCATAATTTATGAGGCGTTATGAGGTTATATCAGAAATAAATGCTTTTTAGTTGCTCCCTACATGATTATTCCAAGTCAAACACTCACTGTAGTGGAGCGAGAAAGGATATTTCAGTCCTTTCCATTGCCAGAAGCAAACATATTTGAAGTTGAATGACCTTTGCTAATATAAAGGAAACAAAAGCAGAAGAAAATCCTCTATGCTGAATTCAAATCTCCATCTAGTCCACATTAAAGTTTCTCATCACCCCAGCCAAATACCCTGAAGTGATTTCCAATGGGGGAACATTGTTTTGTACTCATTTATATATAAAAACGTGTTTTTTTTCTTCCCTGAATTTGTTATCCTCTCGTTGGTCCATCAGTTTTGTAGCTGAAAAAAAAAATCAATAAAGAGCATTATTCTTTTATTTATTCTCCACGTCTCTCTCCCTCTCTCCAGGAGCCGCAGCATGTGACCTCGGGCTACAGTCAGAGTAAGTTTCCCAGCATCTCGCCGTGCGTAAAGGGCTTCAGGCTAATTAACCCCACGGAGACCACAACCTCAACACCGCCCACTTCAGAACAAACCAAGATACACAAGTCAGTGGATGGAAAATGAATTTGAAAGGACCATTATTCTTGCTACTTTGAGAATAAGTCACTCCACAAGTCAGACGTTACTAACACGCATAGAAGTAGAGAGCGGAAATCGGCCGAGCGAATAACTGTCAACAGGTTTATCTAAAACTGAATTTGCCCAGCAAGATGGGTGAAAAAAACAAAATATTAAAAGCAGAAATATTACCTACATGTATACGAATGAATGAGCAGATGTAACTAATAGCACAAAGTTTGGTTGTGATACAATGAAAAGGCTTCATGAAACATGTTTTTCATATGGTTTTAGAGCGTGGTTTAAAAGTGATGTGAGGTTTCATTGGAATGGTTGTTCAAATCCAAAGCTATTCACGCAGAGAGTGCCATCTGAACATTAGGACACTGTTTCCTGAAGCCTCAGTGGCCCATCACTAGAGATGGAGACTGGACTCGCCCCTCTCTGTGACTTGAAACCTGACTTGGACTCGTGGGAAAAAGACTTTAGCAAGTGCAACCAAGGTTCGAATTACATAGTGGCCAACTGCAAAATGAATGAATGATATGAATGAATACATTGTTTTGTTTTTCATGTTTTTTTCGGTCACAGATCAAAGCACAAACAACCATCCTGAAATAGAAAGATGCCGCATATAACCCTTAACGTAACTTAACAAACCCTAAATGGTGCGCTTGTGTTTTTCCAAATGACAAGTTTGTTATATTTTAGAGCGGAATATTTAAATATCACTTCTTCTCCTGAAGATGATGTCATGCCTCCAGTTCATAACAGTGCAGTGGTCTCAGGATATTGGCTGCCAGTCGTAGAATGCTCATTCCTGAATCTGAAAACTTGACTTGGACCTGACTTGGAAAAAATGACTATGTATTAGGTAATGTAATAATGATGTTACAGATGTTGCATTTCATTTTTACTCACTAAATAATGCAAATTACTGAATAATACGAGCAATGATTTGAAAATAAAATGAAGCAACAAATACATAAAAATAAAGTCACTGTCACAGATGGGGCTAGATTGCATCACTTTTCAAAAGGTGTGAACTGTGAATTGGCAGAAACAATATTTAGTACGCTTCATTGTGTGTCATTTTAAAAGAGGCAGCTTCATCGACTTCCTGTGAAGGAGAAATGCGCCAGTAAAATCGTAGAAGCTGTCACTTCTAGCTGTCTTTCGTTCACCACGAATAAGTGCGACTTTGTTTCCAGAGCATCGGACTGAAGAAAAAAAAAAAAAAAAAAACAGACCCTGGTGTAAGCTGGCAGTGTTTTAAGCCTTGTCACTTGTTAATATTTTAAAACATTACTGTGGGATGCGCTCACACTTGATTGTCTCTGTGTTGCAGAGCGAGGTTCAGTGGCAGTCAACAAGCTGTCGACAAAACCACCCAACGCACCACAGAAGTCGTGAGTGACACACCCACACACACACGCAACAGACACTCACAGAAACACACACACACTGCTGCAGCTATAAATTGAAGCAAGTCTCTGGAGTGAGCCTCACCACGAGCTGGAGACATAAAGACAGTGAATGTGCGCTGGAAAACGCAGCTACATTAATTTAATGTGAGCCTGGAGTGAGTCGCAGCATCTCTGCACTTCACTCAGAGCTGTAGAGCAGGATTCATGAGGAGGGGAAGATCTGCCTGCTTAACTGTTGACACACAGGGGACAATCGAACGAATCAACACTGCTGACATTCTACTGTATCTAATGTATTTTCATTGCAACCCCCCAAAAAAGAAGCTTTTTTTGTTAGCATTAATGCCTGAAACCCAGTGTGATGAAGCAGGTTGGCAGACCAAATATTTGTGTGGATTTTTTTGTACGGTGTGTAATAAAAAAAAGTCACACTACACTTTATATATTACAGTCTCATCTATAATGTATGTATTATTAGTGCAATCATAAGGCATCAGAATGCATTAAAAAGGCTTTACAGAAGATGTTATGAATGTTCAAAATCACACATGACAACTTTTAAATATGTTTCTTTGGTATAATACTGTTGTGGGTTTTTGAGTCTTTATAACTAGATGAAGTGAAGTCCACGGTTTACAATACCTCATGAACCCTATCATAAGCTGGCGTATACGATTATGTACATTCAATGCATGATCTGTAAAGTCTTATAAATGCATCATGATGTCTTATTAATGTTGTAAAAATGCATTAAAGATAGGTGGTGAAAGGTGATTTGTGAAAGATGAAACTGACTAATGTTCGTGGTCAGTGATCAGCTCAGGAGTCGACCCCAACAGGCGTCATGAATCGGTCAGGAAAGTCAAGCAGCCTGAACTCAGACCTCTGTCCAACTGTCTGCCACGTGTGTGTCTGGCCTGTCCATCTGTTGTCTCTCTTAATGTTTGTATCCCTCTGTGTCTCTGCCTCGGTATGTCTCTATGTCAAGGTTTTGTTTGACTTTGAATCAAGACAGCTTACTTCTACTTTTATGTCATTTTTATTTGCGCATCCAAACCAGAGGTTATCCGTCTGTTACATGGCTGTGTTCATAGTACATGACCCCCGTCCACATGGCTCCCACTGTGCCTCCCTGTTGGCATAGGCAGACTGTGACTTTTCTGTCGTTGTCGGGCAAAACAATTTTGTTTTCTCTCTCACCATAACTTTATTTGAACGGTGAAAACATGTGACATATTATGGAACTGCTCTAAGCTACCAGAGATGTTTCCCATGGTCATGGTGGCTTCAGAGAGCGCTGATGAAAACAGCCATTCAGTGTACTGATAACACCTGCAGCGGGTGCCATGCGCCACTTGTACTTTCTTCAATTTTCACGAGAAGCCATTATATTCATACATTCATACTGAACTGTTAGGAGGGCCGAGTGGTGCAGTGCAGCTTATCAATAATAATATGTGTGGACAGGTGAATATAATGTGTCCTCTTCAGTTTCTTCTTTCATGCCACAATATTGCACACTTGCTTGCATTTCAAGTAAGTTGGATGCTTGTTGCATCCCAACACCTGGGGGAGAAGATCCTTGATCTCAGGTGAGGGAATGATTTTCAGGTGGATTGAGTGCAGTTGACTCCGAATAGGATTACGTCTCACTACAGTGAAGTTTCTAAGCGTTTTTTTAAGCCGTTTTTTGGGATGCATTTATAATTTTTGACTGTGTAGTACAGATGTTTGCTTTGAGAAGTTCAAAGATGGACTCTGTTGTGAAATCAAACGGTAACTAGAGATCAGCGATGCTGGTTTTCATTTTTATTTTTTCTAAAATAATGATGTTTTAGAATGAGTGACAAAGACGTCGTACAAGCTTTGGATATTGGAGTGTGGTCTAAAAACAAATAATAAAAAATAATGTCTTTTCAGAATACTGAAACATACACATCTTACTTCAACCTATATGTCAGAAACTTTGCCTCATTTTTGTTTACTGTAGTTTACGTTATGCTGGTGCACTCCCTTGATGTTTTTTCAATGGCGTTCTCTGTCAGTTATAAAAAAAATGCTTATTATAACACAGATCAGACTCATTTTTGATCATTTACAGGTCAAGTCTTAGTGGTCACACTTTAGTGCATGAGTGTGTACGCAGCTGTACAAATCCTCTGCTCTTTCATTTCATGTGGTCTTTCACATTATTGTTTCACAAACTGCTTTTTCTTTTCAAATATGAATATTTGACCTCAGTTTAAAGACCAGTGTGAGTTTCCTCACTTGGGAAGACAGCAAAGACAGAAACCATATAATTCACTTATGTTTTATGTCCAACTTATGTTGGCCAAACTTGTTATTTAAATTTAAAGTGAAGCTATAACATTAACTTATGCACACATTCGGATGAGGCCATGATCGCCATGTCTGCGATGCTCATCTTCAACAGCATCATCATCATTTCGAACCATCACACCAACATGCTGAGAGAGAATTCATTCTTTCACTGAGCGATACAACACAACCAGTGCAGTCAAGTATTGCATTAATACCATGAAGTGCAATGAAGTTGTTTTCATTCACATATCTGACTTTCTTAGTCAGATAGTCTGGATCCTCACACTGTAAAAGGTTGTTGTTTTTACAGACACTCTGTTACACAAAAAACATGTCAGCAAAAGACTGTGAGCGCAAATGTTAGCACCGTGAACATCCATCTTACAACATTTCCCCAAAATAAAGAAAAAGAAAAAATACAATAAAAGCCTGGCTATCATTAGTAATATATATCAAATATTATGAGAACTGAATGTTATTTCAAAATGATGGCGCCGCAATTAAAATAGCACGAAATTGTTTTCCTTTTGTTTTTCCTCATAAAACAATATAAATACATCATCTTGACATACTGTGCAAATTTGCTTTGTAAACATACTCATCCTGTGAAAAAGCCCAACCAAATAAATTGCTTTATATGTCCCCACACGTCAACTTTTCACTGTTAATTCAACGTTTAGTTTTTTGTTTTTGTTTTTTTTTTACAGTGCGTGGCCGCAAATAGTTGCTCACAGACACAAACAAAGAAGATGAACTGTAGGTTAAAAAGTCGGCAAGCCAATAAAGAACCAGGAAAAAATGATTGGAAATGGATGGGAAAAGTCAGCTGGTGTTTTCAGCATCTTTTTATGAATATTTTGTGGCTGGTAAAAGTGTAGCTGCTTCCCGACTACACTGTTTTGTTGTCATGTCATGAGGGCTCCCATCCAACAGGATCTCCTCTCCGAACATCTGGTAGTTTTTAGTTTGTACGTTTGCCAGGCAGTTTCCTCAAAGGGAATAGATGACTGTGGCAAAGAGACCAGAGAGCAATGCAGCAGACGGAAGGTCACGGCTGCAATAACACACCTCACACTGTCTCTGTGCAGAATGCTGGAGGATGACCTGAAGATCAGCAGTGATGAAGAAGAAGCCGAGCAACAGGTGAGAGTCACGGCTGTCCAGTCCTTCTGTGCTCTGTTTCATCACAAACAATGTTTTCAATGAAAAGTATCAGCCCCTTTTAAGAGGCGATTCACACAATAAAGATGACACACGCAGTCATAGATCTTCACCAGCGGCTTGTTATCGTAATGAACACCCTCCTATTAAGGTGTTTCGGAGCCAGACTTTGGTCGAGGTGCGCCTGCTCTGCGCTGCCGGTTTCATATGAGTGAACATGCAGGTTAATGGACCGACCGCTGACTGTTGCAGACCAGAAGCTGTCCAGACTCACCTAGACTGGGTTGTTCCACTACAGCTGCACTTTTTGGAATCGAGCTGATGAAGGTTTTGACACAGGACATGTGCTCTGCAATGCGTCACAGTCCCACATTTATTACAGCTTGTGCAGTGAATTGTCATTAGCGGGTCGCATACAGACAAAAATGCGAGCTGTAAAACAGAATTTGTGGATGAAGTTCAGTCACCCCTTGGGAACCTGCTTGGACATCTCAATATTGCTGGTAACATGCCCAAAATCATTCATATAACAACAGAAGGCCAAGCTTCATCGACACAGCATGAGGGGTCAAAGGGCATTTCGAGCTCTGTTTTCACCCAGACAAGCAAAGATGCCTTCGGAGCAGTGTAGTTGGTGCTTGTGAGTAGGACTTGCTGCAGACTGAACTCACTCTGAAAGTTGTTCTCACGTGACCTGAGCATTTCTTTGGCTTGAAGTTACCCGGTGAACTAATATAATAATAATAATAGTTCAATTGGGAAAGGCAACTTATTTTGATTCAAAACTGAATTTGTGTCGATGTACGCATTTCAGTTTACTTTTCGCATGTGAACGTGATAAAAAACAAAACCGTTCTGATTCTCGGTCACTTGCATTGTTAAATAGGACGAGTGTCCCACCATCATCTTTGCACCAATCCCCTTGAATTGATACTTCCATGTTTTGATCGAATTATTATTCTGACAGTGAAACTGCCACTTGCAGACAACAGATGGTGGTTCTATAATTAGTATACAAATGAGAAATGTGTCTGCTTTTGTTGTATGTTTTGCTGCCTTAACTGTCTTCATGGTGAGATCAGAAACTGAGCTTTAAAAGACAAGTGCAAGGAGAGAAGCTTGCCAAAGGCTCTTAACACAGACGGTGTAAATGAAATCAATGCTGTTCAGTCCGTTTCTTTGTGAAACTAAATAAATAAATAGAATATTTTTGAGCATGGTGGCAAACTGTCAATGTGCATTATCCAGTACCTTCTGCTTTTCTTGTTAATACACTATTTACCTTGGATTTCCACCAAAATAATTCTGTCGAACTAAAGCTGTCACAGCATTTGTTTACGCAAACATTCCGGAAGGCATTCATTGTTTATAGTGAGTCACCTTTTCTTCATGCAAATATTCGTGGCTTGGTAGCACATACTGTATGTGTCCTCAGATGTATATTTTTGAAGGGCACTTTTCATACTATTTCAATATTTTCATTTCAGTGATGAAGTGAACATATGTAAGTGTGAAAGAGATGAAACAGAATGCACTTTATTGATCCTTGTGTGAGGGAATTCAGTCGGTCCCCTGACAAGCAGCTACTGTGGGGCACCACTGAGCGAGTATTCGTGTCTTTGTCTGGGACGCGTCAACACGAACTTTCCATCCATTTTAAGATTTTAGAGTTTGATGTTATTTTTTTCTCCTAAAACGCAACCTATTTAACATACAGATATCTCAGCATTAAATCTTAATTTTCACTAACAGTTTGTTTAATACATGCTACATATTTTTTTAGATAACGTTTATGGAATTCACCCAAATATTGCTTTGAAAAACAGTGTGACCAAGATAAACCGTACAAAACAGAGGCGAGCCATTTGGCTGGAGAACTGCAGAGAAAGAGACAAAGACAGAGCACACAGCGAAGATAAAGAGAGGGATGCAGAGAGTGGAGAGGAAGTCACTCTGAGATAAATCATGTTATTTTGGTGTGCATGCTGCTAACAGGCTTATAGCAAATGAGTGCATGGTGTATTATCAAGCTTATATAGCCTCAAGTCAAAGACACACACACACACACACATTTATAATCAGAGACTTGCATGTGAAACACACATTCCAGCAGTGTGACACACACTCACATTCAGTGGTTAGTATTCTGTGGAACAGTGCCGTGAAGCCAGCAGAAGGCTGTGATGAATATGTTTTTGGCATGCAGTGCAAAGACAAAGGAGAGGACTGAAATAAAGGGCAGGAAATAGATGGATGGCTGGGAAAGGAGATAACTAGGAATGGAGAAGAAGAGAGATGTTCCTAATGACTTGAAAAACTGACAGACAAACAGCCAATTACCGCTGCCTGCCCTTTGTCTCGCCACATCTTCGTGATTCTCTCCGCTTCTTCTCTCGGGAGCCCACGTATGTGTTCCAACACAAAATAAAAATAACATGCTGATGCTGATGCTTGATGCCAGAAGACTGGAAACTGTCAAACCTTTGTGATTTTAACAATAATAATATGGCCACCATATTTCATGATGTTTTTTCTGCAAGATTAAATGGGGATTGATGAGGCTTCATGAAACAATGCCCTGATTTTCAGTGCTGTAACGTTGAGCTTCACTGAAATGGTTGTTTAACCCCAAAGATTTTAGAGCTGATAGCACCACAGAGTGGGCTCTGTAAATGATGACGCTGTTTCATGAAGCCTCCCTGCTCTCCCTCAGAAGTTTTGGTTCCACACTCCATATGAATTTGTCTCCAAACTTCAGCCATCCACGTCCAGCAAAGAGGGCAAAAAGATGGATGTTTTGTTGATGATGCCAGTTGGTTGCAACATTGAGATGCTACTGTAGCTTCAGTGATGGGCCCTGAGGACAGCACCATGGGATTTGCAAATGCTTGCAAGGTTGTTTATGCCAGTGAGTCTGGGGTACATCAGTAATCTCCCAGGAGGGTTGAATTGCTCAGGGACAGGTCAGTTTAGGCCTCTTTGCTCCTACGCCAATGACCAGACATCAATGATGGATGTGGACTAATGATTGATTTGAATTTCTTTTGAGAATTTTGTCATGGTGCTGCAACATCAGACTTGAAAGCACATGTGGTCAGACATGAAAGGAATCTTGAAAAGAAATAACTCACTGATGGCTGGAGCGTGTGTGACAGGGTAGCGCCTGCTATAGGAAGCTTCTTCTTTTCCTTTCGGCTTCTCTCTTCTGGGGTCACCACAGTGGATCATCCTCCTCCATCTCACCCTGCCCTCTGCTTCCTCTTCTCTCAAAACTACAAACCTCACGTCCTCCTTCACCACCTCCATCAATCTCCTCTTTGGCCTTCCTCTCCACCTTCTGCCTGGCAGTTCCAACCTCAACATCTTCCTACCAATGTACTGGCTCTCTCTCCTCTGTACATGTCCAAACCATCTCCATCTAGCCTCTCTGACTTTGGCTCCTAAACACCTGACCACGTGTGCCGTCCCTCTGATCTACTGCTTCCTGATCCTATCCATCCTGCTCACTCCCAGAGAGAAGCTCAGCATCTTCATCTCTGCTACCTCCAGCTCTGCCTCCTGTCTTTTCCTCAGTGCCACTGTTTCCAAACCATACAACATTGCTGGCCTCACCACCCTTTTGGACACTTTCCCTTTCATCCTTGCTGACACCCTTTTGTCACACATCACACCTGACACTTTACTCCAATGATTCCATCCTGCCTGCACTCGCTTCTTCACCTCTTTCTCACACTCTCCATGGCCCTGGACAGTTGAGCCTCAGAACTTATAATCCACCACCTTCTTTATCTCTGCATCCTGTAACTTCACCAGTTCACTTGGCCCCCTCTCATTCACACACATGTATTCCATCTTATACATGTGTGTCAGCATAGGAAGCAAGAATGTCAAGAGAATTTGAGGCCTGTAGCAATACATTTGATTGACTCATCTCTGATGGAAAAAGTGGAATTGGTCTTCGCTCTGCAAGACTTGCATCAGAATGCATTTGGGAACCTAGCTCTGCTGCTTCGTTCCTGGAACACAATAACCACGGGGATCCATTGTGCGGATGTAAGGTGCCGTGCGTGGGTGTTCAAGCCTCTAAATTGTGTCACCAGGTTTTGATGTGAAACACTGCGCTCCCTTCTCCCTCGCGGTGGAAGTATTCACAGAGAGGCTTTTAGAAAGGAACATGAATCAGAGACTGAGTGCAGAAGCAGTTTAACATCTTCATGGGCTATTAAAGCAGCAGGTTATAATGGGAGCTGGTGGGGGAATTGTTGTCTGTTGTCCAATTCTAGTCAAACATTTCCTCTTCAGAGTCCTCTCCGCTGCACGAGAGCTAAAGATCTGACAGCTACACGTCCAGCCATCAGAATTCCCAGCGGTGACGGAGCTACATCACTAAACAAGCAGCCAGAGGCCGTATCGTCTGTCGCCGCTCATAATTAATGACAAGATGTTGCGTGAATTCATTTATTATTCTATAACTGATCGCATCATGCTGCAGCAACTAGGGGAAATTAATGAAGCTGAAGATTCACTCCTTTCTTCCCGGAACAAATGATGTAAGCAAGTGTAAGTCGCGGGGTCGTCTGTTGGGGAATGTCTCCCTGATATATGTTTTTAATTCATCACACTGTCTTGCTGAATTTTTAATGCCAGTATTGAGAGCCTTGAGTTTGTTTTCACCCAAGACCATGTGAGATCAGCGAAGCTTTGGCTGTGTTTCTCAACTGCTTTGGAACCCATCATGAGCCTCATGTAGCCCAAATCAAATAAAGAAAAATAAACTGAAGAATAATAATATATTTCAACATATTTTAAAGACAATATATGACATACACACGTTGCTTTTTTTTTTTTCTTGCGAGGACTTTGGAGGTTTCTCATTGTCATCCATAATGCTTCCCCCAGCCTCTCAGCTTAAACCTAGCCATCCAAAACACTTGGCTTCACATCACCATGAGTCTTAGCTAAACTATCACCCAATAGAAAAAGTTATTTTGAAGTTTTAACCCTCAATTGAGGCTTAACCTTTTTTCCCAGTATTGGTCCTGACAAGATTAGACAAACAGAAGTAGGTGTGTTTCCAAGAGTTAGTCCCCACAAGAACAGCTATACAAACTCACTCACTGCAGCCCAGACACTCACTCACTAGTTTCTAGGCTGCAGTGAGGACATTGTTTCATGAAGTCTCATCAACCCATCATAACCTGTGGGAAACATTTGTGAATCACTGGTGTATGGCACATGGAACATTTACAAGTGTGGAAACAAGGTTGCAAAGCTCTCTGGACAACTAAAACGACAAGTTATTCTACTGGTTTGTATTTAGATATATTCAAATATAAATTCAATAAGTCATCTGTCAATATTTGACTGATATTTGCTTTCTTTGTTACGTTGTCTTCTTGGAAAATTCACTATTCAAATTTTTTTTTTACCTCAACATTGTTTCTTTAAATACACACAGATTTTCTTCTTGGACAAATTCATTACTATTTTGCGTATGGATAACATACCAACAATGCTGTTTGTCTTGAATTTTATTTTATTTTTTTAAAGATACATTGAAAAAAAAAAAAAAGTACTGACTAAATCACCAACAGATTACAGCGTTCATGTCAACAGTTATTATAGAAACTGTAAAAGTGATGCAAAAAAAGAGGATCTGGATGAAAAAATGTCAATGTTACGAGTCATTGGTCAATGGATGACAATATACATATTGTATCTCTCCACACAAAGATTAGGACATGAGGAGATGTTTTTTT